>NC_090437.1:339021222-339735389 GCF_031143425.1 Pleurodeles waltl
GGCCTTGTAAGGGCTGATTTAAGAGCCTCTAGCGCCTCCTTTAGCCACATTAGCATCAATTTTTTTAATGCTAATGTGGCCCAACGAGGCCAAAATCTCCGAACCCTTTGCTCTACATTATGCCTGTGCCAGGCATAATGTATGCAAAGGGTGTTTTTCCCCCATTAGGGGGGGGGGGGGCAAAACAATGTTGCAAACAAATCTCAGAGATTTCTTTGCATCATTTTTCTCTGCACTTTTAATCTCTCCTCAGTACAGACGTTAAAAGAAGGCACACCACTGTTTTCAATTGGTCTCTGGGTGCTTTGCAGGAGCCGTGCAAAATTCCGAATTAGCATCAAAAAGTTTGACGCTAGTTTCCCTAAGTACCATAATTGTGCGCCATTTCTTAGATATGGCACACACATGGTGGCGTTAGGGAGGCACTAAAGGGCGCAAGGAAAGTGGCACTGCACTGGGTGCAGCACCACTTTCCTTAAATCAGGCTCTTAGTGTTTGAACAAAGGGCAAGTGAAAGGATATGGACATGGAAAGAACAGGGTAACAAAGTGCTCCCACTGCAGAAAAAGAGTATATGACTGATGGACCTGTCCCTTTCTGCAGGGTCATCCTCAGACTTTTTGCCATTTACCTCCACTTTTTTCTCAATTTGGTTTTGTTGGGTTTAGGACTCTGGATACTTTATGACTGCTGACTACTGCTAAAGTGCAGGTGCTTTGTACTCTAAACTTGAGGACATTGGCTTATCCACAATTGGCATTTTAAATTTCTGGTAAGTACCTAGTAAAGTACACTGTATGTGCCCAGGGATTGTACATTAAATGCTACTAGGGAGTCTGCAGCCCTGATTGTGCCACCCACTAATGTAGCCTTGTAAACATGTCTCAGGCCTGCCACTGCAGAACCTGTGTGGCCATTTCGACATGGCAGTGGACACTTAAATAGAAAGTCTGAAAATGACACTTTTAGAAATTTGCCATTTTCTTACTTTAACCATTTTGTGCCCCTGCCTGTCTCTGAATACACATCTGGGATGGGCTATAGCTGGGCTTTGTGCATTCCCTCTAGACAGCCACACACAATGAGAGATTAGGTGTGTCGTGATGGATCTTACTAGGCTATTAACTGGCTTGGTGGGGGGGGGGGGCTTAGCACTGCCTCACACCTGAATAGGGATGTGCCTCTCCCCACACAGAAGGCTGCATTACTCCTGTAGAGTGTCTGGAGTCAGGGAAGGAAGGGCAGGGACCTTGCGATCTTCAAAGGGCTCTTTGGAGTCTCCCCCACTTAAATGGAACATTTGGGTATAAGTACTGGAACCAAACCCCACCAAATCAGAACTCTACTGGAACTAAGGACATTCTGCCATGAAGAAAGACTGCTGTGCTGCCTGGAGTGACCACCACTCTGCTAACTGCATTGCTGTGTTAGCCTACCGCTTGCTGTGTGCCGTGCTGTGGGAGGGACTGCCACTTTGCTACTTCCTCTGCTGTGTTGACCTGCTGCCTGCTGCTTCTTGCCTGGAGTGGGAAGGACTGGATCTGTTCTCCATATTCTTGAACCCAAGTTCTCCAAGGGCTAGCTAGTTTGCCTCCTGTTCTTCTGAAGTCTCAGGGACACAAAATATTTCCAACACCCTTACTATGGCCCCTGGACCTGCCTTCAACCAGTCCCTGACCCCCAAGAGACGGCCCTCCAGTCCTGGGTCCTTGGAAGTGCTTTTTGGCTTCTGAAATCAAGCTTTTGGGCTGTTTGTGACTGCGAACAGGCCTGCTCACACCGGAACAATGCCGCTTGAACAGAAAATCAGTGCCAGCCACCGTAAGTTCATCTCTTCGCACAGCAAGCATCACCAGACTTCTGTCTGTCTGTCTTCAATGCCTGACCAACTCTTCGCGCCTGCAGACCACCATGATGGTCTCCTTTCTCCCAGCACACTTCTTCCCCTCAAACAGGACTCTTGGCTCAACTTTGAGAAGGTAAAACTTCAGCTGGTTAACCTGGACTTACCTGGAACTATATCCAAACAGCGCTCCATTGCAGTCAGTCAGAACATTTGAATTAACCTGGTCTAGCACAACCATGTATCCCTAGTTGGCACTTTGTGCTCCTAAGCACTATAGTGCAGTTTAATCCTTAATATTTCATGTGTTGAGTTCTACTTATTGGATTTTTTTTGTTTTGGTCCTGTTTTACTCAGATAAATATTCTCTATTTTTTCTAAACTGGTGTGGTGTTTTCACTGTGTTGCTGTAATTTAAGTGTTGCACAAATACAATTACCCATTGCCTCTTAAGTTAAGTCTGACTGCTATGTGCCAAGCTACCCAGGGGTGAGCACAGGTTAATTCAGGTTGTGTAACTGACATACCTTGCCTAGGATTGTGGTCCCCACTTGGACAGGATGCATACCTCTGCCAACTAGAGACCCAATTTCTAACAATGAGCCTCCTCTGCAAACTCTATGAAAGCAGCCATTAAATATAACGGGAGAGCTTTGTAGGGTCTCAGGGTAACCAATCTACAGAGGAGTGGGTACAAATGGAATGGATTCCCCACAAAAGGGATTGTCAGCTGTGGCATGTGTACTTGGCAAAAGCCAGTGGAGGAAAGTAAACTCTTTGGTGAAACACTGACTTGTAGAGGTAGATTATTGAAAAGAGTAAAAGAGTACCCAAACATAAAAGTTGTATCAAATTTGTATACTGAAACATTTACCCAGTCTGAAAAACAGGATGCAGCTATCATATGCTCAGACAAGAATATCACCCTTGTGGCAATGCTTGTGGCAATCAGATGGAAACTGTTTAATACGTTCGACATTCCATATCAGGGCTATAAAATTACTAGAACACGGCCAAGTAATTTGTTCATTAAACTCACATAACTGGTCAGGAATGTCTCTCACCAAAAAGACCAGAAAGAACAACTTTAAAATTCACAAACATCTCTGCACATAAAACGCTCTCTTCTTCTAAAGCACTTTTTTTGAATGCTGCAGACCGCTAAACGTTTAAGGTGGACACATTTTGTATTAATGACTATAGGAAGACATGATTCCTTCAAAAGACATGAGAGTAAAAGTTTGCAGATTTTAAAAAGATGCAAATTGATCCATTTTCTGAAAGATTGATGCTTATGCAGTTTATCCTATTTGACAGACCTATCTAGTAAGCTTATTACGGTACTCCTAAACATATTACACATCTTCTTAAAAATCACAGTCATCTGCAGGAACAGCAACCTTAAAAAACTTATTGTGAGGTTGCTTATTGCTAACTTTTTAACATCTTCTTAAGAACTGTATTTTACATGTTTCCAGATGGAATTCTGGAAATTGTTGGTGAGCTCCAATCCCTAACATGTGGCCATCTCACCATTACTTTTCAATTCTGAATGTCATATTTGTGCTTCCCTCTGGCTGGAAATGTCATTTCTTTGAACTAGCAGTTGAAATATTCCATAAACAGGCCGTTGAATCATTGTTGGGCTGCTAGAATGAAATACACATGAAGTGTGACTCAAATCAAAATGTTTATTTGTTTTTTAGGAACTATTTTATGATCACTGTTCCACTCTCATTGCTGCACGTTTTTTCTACAAATTAAGTGCCTGATTTAGAGTTAGGTGGTTGGGGTACTTCATAAAAAACATGACCGATATCCCGTAGGTATATAATGCATTTAGAACAAGGTGGACAGGATATCTGTCACCTTTGTGACACAGTATCCATCCGCCAAACTCTAAATCAGGCCCTAAATTAAAACAGTGTAAGGATACTAAAGCATTTTAAGACATAGACACTTTCCCTCAGATTATTTAGGGGCTCTGCTGAAAGAAGAAAACGCATGCTAAATTAGATGTTAGACTATTGGACCTAAGTGAATTTTAGGAAATGCCCAGAGCAAGACTTCAATACCAAATATAGTATTCTGTAAACTGGCTCTATAATGAAGCCAAAAATACTAAACAGGCAAAATACGTGGACAGTGGGTTGGTAGTGGAATCCCACAAATCTGTGCAATAAACCAGAGCCCTCTAAATCATTATCTACTGAATCATAAGAAAGTATGCATTTCAGAAAATTCGTTTTGTCAGCTAGTTGGGCTAAATATATTTGCAGTTAAGTAATGGGAAGTCTCTGTACACGACGGACTCGGGGTCTTCCACTGCTCTGCTGAAAGAATTATCTTGGGGCCTAAAACATATGGCTACATTTTGATAACCTTTCCCATCCTGCACTGCTTGCAGAGTGTTTTAATATAAAGCAGTCATTGTGGCTTTCAGGACAATTTACGGGACAACATTCCCTCCCCAAATTACTGAATGAAGTGAGTGCCTGCGAATCAGTCGGGGATATTCTTCCTATGAGAACACGGCACTGAGATTCATTTTATGAACAGCAGGCTCCAGTGTTTTCTTGCCCACTGTCAAGAAGGGCAAGTAGAAATAAATTACGCCCAGGTTTACTAAAGTTTGCGTAGTACGGTGCAGGTTAAAAATGCACAAACCTGCATTGGGTGGAAGGTGAAAAAATAGTGTGGCACCAGACTTTAAAAGAATGTCACGCCAATGTTGCCATCGTTGGCACTCATACAAAAAACACATTTGTGTATCATTAGGCGTTGTGCTACATAGCAAAGGTGAATGGGTTGTGTCTTTCATGAGGTTTGTATGGCTTGACACCATCCAACACAACATTTTACGTGTGTGCCACTGCCCATGGGTAATAGCTTGATATGTGTAATTTCAAACAAATGTTATGTATTGTATAGAAAGATTTCATGATTGCGCATTGTTTGTACATGCTTCCTTTTGGAGCTAGAATTTCATGCAAATTAAGGTCATGCACGTTAGCAGATCTGACTTTGTCTGGAATCCAAAGGGTCTTTGTCCTGTTCCTACCTTGTTATGCCCTCTTTTTATGCATTGATAGGGGTTTGACATTAAGCAATGCCAAGCCATTTGATGTGTACTCAAACTTTTCGTAAAAAAATATTTTGCCAGAAATAGCTGATCGAAGTTGTCAATTGCACCGCTTTATATCGCTTAGTGCTGCTTTTCATTGCACAAGCACTGGTTGAAAAGAGTACTAAATCTAGGGTTTAATTTACAAAAATAACCTAGATTAATATCTACTGCAGCTTCTTTTGTGTACTCTTCAGTGCTGATGTTAACTCTTGGCAGTAAGCTGGTTTCATATGGCAGCTTGAGGACCCCTGGAGATACTCATGTAAGCTCCTAACCACTCCAAGGTCAAGTTCCATCTGATCAGTCTTACAAATCATGAAGACACCAATATGGTCCTTCTCATATGCAGACATCAAACACAGATCACATAACACTCCCATAAAATACAACCCCTACACCTTGATTAAAGAAATTACAATTCTCAAGTTTCAGAACATGAAGAAATGCCCACTAAAAACGATCAGCATCCCAAAGTATCTGGACAAGTACGGGTTGCTTTGTTTTATTAATTCCAATTACCAGGGCTGATTTATGAAAGTATTGACATGTAAAATCCAGTATGGATTTCACACTGACCAATACTGCAAAACTTCTCTATTGAAGTTCATTCTATGCACATTTTCTTCATACATAGTGATGGTGGAGAGCCTGAAAACCTGATGAACTTTACTACTTGGTACGTTGATAAGGCCAAACTTCTGCTAATATTATGTAGACTTTTTGTGAAGTGGTTGCTCAGTTGTCCGGTGCATGTAAAGGGAACCATTAAAGGTTTTGCGGCGTTGAAATTCCCAGAAAGGCATCTTTTAAAATGTTACTTGGTCCTCCATGTGACTTGCTTGGGAAATGGTCTGGATTATCCAGAAGGGTAAATCTGAACCATTCTGAGTTGGATTCTGAGGTTCCACTAAGAAATAAGGAATTACCAGAAGAATCTGTGAGCCCTGGTCTGATTCACCTGTTATGAGTTCATCTTGGCCCGATTAATAACCTGGCCTTTTGGCTGCTTTAAGGAGCTGAGAGAACAAATAAAAGTTAAAAAACACAAGTAATTTTGTTGGTGCTGTTACCAGCCAATTTCATTTAAGTGGCCCCTTGTAATGAGGGTCTGTGTGGTTCTTTTCCAGAACGAGGGCATTGCTCCTAAAATATGTGCTATTTTAAGAAAGACCAAACAACATATTTTAAAGTAAACATATCATGTGAATGTAGCTGTACTTGTGCTACTGTAAGCGATTCTCTGTTTCTTCACTTTACAGTGCAGTAAGCGATACAGTGCTTCGTTGTTCTAAAAGATATGCAGCTATGCAGCATTCCTTGCTGCCTACATCACATCCCTTGCTAACAAACTTCGAGCAAAGAAATGTGAGCGGTTTCTGGAGAGATATACACGAAATTTATATTTTAAAATATTAAAAGGGCCACATACTGTCTTGGGTAAAGTATTTTTTTGCAGTCCTTCAGCAAAGTGTCTCCAGGTTTTCTTGTATGCACTGTAATCAGTGTCCCTGCAATTACGTGGCAAAGAAATGCAAATTTTGCTGCTGATGTAAATAATGTGCCATTTTATGTGCATACGGATAAATTATGCAGCACAGCAGTGGCATCAGGCGCAGCTCCTCCATTAGGGAGGAGGAGCATCGTCCCCGCCAGCAGCAGCCGCTGCAAATCACCTTTAACAAACGAAAAGATAAAAAAACAGGTTTATTATCTTTTCGTTTGTTAAAGGAGCGAGGCATTGGGGGTGACGAGATGAGGGGAGTGCACTGTGCAGTCCCCTCACTGCGCATGTATGTTTGGCCGGCAACACAGTTGCCGGGCTGGAGGGAGCATGCACAGGCTCCCAGTCTGCCTGAGAGCACTCTGGCTGGGCACTCCCAGCCAATCCTGACGCTGCTCAGGGCCGCAGGGCAGGCTGGGAGCCTGTGCCTGCCTGCAGCGACGTGAGAGGTGCGGCGCAGGAGCGGAGCAGGTAAGTGATTTTTGTAAAAAAATTTGTTTTATTAATTTGCTCCCGCGCCCCAACACCCCTGTGCCACCCCACCTCATCAAAGCCCCACGAACAGTTCCTGAATGGCATTACAATTCGGCTATTTTAACATTTTAATATACATTGATCCAAAGTAAAGCCAAAGGAGGTAGAGCTGGAGACCTATGTCCTGGTTTAGAATGAAAAGGACAACTTCCATTATTTCAAAAAGTTGACACCACATTTTGCAAGGAAACAGCTCAAGGCAGATTCTTAAATCAGTGATACATACATAGTACAAAATAACGCAATTGTGGTCTGAGGTTTTCATGTAACTTGTCCAACATGTCCATCATGTATGGGCAGCCCTCTCATTGGCAGACACATTTTAGGCCCCTGCATTTACATTTTTGTTGTTGTTTTTTTAACAAATAAAGAAGTGTTTAAAGAAAAAAGTTAGGGTTACTAAGGGTGTGATATAGATATTGACTGATGATTGTTGTGCTTAGTGCTTAGCTCCACACCAAAAGAGCGCAGTTGGAATCAGTGTGATCTCACCGTCAAATCTCATGCCCGTACCAGTGCCGGTTTTCGAAGTGCCCTTGACTAATGTACCTCTGCCCACATTTCAGATATATGTTTTGATGCCATGTACGACTCAGTGGCAATCCTTGCGACATGTATTACTTTTGTTCTTGGAAACAATTTATCAGATACTACTGTGGGATCAGTGAGTTGCCAAATACCTCCTCTTTAGGCCTAGACTTTTGGGGGTGGGGTTGGGAGTAGTGAGGTTGTTCTACAAAGGCTTTTTCTTAGAGCATGAAATGAGCGGGTTCAGCCAACACATATATCAATCACAGAAAAACACATAAAGCTCTCATTTAAATAAAGTAATTTCACAATGTGTTAAGTACCATATTTACACAGTAACTTTAGACGTTGGTGGTAGCTGTCTTGCTGTAGAGTTTTCAACTGAAAACTCATCTGCCGCTGTGACAGTCCACCCGTCGTATTTAGATGTTGGCAGTCCCAGAGCCGAAATCCGGCATTCAAACAGCTGTCTTCACCAAGAAACACCACCCGCGTCAATGCCAGGATAGGGAAAAGTGGATACTGGGGGGGACTCCAGCCACCCTTCCCGCCGTGCAAAGCTGGATGTGCCTTACTACCAAGCAAAAAGTGGCGGTCTGACTTTCACTTCTGTGATGGTGGACTGAGGGAAAGGGGTGACAACTCCATTTTTTTCCTGATTCCACCTCCACCTTCGACTGGACACAACTGGACAACACCTGCCGGCCCTGCTGCCTCCATACCATTGAGAAAACACAACCCCCCCCAACACGAAGATAGGGATGCCGCATTGTCAGGGTACGTTCGGGTGGGCACTGCACGGTAGGTCGGGACCATTGCAGGCATATACACGTCACAGTAATTTTTAAAAAATCACTGTAACATGCATGTGTCGGGAAACAATTTTGTCACACATGGCTGGGGACACACTTTCACAACACACTTATCACACATATATACACGTCATTGCGGTGTCATCATTAATTACCAGATGAATGCTGGCACCACAAAGAGGGTACATGCACACTTGGTGTCCATTTGTGCGTATTGCAGGGAGACCTGTACTGGTAGGTTTGTGCTATCTGTTGTGTATGTGAGTCGGTACGTGTGTGTGCGGATTGGCTGGTTGAGGTAGAGGGAGCTGGAGTGGGTGATGTGGTTGTGTCTGTATGTGTGTCACTTGCATGCGAGACCGATGTGTATGTTGTGTTGCAGTGTGACACTTTCAGGTGAGTGTCAGACTAGTGGCCAATTGGCCAGTAATCCACTTTGTCTAAGATCCTGTCACACAATAGATTCTAGCATTCTATAGGTGAACATCTTAAAGAATCAATTAGCCACTTGCCATGGGGCTCGAGTCATGGACTGTCTTCACATGAAGGCATACCGCAACATATATTCTGTGCCAGGGATTTTGAGCCATGTAGGTGACATCTTGCCAGGTCAGATAAAGTTGTATTAATGTCTGGTGAACCATTCTGCAGAAACTTTCCTTTGCTGTATTCGCATCTGTGAGTCAAGCCTTTCGTGCATGTTCTTCAAGAACAAATGCTTTGTCAACGAGGAATGGTTTATTGCACTATTCTGCATTGTCACCAGCATTGAGAGCATCGTTAGTTGTCTGCATCTAATCTCCTGGTCCAGGGGCACCTGTGACATTTATATAATGACGCCACTGCAGGTGCCATTGTTGAAATGGAAACTTGTCAACCTCACCAAAACTCTCCTTACAGTGGCCATACAGGAGTCTCATTTTGGTCTAATTGTAAATGCCTGAACAGCTACGTCACAGAATGTTCCCATCTAAGCTCTGCTGTGCCAGCTGTGTTCACCATATATAAATACCACATAGATGCATATTTATATTTTTTATTTATAAATAAAATCTTGCTTTTTGATATGTGTAGCTTACGTCCTCATCTCAGGCCAGGTTGACTGGGAGACGGAAAACCCGAGAAAGCTTTGGTGCCAGAGGCTAAAACACTAATCCAAAAAAGTGCGGCCGCCAAATTGCCTTCTGGCAGTCAAACAAAATGGCAGATGCCTCAGCAAGTTGGAGAGCTCCCTGAAAATGTATTGTGCCTTACCGTGGTGAAATATTATGAAGAGACTTTTTTTTAAAAGTGTCAGCTTATATTTCTCTCCGTCTTTATATGATATGCACCAAGGCCGTGCATGTGATGGAGAGAGCGTGGCGGGAGGTACTCGAGGAGAGAATGCGTGGCCCTAAGCCAGGACCAATGTGTGATTCCATTACTGTGACAATCAAGGGGTATTTTAGAGTGCTCACTGTTTGCATTTTTCCATTGGTCACCCCTGTGTAACCCCTCACTCTGTATCTTGTGACTGTATGTGGTAACCATATTTCATTGGTAATTTATGGTAGATGACTGATGGGTTGTTTCAGAATTTTGAACCAGGAATAATACTGCTTATGACTCATTGACCTAGCAACTAAGAAGGCGTGGAGAGAGATGTTAAAGACCTTTTAATTTAATTGTATTTGCTTACAGCGCTACAGTTTCCAATTGGAGGTGCTTCAGAGTTCATAGCAGATGTGCACTGAAAACAAATGAAAATGTTGAGACTGGGCTATCAAAAAAAAGTCAAGCTGCAGAAGTGGGACTCGCAGAAAATACACAGATCATGTAAAACAAGCAGCTGAGCATCAGGCGTGTGGGAGTTGTAGCAATGTAGAATCTAGAAGTCACATCTGGAGTGAGGAACAACTAATATTCAGATTCCAGATGTCAGTTGTCAACAGCAGGAGTACTGTGGCACACATCAGAGGTAACGTGGCCTACGAGATACCAAAACAGTCACAAATACACTGAGCATGGGTAGCCCATGAGATGTCATAATTCCAAATTCCCAATATTAAGTAGGGTGGGGTGGTCCTCTGGGTAATATAACTCACACATCTAGAGTGAGAAAAGATGGTTCACCATGTATCAGAACTTTCATCTGGGGTTAGGAAGAGAAGACCTTTAGATACCAAAAGTCTCATGTATGGATTGGAAAAAGATGGTTTATCAAATATCATAAAGCACACTTTTGGAATAGGGAACAGTGATCCTCTATTCAGTGGTTCCCAACCTTTTGACTTTGTGTGGACACCCATTATTTCAATACTGGAACCTGGGGACCCCCCACTGAATTATTATTGGAATCCAGGGACCCCCCCACTGAGTCATCATTAAAAGCTGTGGACCTATTCAGTGAAAATTACTACATTTTCTAAGCAGTCGCTGACTCCTTGAGGAGGCTTTGCGGACCCCCAGTGGTCTCCGGACCACAGCTTAGAAACCACTGCTCTATATGCTATTAGAAATGCATCCATAGCCTTAAAGAGCACCCCTCCAGATTTGAAAGGCCAATTTATTACAGTGAGAAGGACATCGATCCAGACACCAGATGTCACATATCTAGAGTAGGGAGGGATGGAATCTACTTTAGATACCCAGGGATCTTTAATCTGGAGGTGGGTGTGGTTGGTACTTCAGACTCCACAATTCACACCCCCCAAGTGAGAAATGGTGGTTTTGTACCCCTGATATCAGCAGTTGCATCTGGAGTTGGGAACAGTAGTGCTCTATCTAGAAGATGTTTCTGCCATAAGTCACACATCTAGAGTGGCGAAGGGTGCTCCTACAGAAATAATAAATCACACGCTTGACATTAGGAAGGGTGCTTCTGCAAATGCTGATCTTTCTAGTTGTTGTGAAAGGCTCTCTCAAGGTAGCAGAAGTCACATATGTAAAGGAGGATTATTCACAGCAATGGGCATCAAACCTTAATCTTAAAGTCTCAACAACCTCTGGTGATCTATGTGTATGTTTGTCATTACAAAACACGACCATAACAGGCTAACACAACAAAACAAAGGCCCATATTCACAAGCGACCTGCACTGCAGGTGAGTCATTTTTTGTGACCCAATTTGCGTGGCTTTACATGGTCTTGTAGATATGGAGTAAGGCAACACAGAGAAAGTCACTGTGTTGCCTTACTTTGCACCAGGGAGGCGTTTCAATGTGTGTTGCATGGATGTTTCCACGCAACACAAATGGATTGTGATGCATTCCCAGATTTACAAGGTTTTGTAAACCTGAGAATGTGTCAAAAGCCTACGCTTCCAAAGGGGTGCCGTAAAAGTGGTGCAACGGGGAGAAATAACATTATTTCTCCACATTGTATACTCTTTTCTATGTGTTACCATGCATTGTTAATCCGTTCGCCTTCCTATCTAAATACCCAGAAATCATCACCCCATGTTTTCTGCACATATTGCATCCCACATTGGGCAAGCAAAAGGACCAATCGTTTAGTGTCAGACTGAAATGATGTATAGTTGAATGTGTTGTCAATATACTGTCAAGGTCTTGGTGACGTCATGCAAATGTTAAGCAACAGAGGCAGAGAAGGCGGATGACAAAATGTAAAGACTACTGGTGACATATCAGTCCAAGGCTGGAGGATGAATGTTACTGAACTGTAAACTCCAATATTTTAAAGAGGGAATATTGCCCACCTTACCCAGAGACTAAAGAAAAGGGGACTGTGCCAACTTTATTATGAAACATATAGGAAAGTCTTTCGCTGCACCGTGGTTTAACTATTGTCATCTCTGAGAGGAACAGGAAATGGAATTAAATGGAGTGATTAGAAAAGTTTGCGGCCTCTGCTAAACATATATATGTGGATGTGATCGATAGCCATTCTTCATTCTTGTCTAAGCATTACCACCAAATCACTATCTCCTTAAAAATATGTTTGAAAGAATATATGCAGCATGTCACATTTATTCAGGGTAAAATGTATATTTGAAACATGCTGGTCAGGGTAACTTTAAAACTGTTCATTCTGAGTCATTTATAAATGTCATTACTGCTTTATGCGGGGATAGGATACTTATGATTTACGGTTGGTGGAGATAACTTCAGAAAATTCCTCCCATATTTCTGTGTGAGAAAATATTGTTGTATTTGTTGTCATGGGCGAGCGCAAAGCGCTCTGTCCCTCGTCTGATTTCTCTTTATCAGGATTTTAACCACACCTCTGTCACTTTCATTGGCTCGTGGGCTTGCCTTTTAAAATCCGCTTTTTTTTCCCATTCGTGAAAGACATGCATATCATGCCTTTTCTGATATTTAGCCCTCCTCGGGAGCACCAGTAAACTACTGGAAACTTACGAGGCTTCATGTTTTCCGTATGGTTTCTGGACTACTTTTTCTCTTTATTTTGCAACGCGATCGTGCTGTGTTTTACACATCACGCAAATTTTTTTTTCAATTAATGTGGCAAGAAAAGTCGGTTAGGAGTTTACAACGCTAATAGCTCTAACTCGACATAATGCGAGATCCGTTGCATTGCAAATGCTTGTTTTTAGATAGTGTTCAGTTAGCCAAGAGCGCCTTTGGGGAGCTAATAAAATTATAACATTAAAACAGGCTTGATTTCCATGTCACTCACTTTTTATATTTATCCATGACATCAGCGCCATGAGTCTTTAATGTCATTGATAATAAATCAAGACTATGTAGCTTCTTGAAGAACTTCCCTCGTCACTGCTTGTGATGACTGTTGAAGGGCTGAGCTCTTAGCTGCAGCACATGCTCAGCCAACATAGGCATTTCTTGACAAAATGGGTGTAAACTGTGTTTTGTGCTAATTTATATTTAGTGCAAAGTACCATGTGCTAAATCACGGCGCATGATTTGCCTATGTTTTTAGGTCTTGCTGGTCGATGTATTGTTGCCAGTACTTTGAAACGTGCATTGAGTGGCCTCTGGCTCTATAGGAATATTGCTCTTTCACCTCTTGCTACTGGCTATTTGGTGCATCATTTCACATTGCAGGAATTGCCTCCGTTGGAATACATGAGGGACTCCCTTACAAGTGTACCCACATCCAGAACTCCGTTTGTCACATGGGCAATCTATACAGAAAGAAATAACTTTTTTTCCACTAGTTAGCAAGATTTGGCAACAGCAGAAGGCCTGGCTTCAGAGCAAGTGCCATTGTTGATGCGAGGCATGAATGACGGCAGAGCATGGAAGGAGGACACGGATTGTGGACAGGATATGGACAACACTCGATTATATAGATGAACCTATGTAAAAGACATGGGCGTAGAGACTCTCGAAGAGGGACGGGGGAATGCAGGGTGGGGTAGGGGGTGTTAGAGTCAAGATCAGAAGAAGAAGGTAAGATCACAGAGACAAAGCAAACACAAGCAGTGGGGGAAGGTAAGGGTGTGGAAAAGAAAAACTTGGAGGAAGAAGTTTAGAGCGAGGGGTAGAAACAGGTAAGCAAGGAACAGGTTGCTACACCCAGCGAGGCAGGAGTGTGTAAGCAGGAGGGAAGTGGGAAGGAGAGCAAGGAATTGAAAGTTAAAAAACTTTCCTAGATGGAGGTGACAAAACCACTGGGGGCGCACCTATTGTTATCAACGAAAGAGAAGATCTGGAAAGAGGAGTACGTGGAAATGTTTAAACTGTTGAATAGGGAAGTAAGGGAGGAGGAAGGCTCAAAGGAGGAGGAATATGAACTGGCAAAGCGCCCCCAAGTACCCACGGCCATAGAAAATTGGTAGGTGGCCTTTTTAATATACGCCAGTGTATATTGTGAACAACATCCAGAGAGGTGTATTGCGCTCTTTAAGTACATGGACACCATTTGTAAAGCTCAGATATCATTTGGGGGCAATGCCTGGGCTTAATATGATGAAGTGTTCCAGGCAAGAATGGCAGTGGACAAGGAAGTAAATTGGGGCAAAATTGATAATGACTTCTGGCAGCATACGATAGGCCCTGCAAAATTTGCGAAGACTCTCTTTACAGCGAGTGGTCTGCCAATTGTTTATCGCCCCTTTCAGGCCCATCCCAACCTGGGTGGGGTGGGGGCATCGAATAGGTCACAGAGAGCAGTCGGCACCTGCTGGGATTCAAACAAGGGAATGTGTAACAGAGAATACTTTAAGTTTAGGCACAAAAGTAAAAAATGTTCAGGGAGGCATGCACTGGTCCACTGTTATGGGACACCAGGGTCTGGTCAAGGAACCCAGACAGGGAACATGGAAAATCAGTGGCAGCAGTTAACAGGTTCCAATCAATACGGGAAGAGAAAGGCCATAGGGATCTGCGGAAAAAGACTTGTACACTGGTTAGGGTGGAGAGGCTGGCTCTTTGGCTGGGTTTTTATCCAGTTAAAGGGGCTGCACAGAATCTGTTACAAAGGTTTCAAGAAGGCTTTATGTTAGGTTATGCTGGTCTGAGGGAGCAAAGGTGGGCGGAGAACCTTAAGTCTGCAAAAGAATACCCACAGGTGGTTCATGAGAAACTCATGGAGGAAGTCAGTGAAGGCAGAATGTCAGGGCTATTTAACAGCTGGCTGTTACCAGACTTGGGGCCATATGTACGAACACATTTCCCCATTGACACAGAATGGGAAAAACCCTTTGCTACATCTGGCCCTTGATTCTTTCTCCAGTAGACGTTGTACCTAAGAAGGAGCGAGGTCAGTATTGCCTTATATAGCATTTATCATGGCCAGAGTGCTCATCAGTTAACGATTTTAACGACGATGGGCAGGGGTCGGTGTCATTTTCATCTGGGGATGTGGCCATGGAACTTATTCACAAGGTAGGGCAGGCAGCCGACACAGCAAATTTTAACATCAAGTCTGCATTTAGATTACTACTAGTGTATCCAGATGACTTCCAATTGCTGGGCATACAGTTCAAGGGACAATGGTAAGTGGAAAAATCCCTGCCAATGGGTTGCTCCACTTAATGTGTGCTTTTTGAAAAATTGAGTTCCTTTTTGCAGTGGTTATTTACTTGGTGCACTGGGCATGAAGGCATAGTGCACTATTTGGATGATTTCTTCTTGGTCACGAATGCCGGCTCATGGACTGCCAAAGGCTTTTGGCAAGTTTTCAGGAGCTAAAGTTGGGAGTGGGCATGCCTTTGGCCCCGAAAAAGATGGTGGGTCCGTCAAAAGTAATTTCATTTTTGAGCATTGAATTGGACTCCTGGGACATGGAAGCTCGGCTCCCATGGGAGAATAAGGTTGTGTTGCAGGTATTGATTGACAGCATGCTGGCAAAACAGAAGTTGAAGAGGTCCAGACATTACTGTAACATCTTAATTTTGCTTTTAGGGTAGTTAGACCAGGCAGGACAGGTGGGAGTTTTTACAAACAGGCGCACACAAAAGAAGCTCTGAATGGGAGAGGGTGGAGGAAGTAGACCAGTTTATAATGGGGCTGATTGAAAAGGGCCAATCCAGGGTCACCATAACAGGAAAGTTGGCAGGAATAGCATTTGTTGGGAAACTCTGCTGGGGTTATGCCCCTTCAGCAGGGGAGTAAGGTAAGAGAATTCTGGAAGGGTAGACAATGGAGCAGGGCAGATGTAGAACATCGAGGAGACCACTGACAATGGATATTTGCAGACGATTAGTAGACAGGCTGCCGGGGGTTTGTGACACACAGGGGAAGACTACACTGTTTGCGACGATCTTGACATGGATGATCTTTAGGGCCTTTAGAGTCTTGGAGTTGTTAGGGAACTGTGGGAACGCAGGCCTGAAATGGGAAGAGGTAAGGATACAACTGGAAGGGATTAAGATGCACGTACAGTGATCAAAAATGGATCAGAGGTGGTGGGGTGCCTCGGTTTTCATGCCGGTCTTCAGAATCGGGTCTGGTTTTTAGGCGAGAGAATGGTAAGAGGGTGACCTTTCAGCCAGTTATTAGGCATACTAAGGAAAGCCCTAGCAGTATTGGGGTTGCCAGGTAAGAAATATGGAACTAATTTCTTTAGGGCTGGAGCTACTACTGAAGCAGGGTACCGAGGTTGGTCAAGGGAGAGGATAATGAGACTAGGTAGGTGGTCATCTGATTCTTATCCGAAGTATATTAGGTAAAAGGGTGGAGGAAGGAAAAATAATGGAATATCACAGGGCTCTAACTTTAATTTATTTTCTAGGTTTGTGTTGGAGCAATTGTCAGGTGGCATTGCCGTCTGGATCGTGTGGCATTCCTTTGTCAAGTGGGCAGTGAAAGAGACAGGGAATTCCAGCTTTGGCAGTGATTTAGGCCTGGTGCAAAAAATGTTTCTCTTTCATGGTATGGTGGGGGGAAATGAGATGGCAGGATTTAGTGCCTTTTCTCAACGCAATAATGAGAGATGGTACGTCCAGATGTTCTGCTTATACATTAAAGGGAAAATTATCTCATGGTGCAAAAAGGTTTAGCTCTGTTGTGAGCAATGAAAAAGGACCTAAGGGACATAAAGCAACAGTGGGCAGGCTGTTATGTTTGGTGGACAGAGTTTGTACCCTGGGGAGTATGGCAGGGGCTACTAAGCCTTCGGCGACTGATAAAGCTAGGCGCCAAATAAATGGGGAGATGTCGCGCTTCAGGGGGGATGCAAGGTTAGGCCGGGTTGCGCACAATGATTTATGCTGTGCAGCGTCAGAAATTGTATGTATTGACGGAGTGCATCTGTCCCGTTCTGGGATGCACCTTTACTTATTAGAGATTCAAGAATTTTTGAAAGATATGTTGAAAAATTTGAAGCAGGTAAGTAGCCCACATACCTGAAATGGGGTAAAAAAAAAGGGGCATTATCTCTCCATTTTTTCTGGTGGCGGGTGGCCCACAAGTCACATGGCTTCACAGAAGCTTATTGGGGTTTCTTGACAGAGGAAGAGCAGGCTGGAAAGGAGGGGATCAGAAAATTCACAACAGAAACAGAGCAGAACACTATATTACCTCATAGGAGGTTCATTGTAGATACTTAAAAATGTTTAAGGTTATAATGGAATATGTTCAAGTTTACAAATGATGGAGAGCATTGGTTTATGATGTACACTGTTTTTTTAAAGTTAAGGTGAGGGTGGGTTTTAGGGGTGGGGGGTAACGGGGTAAGGAGCAAGGGGCAGTTTATGTATTGTGAGGCTGTTAGTTTTGCAAGGCCACAGGCCAGGGTATGTATGTATGATGCACATCTGTTTCAATAACGCAGCCTTTTTCACACACACTACAGTGGAAGTCAGTGGTCTGGTTTGTGCCCCAATTTTGCCCATATTTACAGCTTTCACATGTTGAGCTGCTATACATAATCCAGGTCTGGTGCCCTGAATCAAGCCCCAGTAAGGCCACTTTTGGGCCAGGAGCACGTTATTGTAGCAATAGTTCGTAGATCCCTTTGTGGTTTCAAGGACATAAGCCGATAGCCGCCTGGTTAATATGGAAATCAAATTGCTGCCTTGTAACTTAGCCAATGATCACTGCTAATACCCTTCTTAGCATCATTAAGAGTAAGTTTGATAGCATCCCTACATCAATAAAGGAGGCTCCTATAATCGTAGACCCATCCATTTGTGGAACTCTTTGTTCTGAATTATTCTCAGGGGTGTGGGAAGCTGGACATAGGGAGAATAAGCTCCTTGTCGACTCAGGGACATAAGTGATACTTTCAGAGGTGGGTAGGATCAAAGTCCTCAGTCCATCCAACCCTGAGGAACTGCAGGTAATTTTCTTATAGGCAGATCCATGATTATCTGCTCTGGTGTAAAAGATGCTCCTCTATTTTGTGCCAGACACTGAAGAATCGAAAAAATAATAAGTCCTGCTTCATGACTGCATGAATATCACAGGGCTCTTTACCCAACATATTTGGAAAATTGTTGGGGATATTGTTTGCCCTTATTTTCTATATAAAAAAAAGAAAACTCTCGAGGAGATGGAAAAATCTAAATCCAAACCATGAGTGCAGTCCTCATGAAGAGGTTTGTACATACTTGCATGGTGCAACAGGGAGCTTTTAGTGCAATGTGTTCTAGTTCTACTTCAAGCTATCAGTCTGACTCCACTTATCCTTGCCTGGACAGCTGAGATACCCTGCGTCTATCCCACATACAGTACTAGCCAGCGCTCACATCATGTAATCCTTCTCTGTTCCCCCTTACAAGGCTACAGATGAGTAATTTCACGAGTCACAGTAAGCATGGGTGTCAAGAGATTTTAAGAATACTCACATTATTTAAAATTGTATATGACTAACCTACTTGAAACTATTTTACGTTGCTAGTTGTCATCCTGAAAGAATGGAATGTATCCCCACCCCCAAATCCCCCCCTTTGGACATACTCTGGACTCCCTAGAGCATGGCAGTCGTTGCATAGTGAAAGTACTCTAATAAGTACTAATAAGGATAATTTTTGTGGTGAATTGTTTTTCTTGAAACAGTTCACCTTCCATTCCATCTTGGCAGTGTTGCAGGAGTGTCCCCGACACATGAGTGTGTGTTATTATTTCGTATTGCTCATTGCTAAATAATTGCAGGTCTGTTTATGATTGGCTTATAATTGTATTACCTTACAAGTCCCCGCAGTCTATTTCACTTTCAATGGAGTGGCCCAGGGTGGAGACATGTTTAGAAACCTTGGGAGTGCAAGCCTTACAAAGACGCTCCTGCCTTAACAAGCATCTCATTGCTGAAGTTCAAGACCGTATGATTTGATCAACGTCGGTATGAAATCAACAATTCCCTGTTTTCCCTGCAACTGCATTTAGTCAAGGGAACTACGGATCAGGCAGAAACTTTGAACATAGGTTAGTGTACATTGCCTTGGATAAGTATGTGCAGAAAGGAAAAGGGCTCTTATGTCTGTCAGACTCCAGTGATTATTTAGCAGAATTATTAATATATTAGAATTAGTGTAAGAGGCCTAGCTACAAGTCGACGTAAAAATTATTTGGTTCTAGTACAGATATGTCACTCCAAACCGGCCTCTGCCAATGTGTCACCAGCCCTAGGGAGGAGGAGGAAGTCAGCACAGTGCATTATTCTCTAAGGACAGGGGCAATGGAGTAATGTGGCTGGGGTGACTAAAGTATGCACCAAGAAAAGACAAATGTTGTCATTGTTTTGGAATTTTTTACACGTTAACACTATCTGGGAAAATATTTCACCTCATTATTACCACTATGACACAAAAATACAGAAATAAGCAACAAAAAGGTGACTGGCTGTTAAATCTTTGCAGAGGGCCTTCCACTGGGCGGCAAAATACTGCGCTTTTAGTAACGTTTGGTCCATCTGAGCTAGAAACAAACGTTTTTGTTTAAATCTGCGTATTCGGCAGCACATGATGAATTATGTGGCAAGTTTATAATCATTCACAAAACAATGCAACTGCAAAATCGCATAATTCCAGAGGCCCTGCCTATAGATGAAATTTAGGGTGTCAGTGATGCCAGGTTTAGTTTGATATGCCAATGCATTCCTCCGAAGAGATTAAACACACAGTTAAAAAACTTTGCTCAATCAAAATCCACATTTCATAGGATTCGCCCGAAATTTACCACCGAGTTTTTAAAGCAGCTTTCAGCAATGCGTCCACCGAGAACGGCGACGGCAGTTATTACAGAAAACAATAATGAAGCACGGTCTGGCTATTTATCAAAAAACGATGACAGCGCGCGCAGTTACAGAAATATGCGAAGGGGAAACCAGGAAGCTGTCATCGGCCCATCACGGCCTGCAATCATAACACATCGACATACCAGGAAGGACGGCTCTGCCTGGCCCGTCTGGCTGTTATTAGGCCTAAACGACAGATGCTATTAACAAACCGACCACAAGACACGGAGAAACTCGGAATATTTCCATCCCATTTCAGCACCTGCACCGCGAGCGGCTGCGTTACCCACTGAGCAGTTACTGGATTCTCGCGCCGACGTCAAAGCCGATGGCACTGTTATCTCTCAGTAAAGCTGGCTGGGAAACCATACACCTTAAATAAATATTTTATGGGCTGGCACGTATTACGTTATGCGTCGCGCGCCTCTTCCTTTCACACGCTTCTCTCCCTGCTACTGTCATTAACTGCAGGATGTAGCAGGTTCTCAACACCTCTCTCCGGCCCCTTTCCTTTCTGCCTAATCCTCTAAAGGAACTCCCATAAAAAGAGGAATCCCATCACACTGCTGAAGTAGCTGTTGTCGCCCTGCAAGGCATTCTGGGAAAGCAGACGGACTGGGGAGTGGATGTATTTATTGGTATTTACATTGTGCGAATCTAGATCAATGAAGTGTTTTGGTAGATAATACAGCATGCGGACAATCTAAGGTTTTCTCTACCTGTCTAGATTCTTTCATTACATTTGGCACATGTCCCAGTTAGGAAAAGCTTGACAGTCCACAAAGGGAGGCCAGTGTTCATGTGTTCCTTGTGGGTCGGAATATTGGATCTAAAATATCGACGGGTCACAATATCATTAGCAAGTCAAGGGACTAAGGGCCAGATGTTCAAAACTTTTTGCACGTCGCAAACAGCGAATTTTGCTGTTTGCAACGTGCAAAAAGCACATCGCGATGCCCAATTCCCGTTTTGTGAATCGGTAACCGTGACTGCGAGTCGCAATTAGGAATTTCTAATTGCGAGTTGCAGCGCAATGCTGTATTGTTTGGTGACCGCAAACGTGGTCGCAAAACAATCGCAGTCAGCACCCATTTCAAATGGGTGCTAGCCATTCTCAAAAGGGAAGGGGTCCCCATGGGACCCCTTCCCCTTTGTGAATGGCATTGAACACATTTTTTCAGAGCAGGCTGTGGTCCTATGGACCACTGCCTGCTCTGAAAAAATTAAACGGAAACTTTTCATTTTTTAGTTTTGTAATGCATTTCGTTTTCCTTTAAGGAAAACAGGCTGTATTACAACAAAAAAAACTGCTTTATTTAAAAGCAGTCACAGACATGGTGGTCTGCTGTCTCCAGCAGGCCACCATCCCTGTGAGTGCTGCGAGTCACAAGGGGGTCGCAAATTGCGACCCACCTCATTAATATTAATGAGGTCGGCCTTTGCGACCCCCTTGCGAGTCGCAGATGGTGTCAGGGACACCATCCTACATTCTGAATTACGACTCGCAAATTGCGAGTCTCTCTGACTCGCAATTTGCGAGTCGCAATTCAGAAACTACTTACATCTGGCCCTTAGTGCCTTATTTGGAACTTGACGGTTTACCCTGCCACAATGGTGACAGATATCACACCTGCCGAATTATATGATAAATGTTTAGAATTATGCACCAGTCTGCTAAAAACCCTATCCCTCAAATGTACAGGGCCTGATTACAGAATTAAATTATTCTAAATAAATGGAAAATGTGTTTATAAATTTAAGAATTATTTTGGCCGTGGGAATGTGGAACGATTGTTACCCCATCTTTAAAATGAGTATCAACAGTATGCTTGTGTCCCCAAAGTTAATTTTTACTGTGTAAGATCAGTGCTTAATTTGAGCCAGGTTACGCATACTGGTACTCATTTTTGGGGTCTGTCACTTTTTTTTCCACATTAGACTTTGACTGAAAGCGAGAGAGAAAAACAAGGTGAAAAAAGAGAACTAGAGAAAGATAGAAAAAGTGACAACAGGAGAAAGCAGGGATGAAAAAGAACCTTCAATTGAGAGATAAAGAAGGCACGAGGTGGAATTACCACTATGCAGCCTTGCTACTCTGCACACTGACATTCAATAATGTCTGCTGCAAGCTTCCAAGCAAGACTTTGGGCCCAGGCACTTATTCTTTGAGAAAGTAAGCCCTACATCATCAGACACTTGGGTGTTCATTACGAACCTGGTGGTTCAGACCGTCATGCCGCCGCTGGCGGAAAAGACCGCCACCGGCATTGCGGTCTGAACCACCATATAATTAACACCTGGAGAGCCGCCAGTGGCTGCCCTCCGCCACCGCCATGCTACCGCCATCAGGTAGCCTGACGATGGTGGATTACATTATCCGAAAGGGCAGCGCTGCAAGCAGAACTGCCCTCTGGATAATGTACCCTATTTCCCCCAGCTTTCCCTGGTGGGTTCCCCTGCCAGGGAAAGGCTGGCAGAAGGGGTGCTCCAGGGCTCCTATGGGGACCCGTGCACTGGCCATGCACTTGGCATGGGCAGTGCAGGGGCCCCCATGCAGTGCCCCTTCGCGCAGGTCACTGCCCGATTTAAGGGCAGTGATCTGTGCGATGGGTGCTGCTGCACCTGCCGCACTGAGTCATTGCTGACAGCTCCATGTGGAGCCATCGGCAATGTCCTGGCCCTGCATTCTGCTGGGCCGGCGAGCATAAACACTGTTTCCACCCGCCCACCCAGCAGAATGTTCTTTATGCGGCCGGCGGGGTCTCAAGGGGGCTGGCGGCCTTTAGAAAGACCGCCAGCATGAACACGGCGGTGTTTACTGCCGTGTTCATAACGACCCCCTTGATGTGAAAGGAACAAACCCCCAAAACAACGTAGGCATATTTAGACCAACACCACACTTTTATGATATTTTATACACAGACTGACCTACAGGACTGGAACTAACACATTAGGACAATCTGGAGGTTTCTGATGGCACATCAGACAAGGGCATTACTCTTCCTTTCAAACATATGGATGTCTCAGTGCAGCGTTAATGTACACAATATAGATCTCTGCTCAGAACCTCATACATGACATCATATAGTTATCAATGGCCAGACTTTGCACATATGATGAGCACTTCCAACAACACATGCATGCTTTTGGGCTACAAATTAAGTCGACATTGTTCAGTGCTATGATGATGTACAAGTGGCAAAAATGTGCTAGACTAATGTTGAGATACAATAACAGCAATTTTCCTTGTAGTTCCCTGGAGCAACCATGAGACAACGTGCAAGTAAGCTTCTAAACATCAAAATTAAAAAGATAAATAAATAATCACAGCAGTGTTCCTTTAACTAGAGGGATTAACTATGACAGCAGAGAAAAAGTAAAGATTGCATTCTATTTCAGCAGAAACAGCAAAACTCGTGAACTATTTTTTCAGTCCAACAAGGAAGAACATGTGTACTTTTTTGGGGACATGTCTTGGGAAGCTGAAGGACGAAAAATTCGGGCAATTTTATAGCACCTGCATGAAAGCCCCCAAAATAACAGTGTGGTTGATGCACAGTTTGAAAATTCCGCTATATATTCTAATTGACTTAGCCAGACTTTACGTTTGTTCTTCTCATTAGCTTGGCAAAACTCTCTTGTTGCCACATTTCAGGATAACAGAGAAATTTTGGAAGGGAAAAAAGAGACTCCAAGGAGATTACAATGCAGGCTGGATAATGTAGTGCACCACAGTAAGCAGAAGAACAATGTAACTGAAGATAATATAACACAGCCTAACAAAATAGACATTAACAAACTGAGAAAAAGAGGGACGTTAGTTGAGGGGGTGAAATCCAACTAAAGCAACAGCCCCAATCATTGCCAGGGTGAGCCACAAAAAGTCACAAAATTAACCTATGATTAACACTTTGGTAGCTTGGCACAAAAGCACTCAAGGTTAACATAGAGGCAATGGTTACTTTACCAATGAAGACGGTTTTAATTAACAATTCCTCAGATACCAAACATTAATTTCCTACCTGCTACCAATCAAAAATTATAACTTATTAAATGTATGGGAGAGGTAAGCCTTGCAATAGTGAAAAACATGAATTTGAGAGTTTTCCACTACAAGGACATGTAAAACTTAGAGACACGTATTTAAATACAATGCACCATGTCTATAGGCAGTTCAGGGCAAACCCTAGGGATAACGTCCATGTATTAAAAAGGAAAGTTTAGGGCTGGCAAAAGGTTTATTTTCCAGGATGAAATGGCAGTTGAAAACTTCATGCGCCGGCTGCAGTGATAGGCCTGGGACAGGTTTGAAAGGCTACTTAAGTAGGTGGCACAATCAGCACTCTAGGCCCACTAGTAGCATTTAATTTACAGACCCTAAGTTATTGTAGTACCTCTTTAAAAGAGACTTTAAAGTAAATTAAATGTGCCAATTGGGTATAAGCCAATTTTACAATGTTCTAAGGAGAGAGCACCTGCACTTTAGCACTAGTTAGCCATGATAAAGAGCGTAGAGTCCTAAGGCCAGCAAAAACGAATTAAGTAAAACAGAAGGAGTGAAGGCAAAAGGTTTGCGGGAAGACCACCCTAAGGCTGACAGTTCTAACACGTACCATTATATAACTGTACATAAAAAGAGTACATAGACAGATGCTTTAAATAGCATTACTTTATGGCACCATGGCGCTTAAATCACAGCTCTGTTTAGCTTACAAACCACAGCTGTTCTGCAATAACTGTCCCACAGCATTGTTGATCTGTCATATAACTATTGAAGAATGCAGAATGGCAATTTGGACCTCATGCTGTAGTGTTTTGTTTGGAAACTTCCTCTCACTTGTTCCAGCACAACATATACTAAATATTGGCATTGCTGTTCTTCAATCATCTTTTCTCCTTTTCTCCCATCACGTCTGCTACAAACTCCAGATTTACTACAACATTTAACTAAATATTGATATTTTAAGTAGTGCAATTAAAGCAATAAAGATGTTTTATTCTTTAGATACTCTTTAAGTTGAAGTGTTTTAGTGAGCCGAAAGTACTTCCTTTTCTGTTTGTCCTGTTCTCCCCTCTATCCAAATATCATGAAGTAATACAATATATTAAAAAAACGTCTTACATTTTAGGATATGAAAATACTGTGAGTAACGTTGCTTTAGCTGTATCTGCAGCAGAATGCACAAGTGAAGTCATAAGGGAACAAGCAAACAGGAGGAGAGAGCAGGATGGGGACAGGCACTAAAACACCTTCATCTGCCCATTCTTATGAGGGAGGGAATGTTTACGAGTGACTGACCACCAATCATAGACTAGATTACATTTCCAGACATGCTCCAGGCTTGCTTAAATGCAGGTGTTTTCCCCTCTACATCATGAAAATCCAGACTACGTACCAGTACTTACATTCTTTGTGACATGAACAGTTGCGACAGAGACAAAGAGGGTTTGTTATGTACGTGTAACAAAACTCTCATTATTTTCTTGCAGAGTGGAAAATGCGAGTGGAGACATAAGTTCTCTTAGAAGCGTTCATTGTTTTTAAAACAAAACACCTGCTATACTCCTATGTCCATTGTCCTGAAGTTGCCTGCTCTGACTTTTGGAAAGAGTGTTTTTGTTGTATACATCTGGTATGAATATATTACACATTCCAACAGTGTAGAATTCCGGTTTAGGGTGACAACAAAGCTTGTGCAGCAAGAAGCATGGAGGTGCACCATTCCAAGTCATGCGACATGTAGGGGGTCATTCACGGGAGCACCGCCAACAGGCTGGCGGTGCTCCCGAGGGCATTCTGACCGCGGCGGTTCAGCCGCGGTCAGAAAGGCTAAACCGGCGGTCTCCCGCCGGTTTACCACTGCCCGTTGGAATCCTCCAAGGCGGCGCAGCTTGCTGCGCCGCCGAGGGGATTCTGACACCCCCTACCGCCATCCTGTTACTGGCGGTTCGCCCGCCAGGAACAGGATGGCGGTAGGGGGTGTCGCGGGGCCCCTGGGGGCCCCTGCAGTGCCCATGCCAGTGGCATGGGCACTGCAGGGGCCCCTGTAAGAGGGCCCCGATTGTATTTCACTGTCTGCTTAGCAGACAGTGAAATATGCGACGGGTGCAGTAGCACCCGTCGCACCTTCCTACTCCGCCGGCTCGATTACGAGCCGGCTTCATCGTGGGAAGGACGTTTTCCCCTGGGCTGGCGGGCGGCCTTTTGGAGGCCGCCCGCCAGCCCAGGGGAAACCTCAAAATACCCACTGCGGTCTTCCGACCGCGGTACGGTATTTTGGCGCCTCCCGCCGGGCGCGCGGTGACCGCGCCCGGCGGGAGTCAGAATGACCCCCGTAGTGTCTTAGGACCACATTAGGACCCAGCGGCCCCGGGCGGACTCAAAGAAGGGCTTACGCAATCATTCTGGGATGTGTTAAGGTATGGTAATTAACAGTAATGGGATAATGAGAATTCAGTTGAATATTGTATGCTGATGAATAAAGACATTGACTACAAGCTACTTGTGTGGCGTATTCATGTGCATGCTCCCGGGCTGGGGAAGATGCAAAAACTGGCGATGAGTAGGTGATACGTGCTCCAAAGAAACAAGACTGCTCTCCTTGAGAGTTTGCAAGAAAATAGCAAACTGCTTGTGTGTGCCACATATGCCCAGGTTGGTACAAAGAAGCCTGCAGTTGGTGTATGTAGAGTGCAAGCTCCACTTCAGCCTGTACAAGGCTTTGTGGAGAAGTTGAAGTCCTATCAGAGAAGCACCATTGGAAAAGCCCTCTGAGACATGCTGCCCAGGCTAAGAGAACACAGTGTTGCCCCACAACCCTGAGACATCCTTCATACCAAGAGAATGCTAAAGGCAGTGATAACCAGATACCACATCAAACTACAACATCAAAGCAGCCACAACCAGATATAACCATAGAAGGCAGCAACAACCAGGTATGAGAAGGGAACATACTCTCCGGCCGTACGATCCCAAAATCCAGTGAGTTGACACAAACACAGGGGCTGTGCTCACAAGTTTGTTGGTGCCCAGAGACGCCACCAAAGATAAGGGAAGTTGGCAACCGGTAGCCTTCAGTACAACTCAAAAAGTCTTCAAGATAGAAAAGTCTCCCCGTAGCTGCCACCAGACATATTTAGTACAATGCTGCTGAGTTTTTGAAACCTCCACCACCATTCAACACAACCAAAAATCTGAATATTGGTGCCAGATGGACTATGTAGATCGAGACTTTCAATGACTTAATAGACACCCTGGAAGAAGTAAATTATGAGAAAATCACGCAGACTGAGACAATGTAATACTGTTAGATCAAAGAAGCATTAGAAGCCGAGTTCAATCCGATGCCGAACGTCGACTATGAAGGGTACATTTTTAATCAAGCGAGACAACAAGTTGGTGAGACAATGGATGAGTTTGTTGAGAGACTCCTCAGAGTCATTGATGGTTGCTTGTTGGACTCATTCAGAAGATGCATGTTGGTAGAGACACTCAATCTAGAAAAGGTACTGATGGCACAAGAGCCGAGGAACGAGCGGCTTGACAAGTCACAGTCATGGAAGCAGGAACTACAAAAGGTGAATTGCCACAAGTCAGGAAGAATAAACACAAACTTCAAGCAGATGCCTGTAAGTGGACATATTCAAAGAAATAAGGACTCTGTTTCTAATGTGGATTTTCATGAAAGCAAATGTCCAGCCATTGGACAGACGTGCAAAGGTTGCAGAAAAGAGAACCACTTCAGGATGGTTTGCAAGGTGAAAGAGAATCCAAGTGTGTTATGGCAAGGTGAGAAAATGGATGCTAGAAGATTCCAGAAGCAAGCTCGCCACACCCGCAAAGACAAAAAGCAACCTTAACTGCAACAGGTGGAAACTAAACAAAGTCAATTACCACAAAGTTCATCCTGCAAGGATCATTCAATGTCATCATTGAGTGACAGTGAAGAGGGTGACTGTGCAATTATCATTTCTAAAAAGAGCGACATGCACATGTGGGACTTGCCATGTGTAAACTGGACCAATGAACGACAAAAACAAGTGCATTAATGAAACAAAAGCACTCTTATGGACATTGCCCCAAAATCAAACTAAAAGTAAACGGTTGTCCCATAACCGTTGTAATTGACAGTGGTGCATTGATCAACATCTTGACAGTTGACCAATTTAACAGTTTGTCCTCTGTACCACACCTCACACCATCCAATACGAAAAGGTACACCAAGGCTGCTTCCAAGCCGCTGCGGGGTCAAGGTTCTTTCATGGCATCCCTGCAGCATCAGAAAACATCTGTGCGGGCCCCAATTCACTTTCTTCAAGGTACTCCATCCAGTGCATGCCTACTAAGTTTTGCAACCGCTGCTGACATGGGACTGACATCTATCAATTACAACCTAATACGCAATCTGAAATTGTGACAGTTCCCATCTCTATTTCATGGTCTAGGAAGGCTCAAAACAATGAAAATGTAACTCCACATTAATAAATACATCCTGCCTGTTGTGCAGCAACATCGCAGAATAGCATTTAATCTACAAGAAACAGTCAAGAAAGAACTATAAGCCTTGCTAAAACAGGACATAATCATGCGCTCTACTGGTCCCACACCATGGGTGTCGCTGATAGTAGTGGTGTCAAAAAGGGCTGTGGAGGTGCAATGAGAATCAATGTGTATATGTGCCAAGCCAACAAAGCAATCGAACGAGAGAGAGAGAGAGAGAGAGAGAGACATCCTGGTTCACACATTGTGGATAAGGTAAAGCAGCTGAATGCAGCTGAAGTTTTCTCCCGTGTGTTCCTGAACAAAGGATACCATCAACTTGAACTGGAAGAAAACTGCAGGTACATTACCACTTTTTCAACTCATGTTGGTTTGTTTAGATACAAAAATTAAGCTTTGGAGTGTCATCTGCTGCAGAAATATTCCAAATTGTTATAGGTAGAATTATTCAACCTGTTACAAATGCCTTCAATTACAGTGATAATATACTGGTGTTCAGAACAACGTGGAAGGAACATGATAAGGCTCTCAAACAGCTGGGTCACTTATTTACATATGCAAGCCTCACATTAAATGCAGAAAAGAGTGATTTTCACATAACAAAACTCAAGTTCTTTGGCCATGTATTTCTGATGGATGGTTGACTCCAAATAAAGTGCGGGCACTCTCAGCCCCCATTCCCCCACAAGATGTCACTATGGTACAGTTCTTCTTGGGCAAGGCCTGCTATTGTTCTGGGTACATTCGTGGCTTTGCCAAAGTGAGTGCCCCAATGCAAGATCTGACAAAAAAAATGTCTAGTGCCAATGGTCCTCTGAATGTGACAGCAGCTTCAAAAGCATGGACTTGAAAACGTGACAGGGATGGCTTACTTTGATCGCAAACTGCACTCTGAGATCACCTTTGACGTGAGCCCGATGGGGGTGAGAGCAATCCTTGCTCAGCATAAAGGACACCCAAATTCTCAAAGACACATTGTGGCATGTGCCAGTTGAAATTTGTCTGATACCGAACCTGCCTATTTCCAGACAGAAAATAGAGTCTAGCTGTGGTATGGGCCTACAAGCATTTCCATGTGTTTCTTTATGGAAAGTACTTCAGGATTGCCACAGACCACCAGGCGCTGCTCACCATCTTTGGAAATCCAAAGGCCAAGATGCCCCCTTGCATTGAAAGGTGGGGGTTGCGTTTACAAGAGTATGATTATACAATGGTGCAGAAGCCTGCAAAGAATCAAACCCCTGCAGACTATTTCTCACAAGTACCCCTACAGTAGCGCACCTTAGCATTGAAAACTGCTGGGAAATACATCAATTTTAATGTAAAGTTGAGCACACCAATGGCTCTGTCTATTGGGCAGATTCCTGCCACTGAAAATGTTGATGAGGACAAGCTTGCCACTAAAACATCATTTCAGTCAATCTTGGAGACAGAGGCCCTCATTCCGATCTCTGCGGTCTTTTTGAATGACCGCGAGGTTCCGCCGGGCCGAAGACCGCCAACAATATTATGACTGGTGGCAACTCTCCTCCATTTTTTGGATGGAGAGCCGCCAGCAGCCATACTGGTGGTCGGCGGTGTAGTGGAAGCTGCTCCTCCATCACTGCCACGTCATCAGAACACCGCCCACTGAATTACGTTCCAGTATTCGGCATGGTGGTGTTCTGGTGACGGGGTGCTGGTGGTGGAGCAGCCCCCATGGATCCCGTTCCCTACCAGACGACCACAGAGGCAGGTAAGATGAGCGTCTGACAGGGGAGTGGGGTGGGGGGGTGTTGTGTGGTGTGTGCATGATTGGGGGTGTGAGTGTGAGTGTTTAGAGGGGGCGTTTGGGTGCATGTATGTTTGCGGGGGTGATGTGTGTAGTGGGTATGTAACATGTATGTATCTGTGCATGTATGTGCGCGTGTATGTGTGTGAGTGGTGTGTGTGTCCATGGTTGGGGGGTGGGGGTATGTCTGGGGGGCAATGGAGGTCGGGGGCGGGGGAGGGAAGGGGGCCCTACCACCTTTGGGGAGTGGTAGGGGGGTGTGGTTGTTGGGGGGGGGGCTTCTGGGAGGGGGAGGAGAGAAGGGGAGACCCCTATCAGCGCCAGGGAGTGAATTCCCTGGCACTGATAATGCCTACCCACCACGGATTTTGTGGCAGTTCAAAATCCACGAAATCCATGGTGGTATGCAGGGTCATGATCCCGCAGGCAGACTATTGACGGCCGCCGGGCTGGAGACCGTTGTCTCCAGCCTGGCGGTCGTTACCACCGTGGCGGACGGTGTGGGACATTGGCAGTTTGGCATGTGCCAAACCGCCAATGTCATAATGGGGCGGTAATTACCGCCAGCCTGTTTTTGGTCCTAACGCCAACATTGCACCATTCGCCACGGTTGTAATGAGGGCCAGAGTGTTCGACCTCTAAGTGACGATTTTGAATTTCAAAAATACCGAAATGTCCAAGATGACCTGTCTGTCATTAAAGAAGTCATTGTGCTAAGTGAATCCTGGATTGTCATACCTACAAGTCTGGGACAGCAAGTTATTGAACACGCTCATGAAGTACATCATAGCATTATAGCCATCAAGAGGGCATTGAGAGATTAAGTATGGTTCCCTTGCATGGACAAAAAAGTTGAGAGGGCACTAAAGGAGTGTCATTTATGCAAATATCCAAAGGCCAAAATGCACCCTCAAATTAAAATGTGGAGGTTGCGTTTACAAGAGTACGATTACACAATTGTGCAAAAGCCAGACAAGAATCAAAACCCTGCAGATTATTTCTCACAAGTACCCCTACAGGAGCACAGCTCAATGTTGAAAACCTCTGAGGAATACATAAATTTCATTGGAAAGTTGAGCACGCCAGTGACTCTGTCCATGGAGCAGATTGCTGCCGCTATAGATGCCGTTAAGGACATGCTTGCCCTTAAGCATTGTTTCAGCACAATTATGGAGACCGAGTGTTTGACATCTAAGTGACAATTTTGAATTTGAAAAATATAAAAATGTCCAAGATGAACTGTCTGTCACTAAAGAAAGCATTGTTCTAAGAGGATTCTAACAACTGTGAGTCTGTAACAGCAAATCATTGAACTCGCTCATGAAGGACATCATGGCGTTGAAGCCACCAAGAGGCCCTCAAGTGTGGTTCCCTCGCTTGGATGAGAAAGTTGTCATTTATGCAATTGCCCATTTCTGAAGGTGACCCAGCATCCACTAACCATGTCTGATCTTGTTGTGCAAGCATGGGAAAGAGTTGCCACAGACTTCTTTGGACCCCTGGCAAACGGACACCATCTTATGGGGGTCATTGACGAGCATTCCCATTTTTCGCTGGTGGAGGACATGTCATCAACAACTTCCGACAAAGTTATTGAGCAGCTGGACGACATATTTGCAGTGTGGGCATAGGGGACACTCTCAAATCTGACAATAGTTCGCCATTCAGTAGCAAGGAGCTTAATGCGTTTCTGACTAGATCAATGTCAAACATCAGAAAGGTACACCCTTGTGGCCTCAAGCCAAAGGTGTTTTAGAACAGTTTAGAGGGACCCTAAAAACAAATGATCAAACATGCATCAATGGAAGGAATTGAGCTGAGTTAGGCATTACCCGCCGTGCCTGCTCACTGTACCAATGGTGAGAGGCCTGCTACTCTGATGTTCAGGATAGCTATAAAAACCAAATGACCACAGTGGACCCTTGACAAACCTCGAATGATGACAAGGTGTGTGCTAGTGACACTGCTCATAAATGTCAGGTGAAGACATATGCTAATCAATGTCGTCAAACTCAGGAGATCATGTTCAATGAAGGTGACTGCATTCTTGTCAAGAAAAAATTAAACTGAAAGACAGTTCTTCCATTTGATGTTGAACTTTTGAAAGTTGTGAAACGCAAGGGACACATGATAACTGCGTACCATCCCGGCAATTCCATCTCAAGGGACTTGTCATATTTCAAACATCTGTCTAGTCAATCATTGATCTCTGCAGGTTCAGAAGAGGATGTTCTACCTGAAATCCCTGATCAGACACTAGACCCTGCACCCTCAGGGTCCATCCCAGGTACAGCTCAACTACCTCATATCAAATGGTCTTGCTGAACTGTGTGACCACCTAGACAGCTGATTGAAGAAATGTAATACTGATATTTTTTCCTGACTTTTTGTTTGTGTCTTTTTCTTTAACAAGTGGGAAGGTGTCTTAGGACTGTGAGCATTAGGACCGTGCAGCTTGTGCAGACTCAATGAAGGGATTAAGCAATTATTCTGGGTGGTGTTAAACTTTAAACTTTGCAGATGTATAGCACACTACACACCCGTTAGGGTCTCAATGCGCTGTACGCATACCGCTGTGGAACCCCTCCTGGCTTTTCCCTGTGAGGCACCCACCCCTGGACAGCCCCAGGGTGAAGCCAGGCATCCAAGTGCTGTGAGGGCCGTTGTGGAGATTAAGCAAGCTATTGCCCAGAGTTACAGAGTGGGACCCATTAATTAAATTAGGCACTGAGGCGAGAATTATCTGGTCCAAGGGAATTGAGCCCAAGACCCTCCGAGGAGAGAATTGAACCCTGACCAGATCTCTGCATCAGGTTCTGCTTCTCTAACCATTGTGCCACACTTCTCCACTAGAGGGGTTCAGGGACAACCTGTGATGACCCTTGGAGAACAATTGATACAGAGCACTGAAAGGAAGGTAGCAGGCTAGCACATAGGGCAGTTTGCAAAATGGCGGTCTCGTGGCAACACAACAGTCCCCTGGCAATGTGCAAATTGTAGAGCCAGCAGCACCTGGTTACAAGTCCTATTACACCGGAGGGAGTTGCTGGCAGCAGGGCAACATGCAGGAAAGCAATCCAGTAAGTCCTTTAAGTCACCCAGCAAGTAGAAGGCAGCAGGGCAACAAAGGAAGAGCAGTTCAGATGAGTCCTTTAAGCAGAGCAGCAGTATTTGTATTTTGTATTTGTATTTGTAAATCGCTTTTCGGCCGTGGCATTGAAGCGCTATGCGGAGAGTAGTGCAAGTGAGTGCAAAGAAAGACAGGGGAGAAGAGGAGACATGTTGGGAAGACAGAATTTGATGGAAAAGAGCCAAGTTTTTAGCAGCTTCCCGAAAGGCATAATATGAAGTGGGAGAGTGTTCCATAGTTTGCTGCTGCCACCAAAAATGCTCTGTCCCCCCATTTAGTCTTCCGGCTGTGGGGGACTGAGACCAGATGGCTAGGCACATGGCATTGCAGAGAGGTACAGAGGTATTTGGACCCTTCAGAATGGAGTGCCTTGTGTGTTTGGCTGAGAGCTTGGAAAGTAATGCGCTTCTCTACCGGTAACTAGTGCAACTGTCTCAAGGTGCCGCTGGTGGAAGCCGAGTGCGGGAAGATCCAGTATGAGTTGGGCTGCAGTATTCTGAATCAGTTCCAGTTTGTGAAGAGACCCTTTGTTGATGTTCAACATCAAAGCACTGCAAAAGTCCAGTTTGGAGATAACTAGCGCAAGGATCACTGAAATTCTGAGATCCTTCTGTAGTGAGGGGAGAATTTTCAGGAGGGTTTGATCGTCCAGTAACATGTTTTAATGGTCTGGTTCACCTGTTGATCAAAAGATAGGGCGTTGTCAAATATAATCCCTAGGTTTCTTGTCATTAGAATGGATGCTGGCAGGTCACCGCAAGGTTGCGGCCACCTGCGGGAATTCCATAAAGAGCTGTGGGAGCCAAAAAATAGAATTTCTGTTTTTTCTCTGTTCATTTTGAGCCAATTATGGCTCATCGATTTATTAATCTCATTCATGCAGTTGTAATACCTGTTGGCTACCTCCTCCCACTTCCTATTGACTGGGATAATAGGCTGGGTGTTGTCAGCATAGGAGGCAACCTGGAAGCCAAAGGAACGGCCCAGCTTGGCCATCGGGGCCACGTACAGGTTGAACAAGGTGGGGCTAAGGGAGGACCCCTGGGGAACGCCGCAAGGTAGTTGAAAGAGGGCGGCTCTGAAGTCCCCACAGCTCACAAAGGTTGATCTTTCAAACAGAAAGGACTTCAGGATATCCAGGGCACTATCTTGTACCCCAGCTTGGTAAAGGCGTAGCACCATCAATTGCAGGGAGATGGTGTTGAATGCAGCCGAGAGTCTAACAATACTAGAATGGCACCGTCCGCTTGAACCACCTGTCTATCGATCGAATGGCAATGAGTGCAGATTCTGTGCTATGCGCTTTACGAAATCCGTTCAGAGAGGGGTCTAAGCAGCCACTGTCCTGTAAGAAGCGGGCAAGTTCAATATTGAGGTGTTTTTCAAGAATTTTGGCCGGGGCAGGGAATACAGCTAAGGGGTGATTTGAAAGGAACACTTTCATGTGCAACACAAACCCCTTTCAAGCCAGCCTGTGCACCAGACATCAGAAGGGTGGAAATAAGCCCTTTGTGTGAGGGCAGGCCCCACCTACTGACATATAAGGTGGTGAACAAACTCTCCCTCTCCTAGCCCTGGATGACTATCAGTATGCAGATGGATGCAGAGGTTTCTCCTGTCACACCCATCCCCTCCTGTGGCTGTGTGGAACGTATGCATGAAGTGTAGCTGTCACTGCCTTAGACATGGATTGGAGAAACGCAAAGTGCAAAACACTATAGTTATAAGCACAGAGAAATGTCCACTTTCTAAACGTGGCATTTCCAAAATAGTAATGTAAAATCTAACTACACTAGTAAGCAAGATTTCTCATTAACATTTCAAACATACCAAACATGCCCACACTACTCCTTTCAGATCAGAAATTATCACTTAAAAATATATAAGAGAATTCCCAATGCTAACCTATGAGAGGAGCAGCCCTTGCAGTAGTGACAAATGAATTAGGCTGTTTGTCACTACTAGGACATGTAAAACATGCAGGTACATGTCCTGCCTTTTACATACACACCACCCTGCCCACAGGGCTACCTAGTGCCCATCTTAGAGATGACTTAGGTGTAGTAAAAGGAGAGAATAGGCGTTGGCAAGTAGTATGAAATGCCAAATCAATGTGGTAGTAAACTGGGCACAGAGGCACTGCAGTGGCAGGCCTGAGACAGGTTTGAAAGGCTACTTTTGTGGGTGGCGCAATCAGTGCTACAGACCCACTAGTAGCATTTAAATTACAGGCCCTGGTCCCTTTACATGGGACTTATGGGTAAATTAAATTTGCCAAACAGGTGTAAGCCTATCATACCATGTTTTAGGGGCGAGAGCACATGCACTTTAGCACTGATTAGCAGTGGTGAAGTGCCCAGATGTAGGAAGGTACCATCTTGCCTGGCATGTTACCACCATATTTCACTGTATATATGTTGTTTTAGTCTATGTGTCACTGGGACCCTGCCAGGCAGGGCCCCAGTGCTCATAAGTATGTGCCCTGTATGTGTTCTCTGTGTGATGCCTAACTGTCTCACTGAGGCTCTGCTAACCAGAACCTCAGTGGTTATGCTCTCTCTGCTTTCCAAATTTGTCACTAACAGGCTAGTGACTAAATTTACCAATTTACATTGGCATACTGGTACACCAATATAATTCCCTAGTATATGGTACTGAGGTACCCAGGGTATTGGGGTTCCAGGAGATCCCTATGGGCTGCAGCATTTCTTTTTCCACCCATAGGGAGCTCTGACAATTCTTACATAGGCCTGCCAGTGCAGCCTGAGTGAAATAACGTCCACGTTATTTCACAGCCATTTACCACTGCACTTAAGTAACTTATATGTCTAACCTTCACCTGGAGAAGGTTGGGTGCAAAGTTACTTAGTGTGTGGGCACCCTGGCACTAGCCAAGGTGCCCCCACACCGCTCAGGGCAAATTCCCCGGACTTTGTGCGTGCGGGGACACCATTACATGCATGCACTGTACATAAGTCACTACCTATGTACAGCGTCACAATGGTAACACCGAACATGGCCATGTAACATGTCTAAGATCATGGAATTGTCCCCCCAATGCCATGATCCCCCAGGTCTCTAGCACAGAACACAGGTACTGCCAAACTGACTTTCCGGGGTCTCCACTGCAGCTGCTGCTGCCAACCTCTCAGACAAGTTTCTGCCCTCCTGGGGTCCAGGCAGCCCTGGCCCAGGAAGGCAGAACAAAGGATTTCCTCTGAGAGAGGGTGTAACACCCTCTCCCTTTGGAAATAGGTGTGAAGGCTGGGGAGGAGTAGCCTCCCCCAGCCTCTGGAAATGCTTTGATGGGCACAGATGGTTCCCATCTCTGCATAAGCCAGTCTACACCGGTTCAGGCATCCCCCAGCCCTGCTCTGGTGCGAAACTGGACAAAGGAAAGGGGAGTGACCACTCCCCTGACCTGCACCTCCCAGGGGAGGTGCCCAGAGCTCCTCCAGTGTGTCCCAGACCTCTGCCATCTTGGAAACAGAGGTGTCTGTGGCACACTGGACTGCTCTGAGTGGCCAGTGCCAGCAGATGACGCCAGAGGCTCCTTTTGATAGGCTCTTACCTCTCTTGGTAGCCAATCCTCCTTCCTAGGTAGCCAAACCTCCTTTTCTGGCTATTTAGGGTCTCTGCTTTGGGGAATTCTTCAGATAACGAATGCAAGAGCTCACAAGAGTTCCTCTGCATCTCCCTCTTCACCTTCTACCAAAGGATCGACCGCTGACTGCTCAGGACGCCTGCAAAACCGCAACAAAGTAGCAAGACGACTACTAGCAACCTTGTATCGCTTCATCCTGCCAGCTTTCTCGACTGTTTCCAGGTGGTGCATGCTCTGGGGGTAGCCTGCCTCCTCTCTGCACCAGGAGCTCTGAAGAAATCTCCCATGGGTCGACGGAATCTTCCACCTGCAACAACAGGCACCAAAAGACTGCATCACCGATCCTCTGGGTCCCCTCTCAGCACGACGAGTGTGGTACCTGGAACTCAGCAACTCTGTCCAAGTGACTCCCACAGTCCAGTGACTCTTCAGTCCAAGTTTGGTGGAGGTAAGTCCTTGCCTCCCCGCGCTAGTCTGCATTGCTGGGTACCGTGTGATTTGCAGCTGCTCCGGCTCCTGTGCACTCTTCCAGGATTTCCTTTGTGCACAGCCAAGCCTGGGTCCCGACACTCTGACCTGCAGTGCACAACCTTCTGAGTTGTCCTCCGGCGTCGTGGGACTCCCTTTTTTGACTTCGGGTGGACTCCGGTTCACTTTTCTTCTAAGTGCCTGTTCAGGTACTCCTGCGGGTGCTGTCTGCTTCTGTGAGGGCTCCCTACGTTGCTGGGCGCCCCCTCTGTCTCCTCATCCAAGTGGCGACATCCTGGTCCCTCCTGGGCCACAGCAGCATCCAAAAACCCTAACCGCGACCCTTGCAGCTAGCAAGGCTTGTTTGCGGTCTTTCTGCGTGGGAACACCTCTGCAAGCTTCTTCACGACGTGGGACATCCATCCTCCAAAGGGGAAGTTCCTAGTCCTCTTCTTTCTTGCAGAACTACAAGCTTCTTCCAACAGGTGGCAGCCCCCTTGCACCCTCAGCTGGCATTTCCTGGGCTCCTGCCCACTCTTGACACTGTTGCGACTATTGGACTTGGTCCCCTTGTCTTACAGGTACTCAGGTCTGGAAATCCACTGTTGTTGCATTGCTGGTGTTTGTTTGTTCTTCCTGCAGAATCCCCCTATCACGACTTCTGTGCTCTCTGGGGGTTGTAGGTGCACTTTACACCTACCTTTCAGGGTCTTGGGTTGGGCTATTTTTCTAACCCTCACTGTTTTCTTACAGTCCCAGCGACCCTCTACAAGCTCACATAGGTTTGGGGTCCATTTGTGGTTCGCATTCCACTTTTGGAGTATATGGTTTGTGTTGCCCTTATACCTATGTGCTCCTATTGCAATCTATTGTAACTTTACACTGCTTGCATTAGTTTTCTTGCTATTACCTGCATAATTTTGTTTTGTGTCCATATATCTTGTGTATATAACTTATCCTCATACTGAGGGTACTCACTGAGATACTTTTGGCATATTTTCATAAAAATAAAGTACCTTTATGTTTTAGTACTTCTGTGTATTGTGTTTTCTTATGATATCGTACATATGACACCAGTGGTATAGTAGGAGCTTTACATGTCTCCTAGTTCAGCCTAGGCTGCTTTGCCATAGCTACCTTCTATCAGCCCAAGCTGCTTGAAACACCTCTTCTACACTAATAAGGGATAACTGGTCCTGGCACAAGGTGTAAGTACCTCTGGTACCCAGTAAAAGCTAGGCCAGCCTCCTACACCAGAGTCCTAAAGCCAACAAAAAGAGGGTCAGAAAAATAGAAGGAGTAAGGCAAAATGTTTGGAGATACCTGCACAAAAGGCCATTTCCAACAATGGTTATGGAGTAATGAGAAGTCAGTTCGAATGTTGTACACTGATAAATAAAGATGTTGACTATAAGCTCCATGTGTGGCGTGTTCATGTGCATGCTCACGGGGGAAGAGAGGACACGACACAGCACAAGTGAAACATCCCTAAACCCCATTTTAAGCATGGCCTGCGAGTGACAAAGTCCACAAACAAATCACCATGGTCCTAGGGAACGGAATGGCAGTACAATCACAATGACACTGCTTGTCATTGGCAAACAGCGTGATCCAGGGCCAGTCAAGGATGTTATTTAGGGGTAGCCAGAGGTCAGAGCTGTGACCCCTGGCTTCACCTTGGACCACTAAAACTATCCTTCAACGCCTGACTCAGATCTTGTAAGGAACACAGATTGAAGAGGGCCCTATGAGTTTTGTTTTCTTTCCATTGTTTGCCCCTTTGCCTCTGTTAATTTTTCACTTTCGTTTTGCAGATGCATTTTATTTTAAATTTGGAAATGCCCATACGTTAGATAAATAAATAATAAAAAAGAAGAACGTCTGCAACATAGATGTCAAAAGTGGCAGAGGTAAAAAGGTCTTCAACAATCCTATTACAGGCTGTACAAAAACATTTTAAATTTTAATTTTTCAAACCACTAGGTGAAAGCTGAGAACACACTCCTGTACAGCTCATTTGAGCTGTAATGACACAGCAACAAATATCCGTGTGTGCAGGTTTTAGCATTTTTCCATGCAAAATGAAACATGGTTGAATTCATATTTATTTGTAGGATTTTGCAAATTGTATTTCTGTGTGCTTTATCATAAAGGGGTTTAGAATGAAAGGAGAAAACGCCTCTATTTCACCCACCCCTAGATCACTAACATCAACTATGAGCATTTTACAATATTGCTTTGTTTGATGACATCTGCGGTGGTTTTGAGATCTATCGTGACACGCTTCCCAAGAAACCCCTTTAATGTTTGTAAGGTTAAGTGAGCTGATCACCGAGCAATAAAAAGTGCACTGCAGAGACAAAAAAAATCATAGCGTAATTTTCTTTAATGTCACCAAGGCTAAAGGTTGGAGGGTGTCACTTCCTGTGATGTTATGAACAAATGTAATGCAAGTTCACTTCCTGTGGTTTAATTGGGGTCATGTGACCTGTGGTGTCAGTTCCGCTACCTCTGGCATTTTGGTGAATTGTCATGCATGGGACCGGACTGGCCATTATGCCACTCTGGCATGTCCCCTGTGAGGCTCAGGTTAAGGGGCTTTTATAAGAACTGGACTCTGATTGCTGTGTTCTAATCTCGACCTGGTATAGTGTGGGGCTGGATTTACATTTCTGCCCTGATTGAATATGGTTTCTACTCCAAACATGGCATGACTGTGCATCAGAATAAGAGTGCTGTGCAGGTTTGTTTTCTCAGTAAGTGTGGCAGGGGGCGTGAGAGATGGAGAGATTCCAGAGGTGGTGGCTGTTAGAAACTGGGTTTCTGATTGGCACTGATGTGCACTCTGTTCAAGCAGGAACCCACACCTTTCATAGTCAGGGTGAGTCACAAACAGACCCTAGATTAACATATACTCAATCTCTGGTAGCTTGGCACAAAGCGGGCAGCCTTAACTTAAGAGACAATATGTAAAGTATTTGTGCAGTACTTCCAACAGTAAAGCAGTGAAAACACCACACAAAAAGATACCACACATGGCTAGAAAAAGGAGCTTAATTTATTAAATGAAAACAAGATTAACAAATCAAATAAGTAGAACTTGAGATATGATTTTGTTTAAAGAATAAACCGTAGAAAGCGCTTAGATGCAAAAAAAGGCAAAAGGGGATACCCAGTCGTGCCAGACAAGGACAAAGTCAAAATTTCAGGCCGACCGCAAGGGAGCGCAGGCCAGCCATAGGGACCGAGTGAGGCCCGCTGAACAAAAGTACCTTAATGCTGGTTGCATTGACGTCGAAGGTGCAGGGAGCAGCCTGAAGCGGTGCGTCAGTGTCGATTCCCGCAGTAGAAGCGAAACATCGATCTTTCCCATGCAGTAGTGACGATGCGCAGATTTTCTCCATGTTACAGCAACAAAGCATCGGGTCCGAGATGCAGCAGTTCCGAAGGTGATGTGCTGAGGTTGCTTCGTGCTGGAGAAGCAATGCATTTACTCCAATCTACGCAATGGGGCCGATGCACGAGTTCCGATCCACACAGCGATGCATCATTTCAGCTGCTGCAAACACCTTAGGCCCACTTTGAGGCGTCCAGGACTGGGGTGGGACCGCTTGGCAGGGAAGACTCACTGATGGCAGAGTTCAAGCGAAAATGTGGATGAGTTGGAAGTCTTTTATGACTCTGAGACTTCAGAAAACAGGAGATCAGTCATCTGGCCCCTGAAGTCATTCTGGGTTTAAGTGTTGTGGGTCCAGTCCTTCTCACCCAGGCAAGGAGGGCATCAGATTAGCACAGCACAAAAGCAGTTCTTCCACAGCAACAGTCCAGCAGAGTAGCAGTCCTTCAGCAGCACAGCAGTCCTTCTTCCTGAAATATTATCCACAGGTCAAGAAGTGTACTGAAGTGGTAGGGTTTGAAGTGCAATTCGTATACCCTGTGATGTCTTTAAAATGGGGGAGACTTCAGAGAAGTTGTTGAAGTGCACAGAGGTCCTAACTTCCTGCCCTGGCTCCAGGCCCACTACAGGGGGAATGCAGCCCTTTGTGTAGGGTCAGGACACAGTCTATTCATGTGTACGTATGAGGCTGTGGCCAGCTCCTCCCTCCCTTCCAGTTCTGATGGCCCATCAGGGACCATCAAGTCGCATCTAAGCTCCCATTCTGTGTGGCTGTCTAGAGGGAATACACAAAGAACAGCTGTTACCCACACCAGACAAGTAACCAGAGAAAGGTTGCAGTCACACAAGGCTAAGAGCAGGAAAATGCCAACTTTCTAAAAGTGGCATTTTCAAAATAGTAACTATAAATCTGATTTTACCATTAAAGAGGATTCATCTGTACAATCCCATAGATACTAAACATGACAGATCTACATCCTCCCAATCAGGAATTACAGTTTATTAAATGTAATCAGGAATCCTCAACGTTATTGTATGATAGGGGTAAGCCTCAGTAGTGAAAAATGAATTTGGGAGTTTTTCACTACCATGACATGTAAAACTTAAAAGTAACATGCCCTACCTTTTAATTAGACTGCACCCGGCTTTATGAGCTACCTACTTAGGTGTGACTTATATGTAAAGGCTTGACAAGGTGTTTTAAAAGCCAAGTCGACATCGCAGTGTGGGACTGCCTCAAGGCTTCAGTGGCAGGCCAGGGACATGTTTAGAGGGGTACTTAAGTGGGTGGCACAATCAGTACAGCAGGCCCACTACTAGCAGTTAATTTACAGACCCTGGCCACATGTTGTGCACTTTACAAGGGACATTTAAGTAAATAGCCAATTTGCCAATTAGGTATATGCCAATCAAAACCATTGTTTAGGGGAGTGAGCGCATGCACTTTAGTACTGGTCAGCAGTGGTAAAGAGTGCAGAGTCCTAAAGCTAACAAAAATGAATTCAGCAAAAAGTGGAGGGAAAAGGCAAAAAATGTTGGGGTGATGCTGAAGAGATGGTCATTTCCAACAGTGGTCCAATGGGGCTTAGGTGTCAAACTCATGACAGCTGGGAAACAACTCCCATATCAACAATATTTACAAAAAATCTCTCTCTGTTAGTGACGTCAATCTCCTAGAGCAGCTTATTCATGCCACAATGAGGACACTGGCTAAGTCCTTCTGGAGCCAGCAGCTCCACCTGGTAGTTTTGCCTGAAGATGCCATGAGCAGTTTCTCTATGAGCGAATATGTATGACATCCTCTAATTGGCTGGATGGCCACCCTAAAGCCTTCCCTGGAACTGAACTCAAAACTCCTTGAGGACTCTACCCAGGATCTAGCAATCTTGTGGATAATCTATGCCTCCTGGCTTTGAAGAAAGGAGTCCCCACTACCAATGTCTTCCACTACACCAGCTCTGATGCCAATGACAATGGAAAACAGGGTAAGAAGAGCATAATCTGCGGACCCTGGGGCTGGTATCACTGAGACAGAAAATCAGAGGGCGCAGGGTTTGTAGTCCCATTAATAGCAGGTGAGCCATGGTCTGTGGTTAACATTACCTGCTCTACACTCCTACTCTCTGTGCACTGTTAGCAATGAAGAGGAGGCAATCAATGACTTCTGCATGGACATCCATGCTTTTTACATGAACTCTTGCCTGGAGACCTGAGATGGACATGAAGGCAGGGATATGAGACTCTGAAGACATACAAACCGCCTCTGTGACCAAAGAGAACCTAAATGGTGATAAGGAATTAATGTGTACTTGGGCAGGAAATACATGTACAGTAGAAGAGGGACTACATGTTTGCTGAAACAGGGGACAAGTTTTTTAGTACAGGGAATACGTGTATACTGAGCAGGAGATACATGTATCTTAGAACAGGGAATACGTGTGAACTGGAACAGGAGATACTTGTATAATTGAACAGGGAATAGATGTGTAGTGGATGAGAAGATACAAGAATAGTAGAACAGTGAATACTTTTATAGACTGAACATGGAATACATGTACACTGGAACATAGAATATATGTATTCTGAAGTAATTAATTTATTGGTATGGTGAGTGGGTACACTGATATTCAGAGAAGGTTACACATACAGCAAGTGAGCAATGGTGAAGGGAATACACTGAATACCAACCCATAGTCACTGAGGGCTTCATTTACAAGAATATGACGCATGGTCATGGATACGTCAGATTTCTTGCGCTGTGCTATGATCCCATAATGACACAATAGATGTGCTGTATTTACAAAAAAAAGCACCATGACACACTTTTTCACAGATGCGTCAGAGATTCTGACGCATCTGTGGTGCTAAACTGACGCATTGCTAGACTAGCGTAAAAAAATGATGCTACTCCAACAATGCATGGAAGGCTCCCATATTAACAAGCATTTTCAATGCAATGGGTCTCGCATTTGCTCGAGTTAGAGCTATTACCGTTGTAAAGGAAAAAAAACACAGCGCAATCGCACTATGTGAAACAGCGATCGCGCTGCATGGAAGACAAACAGATAAAGTAGTCCAAATGAAAACAAGCAGATTTTAGAAGGCAAGCCCACAAACCAGTGTAAGTGACTGACGTGACATGGCGTGGTTGTTAGCCCAAAGAGAGATTACAGAATTTGCGCTCACCCATAAAAAGGTCCACTGTCAATTTAACGCCTGCTCTGAGCAGGCATTACAATTCTGACAGTGAAGTAGTGGAACGATGCAGTGAAAATTTTATTTTTTACGTCGGAACGTCTACCTTGCATACATTATACCTGGTGCAGGTATAATGTGAAGCAAGGCTTTAAAACTGGTGTAATGGTCCCATTGCACCAGTCTGTAAATGTGGTGCACTGTAGTCGACTGCTTAGAACAACTGCTGCATCAAAAAATGACTCAACGGTGGTGCTTGGGGCTTGTAAATAAGCCCCTGAGTGTTGGAGAAGTGGACATGGACAGTAGGACAGGGAAACACCAACCAGAACTCTGATACAAGGAGTGACAGCACGTACAACCAGAGAGAGGATACACTCTGACCCAGGTACGTGTAACAGTATAGAGGGACACTGACTTACATGCTGGAACTGGGAGACACTGACGTGTGCACCATAATTCGAACACAAGACCCACTGATCGCACTAAGACGTGATGACAGGGTGAAGGATCCAACATTCCGATGGAGCCCACATCACTGGGGAAAATCAACATGTACACAGTAACTCAAACATAAAACCCACTCATCTCACTTACTCTGGATAAGTCTCGACGCAACTGGTAGCATTAACATGATCCACATGCCCACCTGTATACACACTCACTCGCAACAGCTTGCCCAACATGCTGATCTGCACCTGTAATTACCAGCTTTAGCATGCCACCTGGTCTTCGAATTCTATTAAAACCATGTTGTTTTGTACTTACAGACAACCCACTTCAATTGTTTGTGCGCACTATAGACAGACGTGAAGAGTGTAGTGACTATGCCCGAGCAAAATTTCAATTAGGCACTGAAACTCACAAAATTCATGAATTGTACATTTTGCAAATTTAAAAAATCTCATAATTTCCCATTATATGATTTTGCTTAATAGACTACAACGCACAGATGATGCCTCGCTTAAGGCATTTTATTCTAAGCCCTTTCTCCTGCCAGTTTATCGTGCAATTTCTCAACTTGAAATACATTTTCAAGTGAAAAAAATCACATTACACATCTCACCTCCTAAAGCATAATTTTTGTGAAATTTCGCGAGGATTTTTTTTAAATTTTGCAGTCATTTAGCAATGTACCCTGAGACAGACCACAAGTGCTAAGAGACTATGGGGGTCATTCCAACCCTGGCGGTCGACCACGGAAGCACCGCCAACAGGCTGGCGGTGCTTTCCTGCCCATTCTGACCGCAGCGGTAAAGCCGCGGTCAGAAAAGGGGATCCGGTGGTTTCCCGCCGGATTTCCCCTGTCTGGGCTGAATCTCCATGGCGGCACTGCAAGCAGCGCCGCCATGGAGATTCCGACCCCCTTCCCGCCACCCTGTTTCTGGCGGTTTTTACCGCCAGGAACAGGATGGCGGGAACAGGTGTCGTGGGGCCCCTGGGGGCCCCTGCACTGCCCATGCCGCTGGCATGGGCAGTGCAGGGGCCCCCTAACAGGGCCCCAGCATGATTTTCACTGTCTGCTTAGCAGACAGTGAAAATCGCCGTTGCACCCCTGCTACACCGCCGGCTCCATTCGGAGCCGGCTTCTATGTTGCAGGGCCTTTCCCGCTGGGCCGGCGGGAGCTCCTTTGGCGGGCGCCCGCCGGCCCAGCGGGAAAGCCACAATGGCCTCCGCGGTCTTTTGACCGCGGAGCGGCCAAATGGCGGTGACCGCATGGCGGGCGGTGACCGCCTATATCAATGGCATGTGTGCCTATACACATACCGGTAACATACCTTCTAAAATCTCATGCTGTCCAGCAGTATTTTAGTAATATATACTCGATCATTTACAAAGCCAAGAGAGACAATAGCAGCTTAACTGAGTGTGCCATAGGTATCACAATGGCAGGCCCCGGGGAAAATCTAGACGCAGTCTAGTCCTTCTCAGTGGAATTCACGAGGTCATCAAGGCAGGAGACAGGATCAGGAGGAAGTGAGTTGGGGGAGAAAAATGGCTGGGGGGGTGGGGGTTTCTAAGGGGTCGGAAAGGGAAGTGATGCCCTTTCCAACTCCTCGAGACCTGGGGTGGCTGCGGAGCTCGCTTGAGCAGCTAGGCAGTTTGTGCGGCAGTGAAACTTTCAATTGTTTAATTTTGTGTGCATGTCACGAACAGGACCGCAGACCGGTTGTATCACGGCGAGCCAGCGGGCGCACGGCTGTCGCAGTGTGCTGATTCTGGCATACCCTAACACAGACACTTGTGGGGTCCACAGGATGTGTTAAGTGCGCGCTGGGTCTAGTGCTCTGCTGATAAGAGGCGGGGCACACAACAAAGGGAGACATTCCTCAAGGTAACCCCAGGGAGGCTGTGAGGGTGGCCCTGTGTGTTCTGGGGGAGGCAGGGCGCGCCAATCTCCTCAGGTGGGAGTGCTGGACCAGGCCTGGGCAGGTATGGAGCGCCAGCCCAGGGCAACATCGGGGGGGTAACATGTATTTCCCCTAAGGGCAAAGGACGGGGTAAGGGTAGCTTAGGTAGGGGCAGGAGCTCATTGCCCCAGCAAGGGACAGGTAAGATAGTTGGGAGGTGTAAGAGCCTCCCCGCAACTTCAGCAGGGACACTGGACCCACAGGAGGTGGGGCCTTCGTCCCACATGGGGGTAGAGATACAGGGCACAGATGAGGGATAGGCCTAGTCCTCCAGCAGACAGTGAAGCGTGGGAGGGAGGAGGTGAGGTCAGGAGCGAAGGTCCCCTCGACTTTGTGGAGGGACTGGGAAACATGGGGGGATCAGTCAAGGCCAGCGAAGAAGGTAAAAGGGGGTCTGGCCAGTGAGGGGCCCAGGGATGTGGTTGACATTTCCAGGCCACGCGGGCAGTGGGTCCCTTACATGGGCCCTGGGCAAAACTATCGGCTGGGGACAGAAGCATGGCGAGAGGCCGGTTCCATGACAGAGGCACTTAGCTTGGGCAGCCACGTAGCTGGAACCAAGAAGCCAGCAAGAGAAGCTGGCAGGAGGTGGAGTTTACCGGCGGAGTCTACAACGAGTCCAGGGCGCTGGTCTGAAGATAAGGGGGGGTCCTCGGTGGCCTTCTATACGGCGAAGGAACAGCCACACAGTGCATGGGCGCACTGGTGTTCCACCCCGGACGGGGCACATCTTGAGATAAATTCCTTAAAGAAGTCTGTAGACTGTCAAGTGGGGGTGGGTCAGAGTGATGATGTGTTAGAATTGGACTTTGACGAGGTGGAGGAAGAATGGGAGGATGGCGAGGTGCGTGAGGAAGTGCAGGCTACCCAATAGCAGTGGTTGGAAAATGGGGTACAAAGTTAATGGGCGATGGAGTTGGTGTCTTACCTGAGTCAGGTGTGGATGTTGGTGGCACCACCGGCAAGATTCAGGAGACCTTAGCAGGCAAAGGCAGGCAGCAGAAGAAGGTTGTTGGCAAGCTCAAAGGTAAGAAAGAGAGGTGGATGGTGAGGGATCCGCAACTGGGGAACACTGGGGGATAAGCCAGGCAAATCAGTTGGAGTGGAGGACGATGTGGTGGATGAGACGAGAACAGTGTTTAAGGATGGGAATGACAACCAACCGGGTGGTGATGTGTGGTCTCAGACAGATTCTTCTAAGGCAAGGTGGGGGGACAGAGAGGAAGTGAAGGACGGGAGCGGACACAAACAGAGGTCGCCATACATGGGGTTGACGATGCTGTTGGGCTAGCATCTATCGGAGAAGACTAAGAGCAGAATATGGAAACACGAGTATGTTGAGGCTTACAAATTGTTACATAGAGACATACAGGCTAAAGAGGGGTCCAAGGAAGAGGAATGGGAATTGTCACAGTGGCTGCGTGTCCCCATTACAATGGAGAACTGGATGGCGGCATTTTTAATTTACACCAGTGTGTACTGCTGTAAATATCCTGACAGGGCATTAGTGCTGTTTAAATAAATGGAAATTATACGGCAAGCCCAAATGCATTTTGGGGGCTTTGCCTGGCTAAGCTATGACAAAGAATACAGGGCTAGCATGAACCCGGAGAAGCCCTCGGGCGATATGGACGCAGAGTTATAGATGCAGTGGATGTCTTCTACACAGTCCACAACATCAACTCACACAGCGAGTGGGTTGCCCATTATGTATAATCCTTTTCAGCCAGGTCCTGCCCCCCAAGGGGCGGGTACAGAGGGAAGGAACCTTCTGACAGGAAATATCGCAGTGGCATGCTGGAACTTCAACAATGGTTTCTGTAACAGGAACCCTTGCATGTTTAAACATGAATGTTCCAAATGTGGGGTTCAACATGCAATCAAGCAGTGTTTCAGACTGCCAAGCCCATCCGAGCAGTGGAGGCCTGGCAGAGGCAGAGGACAGCAGGGCCTTCCTAGTCCAAAAGGGACATAATCCAGTTAGACTTGATGCGTTGTTGCCTTGGTTGAGACGATACCCAGCGATGGAGATGGCTTTGAAGTTGGAATGGGGTTTTAAGGATGGTTTCAGGGTAGGCTACCAAGAGCAGGGAGGGCGAAGATGTACTGACAATTTGCAGTCAGCCAAAAATGTGTCTGGGGTAGTTGAAGCAAAGCTACAGAAGGAGGTTAGGGAAGGCAGGATTGCGGGACCTTTCTATGATTGGCGCCTAACAGACTTGATAATCTCTCCATTAGGTGTGGTTCCCAAAAAACAACAGGAGGAGTACGGGTTGATCCACCACCCATATTGGCCCAAAGGGGCCTCTGTCAACGATTTCATGGCCACACACGATATCAAGATGGCTTATACATCAATACACAATGCGGTCCGACTGGTGAAGTCGTGCAGGGAGGGGGCGAGACTGGCAAAATGTGACATTAAGTCAGCTTTTCGCTTGTTACTAATTCACCCAGAGGACTTCCCCTAACTGGGAAGGCAGTTTGGGGGTGCCATTTATGCTGACCAGATCTTGCCAATGGGATGCACGATCTCTTGCACTCTCTTCAAAGCATTCAGCTTCTTCCTGCAGTGGGGCATTCAACAGGGGCAGCGGTGGGATGGAGGTCACACACTACTTGGATGACTTTTTGTTCGTTGGGAAGGTGGGATGGAGGACTGTACATAGGCCCTGCAGCACTTTAAAACCATGGCTGAGGGGTTTGGTGTGCTCTTGGCACCAGAGAAAACTGAGGGCCCTAGTAAAGTGTTGACATTCTTCGGTTATGAACTGGACATGGTCAACATGGTGGCGCGGTTACCTGAGAAGAAAGCAAAAGAGATGTCGCTTTTTCTGCAAGAGGTAGTGTGAGAGAGACGCTTGGACTTCCGTACAGCACAGAAACTGTTGGACCTGCTGAATTTTGCCTGTAGAGTGGTGTGGGGTGGGTGAAGCTTTTGTAGACACCTGAGCATGGCCATCTCTGGAGCTACCCTTACCCATCACAGAGTGTGAGTGACTATGGCGGTCAGGGCTGATTTGGTTGTGTGGTACTCTTTCCTGGATGACTTCAATGGTGTGCCCATGTGGTTCCAGGAGGAAAGAATTGTGTGGCAGGAGCAAATTGTTTTCAGATGCTGCAGGTGCACATGGATGTGGACTTTTTTGGGGTGGGAGGCGGTGTGCAGAAAGTTGGCCTTAGCTTTGTGGATTTGACAGGGGCAAAGCATAGCCTTTTTGGAGTTTTTTCCCTAGCTGGTGGTCCTGGCTGCTTGGGGTGGTGAGTTCGTGAACAGAACAGTGCAGTTTCACATGGATAACATGGCTGTGGTGGAACTGGTAAATCGGCAGAGGGCGAGAGGGAAGGATCGGTGGTCTGTTTTGTTCTGTTGCTCATGGACAAGGGGTTGTTGTATGCCACAATTGCAGGGAAATTGGCAGGGCTGTCATGTTATGGCAAGTTGTTTTGGGGTTTTGACCTGGCAGGCAGTGAAATGTTGACGAATATGGTCAAAGTTTGGTCAAGGGAAAAAGGGACCGAGGAGAGAGAGAGGGGAGCGACTGCATTTCAGTTATTGGGGGAGATTCTGGTTGTATTACATAGGTGTTGCAGAGATGCTTTTGAATTGGCACTTTTTCGTTTGTGCATGATTTGGATGTTTTTTTGGGCATTCAGGGTGTCGAGTTGCTGGGTGTGGGCCAAGGCGAAGGAGTGTGACAGGGGGACATACGTCTTAAGTCAGAGAGACTGGGTATTTGGTTATGAAAATCGAAAATGGACCAGGCTGGGAGGGAGAGGTTGAACTGACTGCTGGAGGGAGGGGATGAGTCCATCTTACCAGTCAAAGAGGAGCAGAAGTTTCAGGTGTGGCCGGGAAAGAGGCAGGAGGCAATCTTTTGTCATGCTGATGGGACAAAGTGACTGCTTTTCAATTCTTGTCAGTTTTACTTAAGGCCCTAGGACAACTTGGGCGGGACCCTGCTCATTTTGGAAAGCACTCCTTTAGAGTAGGGGCAGTGACATCTGCTGAGCATTTTGGTTGGGGGATGCTGCGGATTTGGGCCATTGGGAGATGGAAGTCTAAATACTGTGAGAGTTATGTACGCAAGTGAATCGGGGTTGTGAAGTGCGGATATAAGGAGATCAACAATGGGGTGGTGAGTCTGAGGTTTTAGGTTCATCTGATGACAGATGGCTAACATATGTTTCTTCCCTAGGATGCATAGGAGGCCCATGGAATCATAAAGCGGTCATTTGGATAGTGGGCTATTCCTTCATCCACTGGGCGGCCAAATTTGCGAAAATGCAGAACTATGGATGGAATATTGGACTGCTGAGTAGCAGATACAAGGTGCTCTGGTGGGGGAAAGGGTGGATGTGTTGGGAGGGGTCTGCTGCCGTTCCTGGCCACCATGGTACCAAAATGGGGTTCCCCTGACTTACTGGTGGTCCACTTGGGAGAGAATGACTTGGTGCAATTGTCTAGTTTGACACAACTGAAACACATGCAGAAGGACTTGGAAATTGTGAAACACAATTTGACAGGGACAAGCTTGGCGTGGACGGAATTTGTGCTGCATAGGAACTGGAGGGTGGCCATGAAGCATGCGGCTATTAACAAGGTAAAGTGGAAATTCAACAGGGCAATGAGTGTTTTTTGATCGAGGAAAGGCATTGCAGTGGTGAGACATGAAGACATCAAGGAAGAGGATAGGGGTATCTTTTGCGCTGACAGGGTACATTTGTCTGTATTGGGTTATTCCTACTATGTGATTGCGTTGAGGGAGCTGGTGGGAAAACTGTGGAATGAGAGGGTGTGGTGTGGACAAAGTCTTTGAGTGCAAATGTGTTCCATCAGTGTCATAGGACATGGAGAAAGGGGGTGATGGGCAGGAAAATATGTAGGAATTTTCTGAGTGGTAGTATTTGGAGGGGTGGAGAGTCAGATGTGGGCAGGTCCACCCCTCTGGGAGATGAAGGATGAAAGACAGGTGACTGAAGATTTGGGTAGGATGTCTGGATTACGAGAAAAGGATGGCATTTGGAGTTTGTTCCTTGAAAGAAGTGACAAAGACATACGGAATGGGGTGAATTGAGTGGTACAAGGGCAAAGAAAGCATAAGCCTTATGGGAAAGGTATTGGGGGAGGTAAAAAAGGGTACAATTTTGAGATGTTAATGTTAAAGTGTTGTTGTATGTTATACTAATGATGCAATCCTGTCCTAATAAATCGCCTTTTGCACAAAGACTGGAGTCTGGATTGTGAATGCCTCTGTGATGACTGACATAACAAATATTGCATAAAGCTCACATAATGCACATACTTTACGTTCAAGAAGAAAACAGCTCCTTTGGTGAATAAGGCGGGATAGCCGGAGGTTACCCAGAGGTATTACTCATCACACGCAAAGTTGTGAGAGAAAGTGGTTCCACACATGAAAAGGGGGCTTTGTGAGTCACCGTCGCATGTTTGAAGAGAGGCAGATTTTATTACAAGACCGCAGGCTTCGGAGTATTTTGCTTTCTCTCTTTAATAGGTCTGAAATTACTGCGAAGTATAAATGGAATATAAATATTAACTGCCTCTTACAATAAATCAGAGTGCCAAGCTTGACTGAAAAATATTAAAAACTCAAGGTGTAAAGAAAGGAAAACTTCCACTGAAAGGAAAGTGGCAGGAGAAATTCCCTCTCTGTACAGTACAGCGCATTCTTTGTAGGGCTGTGTTTTTGTTGCTTATATCACACCTTTCACAACCCACGCGAAGGCACAAATGCCAGCTTACATGGGCGTCAAGATGGGGTCGTCAGGGGTAGCAGCTGCTACCCCCGGCTTGCCCTTTGCTACTCCTGGTCTCGGGGATCAAGAGGTCAGAGCAGGCGCAGAAAGCAAGCAGGGCGCTTCCAGGGGTATTTACTTTCTGTGGGTCCCATGCCTTGCCCTCTCCCTAACCCCTCAGGACGCAGACGAGTGGCTACTGATGGGACAAGCTGTCAAACCTGTGATGTCATCAGGGGTCAAAGGGTGCGTGATATTGCTTGCTCTACTCCTGGGAATTTCGTGAAATGGAGCCCCTAATGTAACTAACTCCTCGTCGCGCTCTATTAATGCAACACCAGGGACATGTTAGAAGGGAGTGTAAATAAAAGATCACTTTGGAGCCTACGGATGTGCTCTGTATAGTGTTTGTGCATGTCACAAGAGCGTTGCTTAATCTACGGATGCTAAAGCATACCAACGTGTGTGTATGACATTCATACTCAGTGGGGACTCAGACATCTATTCTTAACCCTACATGTATGCAATATGCACAGTCAGTCAGAACTATTGTGGGAATCCCCCGTTTTTCCCTGCAGTATTATCTACTGGTAAATAATTTATTTTGAGATGCACCCTGAATCTCCTTCATAAATATTTACTGAAAAAATGGATTTGAGACATTTTCCACGTTACTGAACGTGATGCACCAAATCCATTTGGGTGTAAGGTAGGTGGGTGGATAAATGAGCAAGTGCATAGATAAATGTTTGTGACTCCCTAAAAAATTACTACTTTTTGAGTGTCCAATTCAGTCATGTGTATATTATGAATATATTTTCCTATACTGGTGTTGTGCTTGAAAAAAAACTTTGTGAATGCATGCACTTATGTGTGAAAGCTATGAAAATGTGTTGCATGCTGCTGTGGCTGCTTGCAACCGTGCAGAGAGTGGAATTATACGGCAGGGGAGGGCCAAATTATGCGGAATGATTAAGTAAAGTATGCAGCAAGAAAAGGCAAAATATGCAACATTATGCCGCGCATTATGTGATACTATGCCCTCATTATTTTGTCTTTTTGAAACTTGTTAGCACATTTTGGGAAATAGTCGCACTTCACTAGTACCAGTTTAAGGCTTAAACACAGCAATAAGTTTCAAGAAGGTGACCAGTGATCCTTTGCAAAAGACCTTCCACTGCGTGGCAACACGTTGCTGTGTTTTAAGTAACTTTTGAACCGTTTGAACTAGAAACATTTTTTTGTTAAAATCTGCAGATTATGCATCAAATCATGGATTACGTGGCAAATGTGTCAAGCCTACAATTACGCGAACATCGCAGCTGCCGCACAATTGCATAATTCCAGTGGCCCTGACTATAACGAAGCAGACATATTAGGCAAAATTCATATGTGTGTGATTTCACGCACTAAAGTAGACAGGCAGGTAGCATGTCTCTGTTCAGGTTAGATGAGAGAACATGCCCTTGACCACAGTCTTTGTCACGGTCTCCCAACTTGCAGGTCAGAAGCTGATCTGTCCGAGCAAGTTCAGCCTCCTGAGTGTTGGGTTAACTGAGAAGTAACCTGTCTGAAGTGGTCTCTGCAAGGAGAGCCAGAGGAAGGAGCACTGAAAGGTCATGCAGAGACATGGCTGGACTGAGAACCAAAATCAGCCCAGGCAAAAAATGTTCAAAGCACGCCTCCCTTGCCCCCAATCTCTTTCCATAAATCAATTTCTCTGTCCTCTCTCGCTCTCTGATCTCTCCCTACCCTCTCTCTTTCCATGCTCTCTCTTTCTTTGCTTATGCATTCCACTGTGCCTGCTGCAGTCAAGTGACAGAGGAGCCAGCGACAGCACCAGGACTCATGAAACCGTCTCCCAATTTTCCAGCCCACTGGAGAAATACATGATGGGAATAAATACCAATCTAGTCCTGTCTCCAGAGGAGACTTCTGGGACACAGCTACCAGCAAGGCCTACTGCTATTTCAATAGTTACCCACATTTCTGGGACTAGTCAAGTACATGGTGACCTCTGTGCCTGTGGTACTCCAACCCCTGATGACCTTACAACCACATCATGCTCTAACACTCGGAGGGAGTAAGGATTCCCAGTCATGACAGACTGAACAGGTCTACAGAGAGGACCAGTACACAGCCACTGCACACTGGGGTGCTGGTGAAGTGGTCTGTATCTCACACTGATCAGCCAAATCCCACCAACCATCAGTAAGGTCATAGCCTGGATGGAGGGCCGTTAGTCAACAATAATTAAAGAATGTCCTTTTTGAGGAACAACACCTCCTGTAGAGTCAAGTACTCTTCTGATGAATAATGTTAGCTAGAAACAGGGCCACAATGACGCTGTGTTAGTAACTTTCGACCCTAATTTACACAATTGCACATCATTTTTGTATACAGTGAAAGACCTTGTGCGGCTAAGAGATACGTTGTGCTAAATTCCTTGTCTTCTTGCCCGTGCATGGCATTTTATATGTGCTACATAAGATTCTACTGTGAGTCATGGTACAGTGAACAGAAAATATTTCTCAGTGGCTATACTATTAGCGTTCTGACTTTTGCTCTTTCGTTGTCTGACAGATTCATGCGGTGGAGCACCTACCAACATGAAATTGTACAAATTGCCTTTTTCTTGTGTGAGATGATTATTTTGTATGGCATAAACAATAATTGTGCTGAGTGCATTGCAATGTCATGTTATAGCTGGAGGGATAGCTAAATGAGTTGAACGTTTATTGGTGGAATAAAGTGGTGATCACCATATAATGAGTTTAAATGAATGGAAAACCACCTCAGTCTTTCATCCTCCTGAAGGTCAGGAAACTAAGGTCCTCATTTACAAGAAATTGATGCATCGGCTCTGATGCGTCAGATTTCTTGTGCTGCCTAATGATATTCTAACAATGCCCAAGATGCACTGTATTTACAATACGGAGCTCCATGGTGCACGTTTTCACAGATATGTCATAAATTCTGACGCATCTGTGGTGCTAAACTGACCCATTGTTGGACCACCGTCAAAAAAATTATGCTACTTCAGCAATGCATAGGAAATTCCCACTGGAAAAAGCCCTGTGTCAGTTTAACGCCTGCTTTGACGCAGTGAAGTCGCAGAACGACTCAGTGAAATGTTGTAAATTTCACTGCGTCAGTTCTGTGTAGCTTTTTGCATGGGAACGCCAACCTTGCATATCATTACCAGTATCTGGTGCCCAGGGGTGAAATCTGATGCTTTTTAGATTTGGAGTTGTTTTTGCACTACCACAGCGTGATGCTGCAGCAGCCTAAGGGCCTTGTAAATAAGCCCCTAATTACAGTAAAGTGGAAAACAATAAAATCTGTTAGTTAAAGTGCCCAGACGCAGCAGAAATGTGGCATAAAGGCTAACTTAAAAAAGAAGTTATCAATGGTCAGTGTACGTTAGGGCTTATGAACAGACAAAGGCTGCTCCTATGCATGTGAGTGAGGATATGTGCACTACCAAACACTCTATGGACATCCCACCCCAAACCTGGCTAAGGAGGACCAGTCTGATATATATAACCAAGCCTCCTTTCTTTCTGTGAAGGGCTTTTGATTGGCCATACTTACATTTAGTAGATTGTTATAAAACATTCCAAACAATGTTTTTCATCTTTATCATGGAATTAATGATTGAATTCTGGGCATTTCTGGAATGCAAGCACACACTCCTGCTAGGCTTTAAGAGTAGCCTCAGCCAAGGTGCTGTTGTCTAGCACCGGTACCCTGCTTGCTAAGGTTACGTAAGTAAGTGTGAGCATTTGATGGGTTGTGTGTCACAATATCATACACTGAAATGTCGTCTAGCCTACATCTTGTGTTCTACATTTGTTTACAAAAAGATCATCCTAGTAGGTGCTGGTTTTCTATTATTAACTCCAATGGGGCAATATAAACAACATTTAGGATGCAATATTTATGTATGACAACAATATTCTGCGACCAAATTGTTTGCCATCAGACAGTTTGGTCCTGCGTATGACTCTTAACTGTTTATGTCCTCAGTTAGTAGCAGAGGGAAGAAAACGAGTCTTTCTACGCATCCACCTTTACAAGCATCATGGTGTAAGGGAGCCATGCCAGACCCAATGATCTACTTTACTCACTCCCCAATGGCTTTTTGTCGAGTGGACTGCTGGCCGAACTGTTTTGCAAATGCCAACAATGTCCAGACCTCCCTTCAGCTACCCGGTGACTGAGTCCCCAGTATGGCTGGCCTGTTCACCTGTCTAAAAGTTAGAAACAACTGATAAAACAACATTTTCCTATTATAAAAAGGAGCTGTTCCTATCTGGCACCAAATCATTTCTAGTTTAGGCCAAATCCGCAGAGCAAAAAACTCTTCTGTGGTAGCATTCCTTTAAAGCACTGCTTGTGAACTAAAAGACCACTGAAACAGAAGCCACAGTGGCATGCATGCTCTTTACTCTGTTATCACTGTTAGCCCAGAAGCTCTTACTGGTGTTGCATCCCACAGTGTTGTTTTACACCAGGACCCCCGGCCACTCACTCTCACTGAGAAAACATGTACTTTATCCATTGACAACATGAAGATTGTTTACACCACATGGCCCTGTGTGTGTTTGCACTGCCGCGCTCCTCATTTTACCGTCACCCAAGACTGAGGGCAGAATTTGCCCTTCGTGGTCATCTCCAATACAAAAAAAGAGGTATCACACCACCTTCATCTTACAGAGTCAGAGTGGTGCATTCATGAGTACTGGTATTAATATTTTATATGTGTTTTATATGTGTCCAACCTTCTAAGAATGTCTTTATTTAACCTTCTTTCATTTGGTTAGATCTGTACGCTTTCTCTCAGGCTTTTGTACCACAATATTGCTGTTGAAGTATCAATCTACAGAAGTATTGTAATCATAATCCCAATCCTCAAAATATTGCCAAAATTAGTAATAGTAAATCCACACTTACATTGAAAATATTTTGGGAGTTGCTCTTATAAAAGTTATATCTGTAGCTTGATACTTCGGGAATCAATATGGTGACATGGACCTGCTTTTGCTTTATTGGTAATACACTAACATTGAATCGGCCAATTCTTTATTATATAATCAAATACATTTGCTGATGTATTAATTTATTTATAGGTATTCATTTATTTATGTATTTATTTATTTATTTCATACAGCCTAAACTGAGACAAGTACATTGAATCTGCTAAAAAGTCCACAAAGGAGCTTTTCCAAGTGGTTTCAAAGCTTACTACTTTACCCAGCCAAGAAATTAACCACAGCCAATCCTTCTGTGATGAGCTGGCCCGGGCTTTAGAGACAAGGTCAATGAAATCTATTCCAAATTTGAGACGTCTAACAGTACTGCAACAAGCAATTTATCTTCTCAAACTAACCAAGATCAAACCTTTCTGGAATTTCAGCCGTTTTCATCAGATTTGGTATGCAAAAGGTTCCTCTCAGCTAAATCAGGCTCTCCTAAGGACCCTTGCCCCCCGAAACATTGAAGCTGGCTCTAGAAATTGTTAAATCTACTCTTGTCACTATCTTTAATTCCATGCTACTCTCGGGAGTGTTTCCCTCTCAGTGGAAGAGAGCCTCTATCTGTCCCCTTTTAAAGAAACCCAGTTTAAATACCGCAGACCACAAGAACTACCGCCTGATCTCCCATCTTCCCCTGCCGGCACAAAATGTTGAGAAGGAAACAAGCATCCATCTCTCCCAGTTTTCCATACTTACCACCTATTTGATCCTTCTCAATCTGGTTTCAGAGCAGGGCATAGCACAGAAACTGCCCTGATCAAAGCAATGGGTGGCAGTGAGAGCGGCATTAGACAGAGGAGGTGCTGCTGCTCTCATCCTCTTCAATTTGTCAGTGGCTTTTGATACTATCGATCACAAGCTCCTGGTCAACTGATTTAGGCTCTTAGGTATTAAAGATAAAGTCCTAGCCCTCCTCACCTCATTCCTTTTTGGAAGAGAAAGCATTGTGGCTTCGGGCCCCTTCGAAACCTCCCCTTTACTCTGCCGTGCGGAGTCCCCTAGGGGTCTTCTCTTTACCCTACTCTTTTCAATGTGTATGTCACCAAACTGGCCTCTATGATTAAAACATTTAATTTTAAATTAACCTCCTATTCTGATGATACCCAGATCATAGTGTCAGTTTTTCACAATGATCTAGCAGTCTCATCCTACTTCCGTGGCTATATGCATGCTATCAGTTTATGGATGAGTTACCACTGTCTGAAGCTTAACTCGGATACAACCGAGGTTGTACTGTTTGGAAACTTAGCACCCACTTGGGACCCTCATTGGAGGCCTAAGGAATTAGGCTCCACTCCCATACCTGTTTCAAAGGCCAAAAACCTAGGCTTCCATATTGATAATAAATTAAGCTATGCAAGTCAGGTTAACTCAGTGGTATCTTCTGCTTTTTTTACACTCAAAATGCTGAAAAACATTCTGCCTTTCATCCCAATCTCCACCAAAAATAAAAAGTAGTAACTGCTTTAATTTTGTTCACACTTGACTACTGTAATGGACTTTGTTGGGTCTGCTGGAGCAACACCTCAACATGCTTCAAATGGTCCAAAATATAGCTGCCAGGCTTCTTCTTGGCATCCCCTAGTTCCACCCTGTATCCAAATCAATTTGTACACTTCACTGTCTCCCTGTCAGGAGCCAGATCGAGTTCAAGGCCTCATGCATTGCTCACAAGGCTCTACATAAAGAGGGGCCTGACCTCTTAAACAAATGCCCTGAGTGGTATAAACCATCCAGGCACCGTCTTTTGCCAAGCAAATAGCAATCCCAAGATTTAGGACTTAGGAAGGCTAACTGGAACGACCAGATTGTGGAACAGCCTTCTTCCATCCATCAGAGCATTACCTCTCCTCTTCTCTTTTAGGAAGGAATTCAAGACCTGGTTGTTTTCCAAATAACTGCTCGGGCTGACACAATACTGTTCTCAGGACTGCTTCTTTAGCGTCAAGACACCTTAGGGTAATTATGCGCTCTATAAATCTCATTAACATAACATAACAAGATATTTAGATTTGGAAACACAGGTGTTCAGGCAGTAATTGTCAACAATGGTTAAGTTTACTGTGGTCTGCCAGAGGCTTCTATCAATAATGGCCAAAGTTTGAAACAGGTTGTAGGTATATGCCCATGCCTGCAGTGATTTACTACCTCTTTGTGATAAGGCCGCAAGGATGTCTCCTCCTGGACAACACAATTGATCCTATGTGTAGCCTTCATAGATTCAACAGTTGCATAGGCACAGTTGAGACACCTATGTTCCACTAAGGAGCTTAAACTATTTAGTCTTATTGAAGTACAGGCAAGCCTCCCACTGTCTAACCCAGTGGTCTGAGTGCTCTACCATGCATTAGTGCATGGCAGCAATTTCCGCACCAGAGCAGGAGGAGAGGACAGAAATGCGCCGTATCTTGTCGACACAGCACATTTCTGCCCTTTCCCTCAGTCGCAGCGAGTGCCTTACTGCGCCGCCCTGCACTCGGGCTTGTCAATGAGGCCCCTGGTTTGCGGACAAGGGCATGTATAGCCTGAATCGGCACAGAGGTCTAAGCCAAGTCCAGACTCTAGTGCCCTAATGCAACATGACTGCGCCTCCCTGCAGAATATGACGAGGGGGCCCTGAGTCTCCCACATTCCACAGATATTCATGGGTCTTGGCCCCCATAAACCCCACAGCTGCAGAAGTCTGCTTTATACCCCTGAGGGGACCTTGGCTACCTGTGCAGCTGCCAAGAATACACACATTGCTTCCCCCCTTGAATATTCATGTTGTGCCCATGTGCAGTGTGCACACTCCCATTTTAGGTCCAGAGCACGGGCACACAGAATAGGGGGAGAGCTGCTCCTTTCTTCTCAAATGTGAAACTGTAAGGAGGTGGTGGGGACTCGCCTCATTGGGGGCGAGTGGGTGGAATGTAAACTGCAAGCAGAGGATTAGCATGAGGGCCGTCCTATTGGCAATAATTTATTTAAAAATGCTCCGGGTGGGGCCAAATCAGGGCTTTCTCCTACAAGGCCGGGTCATGCCTTAGGTTAGCACCACTTTCCATCTCAATCAAAGATTATTTCTGTGTCAGAATACCACCCGTCAATCAGAAATAGCACAAAGGCCTGCCGTTCAGCGTCCACCACATAGGACGACCAATCCCCGTAATCACTATGCCGTTCAACAGCAGCCCATCTGTCAGTGTTCATTCTTAGTTTTCTATCTGACTTTAAACCTAAAATAAAAATGTGTTGCCACCCCAGTTCTCCATTGAACCCCCTGCCCAGAAGCCACCTCCTCCCCAGCTTACTTAATATTCCAACCCTCATTTCATAGTTTTAATTCGATTTGAAATGATGTGCAGATGGGGGTCTAGCCACTTCGAGCCATGCTCTATATCAGTCGGAGGCCTCCTAGGCGCGCACACTAAGGGAATGAGAGCTGGTAGCCTACATTATGGGTTAATGGCCTACACGGAGGCGGCACTAAAAATGAGCTAAACTGACTATTGAGCAGCCTTTTGCATCATCTACATTGGAATGTTCCTTGCACAGAATAACTTGGGTTTTGTCGGAGCCACACATATCTATCTGCAGGAGCCTTTACCCTCTTTGTACCCCAGCGTTGTGCACGGTTTTGTTAAGCAGCGGATCTGATGTAATGAACATGCTGATATCTCCATCCGCCCTCGCCTGTTTTGGCAAGATATAGTGGCAAAGAATGTAATGATAATATCCGCTTTCAGTCCTATATGCTACAAGCCACGGATTTAATTTTAATCCAGTGCATTATTACATTTGTTATTGTCCTCGCGGATATAAATCATTTCTAGCTGTTCCAGTGCGCCACTTAAGTAATCTCTATAAAGCAATGACTTAATAAAACATTATCATAATTAAATAAATATAAAAAGAACAGCAATAATTAGAAACATCAGCTGCTAGTGATTTAATGTCCAAACCCAAACAGAGTGGCTGTACTGATTATTCTAAGGCCTTTGTTGTCCTGCGGCAGGTTTCTGGGCATGGAAAGAGAGAAGAGGCTTCCTGTTACTGAATTAATAAGATTGACATTCACGATGACATCATCAGTGGGCAAGATGTCGCAGAACTATGGAATGAAGCATCCAATCAGAAGGCTGCTAGAAAGTGCAGATTCGTTTTAGGCATTCCAACTGTTTTAGAGCACGAATTCGGAGCGAAAGCATCAACCACTCTGTACTGTACCGCCTTTGAAATGTAAATTGGGCAAAATATTACTCAAAACTTAATTTCTAGCATAGCCAGTTTGCTTTCAAACTATTTTTAGGGAGTTAACCCCTTAAAATTAATTTCAGAAGTTTTTTAGGAAAATCCTACTTTTCGTCATATGAGAGGAATTATGTTTTAAAAATGTGTTGTCGGACCAAAAAAATGACTAAGGGCAACTTCCCAGGTCTCTTAAGATTTAAACTACCTACATGTAGTTGTAGGACCCTATTTTTTAAATCATGGCTCAGCTTCTAGTCGTCCTTCCTTTCGGCCTAGCACTCTGTACCTAAATGTCTATGTTTCTTACAGGTTTTCACAGGAACCAACAATCCGTGCATTTGACTGTGACTTTTTTTGTCTTGGGTTATAGTTGTGTTGCGCTCTCGTGTTTGTTGCTGAAACTGTCCCCGCTGTAAACACTTAGCATAGCAATAATTCAGGTGAGACGCTAGTTGCTTTGTTGTTGTTTGTGCATGCCTTCTTTTCTACCCCTCCCTCCCCCCATCCTCCCCCGTCTGGACTTACCAATGCCAAGGTGCGTTTACCCCTCTACCGCTCCATCCTCCCCACTGATGCTTGGTGTTGGCTGGAAAGCCCACCTGTGTCACAGGCTTCCCTATAACAATTCCACCTGTCCATAGCTATTTAACCTTTAGTCCCAGGGTGACCAGCCTGGGTATCCAGGTAAAATGTGCAGGGTCAGGGGGATCTTCTTGTGGTGTCCATGGTGTATCCAGTGTGTCGTCGGCTGCAGTACAAAGAAGAAAATTGCCCACAGCAATAATCAGGGTTGAGTGGACCCCTCAGGTCTCTGGTCCCCTGTGCCTCTACACCAATGGACACTGCTCCCCTGTATTGCATCTTCCCTCTTTGGGCCTGGAAACGACCATGAACACAAAGACGGGGCACCTTGCAATCCACAGAACAAGGGTTGAACATACAATCAGTGTTTTGCCAGGAACTCCTCTGAAACAAAGTGCATGGGATAAAAAACTAAGTTATATGGGGCCAGATGTAGCAACACTTTTGCGAGTCGCAAACGGCGAAAATCGCCGTTTGCGACTCGCAAATGTGGGTTTGCAATGCACAAATGCATATTGCGAGTCGTTACCGACTCGCAATATGCATTTGCGACTCGCAAATAGGAAGGGGTGTTCCCTTCCTATTTGCGAGTCGGAGTGGTATGCAACTCCATTTGCGACCGCGTACGCGGTCGCAAATGGAGTCGCAGTTACCATCCACTTGAAGTGGATGGTAACCCACTCGCAAACGGGAAGGGGTCCCCATGGGACCCCTTCCCCTTTGTGACTGGACCCCATATTAATTTTTCAGGGCAGGGAGTGGTCCAAGGGACCACTCCCTGCCCTGAAAAATCCGAAACTAAAGGTTTCGGATTTTTTTTAAATGCAGCTCGTTTTCCTGTGAGGAAAACGGGCTGCACTTAAAAAAAAAAAAAATGCTTTATTTAAAAGTCTGGTCGCTAACATGGAGGCCTGCTGACGTCAGCAGGCCTCCATGTTAGCGAGTGCCTATACTCGCAATGGGGCCGCCATTTGCGACCCACCTCATGAATATTCATGAGGTGGGTCATTGCGACCCCATTGCGAGTTGCAGTCGGTGTCTCAGACACCGTACTGCATAGCAATTTGCGACTTGCAAATTGCGAGTCGCAGGGACTCACAATTTGCAAGTCGCAAATTGCTTTTTTTGTACATCTGGCCCATGGTTCGGAGTCTCAAGCAAAATATAATAAAAATAAACCTCTGTCTTTTAAACAACAAAGTGAACACCATTTTAAAGCATTTCAAAGTTTATATTTTTCTTATGTAAGGAAACATGATGAGACTGATTCAGTAAATGACAAAGGTGCTCCAACCCCTGTGTCAACCTTTCTAAACACAAATGAGCTAATCCTTAGAATACTTGGACCTTTAATATCCAGAAACCTGGAAGCCTCATGTGGCTATCAAGGGGTATCCATACCTTTCTGGATATTAAAGCTTCATGTATAGGAATGGATTCTTGAACATATCTAGATTATTTCAGATTTTGGTGACTACCATTTACATTGTCCTGATGAAGACCCCGGCCTAGTCAATCCGCTAGGGGTCAAAACATCGACATAATTGAGGCAACCCATGTTCATTTAATGTTTAATGTTGGATACTAAAAACACTAACGTTTTGCTCATTTGTGTTTGGAAACTTTGACGATTACCTCTCCATACTGTGTAAATTGCATACATCTTTATGTTTTCAGTTTTGTTTTCTTTTGATTTGTGTTGGCACAACATTTCTCACTTTTCACTGCGCCATCACTTGGAGCACCTTCGTTGTTTATTGAATTAGCCTCATCATATTTTATGAATATAAACTTTGAATCGCTTTAAAATTGTGTTAACTTTGTTGTTTTAAGGACACAGGCTTATTATTATTATATTTTGAAACCCTGACCCAAGTGATCTATGTCCAGAAACATCACCCTCTAACTGAGGCGTCTGTCTTCATCTCTTCCCCCATCTTTGACAAGAGGAAATATGGCGCTATAGCAATGCCAGAATACAATCATCAAGCAATAGGCATCATATGAACAGATTCTATTTCATCCGGGATGTCTTTGGGTTTAGTGTACTTAACCTGTGGCTCCAAATATAGTACAAGGGTAAGATGTATGGGAGGCCACTGCAGCATTTGTTTTTATTCACATATAAGAGTTTGCGTAAAAAAGCAATTGCTAAATGGTGAACCTATTTCTAAAGAATACCAAGTGAAGGGAGGGACGACCCTTTTCCTATCGTCTACCTCTGCTTCCTTTTCCGCTGCCTTGCCATCACGGTGATATGTTTCTTGAAAATGTTATTTGATTTAGCTTAGTTTTACTGGTGCCTTATTTCTTTACCCAGTGAATGTATTTATCTAAAGTATCATTTTTACTGTCCTGAAATATGAGTTTTGTGTTCTGACAAGATAAACCAGGTAAAGGAAGCACAGAGAAAAGTGTGTTATTTTAAACCATTATACCTCAAGATGGCACAAGAAACATTAAACAACCCTAACACCAAGATTCCATGCCCACCCCACTGCCAGAACAATGTGCTCCACCTGCATCACCGACGCACTATCTCCTACTAACAGTGAACGAAAACAAGCACGCACACACACCGCACACCACACACCGCACACACCGGAACACTCTCTTCCCAGGTTAAGTTGGGTCCACTGTGCTGTACTTTGGCAGGAGGTGAGTTGAATTTTGGTTTAGATGAGCGTGTGCATGTCAGCGGCAGGCCACAGAATCAGCTGGAATCCATTTTAGTAAATCAAGCTCATATTTTTTTGTTATTGGAGTTTACTAAAAAGTGCAGCATGAAAAAAACTGCCTCAGTGTTCGTCCGATAAAACAGTGCAAGTCCCTTCATACACACACTGGAGGACAAGGCTTAAGCCGGCTCGTCTGGCACACCTTGAAGGATTTCGAGGTATCTCTAAAGGTATCTACTAAACTCAACACCCGGGGGTATTGGCGCAATGTCAGAGTTTTGCTTTGGTTCCTTGAGCCTGGACTTATTGAAACCAAAATTCAATGGGCTTCGGTCGAGATCTGAATGGATGTACTTGTCCACAGAATTTCAGCCAAAAACTCTATGGCTTTATATATTTTTTTTAAGTCAATTCATGAATGTGTTAGTTTACCTTAAGCTACATTGGGTACAGTAGAGCGTTCTATGGTGAGTGGTGAAGAGTTACCATTTCTACTCAAGACATTAATTATATCCATGGGGCTGCAGAGAGATGCGGAGCACCAGAAAAAGTAGTTCTAAGAACCAAACACTTGCTGAACTCTAGGAGTATTAGGAAAGTTCTGTTAAAAACATCTAAGGGTAGCAGGGAGCATATTTCAGTCCATGACTTCTTTAAGAGGTCTTCCTCAAGGTAAGGAACAACTGCGTGTCAATCAATGTTCCTAATATGTTTTTTCTACTGCAGTGCGGGTTGTTTCCCTGGGTGTCAATCAATGCACGTTGCTCAAGTAACTATGACTGTTTGTATGTATGTATATAAGTATTTTTGTATGCATGTATGTAATGTCAAAGACACATTTCATGTAGAACTAGCACTTTCTGAAGATTAGTTAATTGATGCTCAGTGGGAGACCATAAGTCTGTGATTAAAGCGGCACTTGACGATGGGAAATTTGACTTTTCATTCAGTAAAAGCCTTGACCAAAGAGAGCCATTTTTCATTTGTTCTGTAATCATAGATGGAAATCCTGGCTCCGGAATTTGTTTCAAATTTGACATACGCTCATCAAATCATTTTTGGGAAGAATTTGCGCCGCAGACACACAGATTCCCATAGAATCACTCGGATACTATCTAACACATGGCAGGTAATGTAAGTGTAAAACCCCACCCTAGTCATCTGATTGACAGGCTCCTTTCACTGTTGGTTGGCCCGCGGGGCCTGTGGCCTACAAGCTGCTGATCAGCATGGCTGGCTGCGAGCGCCACCTAGCGAGCAGTTACCAGTGCCGGCACTGTCGGTGCACCGGATGTCTGTGCCAGAGGCCGGGGGTGACCTGCTCACCCAGTGGCCTAGCCTTGCTTTTCCATTGCATTTTCTTATTTTTAGCTTTGTTTTCCGAAATACAGAAGTACAGGTCCCATGACGCAGACGAAAAACAGGCCCATTGATCTGCTCACACCTGAGTTTTACAAGAGGCGACTTTAGGTATGTGTGGGGTCGGCTGTATGATGCGAGGTACTGCTTCAGGGTCTCGACAGGAGTAGTAGCGCTATATAAATACCCATACAATATCACAAGATACCGCCCCGGCCTCCGGCATTGCTGTGAAGGACGTCCCAGTCTGGCGGAGCTCAGACTTCACTGGTAATGGGATCAGGCAGGCGACCGAAGGACGCTCACAGATCCTGCCAGAGTGAACTATTTGCTTCTTAGCGCTGGTTTATAGCGCTCTCTCCTCGCTATCATCAATCTCATACACAACCAGCGCAAAGAGCTAGCCACGAACACGCCTGATGGCCCCTGCGCACACAGCATTCCGTGCAACGACAGATAACAGAGGATGAGGCGTCCCGCCTGCAGAGGTGGGTGGGTGCACACGGGGATACCACGCACCACCTCACAAACCCCTCACCCACTGCCCGCTCCTCACCCCGTCAGACACACGGGGCTGCAGTGCCAGCCCAGGCAACGGGAGAGTGGAGGGGAGGGGCACAGAGACTGCGAAGTCACTCCCATAACATCCAGCGGGGTGCTCTGAGTAAAACCGAGCCAGTGTGTGACAGTTACCCGGGCGCGCGGGAGAGGTGGCCAGCAGCAGCCACTGCTTTGAAAAGTTCCGTGTTAGTAGCTGAGGTTCGCTTCTTTCTAAACCAGAACACTACACTGACTATACTCCGAACTTAGCGGCAGTGAGTGAACACGTTGTGCACGGCAGTACAGGACCGACCCCCCGACTGTGGCATCAGAGACACTGCCTTCTACACTGTACCACAGACACTGCCCTCTGCACTGTACCACCAGACACTGTCCTCTGCACTGTACCACCGGACACTGCTATGCAATGTAGCACCAGAGACACTGCCCTCTGCGCTGTCCCACCGGACACTGCCCTCTGCACTGTACCACCGAACACTGTCCTCTGCAATGTACCACCGGACACTGTCCTCTGCACTGTAGCACCACAGACACGGTCCTCTGCAAGGTACCACCGGTCACTGCCCTCTGCACTGTACCACCGGACACTGCCCTCTGCACTGTAGCACCACAGACACTGCCTTCTATACTGTAGCACCATAGACACTGGCCTCTGCGCTGTACCACCGGACGCTGTCCTCTGCACTGTACCACCAGACACTGTCCTCTACACTGTACCACCGGACACTGCTATCCGCAATGTAGCACCACAGACACTGTCCTCTGCGCTGTACCACCGGACACTGCCCTCTGCACTGTACCACCGGACACTGTCCTCTGCACTGTACCACCGGACACTGCTATCCACAATGTAGCACCAGAGACACTGCCCTCTGCGCTGTACCACCGGACACTGCCCTCTGCACTGTACCACCGGACGCTGCCCTCTGCACTGTACCACCAGACACTGTCCTCTGCACTGTACCACCGGACACTGCCCTCTGCACTGTACCACCGGACACTGCCCTCTGCACTGTAGCACCACAGACACTGCCTTCTATACTGTAGCACCATAGACACTGGCCTCTGCGCTGTACCACCAGACACTGTCCTCTGCACTGTACCACCGGACACTGCTATCCACAATGTAGCACCAGAGACACTGCCCTCTGCGCTGTACCACCAGAGACACTGCCCTCTGCGCTGTACCACCGGACACTGCCCTCTGCACTGTACCACCGGACGCTGCCCTCTGCACTGTACCACCAGACACTGTCCTCTGCACTGTACCACCGGACACTGCCCTCTGCACTGTACCACCGGACACTGCTATGCAATGTAGCACCAGAGACTCTGCCCTCTGCACTGTACCACCAGACACTGTCCTCTGCACTGTACCACCGGACACTGCTATCCGCAATGTAGCACCAGAGACACTGCCCTCTGCGCTGTACCACCGGACACTGCCCTCTGCACTGTACCACCGGACACTGCTATGCAATGTAGCACCAGAGACTCTGCCCTCTGCTCTGTACCACCAGACACTGTCCTCTGCACTGTACCACCGGACACTGCTATCCACATTGTAGCACCAGAGACACTGGCCTCTGCACTGTACCACCGGACACTGCCGTCTGCACTGTAGCACCACGGACACTGCCCTCTGCACTGTACCACCGGACACTGACCTCTGCACTGTACCACCGGGCACTGCCCTCTGCACTGTACCACCGGACACTGCCCTCTGCACTGTAGCACCACGGCACTGTACCACCGGACACTACCCTCTGCACTGTAGCACCACACATACTGCCATCTGTACTGTACCACTGGGCACTGCACTCTGCAATGTAGCTCCACGGACTCTACCCTCTGCACTGTACCACAGACACTGTCGATAACACTGTACTACCACATACACTGCCCTCTGCACTGTGCCGCCAGACACTGTCCTCTGCACTGTAGCACCACGGACACTGCCCTCTGCACTGTAGCACCACGGACACTGCCCTCTGCACTGTACCATCGGACACTACCCTCAGCACTGTAGCACCGGACACTGCCCTCTGCACTGTAGAACCAGACACTGCCCTCTGCACTGTACCACCGAACAATACCCTCTGCACTGTACCACCAGACACTGCTCTCTGCACTGTACCACCGAACACTACCCTCTGCACTGTAGCACCGGACACTGCCTTCTGCACTGTAGCACCAGACACTGCTCTCTGCACTGTAGCACCACGGACACTGCCCTCTGCACTGTACCACAGGACACTGACCTCTGCACTGTAGCACCACAGATACTGACATCTGTACTGTACCACCGGACATTGTCCTCTGCACTGTACCACCAAACACCGCCCTCTAAACTGTACCACCGGACACTGCCATCTGCACTGTAGCACCACAGACACTGCCCTCTGCACTGTAGCACCACGGACACTGCCCTCTGCGCTGTACCACTGACACTGCCTTATACACTGTACCACCAGACACTGCTCTCTGCAATGTAGCACCACAGTCACTGCCGATAACACTGTATCACCAGACACTGGCCTCTGCACTGTACCACCTGTACCACCGGACACTACCCTCTGCACTGTAGCACCACAGATGCTGCTATCTGTACTGTACCACCGGACACTGCCCTCTGCTCTGTACCACCGGACACTGCTCTCTGAAATGTAGCACCACGGACACTGCCCTCTGCACTGCGCCACCGGACACTGCCTTCTGCACTGTAACACCACAGTCACTGCCGCTAACACTGTACTTCCACAGATTACTGCCGTCTACATTGTATCAACAGACACTGACCTCTGCACTGTAGCACCACGGACACTGTCCTCTGTACTCTACCACCAAACACTGCCCTCTGTACTCTACCACCAAAACACTGCCCTCTGCACTGTAGCACCACAGAGACTGCCTTCTATACTGTAGCACCACGTTCACTGCGGATAACACTGTACTACCACAGACACTGCTGTGTACACTGTATCACCAGACACTGCTCTCTACACTGTACTACCACAGATACTGCTGTCTGTATCACCACAGACACTGCCATCTACACTGTACCACCAAAGACACTCCCCTCTACACTTTACCACCAGACACTGCCCTTTTGCACCGTAGCACCACAGACATTACCGTTCTCACTGTTCCTCCAGTCACTGCCCTCTGCACCGTAGTACTACAGACACTGTCGTCTACACGGTACCACCAGTCACTGCCCTCTGCATTGTACCATTACAGACATTGCCCTGTGCACTGTACCATCAGACACTGCCCCCAGCATTGTACCACGAGTCCCTGCTGCCTGCACTGTACTACTACAGACCACACTGCCGTACATACTGTAGCACTACAGACACTGCCCTATGCACTGTACCACCAGATACTGCCCTCAGCACTGTACCCCTAGAGCCACTTTCGTCTGCACTGTCCTACCACAGACCACACTGCCGTCTACACTGTACCACCACAGACACTGCCCTATCCACGGTACCATCACACACACTGCCACCCAGGCGCAAGTGACTCTGCCTTGAAATACACTGCACCAGCGCAGGCAGGGCAGCCCAGGCTCACGTGCAAGCGAACACAAAGCCTTGGAATGCATTGGACAACTGCAGGCACCATCGTCCAGACACAAGAGACTCTGTCATGAAAAACACTGCACGGCCACCGACACTGCACAAGTGTAAAATGCTGCCCACTCCAAAGCACTGATGAAAGCATCCCGTTACCCTCCAGTCATCCCTGCCTGACACCTGTCACTCAGACCACTTTAAGGCCATCCTGTCCGGCGACCCGCTACCTGTTCTGAGAGGTCTATTTCAATCCAGGGTGCTTCGTGGCAGGTGGATCTCCTCCCACCTAGTTAGCTAATAAATAACCCTCCAACCGCCCGGGTGACTTTCCATCCACATTGACAGATGTTTCTAACTCTCCCTGACAGGTCCCCATCCATCCTGACAAGTACTTTAAATCCAGCATAACAGGCCACCCTCCATCCATTCATCCCGAGTAGTAATTCTCCACCCAATTTAACAGTTCACCTCCAACCTGTCTTTCGGGCCATTCCCAACTATCCTGAGATGCCACCCAGTACGCCCCCTCACCCTACCACACCATCCCCTGCCACCTATCCTGTAAGGTCATCGAACAGTGGACCCATTTTCAGCCAAGCCTAGCAAGTCACCGCCTACACATCCTGACAGGTCACTTTCCATCCCCCCTTCGTACGCCACTTCAAACCCATCGTGACACAACGCGCCACCCGTCGTGGCAAGTCACTCTCAGCCCCTGCTATCAGGCGACCCTCTATCAGTCACTTCCACCTCTTCTGGAGAAGTCTCGCTTAACCTATCGTGACAAGTAAGTCTAAGACCACCCGAGAGCTGGTATCGGCCAGTCGTGACAGTGTGCACCCTTCCTGACAGGACGGCCCGACGCATCCTGCCATGTGCCCGGCGCACTCACTCACTCCTCTGAGCGCTGGGGCACCAGTGAAAGAGAAGGCATGCACTCACTCACCAGCAGCAGGGCGGCTGCCAGGGGCAGCAGCAGGGGCGGCAGCGGGGCCCGGGGGCGGCGGCTGGCCATGCCGGGGGCAGGAGGCTCGGTGCTGATGGAGGCGCTGCTGCCGGACGGGGAGTGCTGTGCGCTGCTGTGCCGCCTGTCACCGCCCCTCCTCCTCCTCCTCTCTCAGCCCTCCCTCCGCCCTCCCCCCTCTCGGCAGCGGCCCCCGCTTCCTGAGCCTAGGTGCGGAGGTAGCGGCCGGGCTCCCTGCCCGTGCGCCCTGCACAGCGCAGAGAAGCCCGGGGCAGGAGCGGAGCTCGGGGCGGGGGTACGGCCCACAGGGGGGCGCTGCACAGCGGAGGGGCAGACTGGAGGGTTGTGTGCAGGGACTCCAAGCGGGGAAGGTGGGGGACGATGTAGTGGTTAAAAAAGAGTGAGCACTGGATTGCTCCCAAACAGGGAGGGCGACACTTTGGGTGGGGGCTCTTCCATTGGGGATAGGGTGTGGGGTGGAGGGCAGCTCCGCAGGGAGTGCGTGATAGAGTGAGGGTGGTGTGAAAGGAAATGCACAAGAGGCACTATCGTGGAATGCGCACAGTAGGAGTTCGCGAGACCATGCACACAGTGCACGAGCCCCGCCACCAGGGAGATCGCGACATCCGATAGAGATCGGTGCACGAGGAAATGCACACGCAGCGGGGCAGCAGGAGAGAGTGCATACGCGCTGCGTGATGCCAAGTGCTCAGAAGTCCACGATATACATACTTGGGTGTATGAAGAATGTGCACAAGGGGGGAAGGAGGCAATGCACACAGCTGGGAGGATTGAAGAAACGACACGTAGGATGAGTGAAATGAATTATAAAGGGCAGCACAGGGAAGGCACGGAAGGGGCACGTGTATAGACGTGCACGAAACAGCGCACGAGGCACATGGGGATAGACACATGGCTGCATTAGGGAGTTCCTATATAGTGCACGGAGAATTGCACGCATGAAGGTATGTGCACGGGACAATACGTGGGGACACGAAGCACATTTGAAAGTTCGAGTACCTGCGGTTGTTAGTAGGAAGCCTGTACCGTGAGTACCTGCTCTGCCATATTCCTGTATCAAGCACTGCATGCACATGACAGCACGAGGGGTGCACAGAAGCGCGTGGACAGTGGCTGCTGGAGGTGGCACAACAGCACACTGCAGAGTTCACTTCAGGGGCATGCGGGGTTCAGACTCCGTGCGTGGAAGGGCGCCAGTTCCTCGGCACACACTGGCGTTCACAGGTAGGGTGACAATAATTTCAGAACCAAAAGCCCGTGCAGGCCTTAGATATAGAAGTAGGACTATATGTTGTCACTCATTGACACAGAGGGACTTTAGTGACAGGCTCAGCATCTACTGACAGGAGGACTACACGGACAGTAATCAGACGCTGTACGATTTGTTCCGCATTGCAACATTTTGCCTAGCTCATCGGACAGAGGAACATATTTCAGGTTGGTCTCTGTTACATGATTAATACAAAGTCTGGTTCGCTTTGAATCCTGGAACTTTTCTTTCATTTATATGGATTAAAAACAAAGCCACAAGTGCCAGAAAGTAATTGATAAAACCTGGTCTAGATAGGCAAATATAAATGTGTCAGTGGTGTTGAGACCCACATTAATCAAAAATTGGAATTGTGCTAATCCCCCATCTATAAACCAAAAGGACACACCCAGGGCCCCTTTTTAGGTCTCGGCATAGCTATTGAGATTGTACAAAGCAAGTTTACATAAAAATATGTAGCTTTACGATTAAATAACACCTCTCCCTCTTCTATCACCCATGTTGTGATAATACTCATAGAAACGCCCTTGGGCCTGAGTTCTGGCTCAGAGTCCATATACACACTCCTTCACTCCACTTAAATACTGCTGGGCTGCATAATCACGTGAGTCTGTGCATCCCTTGGGGTACCCTCCGCCCACCCTGTGGTTGTGCAAGAGGATCAGTGGGAATATGAGCACCAGGGCCGGCCTGGGAACCCAAAGCAGCCCCGGCAAATTGTGTCAAGCCAGGAGCCCATAGGGTGCATGTGGAGTGAGCCGGGCCACGACCTGGGGCTTGGAGTGGTGTTCTCCCAACGCCAAGAAAACCTGGCAAAAAAATAGCAAAACGCTGCCTTCTACAACACATTTTTCATTATACATTCAATTGTTTTAGCTCTTAAAGCATAGTGCTTGATGACTTTACAGTGCACCAGGATACAGCAATCTTTACTGGGGCTCTTCAATGATTCCCTCACCATCACCCTCTCACAGCGCCTCTCAGCTCTCCAAGCCCCTCGCTCACATGTATTTCATTTGTTGTATAGCACCTCTCTTACCAGTGTAGCGTGTGGGAGCACTTTACATCACACACACAGAGGCAATAAACCATACATAGGTAAATATGTGTACAGAAAATGTTACATAAGACAGGGCGACTACAATGTGTAGGATTTACATGTCATCCATTCTTGTAGGCATTCTATAGGAGTGCTTGGTGCAGGGAGGCCTAAACTCAGGATTCAGAATGTAACACAGTTGTTGGTGTTGACTTTTTTGTCAATAACAGTTTATTTCTACCCAAACAAACCCTTTTTAGCAAAATTAGGATAATCAAAGACTAGGAAAAAAACATTCTAACCTGTACCATGCAGTTTGCACGCAGCTCTTTGATGGCAGTTCATAGCTCACTATGCTAAGTTATGATTGTAACTTGTGAACTGCACAGTAACAAAAGGATCTCTGTGACAAAAGCCGTCTGCCACTGACCATTGCACATAATGCTATGAAAGAAACACTGCAGTGCTTATAAACCTCTTGCACTGCTGCAATACCGGCACCCCAGAAACAATAGTGGCCCTCCGCTCTTCCCACCTCTGGAGAAACACCCGATGCGGCCAGCACAGGAGTTACAATCTTCACTGTCACATTTGCACCAGGTCTCCTGCTGAATCACAAGAAATAGACGTTGCTTCAGCTCATGCACTGAGAGGACTCATTACGGGACATGTTTTTACTTTATTAAAATGTGTCAGGACGCCGAGATAGTCCTCAAAAACCCAGGGCTGTCCCTGAAAACCTGGAATGTTTGGTCACTCTAGTCACAGGTCCTGAGATGAGGCTGTGCTGCCTACAAGCTTAAAGGTGAGCGCCAAAAGGAGCCCCCCATCATTGCCAGGTGCCTGTAGTCAGGTAACAGCAGGTATCATGGCGGGAAGGCACAGCCGGACAGATAACACTGCAGCCAAAAAGGCAGGAGCTGCTCAAGAAGTGTCCTTGGGATGCCTACGGCAGGGACACGAGGGAGCAGCAACAGGCCAGGAAGGGGGTTAGCAGCAGCCGGACACGGCACTTGCAGCTTGGGCAAGGTCAAGGAGCTGCCCACTGTGATTCTGTAGCAGGAGAAGCCTGGCCACTTGAACTGTGTCCAAGAGGCCCCTCATGAGAATAAGGTGTGCAAGAACCCTGGCGACCAGTGGCGTACTCAACAACGGGGGGTGAGTGTATGCATTGTTCAGCACTCCGTCCATCATCCTTTTGTGTAACAACAACACAACAGAACTGAAGGGTCACAGAAACCTGACATGGCATTGAACATTTTTATGATATGATTGCATAACTATATATGTGATGTACAAATTAATAAACTGGGGCCTTTTATGATCCAAATTGACTCCCCCTTTTATTGATGAAGACAGAAAGGGGGAAGAGTACAGAGGTCATATTGGGACAGCCTAGAATGGAAGAGAGGCACTTGCCCGTCTGGGTGGGGTTATGTCATAGAGGTGGACGAGCCAACAAATGAACAGGGATAGCCCTGCCAGAGCAGAGCCAGAGGTCTGCTCTGGCTCTAAGAGTCCGTGCACTAGCCAAGGCTTTGAGATATTTTGCATGTCAATCAGGCAACAAGCATCATGGTAGAATATAATAAGTTGTCTTCAAAATTAAAAATTTGCATTCCAACACGCAGAAGTATTTCAAGTCAGTGCATTGGATTATATCTCTGCACTGAGAAGTATTTATCAACTTGGGCGTTTTTAAACATGAGCTTAGAAATAGTCCTGCCACAGCCTTGAGGACAATGCTGTCTTTGAACTGAGAGGCAAGTGAATTGTCATGCACCCCCTGTGTATGTCCGGGATTGTTGTCTTAGATGAAGTAATATTATAATCAATTAAATCAAACATAAATGTTTTTTTACACAGCTCTCACGATGAAATCCTTAATACAATGAGGGTGATGTTGAGGTTAGATGACAGAGAGAATCCTCTTTTTATTTTTGGCAATGGTACATAATATGAACTGTGCCCACAGACATAAGAACGCTTCACAACAAACAGACTATGTTTCACCATTTTTTGTGTGATAGAATGAGCTCACTGAATGCAAGACCAGGATTCAGACCTCGCTTCCTACATTGCATGGTTGGCAGCTGTAGCCACTAGGTTACAACTCCCTTGAAATCTTGACTCACTTTGGCGTTTAGGTTTCAAGAGGACCTCGAGCTGAGCCAGAGCCAGGTTTCCGGCTCGGGCTTGACTCCAGCTTTCAGTGGCTTGCCCACCTCCAGATTATGAAAGCACTTAGGGGCATATTTATACTTGTTTTGCGCTGATTTTGTGTCATTTTTTTGGTGCAAATTCAGTGCAAAACTAACTCCATATTTATATTTTGGTGCTAGACCCATCTAGCACCAAAGTTATGGAGTTAAAGTCATTTTTGGGACATGGAAGCCTACCTTTTGTCAATGAGATGCAAGGTAGGTGTTCCCGTGCAAAAAATGACTCTATGGCCTTAGCGCCATATTTCCGCCCGTGCTAAAATCACGCATGGGGAGGAGGGGTCAAATAATGGTGCAAAGCTTGCTTTGCACCATTATTTAACGCCTGGGTCAGGGCAGGCGTTAAGGGACCTGTGGGCCTATTTCCATGGTGGAACACCATGGAATAAGCCCACAGGTGCCTTCTCCAGGCCTCAGGGACACCCCCACCCACACCAGAGGGACAACGGAGGATGGGGAACACCATCCCAGGTAAGTATAGGTAAGTACAGGTAGGTTTTTTTTAAGTGCCATTGGGTGCCCTGAAATGGGACCCCTACATGGCACTGGGCGCAATGGCCATTCCCATGGGACCCTGGTCCCCTGTGCTGGCCAGTGGGCATGACTCTTGTCTTTTCTAAGACAGGAGTTATGTGGTATGGATGGTTTTGCGTCAGAAAATGATACTAGGCTGGTTAGAGTCATTTTTTTTATATAACCTGCCTACCGTCATTTTTGGTGCAAAACCCCCTTCTCCCATACCACCACCCCCACCTGGCTAACGTCAATTTTGTTTAACGCTAGCCTACCCTTTGCGCCGGCTTGCACCATTCCATAAATATGGTGCCGGGCTGGCGCTCAAGAATGGTGCAAGCCAGTGCAAAACTTTTTGTTGCAAAACTGTATTAGTGCAGTTTTGCACCAAAAGTATAAATATGCCCCCAACTTTTTTCATTTTCACAAAGTAACACAGTGTGCCTCTTTGCCAACTCACGTCTAAAGGCATGTGGTATTTCCTTTCTTCACAATCGTAATGCTTGGTTGTGTAGATCACAGTTTTGGATATATTGTGGTACTCTCACTGATTTCACGTTTAGGTGTCTTTTTTAAGCATTATGGTGGGCATTCCGACCTGGGCGGTCTTTCTTCCAGACCGCCGAGGCCGGGGGAGACAGAATACCACCATTGCCGGCGGTATTCATGCTTCCCTATTCCAACATTTCCGCTGGCCCAGCAGAAATGGCACATCAACATTGCCGCCGGCTCGTAATAGAGCCGGCGGCAATGTTGATGTGCAGCGGGTGCAGTAGCACCCGTTGCACATGGCAGTGAAATGCGCGACGGGGCTACGCCTGGGGGCCCCTGCACTGCCCCTTACCGCCAGCCTTTCCATGGCAGTGTGTACCGTCACGGACAGGCTGGCGGTCGGGGACTCATAATCCCCAGGGCAGCGGTGCTTGCACCGCTGCCCTGGGGATTATTCCCGCCAGGCGGAAACCTGGCGGGAAAATGGAGTGGCCGGCGGTATGGCCGTGGCTTTTGCGCCACGGTCATACTTGCTGGCGGGACACCGCCAGCCTGTTGGCGGTGTTCCCGCCAGCAAATCGCCGGCCGCCAGGGTCGGAATGACCCCCTATATCTTCTTCCCCTTCGTCGTTGCTCTGCTCACTAATGAGGTTTGAGGACTGAGTCAAGGAAGTTCGGGCTCAGAGTAATGGAATACCAGGAAGTAGTTGATGCATTTTGTATTGGTCCAAAAACAGAGCAAAACATGCTTGACATACATGTACAACTCCTCAAATGCACTCTAACTGTAATATTTTCAAAAAGTGTTGGAACATATATGTGGGTCAATTAAGTTATCGAAACAGCTCTCTCACTTCTTACTCGACTTTTAGACCCTGTGCATCACCTGGGCAATAGAGTGAAAAGAAGTGGCACATTCTAAGTGAGAACATTAACTTACAATTTATTCCCTTACTTGTCTCGTGCAGCTCAGGAAAGTACTGCACTTTGTCTAGCAGAGTGCGTAGCTTTCGCTCGTGAACCTCATGTCTTCCTTACAAAAAACACAAAAATACATTACATTTAGACATAGTTCTGCTTTGTATGAAAAAGCAGAACTTTCATAAAACATTTAATATTGCATTTTTAATTTTTTTTTGCACAGCTGTAATTTAGGGTGAGTTCCTTTCCCTTGTGCCAAGTTAACAGCCAAGAAAAGTCACATCAGGTATCCTTCAGTAAAAAGGACTGATCCTAAGACTACCATCTGCATATTTTCAGGGTAGGCGGTAAGAGGGAGAAAATAATATTTGTTGTTATTTGGGGCATGTTTATTGCATGTACCATTTAAACTATGGATAAATTCCCTACTAGTATGCAAAGCTACACTGGAAGTCAAAATCAGCTCTGCCAAAACTGTTCTAACCAGCCCTACACTGCAGAACGCCATGAAATTGGGGGCTGAAGGGGGTGGGAAGCGGGGGGCGCGGTAAAGGAAGCTCCCCTGGTGTCACTTTGGGTTCTTCCACTACACAGCCGGGTAACAGAAGATGTAAACCTCTACTCGAAGCCACTTGGGGTGTCTGAAACAAGAGTGGGCCCTGTCACTCTCTTCCTCTTATGGTAATAGCCCACAATACCTGCTTGCTGGTGAGGCGTAAGGCAACCTCTTGTATTGTCTTAACTTCAAAGAGTCCTGGGAAAGCAACCGCCTGCAGGTCTACACATTACAGAATGCGGTTTACTGTCATTCTCTGTAACTTCTGATTCATAACTCAGACGAATATTTGGGAGCTTTTTCGTTTTCGAGTTACTGGCTGAGCTGTTGGCAGTTTTCATTGTCATACTGTTCATTTTCATAAGTTTGCTTCTTTCACTCCCTCCCTTGCTCTGCCACTGGCATGGGAAGAAGGTGACGGCAGCCACGCTCCAGGGCACGAACGTGAACCCATATTACGTGATGTTTTCACTCTGTAGGCTGGGATATTTCTACATAGTAACCACTAGGTGTCAGTAGAGTTCATTTACGGACTTAGCTGTATCAAAGCCAGGCGGAGACCAATTATATTAGTTTCAATATTCAATAAAAACAGTCTCGGAGAAAGTCGCTCAGAAGAGCACGTGTCTTCGCCTGAAGGCCGCTAGCTGGCTATGGGCACTTTCACCGCCCGCTATTTAGATCTTACTATGGGGACGAACGTTACACGGGGCTGGCTTATGCTTTGCATCCCAGCTCACAACAGGAGCTACTGCCATCCTGATCCGCTCCTCAAAAGACGCAATGGACATATTGGACATATTCATTCGATGGTGCACCCACCCATTAATCCATCTATTCATGAACAAACTCACTCTCTCTCTTTGACACTCACGCAGTCACCCAGCTCACACCAACTCACTCCCCCATTCTCTCACTTCCAGCTGCCTTAAGTCGTGCAGACCACCAGGCCAGCGCGAAGAACTGGTCTCAGTGCGAACAATCTCCACCATGCTGGCTCTTGCCCCCTGAAACCTTCGGGTAATATGGCGCGGCTGTGCGCCCCGCGCATTCACACATCACGTCCAACACACAACACGCTCAATGGTAAACTCAAGCCTGGACTACACGCACAGTGGCATCATGGGACCCACCAACTAGGCGAATGACGTTTAGGCCTTGAAAACTTCAGGCCTGGACCACTAGAATTATGCAGTAGAGAGGGCCAAATTATGCGGCAGGGTTGAGTAAATTATGCAGCAAGAAAACATAAATTATGTGGTATATTGCGTCCCATTTTGTAATAATATTACATCATTATTTTGTCATTAGGTCGAGCCTAGCAGCGCACAAGCGCTGCTCTTCTGGACATGCTGTTAATCTATTCTGTGGGCTTTAACCACTCCCATCTCATGCCCATCACTTTCATTCATTCCTGAGCCTGCCTTTCACAATTCCCTTGATATCCTTGGTAAATGCTTCACGTTTGACTCGCCTTGAGGCTGCTTTGTTGTGCCTTGCAGACTGACTCTGTTACATGGATTATTGCACGATCAGCCATATACTTTAGTGTATGCGCACTCCTTTTTTCTTTTATCTCTCCCCTTCACGCTGCATGGTGGCCATGGCGCTTTACAGGTTCATATAGCACAAACTAGATCGGAGGTCTTGCGGAGCTTTGCATGCGTACCAGTTACATAACACTGTGACACAATTAGAGTCATTTAAACAATTTTTTGCCTCGCCCCTTCGCACTCCATGGTTGCCATGGCAGTTTGGAGTGCAAACTCAATCGAAGATATTGGAGCTCGTAGCCTAACCACCAGTTATGTCACATTGTTATCGATTCAGAGTAACCTAATTCCTAAATCCTTTCCAAGTTTAGCAGCTGAAAAATATACAAACTGCAGCCGTTTCAATAATAAAAAAACACAGAAATCCTCAGAGTGGCTCTCCTGGAACAGCAGGAGAGGCGATACTACAATATTCATTGCTCTAGGAAAACTCACCCAATAAAGCTTTGCTGGGCGTTCCATTTACAAAACATTTTTGCTTATAACTCAGCCTGTGGTTGTCCTAGGACAATGGGACCAGCACCAAATCGTTCAGAAAAACACACTCTTTCTGTCTAGGTCATCTCTGGGTTCCCACACTAAGTTAGTGGGAACTCCAAAATAATAACCCCTCCCACCATTCAGTGTATTTTTAAGCTCTCTCATGGCTGGAACTTTTATTTTACAGCTGGGAGTAGTTTGTGTTTTAAGGGCCTTCTTTATAATATTAATCTAGTAGGCCTCAAAATGTGTAATATACTATGCTCTCTAGGGGCTGTTCTGAGTATTACCATTTGTGCCTATAACTCACCGTGTGGTGGTCCTAGGACAATGGGACCACCATCAAAATGTTCAGTGTGATGTGCTTTTTCTGTCTAGGGCATCTCTGGGTCACCACACTAGGTTGGGGGACCCCAAAATAATAACCCCTCCCACCATTCAGTGTCTTTTTAAGTTCTGTCATGGCTGGAACCTTTGTTTTACAGGTGGGAGCGGTAAGTTTTTTTGCTATTCTGGTTTCATGTGGTTATGCCCTCTAGGGGTTGACTGTATGGTTACATGACCATGTTTCTTCCAAATGCTATTTGTGGGCCCTGTTGGGGCTGTTTTGAGCATTACAGTCTAATGCCAAAAGTTTATTTCTGATAAAGGTTTTTATTGGGTTTACATGAGGATTGTGTATGTTTTATTAATCTCTCCTTATTACAATTATGACCATGATTCAGGCCAATGTGACATCCTTATTACACTATGACTATTTATTACACTATGACTTATATGTTTGGGTGACCCCTCTAGTTTAATTCTCTCTCCATACTCCTCTGTGGTTGTTTTGTGTCTTTTTTGGGAATTGTGTTAATCAGCCAGCCACTCTGATAATGGGGTGGTGAAAGTGGTATTTTATTGGAATTAGCATGGCAGTTTTAATTTGGGATGCTAAATCGCAACAGTTAAATTTTTTGCTGCAGATAGAGGAAGAAGGTAAATGGAAGAGCTTTAGTTATATACAGGGCCAGCAAAATTATGTGTCAGAAAAAGACCAGATTATGAGGCAGGATTGACCAATGTATGTGGCAAGAAAAGTCCATTCATGCATTTACAGCACCAGTAGCTCTAATGCTTGTAAATGCAAGACCTATTGCAGTGCAAATACTTGTTTTGAACTTGGTAACAGTGTCTGGGCATTGGTCACACCTCCTTAGTATCAGTGTAACACCCAAATATAGCAATAAACAATACAAAGGTGACCAATCCAGCTTTGCAAAGGGCCTTCCAGCATGCAGTCTGTCACTCCATTTTTAGTAACTTTTAAACTGTTTGAGCTAGAAATGAATGTTTTAATTTAAAACTGAAGATAATGTGGGAGATGATGGATTATGTGGCAAATTAATAATTATGCAAAAATCGCCACACAATCATATAATTCCATTGGTCCATCTTAAAGTTAGACTACGCACTCGTAGGTGATTCCTGTGTCATCTTAAAGATTTTGGGGCACTGGGACTGAAATATTTTGGAGGCCTTTGTTCAGAACAACTTTGAATTTTATTATCACTTGTTGCAAGTTTGTGATTCCTGATGCCTCAGTGTTCGCTAGAGTCACAGCACATAGGAAAATGAGTCACCCAGTGACTCTCCATTCCATTCCCATTAACCATTTCTTCAGGGCTGAGGCAGTGAGTAATTGTTTCTATTGAAGAGAAAGAGTATGAAAGATCTGGCCGTAAACAATATGAGTGAGTGATGACTGGAAGGAACACATTGCCTTCCTCTTACGTATTCTTTTGTGACGGCCATGAATCTTTCAAACTGCAACCATGATTTAGGGCCTGATTTAGAACTTGGTGGATGGGTTACTCCATCACAACAGTGCTCTGTGTCCCGTCCGGTGAAATCTAAATCCCATTATATTCAATGGGATTTAGATTTTGGTGGATGGGGCATCCGTCACTATTGTGACGGAGTAACCGATCCGCCAAGTTCTAAATCAGGCCCTTAGATCTATCAGGGCTTCGATTCTATTTAGTGTTCTCTCTCTTTCTCTTCCCACCTTCCTCTATTCCTCTCATGTATCCCCTGCCCTTCTGCTCACCTATCCTGACCTCCCCTCCTCTGTGCCACCCTTCTTGCTGGTCTGATGTCTTTCATATAATGCCCTATGTCTCTGTCCGGTGGGACAAAGGCTCTTTATTCAATCAATCTTGTCCTTTCCTTTTCTAGCTCTTGTTTTCTGTTTCTGACTCTCATGGCCGCACTCAGTGCTTTGAGACAAACTTCTGGTGGCATAAAGTGCTTTACAACCACATATAATAACAAGGCATAACGTAAAATGATATAAGATAATCAAAATATCATGTATCAACATTGTATAGCACCACACAATGTCACATGCCATAGATGTTCATAGCAGAAAAGTGGTAGTACATAATCCTAGGTTTATTACCGAATTTAAACACTAGCAATATTGTGGTACAAGAATATCAAGGTTAGAATATTGGGGGACAAAATGTTGAAAGGTAAATGTATATACCGAAGTATGTATTTACTATTCTTAACTCCCCATTTACAGACCTTGAAGCTACATGTACCACTTAGGTACATATTTGTAGAATTAGGTATAGCAAATCTAGACTTACTTTCCTGTTGATATTTTCATTCAATATTTTGTCCTCGATATTCTGTCTCACTGATATTGTTGGTTCTATATTCAGGGTGCACACCAATAATCCTTTCATCCAAGATCAGTATAATTGTATGCACAGATTTCTTCCATTAACAGGGAAATATATTCCTCATACAAGGATCAGAGATCTCAAGTTGTTCCCTAGCAAGTGGGCGAAGCTCAGAATAGTCCAGTATATATGCACAAAGTTTGGATGCGTTCAAATTTTCATTATAATCATGCATGTTTAAATGATGATGAAATATCTAATTTAAGTACATTTATCTCAATGTTGTATCCTGAAATCCTGGCATGAATCCAGAACTTCTGGATTAATAATGTTGGACATCTGTTGGAACGGTACCGAATCCTGTTTTTCTTTTTTTTGTTTCATTTGGTACTTTTAGAACTGGATTAAAAAATATACTTTCAGGTCTTAGAAAAACTAGATGGAGTTGTTGCTGACTTTTGGGCAGTAGAATGGCGTCAACAGTATTAACATTAACTTGATCACTTGTTTCAGCTAAACATACGATAAGCATATTGTTTTAAATGAGCTGCAAAACAAATACACTACTCACAACAGGTCGCCTGTTCTGGATTTCCAGAAGTAAAACATGCTTGCTCACGGAAATGAAGTTTTTTTTTTAATCAGGAGTATGAATTTCTCACTGCCACGTAATACAATGACCAATTAAGACCCACATCAGGAGTAAAGCACAGCTTCTCTGCGAAAAAGCATCATGAATGATACATGGGAAATCATTAGTAGTTCACTCTTATCACAAGAGCAGAACACAGCACCTTACAGACAAATCTTTGCAAAGTGGGTGCTTAGACAGGACAGAGGACACGGAGATACAATGACAATAAATGATTGTGAGCAGTGAGACTTAGATGGAAAGGGATTAGAAGGCAGGGAACTATGAGCCGTACTTAGGCCCTGGCACTTATTCTTTTACAGATTAAGCACCGTAGAGCAAGGAGAACTCTAAAGCCTGAGAGATAATCACCTGAAACCAAAGTGTGATCATGTCATCAAGTTCTCATATCTGGTGACTGAACCTTTCTCTTCTGGCTAGGGGTGGGGAGAACAGTAACTAGGTTCTCTGGTGGAGTAGTAAGGACTTGCCATCATCACGACGTGTCTGTTCGCCCTGATGGACGATTTCCTGATATTACCTGGTCTGAGGAGAAATATGAAATCAGCCTCTTATTCTGCTGTGACTCGAGGGTCACTGACGACATGGAGAGATACCTGAGTTGTAGGCTACTGGATCCAGGAAGTATTGCACAATCAAGCATGCTAATTAGCAACCACCTCATTTCAGTGACAGATAGAGCACCTTACATCTCCCATGGGGCGGTGAATAGACGCGAGTGTCCTGTCCATTCCATGTAGGTCACGAACGGCAAACTGGAGATGCTTTTGGGTTTAAGACATACCGCAGGGATTCAACTCATTTCACTCGTCAATATGAAAAGCCTGTCTTGTCTGTACCGACATTTGTAGATCATAAAAGGGACATGTGTGCAATTCTCTAGCACTGGAGAATTACACATCATCCTCACACTCATAGTTCTTTCCTCACCTCATATCAAAGGGCTTTAGAACTTTTCTTGCCATTTCTGAATGCAGAAAAAACATCACATTTGTTTTAATTTTACAGTTTGCATGAAATAAATACATTAGTTTCATATTTGTCCAATTGGTTTCATAACGGACCATGTGTTGCCAATACAACTGACCTTTCTTTTACGTATAAATTGATTTCAAATTGTCAAAATCATAAGTGCGGTTTCTTTCTGTCTGTGGTTTAAGCATGTTTCTGAGGGCTGTACTGTGTCTGCATCTGGGAGACTGAATTCACACCAGTCTACTGATGTTTCCTTTAAGCACTAATTTATGCAAATTCTCAATCAGTATCCCCTCAATTTTAAGGTTAAAATACATCTCACCAAAAAACATAATAGGTGTTCATTTGATTCAACAGGACAATCCGCTAACTCTTGGCCCTGTTGCTGTCTAGAATGACTAATAGATGTTCACTAACAGTAAGGGTGCAGGGAGCTTTTGTAGTTATTAAGGGCTGGATTTAGGAAAGTGACACTTGGGTGCATTAACAGCTGTACTTAGTGCTGATACAACATTGTAATTCAAGAAACAGGAATTTACACACATAATTGGATTAACTCGAGTACAACTATAAACCCCTTGTGTAATTTCACATTTTAGCAAATCTCTTTATAGATGCAGGCTGATTGAACCCGTGGTGGCTCCCTGAAAACGTTGCTCAACACCCACAAACTCTCATTTTTATGGGGATTCACAAAACGTTTGCAGGTAGCTTCACAATCCACAAATGGCTGTGCCATGTGAATCTATTTCCAGGGGAAACACTCAGCACAATCGGCCCAGTATGTAGAGGAAGGGGTTTCTCCATGGGAAGCTATTTACCCCTTCAATCAAAAACAGAAAATAGTTAGCAAGTGTAAATATGCCAATGTAGATTTTTCTATGCAGAAAGTTACTCCGATACCCAAATGCATAACTGTATGTGCTTGTTAGTAAACCTGGTAATCTGTGACAGTAATAATTTCTGCTTCCAACTAATGCTCATGGATTTTTTTGTGAATTCAAGAAAGTAGAAAAATAGCCCCAGAGGTAGGTGAAGTGTTAAAGGAGCCAGTTTACAACTGTCTTTGTAGACCAGGCTACAAGATGCCATAAAATGTCTGATATTATCCTTACACAGTAGGTTAATAAAGTTCAGTTTGGTATACTTGCTCTGGTACAACATCAAAACGTAGGCGCATATTTACAAGTGCTGTATCAACTCTGAGGTTCCATTTTTCTTGCATCGCCCTGTGCCTCCCTAAAGTCACCATGGTAGTGATGTATTTACTATACAGCACACCATGGCGCATGTTAGCACAATAGTGTCATAATTCATGACGCTATTGTGGCGCTTTGCTGGAATAGCATCATTAATTAATGTGCTAGTCCAGCAAAGCACTGGGAGGCCCATAGGTAAAAACCATTGGAAGAACCATTTTATCTTAAACATTTTGCACATTGTAGCAGTCTATCCTATACTGTGTGTAATGCAGGTTTAGAATTATGAATTACATATTCACAATGCTTTCTGTCACAGGCTACAACCTCGTATCACTAAAAATACACGTCACTTTTCTCCACTGCACAACCAAGATTTAATTCTGTGGTTCTCTGGTTACACACAGACTTTGCAGTGTATTTACTAATCGAGGTTTCATAATGAACTATAGTGCATTTCCCAATGGGTAACAACTTTTAAAATGTATTTTTCATTAAGTTATGTTATTTTATATGTAGCTACCTGACAGTGACAGACAAAAAAAACGTTCAGAATATTTTATTTTTTACCCACATCTTTGATCGCGCCTCCATGCTCACTGACTCATACTTTCTTAATGCACTTCAACCGCGGGCGAAATCTGAATCACAGTAGCTGTTTTTATCCAAAAGGATGCGCTCAATGCCTCTGAGGGGTAGTAAGGAGTCGCGGCTCGCAACAACCAAAAGGGGTGGGGTGGCGCGCTGTGGAGCGGTGTGCTCTGTGGACTCCCCTCAAGTGCTTGTCACCTCTAAGCTCGGCTCCTTTTCAAGAAAACGTTAATAAACATAATTTATCGTTTTCTTGAATAGGTTTTGCAGCTGCCAATTCTGGCAGGGGGGCGACGCTCCTCCGCCCTATTGGAGGAGCCACCCCTGGTAGTAAGCACTATAAAATTGCAATTACTTACAATGTGCTGCTACAGACAGGCATGCCTTTTAAGGCACATTTTTGGTCAGTGGGTTATGGAGTTTTTGTAGCTATCACCGGTTTATTTCATTGCCTTGACAGCATTGGCGTCCCAGGAGGAGATTCGCGCATTTCATACGATTTTACAGCGAGCGTGTAGCATGAATTCAGCATCCATTTAATCAGGTCGGTGATTGTTCGCGCACCTGGGAGGAGTGACTGACTGCGTCTCCTGCAGATGAGCTGGGTGGCAGCAGCGAGACAGACCACCGACTCACAGGTCCTGGCTTTCAGTGCCCCTCTTCAAAGGGCCCCCAGCATCGCCAGCGCCCTCCGGCTGGCAGAGCGCGTGCCTGTCTGAGTCACTGTAAGTGCGATGTCTGTGCATTAGCAATGAAAAGCCAAGACCCCAGAAATCACATTAGTTCCAGCTCGTTCGAAGACATGAAGAAACATTCATAACCATTGATGCAACTGCATAACCCGAATCCCACTGACCTTTAAACCTGCAAATAATTCACCGGAAAGCTTTCATTAGGTTAGTAATGGTTCAGCCATGAAGCGAAGGCCATTTCCGAGTTCCGACTGCAATGAACTAGCATTTCCTTCAGCAACCAGAAAGCGAGTAATCCCCGATTATCCATTCATTCCATTAGATTCTGAGGTTTTAGGTAAGAGTAACTTTACAAACATTGCTAAGGCTGCACATTTGTAAATAAAACGTTCTGAAAAAATCGTGCAAAATGATTTTGGCAAAAAAGAGGTTTTGATGGAAAATACAACTTAACAAAAATGTGCAAACTTTGCAAAGTCTGAAGATTATAAATGTAAATTTAAACTACCTGTGCAGCCATGTTCCCCAGGGAATACCTCTTTTTTTTCGACCTCGGAATTGTCCCAATTGATCTCGGCAGGTTGGGGCAGCTGAATATCCCTCCCAGATTACAGTGACGGTGCCAGTTCATGTCTTCTGTTTTGTGTCCTCTGCTTCCTGTCCTGTGATCCTCTTTTTCCGGCTCCTTGTTCCTACCTCCAGAATGGTATTTCCCAGGCATTGTATCCTTGTCTCGATGCCCTTGTTCCTGCCTCCAGAATGGTATTTCCCAGGCATTGTGTCCTTGTCTCGATGTCCTTGTTCCTGCCCCAGAATGGTATTTCCCAGGCATTGTGTCCTTGTCTCGATGCCCTTGTTCCTGCTCCAGAATGGTATTTCCCAGGCATTGTGTCCTTGTCTCGACGCCCTTGTTCCTGCTCCAGAATGGTATTTCCCAGGCATTGTGTCCTTGTCTCGACGCCCTTGTTCCTGCCTCCAGAATGGTATTTCCCAGGCATTGTGTCCTTGTCTCGACGCCCTGGTTCCTGCCTCCAGAATGGTATTTCCCAGGCATTGTGTCCTTGTCTCGACGCCCTTGTTCCTGCCTCCAGAATGGTATTTCCCAGGCATTGTGTCCTTGTCTCGACGCCCTTGTTCCTGCCTCCAGAATGGTATTTCCCAGGCATTGTGTCCTTGTCTCGACGCCCTTGTTCCTGCCTCCAGAATGGTATTTCCCAGGCATTGTGTCCTTGTCTCGACGCCCTTGTTCCTGCCTCCAGAATGGTATTTCCCAGGCATTGTGTCCTTGTCTCGACGCCCTTGTTCCTGCCTCCAGAATGGTATTTCCCAGGCATTGTGTCCTTGTCTCCATGTCTATCTCAGTGTCCCGTTCTCTACTTCCCAAGCTCCCTATGGCACTGTCTGTGTAACACTACCCCATGCCCATAAAGCAATCAGTGGCCTATCCTCTTCCGTTCAATAGTCTCTCACGCAGTGGCTGGCAAGTATCACATGGGCACACCTAGTGTGCCCTGTATTGGCAAACAAAACCACGACAATGCACTTTCTGTGGATGCCAGGACATTGATTCAATTCGTGGTTGAAAACTTGGAAAAGGAAGATGAAGGTAATGTCATCATTTACATCCAATTGGCAGGACAGACCTCTTCATGGAAGATGTTGCAAAGACTGATACCAGACTGTTCTGAAATGGTTGGGCATCCTACACCACCCTTGAAGTGATTATGCTGGACAGCCTTGATCCCTGAATGGCACCACACTAGTGGCATATTCAGGAAGGAATGTAGCTTCAGGGTGTTGTTGGGGGTGTGATACCCCCAAATAAATGCATTCTTGCGTAAGTTTTTGGGTCTGGGGCCCTGAGTTGGGTCTGCTCTCTCTGTGTTGGCTTTTCAAATGCCCCAAGAATAAAAGACACACAGATACCTTTGATGTAAAACGTGAGGGACAGCATAGACAGAGAAATCCACCTGGTAGCTGAATTTCAAAATGTGAAACCATATAACCTGGTCTCAATAGCAGCTTCCCTACTCTCCAAATTGTGTGTTCCTAGGCACATGTTTAATTTACAGAGCCTCCTTTCTTCTTAAATATCACACATGAAAATATTTTTAAATGCTTGAGTTCAGGACGTGTGCTGTACAAGCACATTTTATGTTTGACTTGATAGACTAAAATGTTATTCCATCTATTGTAAGAATAAGGTCACATTTAGGGTTTACATGACTATTACTTGCCTCTTAGTTCACTAATGGCATTGACTTTGGTGGGCGAGCCATGAATGTTTCTAAGTTCATGTTTAAAAACAATCACTTTTAATAAATATTTGTAAGTGGAGTAGTATAATCTGATGTACTAAAGTGAAAAGCTTCTGTATGTTAAAGAAATTCATTTTTTAAATTTTTGGATAGATTGTATTTTATTTTTACATTATGTTTGTTCCACGATATACAGGTTAAACATTTTTATGGCTCTACTCGTGCATGAACTCTTAGAGCCAAGCCAAACCCTTGGCTCAGCTGTGACTCTGTTCACCCTACTATCATGCTGGTGTTTCCAACCTGGGCTAAGTGCATGAGGGTGTCAGTCACGTGATAAAATTGATTTGTAAAAGACGATAACTGGAAAAATGGAGTCTGGCCTACAGTAATCAATTTTGCAACTCTATCATCAACTCTTGTAGCAAAGAAGAATGCATGCAGCCCAAATACATTTAAAATAAGTGGCCCCAGGTCAAGGACTATCGGCATTGTGTTGCTAGTGACTGTAGTCATGATTTCTCCGGGAGAATTACCAGGCCCAGGCGGGATGGTCAGGGGCATAGATTTGGGGGTATGGGGTGTTTGGGGTGTGATATTAACCAAATTCATTCTTGGCTTAGCAGTTGGTTCCCAGGGCCCTATGTTCGTCCTGGTATGTTTGTGTCAATTTTTGTCATCTTCATTTTATTAAGAGGTTTAAACTTAACTTGTTAATTTTTTGGATCACAAGCTTGAATATATATAGTGACTGGTTTACCAAAAAGTAGTAATGCTGCAGCCTTATAAGTACTCCTTGAATAGTGCAACTTTACTACTTTTTAGAATTCCCAAACATTGGCAGTAGTAGGTTTGGAAAGCTGCGAAGTCTCAGATTTACAGGCATACTGCTGGCAATGAAACACCCAAAAGGTGACATGATGAAGGTTTGCAAATAGTCTAACTAGTGGCAATGGCTCAAAGTAGCATTCCAACCCATTTTCACTGAATGTGTCACTCTAGGAGAAGCCCCACCTAATGTAAATCAGTACTGACTCTGTTCTTGAGGGTCACAGTCCATCTCCCCACCCGACCCTAGAACTAACTACTTTATTAGTTGGGACATTTGAGATTCACCCCCCGCGAATGTCACTGACTAAGCTACGGCCCTGTATTCAGGAGGGGGTGGTGGGACTAGATCTGTTGTGGCATCTCCTTAGTATCGAGGATGGGCATCCTTATTTCAGCTTCAGGCCTGTGGACTGTGCCTTTAAATACATATACATGTTTTATTCATTTGATACAGTTTAATATTTTTTTAGCACAGCTTGCATTCAGCTTGTTGTTATTATATTTTAATCAGCTGCCTTTTCTGATAAGGCTTTGTTGTTCGCATTGCACATTTTATCAGCACTTCACACACATTTCACTGTGTTCCCTGCTCAAGGCTGTCATGCTGGGTACATGATATTCTACCTAGTATTGCTGCTCCAGGAGGTATGGAGTTACAGAGCAATCATAGCTTGGTTAATTTAACTTTGGCAGAACTTGCATTCCAGACTATGCACAATGCATCAAACCCCTTTATGATTTAATATGCCCTGATTTTTCAAACAAACACTGGACACCGCAACACACACAGATTCTCAGATCATTACAGACTGACACGCTCATGCTTGAAGCAAAACATTTACACACATGCGAAAACAACCCACATTGATCAATCAGGTAATTCCGGGGACCATCGGTGTCCCATAGGTCACATTCAATGAAGGTGACGCTGTACCCATAGCATACAAATCACATCTGTACTCTAACACAGATATTCTGTTTGCACCAACAGAAAAAATACGGACTGCAGTTCAGAAGGCTGTCATAAAGGAGATACCACTAGCTCAAGGGAAATTCATCACTGCTGTTATCTTAATCCCAGCTCTTTAGGCTGTCACAAAAGCAAGCATCCCGAACCCAAAAGCACTATATCCACGCTGGATACAATGTGCTTCCTCCTTGACTCTGCCATTAATGTTGTTTATGTTTTTGATCCAAAACTACAGACTCAAGAATTTCTCCAGTGTGAACTTGAACATCTCATGTCTACCAACATTCTGCCTCTTGACCAATACAAAGTCATCATTTACACTTATGGTTCAGCTCAACCAGCTGTAGTAGCAAACATCAATACTATACACCTTGTGCCTCTGTTCGTGGGGTAATGAGGGATAGTAAATTCCTCCCTCAGCAAACCTACTTGCAGACTCTAGGGGTCTGCACAGCACAAGTTGCAGAGCTCAAAGCTTTGATCTTGGCACTAGAACATACAGATCCTGAACTTTCAACACTGATTGTGTGTGATTCATATTATTGTGTCCAGTCTTTCAATGAATACTTACACTACTGGCACCCTAATGATTTCAGAGATTCAAACGAAAACACCATAAAGCATGGATTCTTGGTGGGAAAGTGACAGAACTTAAAGACAAACTGTCACAGGCTCATGTAGTACATATACTGGGTCATCGACGTTTTGGAATGCACATTGTAGGAAACTCATTGGCCGGTGAAGCTGCCAAATCTGCAGTTGCTATGGCTTCTATTGCTGCGATAATTCGTACTCATATGAGGTGGATGATGAAATTTTGGTCGTGAACGCCTCAGCTGATATTAAGCCTTTACCAAAAGCATATCCTGCAAAATATTCCTACCATTTAAGCACCCAAAACATTGCCTTTGCTACAATACCAGGGTTGGGTGATCATGTGATCCCCAACCAGGACCACAGATTATAATTAATTAAATCAGCTCATGAGAGTGTTGCTTCTGTCCATGCAGGTGTGGCGGCTACCATCTCCTTATTGCAAAAATGCTACTGGTGGCCATGTCTATACAAACAGACCAAGCAGTATGTCCTTAGTTGTAAGAATAGCCACAGCATGAAAGGGTCCACTGTTAAATGCCCATTAATTTCCTCCTAAACGCCTCTTAATTTCAAACAAGCCTTTGCAGTGTCTGTTCCTGGACCACTGTAGTCCCTTACAACCAGATGGTGCATCCAAATATATTTTACTTGTGGTTGATTCTTGCTCCAGATTACTATGGGTGTGGCCACAATGATCGGTCTTTGCTCGAACTGTTTCCTCTCCCTATCATCCAGAGGGAAATTTGGTAGTTGAGCAGAAGAACCAAGACTTAAAGCATCCCTGAACAACTAGGGTACTAGGTTCAGGTCATTGTTGGCTCCATCACCTGTACAGACTCCAGAGACCATTAAACAATCTGCCTAGAAGGTCTTTGGGAGGACGAACCCATTATGAAGTACTGTTTGGTATTCCCATGTATGTCCTAGATCTTGATGGCCCTGGTGCGGTGGCAGCAGAAACACCTTTTGACATAAATTAATGTGTCACTGTCTTGCAGGATATACAATAGTTCTGTGATGTAAATTCATCAGCACATGCCGCCACCTTGGGAATGAGGGGTTTGCCACCATTCAGAGGCTGGCTTCCTAAAGTTGGGGATCAAGTTTGAGAAAAGATACCTATGAAGAAGGAGTTTGGCCCATCCTACAGAGCACTGGTTCCAGTTCTAGAAATACATGATACCAGAACTGCTATCCCACCACCACTGCCTGGCTCCACATCCATGGGAGACAGGTAATCAACGACAACTGTGGTATAATATTTTGTAATTAACTTATTGGTTTGTACAGGGAGATCTCAACAGTAGGGCAATGAGAGACATCTAACCTTAATTCTCTATTTACATGAGAGGACAACTATTTTGACTCCATTGATAATGTCAAATTGCATCATGTGGCCCATGCTGCACAGAAGACCGCAAGGATTACCGAGTAGTTCCCTCACCCCTCCCACTACCATTAAGGATAAACCTCTTGAAGGACTAAGCAGTGCTGAAATTATTTCCACAAGGCTGGGAGGTCAGAGAATGAACTTTTGTTGATTCCTTTCACCCGTCATCAACAATAAATGTTACCACTTCATCAACAGGAACTGGAACAGCTGAAATGTTCACAAGGGACAGGTCTCTTCGCACTTTGTGGGAGAAAATTGCCCAAGGTGTCCCATGAGATTGCGGTTGTTATCCAGTGCCTTCTATGAGCTGCCTTTTGTGGATATAGTGGCCCGTGGTGCCTCAACATCTGCTTCAACATCTAGCACTGCGCGGAATGCTGCCCCCTCGGCCGGGACTAAGGATGAGGCAACGGACCATGTATGCTCCTTTCACCTTTTGACTGATGAGCTGGTGGTTTTATAGTCTGCTAAAGTGGGGTCTATCTTGGATTTCATCTCCACTGATGTCCTTGGTGACCGACTGCGGGATCCTGATGACTTTTAAATTGGCATCTTTTAACATTGATTTGTTTTAATTCAGCCTTGTGCTTGGGTCTGGTTTGCTTGCTGATTTAGGCATTCTATTTCTTTAATGTATATTTTTAGCATGTTTTTAGGTAGATAGCATTTTGTTTCTTGCATAGGTTCTGGATCCTGCACTCCTCTACAGACAAGGGTGAGTGTGCTGTGGTTTCACCTTAATATCTAGGCTGGGCATCCTTATTTTAGCTTTAGGCCTGTAGCCCGTGCCTTTAAATACATATACATGTTTTATTCATTTTAATATTTTTAGCACAGCTTGCTTTCAGTTTTTTTTTCTATATTTTAATCAGCTGCCTTTTCTGGGAAGGCACAGTTGCTTGCGTTGCACATTTTATCAGCACTTTGCACACATTTCATTCTGTGCCCTGCTCAAGGTTGTCTTGCTATTCTACCTAGTGATGCCACTCCGGGAGTTACGGAGAAAACCCTCAGTTCTAGATATATTATCACTTCAGGCATGTTCTTAAAACACTGTCATATTTGTTATACAAACACCATGTACGCCTAACGAGGGTAGAGGGCATTCCAGTTTATGGCCGTCAGGAGACGTAAACCATTTCATTGACAGTTTTGCCTATCCTGGCACTGACTCTTCAGCCAACCGGGAGGATTGCCAGCTGACAACAGACAGACCCTTGCCCGTTTTTCAGGTATGGGGTCGGGGCTCTTCCCAGAGGCTGGGATAGGCCTTAAGGCTAACACCACTATGCTCTCAGGTTTTAGATATTAGGGTGTAGGTGGGAATCATTAGGTTTTATAATCATACTAGGCTGGTGGAATTGTTTATTTTCTTCACTCTAATGATAACTACAATCATTGTATTATGCTTCATCTGCCTAATAATCAAAACTCATGCTTTTTATAATCAGATGCAATCGCTTCAATACAAATATTGAAACCTATTTTGCATCTCCTTGTCTGCGTTTGCATGTGTGAGGCTTTGTATAACTGAGAGAAATGTGTGCAATCTGTTTACCACAATTTCTCTGAGGAGTCAGAGCATCATTTTTCAGGCTTCCACAAATCACCTCCACTTTGTAGGTTTGGGTGAGGTGCTGCTAGCTAGCTGAGGAAGTCATACTGACAACTTCCAGATGGTGTGGGACCAACTCAGTCATCCAAACTCGGTGGTGCTGCCACCCTAAAATCTGTAGTCTCATCCCCAAGGTAAGAGTCCTATGACAGGCCTAATATCAATATCTGCACATCCATATAAATCCTTGAGGATCTACAAGCACACTCATTTGAAACACTTCTAGGAAGACTACAGTTGCAGCTACATCTCAGCTCGACTGCTAATGGTCCTTCTCATTGCTCACCTTCATGTCTTGTGAGCTAATGAAGCACCTTAGAGGAGTGGAGGGGAACGGAGAGGGAGGGAAACAAGGCAAGGTAAATGAAGGCATGGCAGCTTAGGAAAGGGCAAGGCAAGGCCAGTTGGACCCACCTGAAAGAAGGAGTTAGAATATGGCAAATTCACAACTGGAGAAAGAACACTACTGAAGTCAATTACTGTGCTTCCTGCTGATCTTAATTTCATGGCACAGAGGCCTTATGCAGGGGTGCCTCAGCTTGGGTATGTAATCTGGTCCTTTAATTCACTGGGTGAAACAAGAAAGATTTTGGATTGTTGTGCTTTATGCAATGAGGAGGGGCTAATTGCAAGAATACATAAAGAACCCCTTCTGGTTGGCAAAAGACCAACTTTAGGGAACAGAGATCAGAGAGACAAAGAACAGCAGATCACTTTAGATATTAAGTGCATAAAGTCCAACATCTTCAAAATCTTGCCTCTTTTTCACAGGGAATAAAAGCAACAGATTCCACGCCCAAATTGAGGCATCCCATTGATGCATTCATTATGCATAAGGGATTTACCACATGTTCATGTTTCTTCTTTGGGAACATAAACGTTTCCACAAACTGATTTGTACAATTTTACTGATTAATTTTTGCTCTTACAGCAGATCTTCTACACTTGCATGACTGCACACATGATTTTGTATACACGGATTTCTGTTTTTTTGTGTGACTTCTCTGTAACTATGTATGCATACATTTCCAGCTTATTTGCAAAGCATAAAACTACTTCTCAGCTTTTTTATTTATAAATATTATACCAAACATGGGTCCCCTACAGGTGGATAAACTGTAGAGCAATATGTTCTATTGAGGAACGTGTGAAGTGGGATCCCTTCTTTAATGGACAAAAGCACTCACCCACCAAAAGTGGTGAGCTTCATTATAAGATTACTCCTCACGCTGACAATGACTGTGACCAGCATGGGCTTCAACCCTGCATAACAGGGGTGCTGTGAGGCTGTATGATGTGTAGGTGTGGTGGGCGTGACTTAAACTGTTGGTGGAGGAGACGTTCTCTCCCCCACCTCTAATACAGAGAAAGAAAGGGGTTCAAAGTGCCTTCTGGTGGACATTCGTCTTTTTTGTAAATTACAACATTTCTTTTTAAGGCATGACATCCAGGGTATCACTTCTTTGGTCCTAAAAAAAAAACCACAGGTCCTCAGAGTAGGGCAGATTAGGGGCTGAAATATCCCTCTTTATTTTTAAGAGTACCATACAGGGACAAGAATAAAGGATGCCTTTTCCACAGCTTAAAGTAGCTCCTGCACTGCTCCACGTGGACATTTAATGCTTTACATCAACAATACCTTCACATCCTCCTGATGCGAACCTTGACTCTAACTCCACCTTTAACCTTTATCCTGACCCGACCCCATCTCTAACTGTAACCCTAAACCATAATCCTAACCCTACCCAGTGGCGGCCTCCTCATTAAGGTGGAGGAGCGTCGCCCCCCAGCTGACAGTGCAGGAAAGGTGAAAAATTAAATGGTAATAAAACAAATGACTATATTATTTTTCAAAGCTCCCAGCCCAAGCTGTGTTTGAGGGTGGGGCCAACAATGCTGACTGGTAGCATGGGAGTGGCGCTCACTACACTTTAAAGTGCTCATGTCACTTTGGCCAGCTGTCTTGCGATGGCCAGCCTGACATGCACACTTTAAACCTCTCCACCTGGCTGAGACAGCTGGGTGGATATCAAGCACAGGCACCCAGGGCCTGCTGGAGCATCAAAGCAGCCCACTCCAGCTTATCATGGCGCTGCTCTCATGCTGCTCAACTGCAGCATGAGAGCAGTGTCAGGATTTGAAGAGAAGAGATGGCTGAGGCTTCATGCATGCCTGTCATACTGACGGCACTCAAACAAGAAAACAGGAGGATGAGGAATCCTTGGTAAGTACAATTTTATTTTTGTTATCTTTTTGGCCCACTGACAGGCACTGTGAGAAACTCTCACTGCCCTGACCCTCAACTCCAGAGCTCTCAGTCATGGCCCGTTATAAGCAACAATCTGTCAACAATCCATGATTGAGAGCTTTGGCATTTGAGCCTAAAGGCATTGTGATTTATTACAATGCCTGTCACCTCGTTTGTCTCTTGGTCTACTCAATGCCTCCCCACTATTGAGGGTCACCGCCAGCCACTGATCCTACCTTCACCATAATCATAATGCTAAAATTTTGATGTGCAATAAAACTGATAATGCTTTTGATGGTGACGTAAAGGTATGTAAAAAAGTAAATGTGGAAATGTGATAACGTACAAGGGGTGCACAAAAAGAAAGATGCTAAGGAATAAAGTGAGTAGGTTCAAACGAGCCAAGTGAGAAGCACTTAGGGGCAGCTATTTGTAAGAAGACTGACAGCACAGTAAGACAATAGAAAATAGAAGGGAGAGATAGCAATATCAGTGTCAGTATAAATAAGTGAAGAACGGGAAGCATAGATGAAAAATTAGCAAATAAATCAGAGAATGAAACTGACACCCTTGGCATGGTTTTCTCTGGACTTTTTGGCTTCCAGCCTCCTGTTTTTGCTAACTTCATTTTTGCTGGCTTTAGAACTCTGCACACTTTACCACTGCTAACTAGTGCTAAAGTGCTTCTGCTCTCTCCTTTAAACATGGTACCATTGTCGTACACCCAAATTATATTTAATTTACTTGCAGTCTCTAGTAAAGTGGTACTACATATGTCCAGGGCCAGTGAATAAAATGGTGCTAGTGGGCCTGCAGCACTCACTGTGCCACACACTTAGCCCTTTAAACATATCCCAGGTCTGCCATTGTAGTCTCTGTGTGTAGTTTAAAACTGCCATTCTGTTCTGGCAAAATAAACCTTTTGCAAGGGCTAAACCTTCTTTTTGTTACATATAAGTCACCCCTAAGCTTAGCCCTAAGCAGCCCAGAGGGAGGGTGCTGTGTATTTAAAAAGTTGCATGTGCACTTTTAAGTTTTATATGTTCTGATAGCGAAAAACTCTAAAGACTGTTTTTCACTACTGCAAGGCCTTCCGCTATCGTGGGACAACATTGGATTAACTTATTACATTTAATAAGTGATAACTTTCAATTGGGAGCTGGTGAGAATGTCAAGTTTGGTGTCTAAAGAATTGTAATTTCAAACCCTCTTTAATGGTAAAGTCCGATTTTAAGTCACATTTCTGAAAATGCCACTTTCAGAAAGCTGGCATTCTCTTGTCCTAACCATTTGGTGCCTGCAGTGTGTTTTCTGGGTCTGACTAGGTGTAGCTGGCAGTTGGCCCTTGTATATTGCTCTCTGACAATGAAACAAATGAGAGTAAGTGTTGGGAGGATGGGCCATCTCTCACCTGATAAGGCGGATGAGCTGTCACCTACATCAATTGCACATCAAACAGCTCAGCCTGAGCACACTCATAAAAAGGTTTGACACTAGTCTGTTGTGACACCAGAGAAGGGAGACAGGAAATTCCAAGCACCTATTGGAGTGTAACCTTCTGGAACAATCTTCGACTTCAAATTGGGCACCAGCTATAAACATTGGGCCCTCAGACCCAACTCTCCAGTGCGCCTCTAAACCTACGGAAGACTTGGAAGGACTGCTGTGCTGATATGCAAGGAGGACATCTACTTTGTTGCCCCTCTGCCTGAGTGAAAGGACTGGAACTGCATCTTGAACCCAGGACCACCAGAGTGACCTTAGGGCTAGCTGGCTGGCCTCTTGATTAGACCCTCAGGGATAGAAAAATCTTGAACCAAGCACCTAGGGTCTGTCTGATGTGAGTCCTAAGTCCAAGTGGTGCCACCCTAGTCTTGGACCCTTCAAGTGGGCCTGAAGGTGTTCTTCCAGCACAGCTATGGTCCTGCAAAGCAAAACCGATGCAGTGTGATGCATCTCCTCGCAGCCACATTGGACTGCAGAAGGGCAATGCATCCCGAGTGCCGGACCTAACATTGCAGCTCGCAGTTTCCTCTGAACCATTGTTGCATGATGCATACTCGGCACAGGCCTTTGCATAGCAAGCTCCTCATCAATGGCATCCTCAACTTCAACACAGGACTCTGCATCGCAATCCAGCAGCTCGTTGGGCCACTGGTGCATGACACATCTTCATCGCAGGACTTTGCATCAAAAACCCCTCATCGACGGCATCATCGAAAATGATGCCGGAATCTGCATCTCAGCCTTGCAGCTTCTTGGAACCACCGCTTCGCAAAGCATCCTCAACATGGAATCCCACAACGCTTTACAAACCAGGATTTAAGGTACTTTTGTTCAGCAAGTCTAACTGTATCCCTATAGCTGGTCTGCACTCCAACACAATCAGCCTGAACTTGTGACTTTGTCCTGGTCCAGCGTGATCTGATAGCCACTGTAGTCGCTTTGTGCATTTAGGCACTACTTTTACTTAAAACTTTGAAACTGCATATCTCCAGTTCTACTGATTGGATTTTTGTCATTTTGGTCTCAAATAATTTATTAAATGTACTCTGTTGATCTACATTGGTGTGGATTTTTCTTGTGCTGTGTTTTCACTTTATTACTGTTTGATGTGCTGCAGAACTACTTTACACATTGCCTACAAGTTACGCCTGACTGCTTTGTGCCAAGCTACCAAAGGGTTAAGCACAGGTTACTTTGGGGTTTACTCGTGTTTCACCCTGACAGAGATTGTGGTTGCTGCTTGGTTAGGGTTTCACCCCCACCCCCCTCAACCAGTAACCCAATTTCCAACAGAAACAAACCAGCCACCTTTGTACGACCAAGGTGCAGATAAAACAAAGAGTGATTCAAGAGCTGAGAAAGTATCTGATCGAGATCTTTGCAAAAGACTGCAATGGATCTGGTAGTAGTAAAGCGATGATGAATGAAGGAATGTTGTTTACATTGTGTAGAGGCCATCTTTTTCCATCCAGTCCTGAATCAGATGTGAAAATGGTATGCAAGCAGCCAGGGCTGAAGCTATTGCTCTATTAGTCATGTCTCCACTTCTGTATTATGTATGAGCATCAGACGCTCTTTTGCCATCTTTCGGTGCCTTTGGTAGTACTTTCTCTTGCATTTGTATCATCAGATTGCAGGTTTTCGATTTATTCTATGTAACTATCCAAATGTCTTCTACTCCTAACAAATATCTCTCCGATAATGCTGTACTTTCTGGTGCCAAGCACACTTACCTCAGTTCAATAAGATAATTACTTCGTGTATTTTCCTGCTACAGTAATTTCAAAAATCCTACTTGCATTTGTGTTGTAATCTCTTTTTTTGTTCCTGACAGTTTCACCATTTTACTTTCCCTGCCCCATTGACTGATTATGATAATACTACCCATATTATTTTAGTAGCTCTTGCCTTGATGCTATTGGCAGAGCTACGGCAAAAGCAAGGCAGTTCTAGGCGGGCGACTAGGAGGTGTATGGTACTACGCAGACCCCCATCACTTTGTGGGTCACTACATCGCAGACAGTACACTGGCTACAACTACACTGCTAAGATGAATTCTATAAATTATACTACTAAATCTACCGCAGCTGCATCCATCTTACACTTTCCTTGCCGTCTACATGTAGATTTTCTGAAAGCTTTGCAAGCTTTCCAAACTTGGTGATGGAAACAAAGTAAAACATATATAGAGTGAAAACATCTTTGCAAGGGAAAAAGCGCAAAAACAGTTTTTCAAGATTTGTTTCCTGCAGATGAAGTTTGTCAAGGTGAACAAACTACACAACCTCCACGAAGTGCAAAGTTGATATTTTCACAGAATTTGGGGGGAAAATGTAAATGTCCTCCACCCCTATATTTCATTGTTTCATACGGCAAAGAAGGAAAAGGGTGAAACTGTCTTGCCCCAACTGCAGAAGTGAAAAAGCATTTACAAATGCAATAGGTTTCAATGTACTGGACCCTTTGTTAAATACATTGGGCATTGGCAACGAAAGAACTTTCTTGGGTTTTGCAGGAGCGGCTCACAGTGGTAAATAGGGGTGGGGCGGCCTGCGTGTGGGTGGGGGGTATTAATAAAAATTAAAAAAACTTACCTGTACCACCGCCGCCGCTGTCACCACCCCGCTGCTCATCTCCTAGGCCACAGACTGGCTGCAGGCACGGGCTCCCAGCATGCCCTGCGGCCTATCCTGATGCTGCTCAGAGCAGCGTTAGGATTGGCTGGGAGTGCCAGGGCGCTCCCAGACAGACTGGGAGTCTGTGCATGCTCTCTATAGCCCAGCAACACAGTGCTGAGCTGGAGAGAGCCTACTGTGCATGTGTGTTCGGCCGGCCAAAGACAGCCAGCCAGACATACTTGAGCAGCGACGGGGAGTGCTGTGCATTCCTTCTCAATGCCTGAGGCCCCGCCCTTTTTACCAAAAAAACGATAATAAGCATTGCTTATTATCATTTTTTGGTAAAAGGTTTGCAGCTGCTGCTGCTGGTGGGGGAGTGACACTCCCCCGCCCAGGTGGAGGAGCCGCGCCTGTGGTTTTGGCAAGATGGTTGGCTAAACATGTGCATTAGAGTACATGCTACATATGCTAACTTATAGTGTTTCTGTTTTCTCTGATACTGCTTGTACTTTAATGTATTCAAGATTATTTACATTCATGCCTTGGCAACATGATAACATGCCTGCCCACAATACACTAGGAAATACCATCACTAAGTTTGGGCCAACACAATGCCATCGTGGGTGCCATCATGCCACTCATGCCTACAATATTTCATGATTGATTAAAATTATCCAATGGTCTGTGTGACAGCAGGTGTGGTTGCTGTTGATGCTCATACTGAATATTGTTCAGAATTAACACCACTTTGCAAAAGTTGACGCTGCATGGCAAAAATTACCACTATTCTGCCCGAAACATCACTGCACCAAGAATACCCACATTAAGAATGTGAAGAATGAACACAATTATGCAACTGACAGCAGTTTAACAAAAGTAGACAACTGGCCATGGAACTCCACAAGTTGTCAAGAACCACCATACCTGCTAGAAGTGTATCATGGATGGGAAATGGGCATAATCCAATCAATGCCCAAACATTGTGAAGAATTACCACCATCATACAAGAGTCAACTTTTAACCAGGGTGGGAGATGGGCATTATTCCATGGATGCCCACAAGTTGTCAAGAATTATTACCATTGAGACAGGGTGAGAATGCAACAACAGCAGTTTTATGGATGCCTGCAAGCTGCCCAGAACTACTATGTGTGTGCTGGGAGGGGGGAGCAGCATTATACCAGGGTGGGTAAAAAGCATCATCACATGATCTTGCCATGAGATGCCAAGACTTTCCTCTATTATGAGTGGACCAACGTTTTACCAGAGAAGGGCAAAGGACATCATTGCATGGAAGCTCAGAATTACCAGTATTTCACAAGGGTTGGTAGTGACTATGGCACTTCTCACATATACGTTGACATGCCCATACACACTTGCAGATGTACACACACACACACACACATACAAACACACTTACAAACACACAGAAACATGCAGTATCAGCATGTTTTTGCGATTCCCGCTGCCGCTATGTGCTGCTTGTTCTCCCCTTTATACGGCCGGCTACCATTTCTATTTGGGATTCTGGTAGGTGGGTAGAGTGGAAAGAGGTGGGCAGAGCACTGGTGACCAGAGTAGACTGGAGTTCTTTGGGTCACCTGGGGTGGGCAGGAGTGCTGGGGAAAAGAGCAACCAGGAGTGTCTGAGGAAGGAGAAGGGCCAGTGGAAGTACCTAGTGGGGTGAGGAGGCCATCGGGGAGGGGGTCATCAGGTGTGCTTGTGTGTCTGGAGGGTGGGTCCATCAGGCAATTGTGAGCACTCTTGGGAGGGTGCTTTTGATACTTGCCGCTTGTGAGATAAGCACTTTTGGAGCTTCCCCCTCTACATGACAGATTCCGGTTTCCTTCTTTTCCCCTTACTAGAATGGCTTGCAGGGGAAACTTATTTTCCTTTTGCTATGCATGCTGAAGGATATTTCTACCTGCAGAGCAGCAAGGTGATGAGTTTTTGCTTGACAATGTGCCAGGCCTCATTTAACAACAACAGATTTGGCTTAAGCAGCCCGTTGCAGCAAAATCTAACAAGCACTGACAAAGCTGAGAGGTCTCGCCTATGCAAGATTTGTTGGCCTTGCAAGGGACTTTTAGCCCTGTTGTGAAGCAGCCCGGCTAAAAGTGAGAAAAATTTGCTGTGACACAGCCAGTGCTGGCTGGATCATAATGCTTTTGGGTGGGCAACATGGACAATGGGAAGTAGGGAATGGGCAATATCAACAAGAGGAGGTAGGATAGGAGGAAACGGTCAACAGGATGATAAAACCAGTCACTGTGACACAGCCAGCACTGGCCATGTCACAGGGGTACAGGTTTTCTTATGGCTGGGGTGGGGCAAAACAGACAATGGAAGGGCGGATTGTAAGTGATGAAGCAACACAGACAACGTGAGAGTGTGGGGTGAGAAGAGAACAAGCAGCATGAACCATGGGATGAGAGACAGAAAAAGAAAAAGGAACACAGGCAAGAGAAGAAGAGAAGAAGAAATAAAAATAGCACCTTAATCACAGCATGAGCAGCAGAAGGACACTAACAAGATGAAGTAATTAGTGCTTGGTCCATGGTCCCTGTGAAATAAGAGGAAGTGAAGCCGGCACACATTGGCCTGTTAGGACCCAGTAAATAAGAGTGACAATGAAGCCAACGAATGGTAAGTCCTTGTTGTATACAATATCTCTCACCTAAGACAGCACATAGGCAAGACGTGAAAAAGAGAATATATTTCCTACTGCCACAGCATGATCATACCTTTGAAATAAAAGCAGACAAATGATCCAGCAGTGAAGAACAAGACCTTTGTGTGGTGGCCCTGACCACAATGCCATGATCCTATGCCAACTTGTAATATTTTGTGTGCATGAATTTAGAACACAATACATCACATGTCTCTTGTGTTTGTATGTACATGCACAGCACCTCCTCTGTGTTCCAAAGAAATGATATGATAGTCATCTTAAATCAGTTCAGTCAGTGGGAAGCAGTTAGGCCTCCTGAGCAAGAATCCCATATCCATGGCTTCCTAGTTGTCTTGTAATTTCTTTGCTTTTGTCCTCTGTGTCAGGATCTATGTCTGCTGTCATAATTGTTACATGTGTCATTGTCGAAATGTAATCCCTGAGGGCTGAACATCTTATCATCTTTGCTCCAGGTACTAAATCTGAGACTAACTTAAATAAACCTAACCTACATTGAAGCCGCTAATCTCCTACCTTCAATGTAGACTTACAGTCTTTGCCGGCTACACCAGTACTATTGATTCAGTTTATTTCCCTCATTTCCAAAAGAAGGCCTTCTACCTCTCCTTTCCCTATATCCTTTCTTGACAGTTTTGCGTACACTTATGCCATAACCACTAAGGGTGTGATTTATGAAAAGACTTAGCTTTATGTTTGTGTTTATGGAGGTTTGTTTGGTGCAAATATAGTGTATTGCTTTTCAGTAGCTCATATTTAATCATGCTTTCAGTAGGTAATTCACTCATCATCACATAGGGTGCACATAGTTACATAGCTTTTTCCATGCTCAGTATAGGTACTTCTTAGAAAAACTGCAAAAACATAAATGATATACCCATAGTTCAACACAAGAGTTGCTTCTGTGTGGAAATCAGGATGTTCGTAAGCATTTGTATCGTAAGTTTTATTTGTGAAGAGTCACAATGCTCCCGTTTACAGACATTTGGAATGGTAAAAAGTCATGTTAAATGTATAATAGAAAATATTGGGCTAATACTGCTTTACAGTTGTGATAAAGCCCACTAAAATGCAGAGGTAAGTCATATTCCTTAGAACCATCACATCCTGCCAGCTCAAAGCTTGGAATATCACATACCAACTCTGCCCCAAGTACTAATCCAACCTAAAAACTGAGTTTGTACAATTTCAGGATTGTCTGCAGCAGTAATGCATTTACTGTTTTGCAGTATGACTGCAAATTTTCCTGCCATCCCTAAATGAATTCATATGTGTTAACCTCACATAGAACAAGGGGTGTAGCTTGGTCAGTAAGGTTCGGGGGTGTGGGCATCAGATTTCCCAACAATCACACAGGTATGTAATGTTTAAATACAGTATACGACAAGAAGGGTGCACGAGAAGGGCTTAAAGATCAGTCAAAAGGGAGAGGAATGCAGATTGATAGGGGTACTAAGTGAGAGAATACACATTGGGAATTATTTAAAAACCTCTTGCACCACCTTGCACTGCAAAGACAATGTTAAGGAGGCCTTTCTCCCACTCCATATTTACAAAGTGGTGCGATGCATGCATTATACCACTTTGTAAACCTTTGTGCTCCATTATGCATGCGTCAGGCATAATGTATGCAAGGAGGCGATCTGACGCGGGGAGGCCCGAAAAAATTGAGCAGTGAAATTTACAACATTTAACTGCTCTATTTTTTCAGTCATTTTTAACACCTGCTCAGAGCAGGCATTAAAATGGCGCACACATATTAACCTATGGGCCTCCCTGTGCTTTGGTGTGCTAGTGTCAAATTTTTTGAAGCTATTGTGCTAATGACCGCCATGGTGCACCGTAATATAAATATGGTGCAACCATGGTGGTGTTAGGTGGTGGTATGGGGATACAAGCAAAGTGGTGCATCCGGACCGATGCACCACTGTCTTGTAAATATGCCCCTTTGTTTAGTAAAATAACCAACATTTTTGAAGTCTTTCCAAATAGAGGGAGAGAAAGAGTGTGTGCGTGCATTTTTGTCTGTATGTGTAAAAATTCCTGGTGAAATCGGACAGACAACTCGCCATATCCCACTCAAAGACCTGCACCCAACTATTTATCACAGATACATTTATTAGGGGGTTTAACACCCCAAACGCCTCCGCCTCACGAAGCTACGCCCCTGCATGGAACATCTACCTCCATCCAACTGTCCTGCTCTTTAACACGTCCCTACATGACCCATTTCGCAAACTGAATAACACATGCGTTTCACGCTGGTTGGTGATGAAATTGCTCTGAGAAGCTCCAAACCCCACAAACTAGCTCTTTTACGACCCCTTATGCAGCTAAAGTGAGGAAACAGTTCGCACTCCGATTCGAGTAACACCAGAAGACATCCCAACTGTTACTGTGAATGGCTTCTTCCGCTTTGAAGAAGTGGGTAGGCACTGGGTAAGGCTAGTAAACCTCGACGCGGGCCCGCGTGCCTTCACGAGTTCTTGATACAAGCTGTCAGAGACTGACAGATGCTAGAAACATCAGAGGCCTCGATAGCTCCCGGTTAAAAGTTAGCTTTTTATGAAGTACCCACCAATCAACAATGGTGTGCGCGCGAGCACAGAAGAAGTTAAGAAGCAGAGGGTGTTCTGCTATAACACCAAGGTTTTGGTCACACCTTCAAGATGCTCTAGGAAAAACAGACATCTGCATATCCGGCCTGCACCTAATACATATAAGACATTATATTACCTGCATGGATGAAAGTGATGGCTGATGGAAAACGTATCGCCCTGGAAAGACAGCCTGAGGGCGAGGCTGAGTTAAACCAGGGCCAGAGCAAACAAAACCTGTAAATCGAGACGTTAACAATATTATCTAAGATTTATAAAAAATGAACCCCAATTTAACACGCGAAGTAAATAGTGAAAAAAGTTTGCTAGTCAGGGCACTTATAACACATTCCCTTATCAGTGAAAGTGTAAGGGCTTGTTCTTCGGCTGAAGTGCCTGGAGCACATGAAAGCATTGAAGCGATATATTACTGGCGAGTTCCTCAGTAGCAGACAAGACATGGAGAACAGTGAAATGTTAATGGCGCTGTAATCAGGAAGAGAGGCAGTCCCTTTTCTTTCCAGACCTGCTGTGACAACAAGGACATGGTCCACAGAAGCAGACAGTGCCAGAAAATGTCAATGCTTAGTGTTGCTACTCCTAGCCCTTTAGGGTGTGTGGACCTAGACATTTACAACAATGCAATGCATGCAACATAATAAATGCCAGAGACACCATTTGTGGGTACAATACGTTTATTGATTACACAGGTTGGGTTAGCTTACGGGCAGTCCAGGTGTCGGAGGTGAGTTCCTTAAATGGCCGACACCCATCCTGAGAAAGCTAGAGCTGTCACGTTTGGTGTTATCAGCACCAACGCACTTAGGTTCTTAACACCTCGTTGCTTTATCGTGGGTTACCACTATCCTCTTTTACTTATGTGTCATGCTCCTGACAAATCAGAGCGAGACACCGGCCAGTCTCCACAGTTGCTCAGTATTCCAACTGTCCCTTGAGGGATTAAGGACCGCCGTCGCGTCCTCCCAGGCCCCGCCGTAAAGACTCCCAGTGACCCGAGGAATTGCTTTTGGTTCCAAGAATCACTATCTGGAGGCCTTTTATTCATTTTAAAGCTTTAGGATTGCCCTGTAACTCCGCCTTTCGACGATCCTTGATTCTTCTGTAAAGAAAGTCATGTTATACACATCTGGTACATACCATACATACCTATCCCTTCTTCCCTGTATGCGTCTAGACCTAGTTTTAAGTTGTTGGGTGGGTGGGAGGTTATCGCTGGTCGCCAAAGAGGCCCAGCCCTGAGAGGTCACCCCTTATGGGACCTCACTCCTCCCTCCTGACACCTAGGGACCATAAACCGAGGTGTGGCCCACCCTCTCTACCTATGGTGGCCCCTTGCATCCATCTGCAGCCCTAGTAAGGGAGCAACGCTAGGATGCTGTCCCCCCTATTGTTGCCCTGCGCACGACGTGGCCAGCTGTATTTTTGCCAGACCAAGCCTCCTCTGGGTGTGTCCCTTGAATACAGAATATGTTGGTATGGAAACATCAAGGACAAAATATTGAACCGAAATATTGAAAGGTAAGTGGGTATAGATTTTCTATACCCACCTCCACACATATGTACCTTGATGATATATATATATCTTCAAGAGTGCATAGATCTTCAGTTAAAATACTAAATCTATGCTTCATCTAGATGCACTTACCTTTCAATACTTAGGGGCTCATTTACAAGTCCCTAGCACCACCGGAGCGTCACTAAGGACGCTCCGGTGGCGAGGTGCCTATTTCCACATCAACAAGGCGGCGCTAAGCCACTTTGCAAGGCTTAACACTGCCTTGTAAATATGGGCCTGACACAGTTTTTTTGCAGCAGAGGGGCATGCAATATAGGGGTTGCTGTGGGCATTTCCACGCAACACCCATTGCTTTTGACACTGCCTCAGATTTATGAGAAATCATAAACCTGAGGCAGCACAAAAACTAACACCACCCCAGGGGGTGGAGGGGGCAATAAAGTGGTGCAAAAAGTAGAAAACTTGTATTCCACCTCGTTTTTGCGTTTTCTAATTGTGCTGCATTCTGCAGCACATACAGAAAGAGCAAAACACCATTAATGATTGTTTATGTGTAGGAAGGTGTCCCTTCCTGCACATAAACAATCATTAAATAAAGATGATTTGCTACTTCTATGTGTGCTGCATTCAGCAGCACACATAGCAGTAAGAAATCACCATTAATGATTGCTTACGTAAAGGAAGGGACACCTTCCTGCACATAAGCAATCATTCCCTGCAACAAAGGCACCCTTGCACTATGGTTCAAGGGTACCTGCCTTGGGGCTTGGCAGCCGATTTTAGCGCCAGTGCAGGGGAAGGGGACAGAAATGACAGAAAATGTCTGCCCTTTCCTGGTAGCACAGGGTGGCGCAGCAAGACACTTGCAGCACCACCCTGCACCACCAGGCTTGTAAATAAGCCCTTTGGTTCCTTGATATTTTGCCCACAAAATTCTTATATTACGAAATTTCTATGTTCAATATTCAGTAAGACAATCCCTAATGTGTATATCAGATCTAATGGGATGTGTCATCATGATATTCTTTTTGTCTTTATTTAAGACTCTTTCCAAAGACTTGTTTGAAAAATGGAACCAGCCAGTTAGTGGGCAACAATAAGTGCTGCAATTGGCACAATGCAGTGTCAGATTTCTAAATTTGTATTGAGTGATCAGCTGGTTTTTAAGAAAATGTGTGAGTTTGGTTTTTTTCGACACCATGTATGACAAAGTTTCCGATTTTTACATTTTTCTAAGTTTGAAAAGGTTTCTGCTTTATCTTTATTTTTGCTGCCCCATTTTTTTCTCCATTGTCACTTAACTTTCACAGTTTTGCGCCATAATTTTCAATCTTACGGATCACAACCGAGGTGGAAAATGTATGCAGAATATTTCTCCTTAAAATTAATCTTTGAAAAGGTTTTCTATGTCAAACAGAACATGTTTGTATCTTGTTTCTGTGTAGGTTTGCTATATGAATTGTCCTATGCACATGGAAAGTGAAAAAACGTGGTTCTTAACCCTTGAAACTGTACATCTATTTATGACATGAGGTCCAGTTTCTGGACCAAATCACCCCATAAGATATGTACAATTTCTCTACAGTACTGCTAAAATGTGGCTAGTGAAGCAAGCAGATTCCCTCTGATGTTCGGGAGAGCCCAGGTTGAGATTTGTTCATGAACATCTCCTGAAGATTTTAGTTATTTCCATCACATAAGTGCTATACTGGTCAGGCGAGCCCAGGAGGCATATATGCTGGTGAGTGTCCATCAGTTGTACACAAAGAGCCATATATATTGGTCACTGTCCATAAGGCAAGCTCAGGAGGCATATATACTGGCCAGAGTCCATCAGGCGTCCCCCAGAGGCATATATGCTAGTCAGTGTCTATCAGTCATGCACAACAGCCTTATACTGTATACTAGTCAGTGTCCATGCGGGGGGCTCAAGAGGCACACATACTGGTCAGTGTCCATCAGGTGTGCCCAAAAGGAATACATACTGGCCTGTGTCCATCACGTTTGTCCAGGAGGCATATATATATTTGAAAGTGTCCATTAGGCATGTTCAAAAGGCATATACACTGGCCAGTGTCTATCAGGGGTATCCAGGAGGCATATATACTAGTCACTATCAGGTATGCATAAGACTCACATTTTGTGGTTTCTACACTTTTGTGGTTAAATGTTTACTACCAATGGCGCTCGCCATTTACGCTAACCTTTTCCTACCAAAAGCTCATAATTACACAAATTGGTGTGGTTTTGGGAATTTTTCATAACAAGCGTAACACAAAATTCCTGACATTAACTGAATTATGCTAACATAATTTAAATTTCTCCCAGGCCTACTATACAGATGTACTTGGTTCAGCTTTCCAGGAGTACCACTAATGTGTTTTGTGACAAAAGGAAAATGATGATTATGGTTCGCGTTTTGTGTTTGGCCCATAACTGAATCACTGGCACCAAATTCTTTCTTGCCCAGCTTACCAGAGATCTAATTCCACTTCACATGTGTCCAGTTTGGCTTGAATGGAAAGTGAAATTCTTGACTGTGACAGCTGAAATGTGTGTCTGAGACCGATACACAAAGGAATTCGTGAATCTGCACTTGTAAAAGCACTATTCCTCATGGGTGCAGCAGCATCCCTGCCAAAAATGTACATTACTTCTTAAACATCACTATCTAAACCAATGCTCACAATGCTTTTCCCAACGTCCGTGACACTGAGCATGTATGCATCCTGCTTATTTTTCCATCATCAGTGCACTTTACCATGAAAATCAAAAAGCAGCTGCAGTTATGCGATCCATGCTGCTTTTTGTTATGACATGCAGCAAAGATGTCCAACGTAGAATCAGAAGGGCCAGATCCATGCTAGATTTTCAAGTCATCCCCATAAGATATTTTATTTCAAGATAATGTCACTCACCCCTATTTATATAAGAAGGCCCAAGTTTACAAAACTGTCACACAACGCAGCGCAGAACCCCAAGCTGCTGTATGTTGTCTGAGAGAGAGAGTGCATGAAAGCACTATGGGGGTTATTACAACTTTGGAGGAGGTGTTAATCCGTCCCAAAAGTGACGGATATACTACCAGCCGTATTACGAGTTCCATAGGATATAATGGACTTGTAATACGGCTGGTGGTATATCTGTCACTTTACTGTCACTTTTGGGACGGATTAACACCTCCTCCAAAGTTGTACTAACCCCCTATATCTACTAAGATATGACACTATCCTGCTCTCTCCGTAGCGCTGGAGCACATTTAAGCTACTGAGCACCAAACACGCACATCTTTGCTCCATAGTGGAAAGGTGTCTGCATGAGCCTAGCGTAGATTTTGTGCTGGAAGGCTACTGTTCCAGTACAAAATACGATGTATAGACAAACGTTACAACTTTTCACATGCTGAATGTGTGCTGTACAGTATAGTACAAAGCCAAAGTGGGAAAAGTTAGGAGAAATGAGGCATTTCTTCTTTTTAACAATCCCTTTCAAATTCTGTTATTTTTTGGTGCAAATCTCTGCCTGCTGTTGTTAGTATAAGGGGCTTTGCATCAAAAACCATGCATGGTTGCACGGAAATGCACATGTACCACCCATGGAACGGCCCCTTTACCCAGAGCAGCTCAAAAGAGCGACGTGTGCTGCGTTCACACAAACAAGTTACAAGTTTTGAGCTGGAAAGTAAATAAAAAAAAAAAAAACACTTTGCGTAGATTTGGATCAATTTTGTGGAGCACACACAACGTAAAAAAGCATTCATGCAAGTCTGGCCCGGAGTGCTTATCCTATGCGTGGCTCCAGCCTTTCTTGAACTACTTTTGACACCTCTAACACCGAGGATGATGCCATCAGCAAGTGCTTCACAGTCTCTGCCTAATAAAAGCTGCTCCAAACCCTTGGCATCGCTGTTAGCAAAACTCCACACACCTGTGCGACTGTTTCAATGTGAAAAGCCCCCCCCAGCTGCTCTGGGGTACCACTGGTATTCGTTCAGCACTGACGGCGCTTTATTCTTAAAGCGCCAGCCCACTCGGGAGGTGGCTGTTGACATGATTCTGTGTTGTGGCCGGAAAGAATGAGGTGAACTTTTCTGCCCGTGTCCCTTGAGAAATCGCCTTACAGTTCCCAGTTTGAGACCACCTGTCTCTCGTTAGACGCTAACCTCGCGTTTTTTTAATCCTCGCGGCACTGGAACATTCTCCATGCCTGTTTGGAAGATTATTAGTGACCCGTGTCTGTTCACTCTGCCTTTTTTGCTGGCATAGGGACTAGCAGAGAGAACTGCTCTAAATAAAGGGCACATGAGCTTGAAACAGGCATCCGTAAATGACCTCCGAGCTATGTTCATCGTTATCATATCACTACCATTCACTATCTTTTTAGGTTTGTCTCTCTTCAGCCCTATGTTTTTTTAAATTAAAAATCATAACAAAAAAACAAGAATGTATAAATACATACATGGACTTTCACTCATCCCTCTTCATCGATTTGTTTGTGTAATTGTTATTCACACTTTGCCTCCTCCCACAACAGACTACAGCAGAGGTCTTCAAAGTGGGGAATGGGTAATGGAGGCCGCACCCCTGGGGGGCCGTGGCAGCGTTCCCGGGGGAGGAAAGGGGCGCAAATGCCTCAGTAAGTACTTGTAAATGATGATGACCTGGAATTGCGACTTTGCCTATTTTTCGCGATTCCAGACATTTTTTGGTAATATCAATGGACTGTAGGGCATACTAAAGGTATGTCAACTGTGGTCCCGAGGCCTATTGTGTTGGCGCCAAATACATGGCTAAAACAACGGAATATTCTTTAATTATTTTGTTGTTTTCAAACTTTCACAGCAACTACACATAAAGTAATGCACACACCTTAAATGAAAAATAAATGCAAATTCAACTAATTGGTAAGAAATACACACTTTTAGATAATGAAAAATTAGTTGGTTAATACAAATGCTTCAGATGTCATGGAGTTGAATCCTGGTTGGCACAGTGTGGAATAGAGTTGTATGTATTTGTAGTGCTATGAGGTCCCAGTATGTAAAGTAAGGACTGTGAATCTGTAAGTCATTATTTTAAAATTGTTTTACACACAGTATATGATAGGATGCCACACAATGATTTAGAATATATGATAAAACAAAGAATACATTCAAAGAATACATATTAGGAATAGCTAACAAGATTGCACCTACTGAAGACATTTTTAAAAGTCCATTAAAATGACATTTTCCGAAGCTCATCATCTTATATTATCTTTAAAAAATAATACATCCTTTTCATGGTGATGCTTCAAGTGACTCCAGAGATTAAAGCACCTTAGACCTACCCCTTTTCACTCTCACTCAGAGGTACCTCCAGAACCCCACTACCAATTCATTGACGCTTGATTTTAATAAAAAAGTATTGGAACTGTTTCTGTAAAATTAAAAACATATGGGCACCTTGGTCCCCATTCACCAAGCCATTTTTGACCCCTGTTTACATGCAGACGTCCTTTCAGGTGAGTCAAGGGCGTGGCACTGAGGAGGCCATAAGGGTCATATCCAATTCAGAGCTCAATCGTCTGGACCCCTGGGGTGTCAGAGTAATGACCAAGGAGAAGGCAGAATGGAACAAAATTCATGGATAGGGCCAAAGGATGGTCAAGAGAACGGAACGCTATATGGGCCAAATGTTTAATTTACAAATGGACAAAGACTACTTGCCCACTTTCTCAGGGAGAGGTCCTTACAAAAGTGTTGAGAAATGCGAGCTCATACTGTTTTTATTGTTAAAAAGTCATCACTGCCTTAGTGTAGCAGGAACATTGGCACTGGGGAAATGGTGCCTGGGGCACTTCACCCCAATTATGGATATGTTGTTAGCTCAAAGGATGTGAGGGAGCTATTTTCCTTGTTAGCATTGGAGGTCCAGTCACCCTTGCTGTGCAGTGAACAGGTCTTAAGCAAAAAGGGGCAAGATGCGGGTATTTGTCCCTTTTTTAGCGCAAAGGGGCAGACAGTCTGCTTTGGGCCTTAGGCATAGCACTGATGACCCACTGGAGTGGGCAGAGGAATAGGCATCTTTGGTGCTGTAGGTGCAGTGGCATTAGGGCCAGGGGCTGTGAGGGCCCAACTAAACTCCTATTATGACTTTGGGCATGGGACCAAAGGCCCAAGAAGAGGAAAATTGAAAAGGACGAGCTACCTTAACGTAGGCCTCAAAGAGATTCTGTAAGGAAGATGAGGGTGGGGGGCGGGTGCAGATTTAACAAGAGAACGGTGAGACTGCCCACATCACAAGGCAGTAGCTCTCATTAGTAAGACAGGAGCAGTGGAACTGGGACCCAGGAGTGTGAAGGGCTCACTTCATCACAATTATTACTGTCTTACTTTACAATAGTCCAGTGCTTGATATGCCACCAGATTCAAGCGAGCCTGGCTGATGAAGGGTGATAGCCTGAAACTGGTCCCAGGATGCTAGTTTCTGTTCCAGGGAGGACCTGGCCTGGCAGTTCTGGCTGGACTGTCCCTATGGGGAACAGGGTCAAGACTGATGTGCATAAGGCTGGGTTCAAACTTGAATGGCATGGCAAGCAAAAAAAAACTGATGGATTAAACCCAGATCTGTGACTGGGGTTGAATGTTTGATTTGTTCTTCATTCCATCCATCATCTGTTGTTTTTGCATTACTTTACAATAGCGTCATGGAGAGGAGCATTAGTGCTGAGGGTATCCATGCTACAAAGAGTCGGGCAACATGCAGGAGTTCACTTTTTGTGAAAGGGACAAAGAACATGTTTTAAGGTTGGAGTGATGTCCAGGTGGGGAAAGGGTGAAAGAGGAAGAGGGGATAGTCTTCTACTCAGAGGCACAGCTATCATTAGTGCAGAAGGTGTAGAAGTGTGTGGCACTCATAAGAACCCAATTGATGAGAGTAGTGTTTTTTGTCTATTTCAGTTTTTTATGTATTTGCTCTTTTAAAAGTCTCACATTTAGTGTGGATTTTGAGCTACTGAAAAAGTACCCTTAAAATGATCTTATAAGCCCCACTGCCTACACTCAACCCTGCCCATCCCTCTCCACCAAGTTTTTCCATAATGTTTTGGAGAGGGCTCTACTTATAAACATTCTGGGTCGGGCTCAGAGCAAAAAGGTTTGATGACCTCTGGCCTACAGCATGGGGAACTGGGTCAGCCCATTCAGCTATTGGCTTTCTTCCATGTGAGCGATAGAATTTTGCTTTTGCACATGAGCAAGTTTGCCTATTATGTAGTCCATTTCAGTGACCACACTAGTATGCAAATCTATGTTTTCATTCCATGTTTATATTGACTTTTTGAAATGGGTAATTTTTCATTTTGTTTTTACCAGTATATGCGTCACCTTTAGAATGCAGCAATTTTACATTTTAATACTTTAGTGTCCATTGCATATGTTTGTAAAAACAGGAATAAAAAGGTCAGGCTTGTCAAGGCCTGGCGTACTATCTTCAGAGGTGTAGCTTTGGGGAGGGGTGGGAGGCTCGATGATACACCCCTTAATAAATGAATTTCCTGATAAATAGTTGGGTATAGATGCTTTCAGTCGGGTATGGTGAGATGTTTGCCAGATTTCACAAGGAATTTTTACATACATTCAGACAAAAACGCACACACACACTTTCCCTCTCAGTTTTTAAAGTCGCAAAAATATTGGTAATTTTACAAAATATTGTCTTTTCCCTCACTTAGTACCCCTACCAATCCACATTCCTCTCACTTTCCACTGCCCCTGATGCCCCTTCCATGCACCCTGCTTGTCGTATAATGTATTTAAACATTACATGCCAATCTGATTGTTGGAAAACCTGAAGGTCCACCCCCCAGTCTTACTGACTACCTTTTTATCAATTTTTGTTTGGATGATAGATGCCAGGACGAGTTGAGAGACAATAATCAAAGGGGAAGAGACATCTGATTCTATGTATTAAAGTAGATGACTAGTGTCCTCTGATTGAAATATAAAGGAAGTGCTACATGTGCAGCCTCTACCACATTTTATGCTCTCTTTTCAACAGTTTGGTGATGACGCTCCAATAAATAAAAAGATGTGTGTATAATCTGAAGCCCCCAAGTATGAATCCATGCAAGACCAACTGAATCATTCATCCTTCTAAAGTAGATAAGATGAATTCTCTTAAGTTGACAGATATTTGCAACCTTTCTTTTCAGTTCTAAGACGCAATAGGTGCCTTTACTTTTTTATATGTGGGGTGGGGGGCATTGACATCTGCAAATAGGCTTGATGTTTGGGTTTTGAACTCTCCAGTCAATAAACTGGTATATTCATATTTACATTGTGGTATTATGGTGACTGGAGTTTGTGATTCCCCATGAACTACACCTGAAGCTGAAGCTGCTGATGTCTCCCTGCAAACTACACAAATGATGCTGAGGACAAGCTATTTGGGGAAACAGAAAGTATGCCACCGCCATGCTAATAATCAGTTAGTCCACAGCATGATCACTGATGGCTCTGCTGAGTCTGTCCGGAAGGAAGTGAACACAGCCTGGTGCACAACAAGCAGTGTTTATTTGGTGTTGATGGGATCCGGTGACAGAGCATGCACTAATCTTTAAGGACAGAGACTTATTTTGCATCATCAGACTTTGATCCACTTCGAGGGAGAGAGAAGGGATCAAAAGAGAAGGAAGGTGTAGGGGAAAGATAGCAAAACAGTACTGAGAAAAAGCAGTAGTGATAATGAAAGCGAAGCTACAATAGTGTGATAAAGACACAGAGCGTGTAGGGTGGTGAAAAAAAGAGGCAGAAGGTGAAACCAAGATTACCCAGCTTTGATATTTGGCAAATTAGGCGTTCATCAGTGCCAGAATTCAGATGCATTGGGTGTGGGCTGGTGTGAGGACTGGTTTGGGAATGTCCAACTGTGCCAAATTAGATTGTTTACCACAGGTGTCCTAGTGGGCCACATATTGCTGTTACCCCATATACAAAATCAAGCACCCTCCTTCAGCACCCGACTCTCAAGGTAGCAAAGGCAGAGCTGTCCAAGGATCCCACAGGGACATGATGTGAGTTGGAAACTCAGAACTAAGTAGCACACATACGAACACTTAATAAATAAAAGTCAAGTTAGTGTTTCCACTTTTAAAAGGGCACAGCATGTAAAGGCACACACCAAATACTATCCATTCAATTACAAATTACACAGAATATCCAGTTGGCAAAAGAGGATACCTATTAATGAACACGTTTGCAATGGAATAACTATTTAATATCCTTCATAAAAGGTGTCCTTGCAGATAACCAGGGTGCAAATCACTTATCCCGAAGGTTACTTGCAGATGACAACTAACCACCTAATCCTAGATCTGCTAACTGTGAACTACCCAGTGACAGACTACTGCCTGTTGGATCAACAATGCAAAACAAACAATGTTTTGTCAGACAAGCCCTCATAGGGTGCAAGCCTGACCACAACAAAGGGGCTTTGGGAGGTCCTTTCCCACCAGAAACTTTGGGAAACAATTGCAAAAATGAAATGGTGCATTCTACAACACATTGTTCATTATATATTCAGTTGTATTTGTTTTTAAAGGATAGTTGATGATGACCTTACAGTGCACCAGGATACTGCAATCTTTATTGGGGCTCTTCAATGATTCCCTCACCATCACCCTCTCACAGTGCCTCTCAGCTCTCCAAGCCCCTCGCTCACAAGCATTTCAAGTGTTTTATAGCATCTCACTTACCACCATAGGGTGTTGGAGCACTTTACATCACATACACGTACATCAACAATGAATCATGCTTGTGTGAATCAGTGTATAGAAAATGTTGACAAAGGGGACTACAAGGAGTAGTATTCACATGGCACCCATACAGGTAGGCAGTTTTTAAGAGTGCATGGTTTGAGGAAGCTAAAATTCAGGATTCAGAACGTAACATAGTGGTTAGGGTTGACTTCACTGATAGCCATTTCTTTCTACCCAAACAAACTCTTTCTAGTAAAAATTAGGATAATCAAAGACTGGAAAAACATAACTTTCAAACCTGTACCTTGCAGTTTGCACGCAGCTTTTTGATGGCAGTTCAGAGCTCACTGTGCTAGGTTATGATTGTAACTTATGGACTGCACAGTAACAAAAGGATCTTTGTGACAAAAGCAGTTTCCCACTGAGCACTGCACATAAAACACTGTTCTGTGATCTGCATAGTATATATTCTCTGCAGCAGGAATATGAACCTGCTGTGCTACCTTAGATGAGTCAAAACTGCCACTAGACAAAACTCAGATCTCTCTCCAGCAGGTACATTAATCACCAAAGTTATCTTGGCACATTTATTGCTGCTTGAAAACTGTTGGAAATGCAAGGAACTCTGCAGTTCTTTTAAAACTGCTGCACTGCTACAAAATCACCCTCCCCCACTCTTCCAGCCTACAGGGATAGTGCCTGATGCCTAGTACAGCCAGTCTGGCCTTGGCCAAAAGATCTTGTCATTAGTTTTTCATAATTCAAATGTAGGGCGTTCTGTCTCTGCACATGGTCAATGTATTCTGGCCTGCATGATTTTGATCCCCTTTTGTAGAGAACATCCTCCTTCTGGAGCACACTTCTCAGGACCCTTCACAGTGAGTTGGCTACTTCCCTCAAGGCAGATGCAGCGCCTCCAGCAGGGTTAAGACCCATGCCTCCTGCACAGCATTTTAGTCACCAGGAAGCTGGACTAATGAATTTACAAGGGAGGCTTTCTGCTGGAGGATGCAGTCCAGCAATCCCACTTTTCCAGCTGATGGGTTTTCCTCTCCTTGAAGGTGACTTGTCCTGGTTGTCCCTAGTACGGAAGCAAACAGTCAGCAATCCTAGCTCTGGAACCAAGCACATACTTACAAGTAATTTTATTACACTAATGTGGCATTAGGAAGGCTTTTTTTGCTGCATTGTATTTACAAAGTGGCGCAAAGCTTGCATTGTGCCACTTTGCTCTCCCTTGCTTCACATTATGCCTGCAACTGGCACAATGTATGCAAGGGAGTTGTTCAGGTGCTAGGAGGCCTGCAAAAATGGAGCAGTGAAATCTACAAGATTTCACTGCTGCATTTTTTACATCATTTTTAATGCTTGCTCAAAGCAGGTGTTAAAATGACGCACTCATAGAAACCCATAGACCTCCTTGCACTTTGCTGCGCTAGCATCAAAATGTTTGATGCTAGTGAAGCAAAGCCCACATTAGCATCAAACATTCTGCTTCTATTGTCCTAACGACTGCCATGGTGAGCCATATTGTAAATACAGCACACCCATGGTGTCCTTAGGTGGGGCAGGAGCAATGCAAGAAAACTGGCGCATCAGCATTGATGTGCCAGTTTCTTGTAGATATGCCCCCAAGTGTTTCTCAGCAACACCGATGTGTAGGTCAAGGCAATGTTCAAATTGAATCCTTGGAACCCTGGCCTGGTTTACAACCTACTACAGAGTGCAATAGAGAGTCCAGAGAAATCCATCTCTGGGGCTGTTACAGACAGTTCCTGATATTTTGTTTATAAGCCAAGACTGGACTTTGTCATTCAAGGTCAGCAGAAAGAAAGGGTGAAGCTTCTTGTTCCCTGGTGGGAATCTTGGACAAAGGCACAAGAGAGAGAGGCCATCCCAATCAGATACTACAGAAAACTGTCTGCAGTAACACCTCTGTGGGAGATTGGACAGGGACTGCCCCTAAACTTCAAAGGCGCACCCTTTGCCCTCTTTTATTCACAGGATCCTTACCCACTTCAAAGGGCCTCAGGAATGTTCCTACAACCTATACCTCTGTCTGGCAGGCTGTCCCCGTACTCCATTTTGTGCTACATTTGTGCATAGGTAATACAAATTAGACCTCTCCCCACATACAGTAATGCACCAACAGACACACTGTCCATTAGCCTTAATCCACACACGCATGATGAATTGTGCAGAGACGCTGAGTCTAGGTGTAGGTGCCCCTCACAATCTACCCAGATAAAGTTACAATAGCTGCCAATGAGCAGCTGGCCTTATTTTAAAAGATGGACATTATCCAAATATCCATTAAGGAGTCCCATACCACGGCTGAGGTCCAAATACTAAAGGTTAAAAAGTAAACATTAGTTAGATCCTATGTTCCTAGCAGGCCCTAAGAAAAAGCAGTGAGGCTCTGCATTTCTTTTCTTACAAATTAAGCACTGAAAAAGGACCGCGAGTCCCATAATGGATCATATGAAAAGGTTGACCAATACCATATTATGTATGGTGGATTTAATCCAAAAAGTATTCCTCTAGACTCATCGTTTTTTTAACCAATGGGGTAGAAATGCAATGGAATAACAATATAGGCTTAAACAGAAGTTACCCTAATTGATGTAAAAATGACAAAAGGTTACCTTTGAACTGTTAGATTAGAACTGTTTTGGAAGTTGGGTGTATGGTTTAATGACTCATATACCTTTAGATTTCCTGAGCTAAATAAATTAGCAAGGGCCCCTTCGGCTGATTAGAAAACATGGAATGGTAACCAACGGGGGATAGAGATACCCACAATAGGGATATCTGCCATGGGCATTCCAAGCACCAACCTGTTGAATGTTTATACCAGGCACACATGGGTGGGTTAATACACTTAGAATTTCGAATAATGATGGCTAATAAATTATTACAATTTTGAAAACTGTATACATACACTTTACTGCCCGACATTGTATATTAGCAAGACTTTACTGTGAGAAATATATGGTATTTGCCTAGAATTATTTACCCTTATTCTTATTTTTGTAAAACTAAATTAATAGTAAAATAGTGTATTTGTCCGATAATTAATTTAAAAATACATGAGGATGGAAGATTGTCAGGAGCGTAGCTATGTCAGTGAGATTTGGGGTTGTGAGTCTCTAATTTCCCAACTTAAAAAGCAACGGGCTGCAAGGTGAAAAGGTGGGATTACCAAGTTTGGGGATGGAATGTTCCATGAGAAACAGGGTCAGTACTGATTTCCTTTTGGTGAGCCTCTGTCTAGAGTGAAACAGTGGGAGTAAAATAACAGATTGAAATGCTACCCCAGGCAATTGCCACAGATTAGACTATTTGCAAGGATTCTTCCCATCACCTTTTGGTGTACGATTGGCAGTAGTATGCCTAGAAACTTGATAGTGGTGCATCTTCCAAGCCTACTACTGCCAAAGTTGGAAAAAGCAGTACATTTTTACCCATTCAAGGAGTACTTCTATGGGTGTAAATTACTATTTTTTGGTAAGTTGATAACTGTATATATTTAAGATTCTGATCCAAACAATTAACAATTTAAAAAATCAGGGTGAAACCGGTCCTAGGTTGCTTGTGTTCCAGTTCGGTGAGGACCTGGCCTGGCAGTTCGGGCTGGACTGTTCCCATAAGGAACATGGACAAGGCTGATTTGCATATGGCAGGGTCCAAACTGAGGTGGTCTGGTGAGAAAAAGAACAATGGGTTTGGATTCTTCCGAAGTGATTGCCAGTGGTTAGACTAATTACTAACATTCCTCCCTTCGTCTTTTGTGCGTTTCACTGAGAAACATTGCCTGCCTGCTATTTCCCCTGTTCATATAAAGGTAGAGGCTAGCACTGCCATATTTCTATGTTGCATGTGAAGAAAGCACTGTTCAGACTTTGATTTATTAAGCTTTAACCTGCGATTCATTGTGGTCTGTGTCTCTAAGCCTCATCACCTCCCTGATAAAGCCTTGGACTGTTCTGCCTTTCTATTTTGAGTGTTAAGAGCCAAAGAGGTGCACTTGGGCACAATTTTGAGTTTACGCCACAGTGCACTTTAAAACAGGTGCGCCAGGCACAAATAGAGAAAGTGCGCCCTATTACATTGAATGTCGCATTCAAGTGATTAACGGAGCAGCTTTGAAGCAGGTGCTCCACGTTAAACTGGCAACCCACCTGCACTTTTAAAGGAGATTAGAAATCCCCTTGCAGGCAGGTGCAGTGAGTGTCCATACGACCCCTTTATCCCCCTCCAGAGGGCTGACATCACAGGGCACACTGACTGTTCACTGTCCCTGCACTGTCAGTTCACCACCTGACAGCTTCTTCGCCTCTGCGTCCAAGTCTATAATATGGCCCGGGCGTCGAGGCAAAGAGATTCCCCCTATGCAATTGAGGGAACACCCTCCGGTGATAGCTCTGGCACTATATGTTCGCCAGAGCTACCTGTATTACAGAAAGGGCTGCACAAGCGTCGGTGGCCCTTTCTGTAATAGTAAAGAAGCCCGGGGATGCGCAAAGCAGACACACATGCCTGTTGCGCCCCAAGGCACTTTGTATAATATGGCTCTTGGTGTTCAGTTCTGGGTGTAAATGAAGGAAGGCTCCATGGCAGCAGAGGTAACTGGAGCCAGTTGATACAATTGCTGCACAGTAATCTTTGCTTTCCCTGTAGCCAGGAGCACCAATCCAGTTCCCAAAAAGATTGCTTGAAGTTCTGTTATTTTTCCACTAAAAGTGTATTAAAGCATAAAAGGGTAAAATAATCCTATTCACATCACCTTTTAATATTGAGTAATATGCTAATATTTTACTCGGCCTTCCTCAGTGTCTTTATCTCTCTCAGACTGACAGCCTTACACACATCGCATGCATGCTGACACACACACTGTCTCTAACACACACACACACACACACACACACACATATGAGATTATGGCACCACGGTGTGAAGAAATCATATTCTGCAAATGTTATACTACGTTATGTAGATTTGTCCAGTGCTGCTTATTCCTCGGTAGGGTATCCAGGCACTAGAGCATTCATATAAGCGTGAGGCTAAGAATGAAGTGAGTCAGCCTCGAGACATAGTTCAGGACCCAGGTCCTCAGCTTCTTGTGGAATTTAAAGAGCGAAGAGGAAGGCCTAAAATGTAGAAGGAGGTTATTCCAGGTTTTGGATGAGGTGTAGGAGATTGCTAAACCTTCCGTTCTGCTTTGGTGGATTCAGGGTGTGTGTGTGCAAGTGAGAGCAAAGCAGAGCACTGGCGTCTGATGGGACGTTACAAATGAAGTTGGTTATAACAGTATGTTGGTCCAATGTTGTGCAGTACCTTGCATGCGTGTGTGAGGAGCTTGAGTTGACATCGTTTTTGTATGTGGAGCCAGTGGAGCTCTCTGTGGTGAGGTATGATGTGGGCAGTGGCGGCTCCTCCATTTGGGAGGAGAAGAGTTGCCCCCCGCCTGCAGCGGCAGCTGCAAAACCTTTACCAGAAAACAGGTAACTTTGTTCATGATTGTTTTCTGGTAAAGGGGGCGGGGCCATGGGGGTGACGCGCAAAGCACATGTGTGTTTGGCCGGCCGTTTCGGGCTGGCCAAACACACATGCACACAGGGCTCTCTCCAGCCCAGCAACGCAGTTGCTGGGCTGGAGAGATCCTGCACAGGCTCCCAGTCTGCCTGGAAGCGTCCACCCTGGGTGCTCCCAGCCAATCTGAGCAGCGTCAGGATTCGCGCAGGGCAGGCTGGGAGTCTGTGCATGCAGAGCCAGCGAGGAAGCTTCAGAGTGCGCCATCGGAAAAGGTACGTTTTAAAAACATATATTTATTTCCTCCTGATCCCCTCCCCTTGTGCGCCACCCCGTCCCTTCCAAGCATGCGAGCCGCTACTGGATGTGGGTGTGCTGTGGGAGGTGTAGGATAAGTCTTGCTGCAGCATCCTGGGTTGCCTAGAGTCAGGAGAGGAGGAGGATGGAGATTCCAGTGTAGACTACGTTGCTTTAGACTAGTCTGCTTATGATGAAGGCTTGTATGTCAGTACATCTGGTATTGCGGGGATCTAGCGAAGCATGCAGAGTATATGGAAGCAGGAGGAGCTGACTTCGTTGACCTGTGCTGTCATATTTAGTTTGTCATCGAGGATTATTCCCAGGTTTCTTGTATGTTTGATTGGTGAAGATGTCGGTCCAAGTTCTGATGGCCACCAGGTGGAGTCCCAGGGGAATCTTTTTTCAAGAACATCAACACTTCTATCTTGTAGGAGTTGAGTTTCAGGCAATTGGCTTTTATTCAATCTGCTACATTGATCGTGCAGCTGGAGAAGTTGGTTCTGGTGGTGGTGGACTTGTCGGATGAAGATAGGATGAGCTGGGTGTCATCGGCATAGGAAATTATGGAGATGCCCTGTGTTCTGAATAGATTGGCGAGGGAAGTCATTTAAATGTTGAACAGGGTTGGGCTGAGTGATGAACTCAGTGGGACTCTGCAGATCAGGTTCTTGTGTTCCGATGTGTAGGGCAGTAGTCTGATTAGCTGTATTCTTCCAGTGAGGAAGGAGCAAACCCAATTGACCGGTCCTTGGATGCCTCTGTCGTGCAGTCTTCTGGTGATGGTATACTGTGACACTATATCGAAAGCAGCAGAGAGGCTGAGTAGAATGAGGGCAGTGGTTTGTTCCCCATGGTGCAGCATTGTGTGGATTTTATCCGTGGCTGCAGTAAGTGATGTTTCGGTGCCGTGGTTGCGCCAACAACCTGATAAGGTGCGGTCGAGTAGGTTGTGGAGTTCGAGGTGATTGGTGAGTGTTTTGTTGATTGCCTCCTCTATTACTTTGGCTCTGTACAGGAGCAGGGAGATGGGTCTGAAGTTGCTTATCTTGCTGGGGTTGGATGATGTTTTTTTGAGGAGTGTGTTGCAAAAGGTTGTAAATGTATTTATATAGCGCTTAGGACTCCTGATGAGGTGTTGAAGCACTTTTTCATAGAATAGTGTGCTGCTCTAGAACCAAAGATTAGTAGTTATTATGATAGGTGAAGAGATGTGGTAGCTTGAACCTTGTGTGGGAATCCTGGTTTTAGAAGTTGAGTCGCAGTTTTTATTGTGAGAAACTTGATTTGGCTACCTTTTCTACTTGTGGGTTCATTGCATCCATGATAATTCTAAGGTTTGTTTTAAATCCTTGGATATTTTTGGAGGTGGTTTAAAGCATCAGAAAAGACCTCCAAACTAGAGGTGGTGGGAGAAAAACTAGTACTTTATCATAAAAATGGCAAATTATAGGTGACTATATTAAAGTCTCGGTAGGGTCACGAATAGAAGTGAGGCTGTGGCACAGCATGTGGGATTCAGACCTAATTAGTGGAATTTAGAGTTTCTGAATGTGTGCAACCCAGCATCACCCCAACTAAATATTTTAGCTGTTTTAAATGACAATCATACCTTGTTTTTATGTCTCAAGTAGCAGTCCTCCAGGAAAATATACTTTGAAATCATCGTCAGCCAGGAAAATTGGAAAACATGGTCATGTTGCATCCTACTCAAAACATCACTCTCATTATTGAGAAACAAATCACTTTTGCGTCACTCACACAGAGACCACAATCACAGTACCCCAACACAGAAATGTTCATTTATTGTGTCAGGCATGTTAGAACAGCACTACCAGTACTGTAAGTACGTCATAAATAATAAAGGAGACTGGTGGGTGGAAGTTATTTGTGAAAAGTTCATTGTTCAGAGGAAATTCAGTGACGTTGATTTTTTACTGTTAGCTGTGAATCAACCATAGTGCTATCTGCTGCCTGGAAGAATCCTGTGCCACTGACAAGAGATCAGGGATGTGCAGTAAGACATAGTGGTACGTGCTGTACTTATTCTAAGTCTGTGAGTGTATGTGGGCATGAGGAGGGACCCAAGTGGTAGTTATGGCAAGAGAGGTGCTGCGGATAGTTGCGTTAGAATGCCTCTAAATTTTCTGTGGAGCAGAGCTGCGGATGGATGTGGGTGCTTCACTTTTTAGCGGAGCAGGTTGGTGACAGCTCGCTTTTAGGCTGATTTGAAGTAGTAAACATGCTGCATGTGGACAGTAACACAGTTCATCACACTTTGCAATGACCAAATGGTCTACTTTTACCTCTATCTATTGAATGTTATATTTAGACGTTAAGGATGTGAGGATGTTAACAACATATGGTGAAGATGTCCATTTGATGGACTTGGGAAGGTATGGCATCTAAAAGCATGGAAAGAATGATTCCTTGTTTGTCATGAAAATTGTTTATTTTGCTATAGGTGCAAGTTTATATTTACATTGGGTTTGTGCATGCCAGAGCCACTCCTGGCTTTACCTGGTACACTTGCCTAAGTCCCTGGGCAGGGCAGATGTACCAGCCTATTATCCAAAGTGGGTAACCAAATAGGAAGTTTTCTGTGAAGATCTCCTATATTCACATGAAAGACACAGATATTTTAATGGGTTTCCCTAACTCTTTCCCCTAAATGAGCACACCATGGAAATCTGGACTAGGTCTTTGTGAGGCTTCAGTTTGAAGAGAAGCTAGTGCAGAATATATACAGGAGTTGTTTAGCAAATATTTTAAGAATTATAGAAAAGTAAGAATGCAGAAAGTAAACAGTATGAATGTAGGCAACATATTATTTTAAATAATTCCACATCCTACTAAATGTTTTCTAATGAATATTTAGCACTGAAATGTTTGCCTTTCTTAAAGGTGAAATCCATCCCCATGCCTCTTTGTCATGTAAAGCTCCCTGAGGCCTGCAAAGTCTGGCTTGGTCTGCGCTATCTTAGCTTGCTATCTGTCAGTTGTCTTGAAGTTGGCGAAAACGCGCTCACTCTCAGGAATGAGGATGCACATTTCTGTCTGAGAAACCTGCAAACAACTATTTTAAAAATATACTGTGGCCTTACTGGTTTTAGAAGAAGGACAAACATTTTGCTTCTTTTACAAGTGCATTGTCTCCAGTGGCATTTGCATTATGGTGGATAGGCTATCTCTCACGTTTGTGACGGAGTAACCCGTCTGCCAAACTCTAAATCACGCCCTTGCTATTTTGGCATGGGCCCTTTGCAGGAAATATAGATAATAAAACCATAGAATGTGCCACATGATTTCCATTTGATCGTGTGATAAGCCACACAATTTGGTGCTTGACAATTTTGCCAAACCTGCCATATAATGTTGTCCCCAATTGCCACATGATACCAGTGGTGTTGACCTTAAGTAAAAAGTAGTTATTTCATGTATTTGCTTTAACACTGCATAAGTATATTGTTAATGTGTTCTTTACCACAGCAGCAGCATCTGAGCACCACAGAAATGTAAAGCAAGCTTCCTACCATATAGGGTAATCCCATGTACGCATTAAATCATCACAATGCATCTAAAAGAAAATATGGGCAATGAAGACGAGCCAAAAACCAGGTCCAACAACAACACTAGTTCTTCCTAAGAGCCAAAGGAATAAGAAAATAAGAAAATAAATATGGTCTGAATTCCTTACTGAACTGGGGAAGGTTTGCTGTCGATCTGACCAGCGAGACCAAGGAATCCTCTAACACGCAGACTTCAGTCTTCCATCCAAAACTGACAGTACAGATTTAAGGAACAACAGGCACATTTTTGTTAGCTGGCCGAGTAAGCCACATTTTTATTAAATTGTTTCATTCTGAGTCGAAGGAACAGTGGTTTGTTTTCATAGATGGCTACGTGGGCACTGAATATAAACTCTAAAGGTAAGCAATGTCCCAAACGGAGCCGCAGTGAGTGCCTCGATGGAAGAGCGGTGAGGAGTGAGTTTAAGGAGCTATGGGGCAGACTGATTGCAGCTGATGGAGGAAGTGCTGAAAGGGAGCGCATATGACAACAACCGTAAACCTGGAGGAAGAAACTGTTGTGAATTTATGCAAACACAACCCAGCTACACTTGCCAAACACGGCAGCCAATTTGCCCCTCTAAGAAATCCGGCTCATATTTGCTCCAAATCATGCAGCACAGTAAGTTAGGTTGCTGTGCTGTGGTTCCTGAATAGGGGTGACCAGTACAGCACCACATCTACGACGAGGTGGCGCTGTTCTGCTCTCTCCCTGCTCTGGGGCACTTTTGGCTTTCATGCGCCAACGCAGATTCACTTGTTTCATGGTGCAAGGATGTCTGCGTTATTGTAAACATAGCTTTTGTACAGAAAGGGGCCCACCCCAATACAAAAACAAGCATTTTCAGTGCAACGGGGCTCGCATTTGCTCGAGTTGGAGCTATTTGCGTTGTAAACTCCAAACCTACCTTTTCTTGTCACACAAATTAAAAGAAAAAAAACACAATGCGATCGTGTTATGTAAAATGCAGCACAATTGCGCTGAAATTGAAAACGAAAAAAACGGAGTGCGATCGCGCTATGTAAACCCCAGCGCGATCGCGCTGCGGGGAAAATTAACAGATAAAGTAGTCCAGAAACCAGGCTCAAAACATCGAGCCTCGTATGTTTCTAGTAGTTTACCAGTGCTGTGTAGGCGGGCTAAACACCGGAAAAGGCATGACGTATGCATGCCTTTCACAAATGAAAGCTAGCGGATTTTAAAGAGCAAACCCAGCAACCAGTGAAAGAGACTGATGTGACCTGGGTGAGGTTTGAAGCCCAAAGAGAGATTACTTTATGGACGGGGTGCTTTGCGCTCGCCCATAACTACACTTTACGGCATTTCTCACTTTGAATGCTTGCTGCACCAATCAGCACATATGCAAAGAGGGTAAAACATTTCATCTTGTTATGCCTGTCTCAAGGAGGAGCAGGATATCGCAGCAAATCCCTGCCTACAATTTTTTGTAGGAAGGGATTTGCATCAAAATCTATGAATAGTTGTACGGGGATGCATATTCACCACCAGTGAAATGCCCCCCTTGCCGCAAAGTAATGCAAAAAAGCGCATTGATCAGCTTTGCCTTACTTTTAGTTATCATGAAAATTGTGATTGTTTGTAATTACCACCACTACACTTTGCGCCTGCCTTGTTTTTAAAAAAAAAGGAATGCAAACGTGATGTAAAGCATTTGTAAATCTGGGCCTCCATCTTTTAAGATGTTGTTGCCAAGCAATGAGTGGCAGGATGTAATAACTGTTATTCCAGGCATCAAATGCATCGTCTTCTCTCACTAACCTACTTACATCTGGTAGGTCTGGCAAAGCTAAAAAACTGGACATGGGTGACCTCATGTAGCAAAATATTTCACGCTAGAGCGCTCATACCACCAAATAAGCTACAATAGAATTTGGAGAGCTATTCTGTTTACAAAAAGTCACTCATGGTTGTGATTACTGGCTTTGTTGAGTGTTTATGAATAGCTATGGAATTAAATAGAATTGACCTAGTGGATGGGGCCATAACATTTAATTAGAAGGTACACAAGCACAGGTCTTCAGTTCTAATGACGAGCTCCTTTGTAGCAAGGCATTGTACTCTGGTACACTGGCCTGTGATCAGCAACAGGCCTGCTCTTGCTTCAGATTCAAATCAAATCAGAGTTTATTGTTTTAGTTGGTTTAAACCATAACAATATTTACAACACAATCTAAAATAAATAATACTGAATGTACCTGAAATGAGCTCATACACACTCTTTTATGAATAATAATTTAAAAAGAAAAGCTAAAAAGTGCATTTCAGGTTAAGTGAAGGAAATCCCCTGCAATGTACCCATCAGGAGTTTAGCATCTAAGTTATTAACAGTTATTTAGTGTTATTAACAGGTAATATGTGGTGCAAGGGTTTACAAAGGACGGCAATAGATACATTGTGCCACTTTGTAAATATGGCGTGGGGTAATGGCCCCTTAATGCCACTTTAGCATAAAACATTATGCTAGTGTGGCGCAAGGGGCTTGTAAATATGCCCCATAGCTTCTAAGTTTTCAGATTACAATTATGCGACATCTTCATGCTGCTGGACGGTGGATTTATCTAGTGGCGACAATTCAGTGGCACATTAGACATATAGATAAGGGTGCACTGCTTTAAATTGTAAAAAAGAATCATAGGTGGAGCAAAAGCAACCATCTTAGTCTCTTTTTCACTGGACTCAATATCTCTTTTGAAACAGCTATCATCAGAAACCACGGCAAAGTGCAAAACGTTCAGGGATGTTACATCTACCCTATGTCAAAAGTCAGTTCCTTACAGATGGGGACACCTGGTCAAGCTGTCCTGATAGGGTAGAAAATAACATACAGTGTTTACCCCTGAGGAAGCCCTCAAGCTCCTAGGCCTTCGAACTTCCTCAACGACTATGAGACTGTGATAGTGAATGAGAAAATGGCATCTAATCACCAGCCTAGAAGAAACCATTGCTTGCCAAGGAGTGCAGGGAAGCATGAAGCCAGAGATATAATAGAGACAGAAAGACACGCTTCGCTGCATCCAGAAGGAAACTGAGTTCTCTGATGTTTACACTTTACTAATCCATGTCAATCATTGGGACTGATCTGCGGTTTCCAATGATGAAGTATGAGTTGAGGACTCATCGCGTACTGACTCTCCTAATTTATGATCTCAATTGCTGATTTCTTCACTTTCTAGTTTGCTTTTCTTTTTCCTTCTTTTCACTATTTCTCAAGTAGAGGGCAACATTTAATATTAGCCTTTCTCTTCATAACTGGTCGCCCTGGGGAGCCCTCCTTCCCCCAATAACTATGGGCTGTTTAGCTCTGGTGAAAAATCTGGATGAAATGTCGGGAGGGCAGAGGTGATGGGAATATGGTTGCCTTCTTGCGTCTGCTTAAGTTCTTCCAATAACCTAATAATATGTTAATAGTGTCTGGAAGTGTATTTTTAGTTGGCCAGTGGAGTGCAGAACCCACAACAAATGCAGCAGTGGAATGGGGGACAGCTTCCTCCTTCATCACCCAAGGATTTTTCTTATTAAACCCCATCCACTGAAGTGCTGGTTGAAATCTAGTCCCCCCATACATATGTATGTGATAGATGGGAGAACAAGGACCATTTGTCTGTTTCTTGCAGGGAGTTGCCTTCAAAACCCTGTGGTACCTACTCTCCCAAATGAAGTACAGCAGTCAAAGCTTTCAGGAAAATGTAAAGGGAAGAGCATTCTCTACTTGTAATAACACAGTGCAAGTAAATACTATTCTTTTGATTGAAGATAGGTCCAGCCTACCCCACTAGTATAAATCTTTAAATAGGGTATCTAACAAAGTAGGTAGGTTCATGGTGTGCAAGGCGCTACAGTTTGCCGGTGTCAGAACCCCCAGATAACGAAAAGGGCCTTCTGTGCGACTGAAACCTCCAATTTGTTAGTGTAGCTAGTACAAGTAGGGTCTGCCACGTCCATCCCTGATAATTTACTACAGTTACTTCTGAATCTTGATAACTCTGAGAATGTCCAAAGTTTCTTCATTGGAACTGGTATACAGGTTGGCAGATCGTTAAAAATACAGGATATCATCAACAAGGAAAGAGATTTTCAAAATTGTGTTTTACAATAATTCCTGTTATTGAAAGATTAGCTCTGATCCTATGAATGAGGGTCAAAAGATACCCCAGCCTCGTTTGTGTCTTGAGTCAGATGTGTTGTGATTGTTTTCCATTAATTTTAACGTGAGCTGTTGGATTCACATGATTAGACGTGATGAACACAGTCATCATCTTAAATACAAATTGTCAAATCACCTTATTGATGGCCTTCCCTGCATCAAGCTAGAGAAGGACTATAGAGATGTTGATATCAGTTGTATGACAACCTCAAACATACTCTGACTGAAAATAGGATATTAACTTGGGCCTGATTAAATTCAGTCTTGTGACAAGGATCTTGGTGAAGGTTTTCACATAGATATAAAGAAGTGCTGTGGACTGATGAAAATCGTAGTGTAAATGATTGTTAACTGAATTTAGGAGGACTGTTACCAGCACCTCCATCAAGGAGTCCATAACCTTCTGCACTTCACCAATATTGTTAAACAATTTATCTGGGGGTTCAGCTGGGATGTCCTGAAGTGATTTATAAAGGACAAGGGGAAGCCATCAGGGCCAAGAGCTATATTTCGCGATGTTCCCCTGATAGCCATTTTGACTTCTATGGAGGAGATAGGTGCATCTAACCCTTGTAAAATGTCTGGGGTCCATGTTGGAGGGATATAATGTCTTAAATATGCACCTTGCACATGTGTAGCTAAGATCTCACCCTGGTACAGCTCCATGTAGAAGCCTGAGAAAACTTACACTACGTCCTGGGAATGAGGTAAAGGTGTCTCATCGTCAGTCCATAACTCTTCTATATAATTACATGTTTGCAAGGTCCTCATTTAAATGCTGCGATACAATCTGCATTGCCTTCCTATACATGGTACTCCTATCCAATGTAAATCATGTTTTACTGTTTCATCAATTAAGAGACAAATTTTAATTCCCCCACATGTTTTGCATGAAGTTAAATAAACGTGGTGGTGGCAGTCAGTTTTGTGTTGTCACTCAAGGGTCAGAATTTACGCTTCTAGTTCTTTTTTCTTTTCTCTCACTAATCTTTGGAAGATAACTGAATCTGACATCAACTCCTCTCTCAGGACAGCCTTTGCCACGTCCCATACTGCTTCAAGTGATAATTCCCCTGCATTATTTTCTTGGAAGTAATGATAAATAGATTTAGCTATTGACTTTGTAAGAGAGATGTCACTGAATGCTCTTTCATTTAATTTCCATAGTCTCATCGCCAGATGTCTTGGAGTTGGAACTCCAAGGCTAAAGACCACAGGAGCATGACCTGAGGGCATACACATTTCTGTTGTTTTATCAAGGGCTAATTCAAATTCCTACCTCTTCAACAAAAAAAGTAAATTCTAGAATACGTTTAGTATTCCTGTGAGAATAACGTAGAGGCCCTTGTATGCTCATGCTGCAGATACCACACCCCTCAGAGCCCCAGTGTTTCAATTCTCTTTATTGGGGTACAAAGATGCCCTGTCTTGGTACACATCTATGCAAATTCTAATCAATAACAGCATTAAAAACCTTTCTTATCATTAGTAAGCCTCGCACAAAAGTTTCTATTCGAAGGAATAAGGAAGGTAGAAACCATTTGTACTGTTACCGCTGTACGGGTACTCCGGCCCCTTTGTTTGGGCCGCTGACATCTCTGTGCAAGATTTGGGCTTCAAATATCTGGGACTGCATATCTCGGCTGCTGCAGGTTGGTAATGGGATAGAAATATTGCCCCAGTCATACCTAAGATGCAGGAGGAATTCCAGACATGGCCACTCTACCCCTGTCCCTCACAGGTCATTCAGCTATCTATAAGATGGTTACACTCCCACGTCTGTTATATCAGATAGAAAACGTCCCCCACACTATAGCAAGAGGCTGGTTTAGACAGATTGACTCCATAATGTCTGGCTTCCTTTGGGCTGGTAGGACCGCCCGGGTGGCCCTCATCAATGTGTGCCCACTCCACCTGCTGTGGAGGCATTGCCTTAGCAGATGTGTCTTCCTACTACACAGCATCACAGCTTCCTGTCATAAACAAATGGTGGTGCGCTTGCCTCGACGGCATTGAACAGTGGGTGATGGGTAACTCGAAGTTACTGACATTTCTGTAGTGCGAGGTGAAACTACATTCCCACCGCAACACAGGTGGTTATTAATGCTTGGAGGGTCACACTACGATGATGGGGTTGGTGTGGAAGGCTCACAGAACATACACCATTATTGCGTAGAGCTTCTCTGAGACAGGCGGCCTGTCTGGAGGGCTTCCAGAGGTCTGTCAGGATAGGCATCACAACCCAGGGAGATGCCATGACAGGAACATTGCTGAAATCCTTCCAGGAGCTGCAGCAAGAACGTAAATTACACCATAGTCAATTTCAAAGTTATCTTCAGCTCCGACAGAATATCACACCCCATGTTAAGGATTTGGACACCCTGTCTGTATTGCGACCCTCTTGCTCTGTCACTACATGCTTGGAGGAGGAATTCAGACCGTGAGACGTACAGAGGCTATGCAGAGGTCATTACGAGACTGTCATGTCATTTCCTTGGTTGGGTTTGGGGGTTGGGTGGAGGGTGTAGGGGGATAGAGTCACAGTTACCTGAAAGATGTTAATCACAAACTTTATTTCAATTTGTTTACTTCTACTTTACCGACCCACGGGCCACAATATGTAAAACTAATAAAATCTGTTTAAAAAAAATAAAGAAACCATTTTTGCTTTCATTGGGCCTATATTTTGAAAAATATTGAGCTTTCTGTCCTGCAACTTGCCTTTAATTTCAACCATTTCTCTCACTTGGTCTAAGAAGAGTGCCCAGGTAGAATAGCAAGCCTCTTTTCAGTAATATTGGTGTCACTTTTGTTTTGTTTGAAGCATGGAAGTGATACTAGTGAGGAGGTCAATAGTATCTGAGAAAAGACGACCCCTGCTGCAGCAGATGCGCCGCCTGTAATATGGCGATATTGTATTCCTTGTGGTGCAATCATTTTAACGCAGCTCATCTCTTGATTTGGGTTTTTAGGACCGAAACATTCAGAGATACTATTTGCAAATCAAGCATTCTTGGTCTTGCAAGTTCTGATAACCCCATCAGAAGCTTGTGCTTTGCTCAATTTTGCCTCCCCATGCATTGCCTTTCTGTACAACCCATTATTCATCTTAGTGTGTCTACAGAATTCATTAACCTGACATACACCTCTCCCACGCTCCTCTATGCTTCATCGTAATAGTTAAAACAAGCATTTCCAATGCAATGGGTCTCGTGTTTGCTCGAGTTAGAGCTCTTAGCGTTGTAAATTCCTATCTGGACTTTTCTTGCCACATAAATTGAAAATGAAGAGTAAAACAATGGACATAAGGAGCTGATCCAATGTACCATGGTCATGAGCGTGAAGGAGAGACACAAAAGGAAAAAGAAGTTCACTCACAGTCAAACTTATTAGCAAAAGTGAAATTATCCATGTAACAGGGCCGGTGTCCAAGGCGGTAACAAAATCGCCACAAGGAGGGACAAATGTAAAGCATTTACCAATGATAATAAATAATTTTTCAAAGGCAAGCCCAGGAACGAGTGATAGTGATGGGCGTGTGGTGGGTGTGGTTAAAAGCACACTGATAGATTACAACAGGTGAAAGCGCTTGTGCGCTCGGCCTAAAAATAACAAACAAGAAATTGTTGACATTAAGAACAACAATACTGTATGATCCAACAACCTGGTATGGAACAGCAATCACTGTGCACATTTTATGATAATCAAAGTCTTAAAACTTGGAAAGAGGGAGAGAAATTACATCAAATTCACCCAATAACCAGGTTCAAGTACTTACATGCACTGAACTAGGCTGGGACGTGCTAGAGACAGGTCTAGGGTGGCTGAGACATGAGCCCTGTACAAACAACCTTTGAGCAGGCTTCTACCCAAAAAGGGACCAACCACTTATATCAAGCCTTATACACAAGCCCCATACCAACCTCACACAGTTGCATGATGAAGTGGGAAGAAGAACTCGAAAAGAGTTGGATTAGGAGGCCATTTGGACAAAATGTGCGACAATCTTCATTTGTACAAAATATAAAGAGAACACATTCACAATGACTTGACCAGGCCTAAGGTCAAGTTGAGAAGTTCTGAAATGTGCTGGGGAGATTGCCAAATGAAAGGCATGATGGCACATGTCTGGTTGTTCTACCACTGCATTCAACCAAACTGAACATTCGTGTTGCTTCTCGTTAAAGATATTACAGGCATAACCTTCCCTCTTGATCCTATGGTGATAGTGTTGAGCCACCCAGCGACGATGGGATATTACACATCTATTCTTACTTGGGAAGATTGATAACATAGCCAGTAAGCTAGTCTTAGCCCAGAAGAAAAATACCCCACTTCCAATGGGCATATGCTGGGGCAAAATCTGGCATATTTATTCAATGGAAAAATGACTGCAATTGTAGTGGATAAAATGCATCAGTTTGACCAGACACAGAAGCCCTCAAAGCATATGTCAAGAATCAGAGAGGGGATTAGAAAATAGCAAGGCATGTCTCCAACCTGGTGAGGACGGGACAGCTACATAGAATGCCGGATCTTCAGAAGAAAAGGAAATGGAGGCTAAACTGGCCTAGGGGAGTGGGTCAGCCTACTAGTGTTGTGTTCTGCTATCTTTTTTTCACCATTGTCTAAGGATTTCTATAATGTTCCTTTTCTTGATATGGCATTTTTAAAGTGACTCTCTTATATTTAAAGTTACATGCAGCTGATTTCTCCCCCACCAAAGACTTTTCCTCTTTGAATTCTTCCTCGCTCCCTTATTACTTGCATCTGTTTTGACTATGATGCCTACTTGAAAAATGAAATAAGTTGTTAAAAATAGTATTAATTTGCGATTAACTGAAGACTATCCCAAGTTTATATACTTGTGTATCTGTGCAGGGGCGGTTTTCTAGCTTGGACTCCGCAAAGATTGGACTGTACTGTTACCCACTGCCAGGATATTTGTTTTCGCATTGTTAATGCAAAGCTTCTTGCAATTCAAAGTGTTCAAGTGTTCAGTGTGTAGGGTCTTGATGGCTCCCTGGAAGGTTGTTAATATTACATTACATGAGTTTCTTACACCACACTGCATGCGTATACAAATCATACTGGATGCCTCTCTGATACCATACTGCGCACATTTACAATCCACATACAATTTCTAATAACATTCCAAGAGCCAGGATGCATAGATTATTGATGCTAAACTGCCACGTTTCTGATATTTCGCTGCATAGGTTTCTGATACCTGATACTCCGCTGCACGAGCATACGAGCCACACTGCTTGACTTTCTGGCACCATACTACAGAAATGTACGAACAAAACTGAGGTTGTAACGCCACTCTGCTTGAATTTACAAATCACCTGGCATACATTTCTGACGCCGCAATCCACTGGTTCATCATGCCACCATATACGAGTTTCTGATATTCCACTGCATGACTTTCTGATGCCCGATACCACTGCAAGAGTATACGAACGATATTGCAGGAATTTCTGGTACCATATTGCACACATTTACAAACCACAATGAGTATGTAATGCTACTCAACCTGAGTTTACAATTCCCAGTGAAGTAATTACATCAATGCCACAATGCACTAGTTCCTGATTCCACCCTATACAAGTGTCTGTTAACACACCACACGAGTACACAATCCATATTGCATCAGTTTCTGATACTATAGGTGCAAACTTGTAAGCAGAAAGCACAACGATCTTGTAATTCCCCTCTGTCTGATTGTATAACACAGCGCACAAGGTTCCAATACTACTGTGCACAAACGTATAATATTACACTCCACCAGTTTGCGACACCACAATGCATTAGTTTACTAATTACACAGCTAGATTCGTTGACACCACGCTGCAGCAGATTCTAGAACCGCGCTGAAGGAGTGTTACAACACCAAGAGTGTTGGAAAAAAAGCTGAAAGAGTTTGGTACACCACACCTTAAAAGTTCCTGCAATCGCTCTGTGTGAACCTCCTAACTTGGAACCCAGACGAGGGGCTCACTTCCAAGAAAGGCGCCACCCTGTCCTTTTATTACATTACAAAAGGGAAGAAAGGTCACTCGACCGCTACTCCAAAAACATGTTTGTTGACATTTAACAAACCATAGGCTGTTCGGCCCACAGTTGACATTTGAGCTGATTTTGGTTTAGAGTCCAACAACGACTCTCATTATTTAGACATGTTTGTTGATAAGACTGCGTTATTACAAGGAAAATAAATTAGGATACCGTGGCAGGTCAGCTGAAAACAAGAAAGTGCCGTGAACCTAGACAAAGAGCACAGAGTGGGAAAATATTTCTCGAAAAACAGTCAATAGTGGGATTAAACACATAAAGGAAAATGCTTTCACCGCTTACAGAATACTTGAATTTTCGATTCCCGATAGGTGGATTGGATGTTATGTAGGCCTCTCCAGACCTAAATACCAGCGCGTGCTAGAGGTGGCCACTGGCCCAGCTATGCTACCACTTGTTGGAATACCCAGCACAAACGCAACTTGTATTGCATAATTTTCATTTATTTAAGAAGTTGAGGGGAAAATAGCATGGGAAGGGTTGTCTTAGCTGGTGTGTTTAAAAATAATCGCTTTCAAATAAGTCTACACATTCCTATTGATGACTGTGAACTCCGAGGGGTAGTTCTGCTCCCAGTTTTAACACTGGTAAGGTTTGGAAAGCAATAAAAAAAAATCTAGCTTATGCGTCAAGAATTTTCAGTTCTATTAAGGACACAGAGGCGAGGATTATGCTTATCTCTCTCTTTACTGCAAACAAACAGCAGCCAATTAAAACATTTAAAACAAAAAACTACAATTCCCATGAAACCTGTAGTCCATAATATACCCAATCACAGGCCTGCTCCATGTATAACTAAGTCTGCAAACATAGTCCTTCCTCTTTCTTTGCAATCAAAACCAACAATACTTGACTCCCAGGAACTTGGAATCTTTGTCCCACCGAAATCCGCCGTAAAACATCGACAGTCTTCTATTCTGAAGAAAAACCAACTTCTTCTTTATGAATCCATCATAATCAGGCAGTTGTGTTAACCGCACCTGAAGTAAATAAGAAAATGTGCAATAATATCCAAACCTTTATACATTTAAAAAAAAAAAAAAATAGTCCAATAAAGTGGGAGGGCATACAAATCTACAAAATATTCGTATTATTGTCAAACAGTACAGCAAAACTAAGCTCATCATTAGATACTGGGTGGGACAATCCTCACCTCTGTGTCCTTAATAGAATTGAAAATTGTTGATGCGTAAGCTAGAAATGTTTTTATTCTATGTCAGGACCGGAGGCTTCGTATTATGCTAGTTCAAAGCTGATCTACCACTGCGAAAACAACATCAACAATTGGTTTGTGATAAACAACTTTAATGGTGGAGTCTGAGGAACAATCAGCTGCTCTCATTATATCGTCCAAACGAGAACCTACTGACAAGGCCTTAGAAGCTATAGCACCACGAACTGAGTGAGGTCCAAACATAGATACGTCTATTCCAGCTTCCCCAGTAATCCAGCTGACCCATCTGGCCAAGGTGACCACTGAAACTGGGACATAAGGTTTCTGCAAAGAAATGAGCAATTGTCCCTGAATATCTCTACGATGTAAACGTGTACATTCTACATATGCTTTCAAACACTTGACAATACACAACTTTTGATGATGGGGAAAAGATGGATAACATACACATCTAGAAGCTGTTTTCGTATGATTAGAAATAGTAAATGAAATTCCCGAAGGAGTAAATCCTCTACCTGCTAAGTCCAAAGTTCGGATACTCTTCCACAAGATAAAAGACAGTAACACAGTAAGTTTAGCCGACAACTGTTTACGTGAGAGATCCTCATTACATGGCCAATTCTTCAAGAATCTTAAAACCACATCTATATCCCATAACACTGTATACTGAGGTTGTGGAGGTTTAACCATCTTAATTCCTCGCATCAGTTTACATAACAAAGGATGTTCCCCAATAGTCTTCTCTTCTGCGTGAGGATGACCCGCAGAAATAGCGGATCTGAAATTGTTAATGGTTCTGTACGCTAGACCTTGAGAAGCTAAGTCAGAAAGAAAATGAACAATTATTTTAATGTCTGCCCCCAGGGGATCAACACTTTGTTCACTACACCAACCAACCCATCTTTTCCAAGAAGATTCATATCTCCTGTGAGTGGAAGGGGCCCAAGATTGGGATACGAAGAACAAAGCTTTGCCTGAAACTCCTGGCACTTGCCATCATCTCCAGAATCTCTCGACGCCATGAGCGGCAACTGTCCCTGAATCATTAGGGGATATCTTGCCTGAGATAGTGTCCTCTGAATCATGGAAAAAGGAGGAAAAGCATACAGAATCCCCTTCTCCCATGATTGCAGAAATGCATCTGTTCCCAACGCTTGTGGATCCGGTCTCCAACTGAAGAATCAAGTCAGTTGAGTATTGAGTCTCGAGTCAAACAGATCCATTGAACAAGGGCCCCACTGAAGATTCAGTTGTTGGAATACTAAATGATTGAGCTTCCAATCGCTGCCATTCCTGAGGAACTGAGAGTTCCAATCTGCTGACAGATTTGCCCACCCGGTAAATATTCCGCTGTCACTGAAATGGGATGCTGAAGGTAGAATTGCCAAAAACTCCTTTGCTATCTCCACCAGAACACGTGATCTGGTTCCCCCCAACCGATTGATGTATTGGACCGCCGAAATGTTGTCCATACGTAAAAGGATGCAACATTTTGCCTGTCGAGGGGAAAGGGATCGGATTGCAAAAGCTCCCGCTAGAAGTTCCAGACAGTTGATGTGTAATTTCAGTTTGTCTGTCGACCAACGGCCTCCTGTCTGAACTGAACCACAACGAGCCCCCCAACCTCACCTGCTGGCATCGGACTCTATTATCATCTCCGGCACTGACGCAAAAATGGCTCTGCCATTCCATGCATCCATGTGAGCTAGCCACCAAGCTATCTCCGCTCTGGCTTCCTCTGACAAGGCAATCTGTTCCGCGTAGGCTAAATCCCTGCGGAGGTGTAGGATCTTCAACCGTTGTAGTGCACGGTAGTGAATAGGGCCCGGAAAGATCGCCTGAATGGAAGAGGCTAATAGACTGACTAGACGTGCCAGGGTCTTCAACAATATGGTCGGAGAGGCGAGGGCTCTCCTCAACTCTTTCTTGATGGATTTCCTTTTTGCGGAAGGTAATAACAGTTGGGCTTTGATTGAGTTCACTTGAAAACCTAAAAATTCTATAACTTTGGACGGAATCAATATTGATTTTTCCGAGTTGATTAGGAAATCTAGGTCTTGCAAGATCTGGATCGTCCAAGAGAGGTGTAATAACAATGAGCCTTCTGTCTGGGCCATGATCAAAATGTCGTCCAGATATATGATACGGCGTATGCCTCTTTCTCTGAGAAATTGCACCACTGGTCTTAAAAGCTTGGTGAAACACCAGGGAGCGGAGGACAAACCGAACAGGAGAACAGCAAACTCGTATCAATGGTCTCACCATTGGAATTGAAGAAACCTTTGATGAGGTTCGAATACATGGACTGTAAGGTAAGCGTCTTTGAGATCCAGACGTACCATATAGTCTCCTTCTTGCAGAAGATCCCTTAGCAAGTGAATACCTTCCATTTTGAAATGGCGATAAATTACCCAGGAGTTGAAATCCTTTAGATTGAGTACAAGATGCAAACTGCCCCCCTTTTTTTGAACTAGAAAAACAGAGCTTACAAATCCGGAAGGGTGATAACTCGATTTGATGATAGCACGTTTGTGAAGTAAGGCCTGAACCTCTGCATCTATGAAAGAGCTCTCTATCTGGGAAAAAAGAATGGGCAGAGGAAAGAAAGTCTGCTGGGGACAAGCATAAAACTCCAGTTGAAATCCCCTCACTTTCTGCAGCACCCATGCATCTTGGGAAATGCGTTCCCAAGCCCTGACATGTTCCTTCAATCTCCCCCCCAGAAAAACTTCTGAGAATGGGATGATTCTCACATGTAGTTGTTCCATCGGTAGAGTTGAAACCACCTCGGTTACCTCAGAAACCACGGCCTCTGCCTCTGCCTCTCCGGGCTCTAGAAGGGTAGAATTCCGATCTGGAGTAGGGAGATTGACCCTGTTGATTATATCTTCCTGAGGTCTGGTAAAAACCACGGCCTGGCGCTCAACCTCTATAGCGTCCGGCCCTGGCAAAAAGACCCCTGCTGAACATCTTTTTCATGGAAGATTGGGCTTTATCCAACGCCGAGAAAGTAGCCACATACTTTCCCAAATCTTTGACAAATTTGTCTCCAAAGAGCAATCCATTCGCCAGGTGCCCTGCTTCGTTAGTCGCTAATTCTGCTAGTTTTGGGTCGATTCTCATCAAAAATGAGCGTCTGCGCTCCGTGGACATGGCACAATTAGCATTGCCTAACAAACACATGGCTTGTTGAGCCCATTCTAACATGACTTGCGGGTCAATGGGAGTGTTAGCACTCTTTCGCTTGGACAGCTAATTCCAAGATCTTTGTTAAAGGGCCAGAAATGTCCAAACGTTTATCAGGACACTTTTCCAGGCTCTATCCAAGCCTTTCTTAGGGTCCTTAAAGAACCTCTTAATAAAGGTGCCCATCTTCAGATCAAGTTCAGGCGTCTCCGCCATCTTGCCTTTCAAGGAAGGTCATGGGCATTCTGAACGTAAGGTGTTACAAACGTCTCAATCAAAACCTTTCCGAATTCGATCTTGTACGTATAGTGCTACCTCTGCACATGGTATCCATTCTGTAGATCGTGCATGTATTATATTCTCCGGGTAAAAAGATAAATTACGGAGAGTCTGATCACTCTCTTGTGTATTACGTGACCTGTGTTTGCGTTTACCAGAAGGTTTGGGCTCGATTTGATCTTGATCAGAATCAGAAGATGATGAATGTGATGAAGGATTGCCCTCCGTAAGCATAGAGGGTTCCAAACCGGTCTCTGGGATCTCCGGGGTCTGAAGAGAACCATATTCATGGTCTTGTAAAATGGACGCAGCCATATGTGCTAGGATCTCTGCGGATGAGGCTGGTCCTTTTGAGGCTCGTCTGGGAAAACCCATATTCGAATTCTGGCCCGGTCGGGAACCAGTGTCAGGTAGTGAACGTCCTTGCAGTTCACGTTGCCCAAATCTAGTCAGTGATTTAGTAAAGGGCTTTAAAGCCTTAATAAGACCCTGATTCACAGAATCTTGGACATGGTAATCCAAGGCTTCCACTAATCTCTACTCCATGTGCTGTTCTTCAGCTATTTCAGGAAGATCCTGTTCATATTCATCCTCTTCGGTGTAGTACGCCATATTTTCCTTGAGGATGAGTGAAGGAGTTCAAAGGGGCACTAGTGTCCAGCAGGAAAACTCCAGAGAGTCAATCAAATATATATAAAATATATTTCAATTATTTCAATTATTATTATTTATTTATTGCAGGCTAGAAAGTGGAGGGAGCTCCTGCTTTACCCCAAGGCAGAGCCTTACTCATGATCATTCGCCCTGTTGGGCGTTCTGGGGCTAAAAATAAACTTTGACTGGCACTGTGCCAGCAAAACGAGTTTGTGTGCAGTGTTTCCTCCGATCGACCACACCTAAACGAGGATCAGAGGAAAGACGCACGTACGAAGCTAAAAATAAAGAGAGGACTAGTCCTCCCGACCAACAGTCGTGGTCTCAGAGTCGGAGAGACTCCGAAGCTTAAATCTCGTCCGAAAGGACCCCTGGGGCTAGCGCTTCCTCGAGCGGCCAAAAAGCCCAAAAAGGGAAAACCCCCTTTGAGCGCTACGCCGTGACCACCACTCAGAACATATTGGCCTCTGAAATAGTGATAGCGCGCGCAGCGCCGAGAGAGTAAAAAGCACCACGCTGCGGTAGAAGCCCGGCTCCCGCTCCACGCTGCAAATATTAAACATAAAATATAAATCAACAGGGCAAATCACTGTGTTAGAATGAAAAATTATGGAGGAGGAACCACTAATCTAATGGCTGCGAGGAGCAAAGAAAGAGGAAGGACTATGTTTGCAGACTTAGTTATACATGGAGCAGGCCTGTGATTGGGTATATTATGGACTACAGGTTTCATGGGAAATGTAGTTTTTTGTTTTAAGTGTTTTAATTGGCTGCTGTTTGTTTGCAGTAAAGAGAGAGATAAGCATAATACGAAGCCTCCGGTCCTGACATAGAATTCGGAAGCATCTGTACCTCCCTTCCAGGGACTCCCATCTTTAGATGCCCAGACGTTTGCCTGTCTCCTCACCTCAAATGTGAAGCTCCTTGCCCAGCCGCCATTGCAGAGGTATTTCTGGTGTTGTATGCATGATATAACAGAGCACTAACTGCCGCTATGGGCCTTCCCCAGAGCATACTCTGGGTGAAAAAACCCAAGTTTCCATTCCAAGTTTGTCCAGAGACCCAGAATTATAGGGTCCGAAAACTCTGTAATTCCAGGTGACTCCAGGCCTGTAAAACTGACAGTAGGACACGGGCTGCGGGCAGCAGCATTACACAGCACCTGCCTGCTCTCTGCTGCTGTCTAGGGGGGAGCAGATAACGTCCCCCCCAAGCAGATAGGTACAAGTGTGCCCTTTACACCTACCTGCTCTCATACCCCCTCACCCACACCGGCAGTCCTGCACACACTTTCTGCTGGCTTAGTGTTTTTTTTCTTCCCAAAATGGTGAAATACTGCCGGTAAAACACCCGGTAAAGCCAGGTTCGAGCAGTTATCCTCCATTTCGGAGAAAAAAAAGCACACTGGGGCATATTTACAAGGAAGTGGCGCAGCACTGCGCCACAATTGGCAGTGCTGCGTCACTTCAGAAACGCAAGGATGAGCCATATTTACATAAATACGGTGCACCCCTGTGTTTTCCCTAGCGCTGGCACTAAATTTAGCTGCCTAGCGCCAACGCAGAAACCCTTGCACTATGGTGAAAGGGTGCCTGCATTGCAGAGAATGATTGTCTATGTGCAGGAAGGTGTCCCTTCCTGCACATAAACAATCAATAAAGGCGATTTGTTACTCCTATGTGTGCTGCAGAATGCAGCACTCATAGAAGTAGCAAATTATCATTATATAATGATTGCTTATTTGTAGGAAGGGGCACCTTCCTGCACATAGACAATCATTAATGGCCTTTTGCTAATTCTACGTGTGCTGCAAAATGCAGCACACATAGAAAAAGATAAAAACGAAGAGAAATAAAAGTATTTCTCCTTGTTGCGTCATGCTAACGCCACCCTTAGGGGTGGTGTTAGTTTTTGGCGCTGCCCCAGATTTATGTTTCGTGTGTCAAAAAGCAATGGGTGTTGCCTGGGTATACCCACAGCAAAACCCATTGCACCCCTCTCTGCTGCAGAAAACTGTGTTGAGGGACCTATATTTACAAGCGGCGTTAAGCCACAAAAAGTGGCTTAATGCATCCTCATAAATATGGCACAGGGCACAGTGCAACCTGAGCATCTTAAAAAGTGACACTTTGGTGAGCTAGAGGATTGTAAATATGCCCCTGACAGTTGGAAGATTTTGTTATGGAGCTACTGGCCAGTATTTTATATGTTGTCCTTCTTGTATCTCCGTATCAAAGTCCTATGAGGATCGATGTGCACTCACACCCAGACTGTCTGCACTGAGCGCACTCTGACACCATAAACTTCCTAGCACAAACAAACCTGTGTTCTTCTATGCTGGTGGGCATAGGTGCTCAGTGCCTGCACCAGGGAGGAAGGAGCACATACAGCCGTTGTGTGAGGTGCTGTAGGTTTCCAGACTCTTGAATGGAGACATTTGAAGGCCCGCATCATGGTGGATGCCATCCCAGACTCTGCACCCACCACTGAGGTGGAACTCAGGGACTGTCCAGGTTTTAGGATGCACATGTACACTTCTAGCTAGCGTGGCCCAGACAAAGTATGAAACTGGGACTCACCTCAGGGGGTAAAGCTAAAGCATCCCTGGGACTCTATCACTATTGATCATACACTTAAGATCTACCACTTCCTGGGAGGAAGACATAGGGTGCAATCTAGAGGGCCTATTTTCCCACCATGTGCATGCACATTGACAAAGTGTGGATTTCCTGATTTGCATGGGCGTGACACCCATGTAAATGAAGAAATGCTCCCTTGTCAATGCACGGATGATGCACTGTCTTGGATCCTAGGTTAGAGAAGGGCCCTTCAGCACCACCATTCTATCATACAAAACTATAGCCTCTCTCCTCCCTCCACATCAAAAGGGCCTGAACTCTCGACGTTTGCCCAGATGTATAGAAGCTACAGTTCTTTGAATGCGGTTAGAAATATTTCTGCTTAACAGCCTCCAAAAACTTTCTATATCTAGAGAAAATTGGCTAAAAATAAAATTTGTTAAGTAGTATAGTTCATATATTTACCAAAATCCGCTAAGAATTTGCTATAAAAAACAAAGAGAGTCGGAAAACCACAAAAAAGGGAGGAAGCAAAGAAAGGCAAAACAAATAAACACTAAGGCCCATATTTATACTTTTTTAGTGCCGCCTTTGCGTCACTTTTTGATGCAAAAGCGGCACAAATGTACAAAGTACAATTGTATTTTGCAAGTTTGTGCTGCTTTTGCGTCAAAAAATTACGCAAAGGCGGCGCAAAAAAGTATAAATATGGGCCTGAGAGTGCAGCACTCAAGTACAGCAGTGACCATGGCAACAAGCATGGCCTTATACAACCTCACAGTCTCCCTCAGTCCTTCCCCGGAGTACCTGCTGCTAGTTGTCCGCATTCCCAACGAATACTTCCAATCTCTGATAACTGTAACTATGACTGCTAATTTAACAACGAAAACAATTCACTAGGATTGGTTAAGTGACGGGGAGGGTTCTCCATTGGGAACCAGCTTTGGACCTTCCAGGAAGCTTTAGGTACAGAATGAAGAAAACACGCAAATGGTAGAAGATGACTGCAAGTCCATTTAAGGATGATCTCTGCCGGATGGACAGCAACTGGAATAACAAGAGCCAGTGCATTCTAAGTCCTATCGCAATTGCAAAACTGTTCTACTACATCATCATTCCAGCATGAGCTGATCCCAACTCCTAGATGTTAACAAGTCTACCACATGTCCTCTTTTCATTTCACAAAGGTCTCCCAACACTAATCAGGCATGGTACAGACTTTCCAGCTCGTGCTAACATGAACCACACTTGATTCACAAGCCTAGAGGTCATAGGCTCAAAACGTCAGCTTCCCTGAACATGCTTCCTGTTTGGGCCTAGGAAACAGAATGCAAAAACAAGCACTGGGAAAGGCAATAGGTAACCTTGGCAATGGCGTGGGAGTGGTGAACCGGAGGGCGGGTGGTGATGTGAGAAACTGACAGCCACGTCTTTCGCTGCTGCAGTGCTGAGGGTGGAGCACAGATTGGACAGAGTGGCAACGAGACTGTGCCTGTGTTTGGGCCCCAGAGATAGTCGCACTGCAGGAATAAGTGCTTTTGGGTAACCCTGGTCACTGAGAAGCCACAGAAAGAGTTGTCAAATCCAAACATGAAAGAAGGCAGGTGGGAGTGGGAAGGAGATGAAACAGTGGCGGTGGGGGTGAAGAAGAAAGGGCAGGGTGGGTGGTTGTCAGGGAAAAGAACAAACAAGGGATGGGGATAATAGCACACAGCATAATAATAACAAGTAACAACCAGAAAGGCACAAACAGGGCAAGAAACTGGCAAAAATCCACAGAAAGGCACACACAGAAGGCAAGAAACGAGCAGAAAGGGACACCAGAGGACAAGAAATGGGCAGCGAGGCACAAACAGATGGCAAGAAATCGACAGAAAGGCAGAAACAGAGGGCAAGAAATGGGTAGAAAGGCAGAAACAGAGGACAAGAAACAGACAGGAAGGTAGAAGCAGAGGGCAGGAAATGGGCAGAGAGGCACAAACAGGGCAAGAAACAAGCAGAGAGGCACTAACAGAAGTCAAGAAATGAGCAGAAAATGGTCAGAAAGACACAGAGGGCACGAAGCAGAGAGGCAGAAACAGAGGGCAACAAACAGGCAGAGAGGCAGAAACAGAAGGCAAGAAACAAGCAGAAAGGCACAAACAGAGGGCAAGAAACGAGCCGAGAACAGGCAGAGAGGCACAAACAGAGGGCATGAAACGAGCAGAAAGGCACAAACAGAGGGCAAGAAATGAGCAAGAAGACAGAAACAGAGGGCAAGAAATGATCAGAAAAGCAGAAACAGAGGGCAAGAAATAAGCAGAAAATGGGTGAAGAGGCACAAACAGTGGTCTAGAAATGAGCAGGGAGGCACAAACAGAAGGCAAGAAATGAGCAGAAAGGCACAGAGGGCAAGAAACCAGAAGAAAGGCACAAAAAGAGGGCAGGAAACTAGCAGAAAATGGGCAGAGAGGCTGAAACAGAGGGCAAGAAATGGGCAGAAACAGAGGCAAGAAAGGAGCAGAAAACAGACAGAGAGGAACAAACAGAGAGCAAGAAACAAGCAGAAAGGCACAAACAGAATGCAAGAAAGGAGCAGAGAAGGATAAACAGAGGGCAAGAAATGGGCAGAAAAACATAAACAGAGGGCAAGTAATGGGCAGCGAGGCACAAACGGCAAGAAACGGACAGAAAGGCACAAACAGAGGGCAAGAAATGGGCAGAAAGGCACAAACAGAGGGCAAGAAATGAGCAGCAAGGCACAAACAGGGCAAGAAACAAACCGAAAGGCACCAACAGAGGGCAAGAAACCGACAGAGGCACAGAGGCCAAGAAACAAGCAGAAAGGCACAAACAGAGGGCAAGAAACGAGCAGAGAACAGGCAGAGAGGCACAAACAGAGGGCATGACACAAGCAGAAAGGCACAAACAGAGGGCAAGAAATGAGTAAGAAATGAGCAAGAAAACAGAAACAGAGGGCAATAAATGATAAAAAAAAGCAGAAACAGAGGGCAAGAAACGAGCAGAAAATGGGCGGAGAGGCACAAACAGTGGTCTAGAAATGAGCAGAAAGGCACATACAGAAGGCAAGAAATGAGCAGAAAGGCACAGAGGGCAAGTAATGGGCAGTGAGGCACAAATAGGGCAAGAAACGGACAGACCAGCACAAACAGAGGGCAAGAAATGGGCAGAAGGGCACAAACAAAGGGCAAGAAACGAGCAGAGAACAGGCAGAGAGGTACAAACAGAGAGCAAGAAACAAGCAGAAAGGCACAAACAGAATGCAAGAAAGGAGCAGAGAAGGATAAACAGAGGGCAAGAAATGGGCAGAAAAACATAAACAGAGGGCAAGTAATGGGCAGCGAGGCACAACAGGGTAAGAAACGGACAGAAAGGCACAAACTGAGGGCAAGAAATGGGCAGAAAGGCACAAACAGGGCAAGAAATGAGCAGCAAGGCACAAACAGAGAGCAAGAACCGAGCAGAAAATGGGCAGAGAGGGATAAACAGAGGGCAAAAAATGGGCAGAGAGGCACAAACAGGGCAAGAAATGAACAGAAAGGCACAATCAGAGGGCAAGAAACAGGCAGCAAGGCACAAACCTAAGTCAAGAAATTGACCGAGGCACAAATAGAGGGCAAGAAATGACCAGAAAGGCCAAGACAGAGGGCAAGAAATGAGCAGAATATTAGCAAAAATGCACAAACAGAGGGCATGAAACAAGCAGAAAGGCACAGAGGGCAAGAAAAGAGCAGAACATGTGTAGAGAGGCACAAACAGAGGAGAGACTCAATGGCATGGCTCATAAAACAAACGCCAACGCTAAACATCCAAGCCTACATGGAAAAGAAAGCAGCCATATCAAACGAACCAAGCAACAGGAGCAATAGTGCACCTAATGTGTGGTGGACCTAGTCACCCATTGAAAACAGAATTAAAAAGTAGTCCAGAAACAATGGATAAAAACTAGCCTCTGCATACAGTAACAGTAGTTGGCCATTGCTCTCGGGGAGGGTTGGACACCAGAAAAGGCATGCCCCTGACAAATGGGGGTACTGCAAAATGGAGCAATAATGGTGCCAGCAAATGGGAAGGCAATGGGGGTGCTGAAGTCCATGATGTATATACAGCATGTCTCGGTTCGAGACAGTACATGCACCCAGGCTAGAGCCAAGACCTAACAAGTCAAAGAGAACAGAGGCCAACCCTGTAACTGGTGCGGACAGCTCTTCGACTGCAGAGCCTGTAGTACTTAATACGTTGAACAACTAGTTAACTGGCAAGTTACAGTGTAAAACCCAGTGAACAAATTGTAATGTGAAGATATGTCTTTTGTAAAATATAATGCATAATCACCATGCATTTCACACCAAGACACAAATAGAAAACATATTCACTTTATTTTTTCATTGTATAATTCTCTGTTTAAATGTCACTGTAGATTTTTCCTTGGAAGGTATTGCATACTGTAAGCCCATCTGTGGTATTATACATTATCCACACCAGAGCCTGCAAGATGGCTCCTCAGTAATTATCTGGGAAATCATAACAAAAAAGCAGAGTCACCTTTCAGAGATGGCACTCGGAGCTGCGAAGACATCTGAATTACTCTATAATCATGAACAGATTTTGATATCTCTGCTACTTCTCAGTGCAAAAAGAGAGTTATCCTTATGTGCCAAGTAGGATGATAGGCTTTTAGGCACCAGTTTGCAGCAGTAACCACAGTCGTTCTCTTATGAACCTCAAACTGGCATAGAGATCGATAAAAGCTTTACCCTGGTGCAGAGACACTCACAGTGGTCGAGCAGGCAGCTAGAATTTACACGTAGTCATCATTTTGATTGCCTACTTCAGCCCCCAGCTCATGTTTGTCCGTTCATTCTCCTTTATGTTATGCTTATCACTTCACCATCTTGGTGTACTTCATGCACACCATTTTTAATGTAAACAAATTATTAAAAGGACCGATGTTCTCACAAGGTCGCGAGTTGAAAGAGCTCATCTTCAGGTTTAGTATGTTTGACAGCACCCCACCAGAAGCTGTGTTGTTCTTTGTGCATCGAGTGGAGTAATTTTGTGGTGGAATGAAATCTATGCAATTGAGAGGGTTGAGAGATGGAGGTTCCAGGAAAAACAATTGCTGCATGTCCTACTGGGGGTTTGTATTGCTATTTTGGGCACTCAAACAAGCATTTAAACATCTTATGGTTCATCATGCATCCTTTTAGCAGTGGCAACAAGTTCCTCACAATCACCAGTTACCACAAGAACTGGTCGAAAGGCTAAAGACAAGTAAAGAATGAAATCTACTCATGTCTTAGCTACTTCAAATGTAATCACTATGGGGTATAAGAGGAGAGTGTGTGCCAGTAGCGGCCTCCACAAATCTCAATAGACGGGTGGTGGGAGGAATAGTTAAGGGGGGGTTGAATAATAAAATATATATTTTTAAAAACTTACCTGCCCACTGCTGCCACCTGCCTCATCCTCTCCCAATGGTGTTAGTGTTCCAGCAGTCCCTGGGACACCAGCACAGGCTTCCCATGGAATCCTGGCACTGCTCTCATGCTATACCTAGCATGAGAGCAGCATCAGGATTGATCTGAGTGGCTTTGTCTGCCACTCAGACAGTGCACTGGAATCTGTGCTGTTTCTCCAACCCGTCTGCGCAACACAGCTGGGTTGGAGAAACCTAAGTGTGCATGTCAGTTTGGCTGGCCTAACACAGCCTGCCAAATTGACAGGCGCACTTTTAAGTGGACTTACTCCCCTCCTTGTCCTCCCCCTTCCCATGGCCCAGGCCTGCCCCTCCATGCACATGCTGGCTCAGCTAGAAGTTGAAAAATAAAACGATATTTAAATATTGTTTTATTTTTCAGCTGCTGACTGAGCCAGTGGGGCAACGCTCCATCGTCATTGTGGAGGAGCTGCCTCTTTGTGCAGCTGCAAAACTGTAAGCTGCATTTTATAGTATGGAGAAGTGGTCAATGTCCACAACTGAATGCTGATCCAAAGCACTGAAGGTTGAAGACACAGGCAGTTGGCAGAGAAAGTTAGGCAAGTGGCTCTTTTCTTTCAGAATGAAGCATGTCCCTTTGTTCATCCTCCCATCACATGTCCTAGTGATGCCCACATGATGCAGAGGAACCCTTGTTATTTTTGATACGCTCTGGTTGTAAGTTTTGAACATTATGTGAAGGTGCTAAAGTGCCTTGTGAAGAGTCAGCATGAAGTGCTGCTATTGAGATGCATTTGGCAATAAAGCGAGACATGTTATAGATTGAACTATGATCTAATCACCATATTGTATGTGACACTGTAATGGGAAGAACTTTTTTGTGTACTCTGCAAACAGTTGCATGTTATGTAAATATGTAGCAAAAAAAAGACACAAACTTGTTTGTGTTGGAATTATAGGGCAAGCACAGGAACATCAGCAATGTCATTTTGAAATGAAAAGTAGAAAATTGGTGCATCAATTTTGACAAACTGAATTGATGATTGTATGAAGCTGGCTGGTCTGCGGTAGGTACTTACGCTTTATGCCAGGTCCAGGTATCCTCTAATAGTGTAGTGTAGGCATTGTCTAGAAGCCAGGCTCTCTAGAGATAGCTGTAGATGAGCAGCCAAAGCTTATCTAGGAGACATGCACAGTTCATGCAATACCACTGTAGTCACAAAGCACTTACACACATGAAAGAAAACACTCAGTTTTACGAAAATAAAGGCTCTTTATTAGAGTAACACTGAACCAAAACACTAGATAGGCAGCACTCCTATTTGAGGGAAGTAAACACACCAAATACGTACACTAGTAATCAGTAATAGACATAAAAAGTGGTAGAAAACGGTGCAAATGGAAATTGACAATAGTGACCCTAGGGGGAGCCCAAACCATATACTAAAAAAATGGAATGCAAATGCAGGACCCCCCACCTAGGTAAGTGGAATGTGTAGAGACGAGCTGGAGGAACTAGGGAACCCCAAAGGTAAGTACCACAGTGCCCACCAGCGACCAGGAAAAAAAGGAGTACGTTACTGTTTTTGTCCCCATACCAGTCTGAAGGACTGAAAAGAAGAAAATGCAACACCCAGACAAGACTTCAAGAAACCAGCAGTGGATTCCTGAAGAGGAAGACATGTGGAAGAAGGGGACCAAGTCCAGAAGTCACAGAAGTGTCCACTGGAGGCAGGAGCCACTACCCATCCGTCTGAGGTTGCAGGAGTTGGTTGATAGTAGGACAAAGACAGTCCGGAATGCATCCCTGGAGCAGGTGAAGAGTTCCTAAAGAATGCAGTTGATATCCCACACCAGATGGAGGATTTCAGTCAGTCAGTGGCGTAGAAGAGTCACCAACACGCCTTCGCAAAGGCAGAAGTCATGGTGAAGAAACATTGGAGCTGCCGGGGACCAGCAACATCCAGAAGGACTCAACCCACAGTGGGAGTCCTGGGGGGACCCTTGGCAAGGCAGAGAGTCCACAGAAGAAAAGGCAGCCCTCACACGAGACCCACTAGCAGAAGACCCAGGAGTCGAAGAGGAGCCCACACAGCACAACTGGAGAGGGTCCCAGGCCGCAGGAGAAGCACACAGAGGGCTGTGCATCGCAGGAAGGAGTGCTGGGGGCTGGGGCTACACAGAGCCTGAAGATCCCTTGGATGAGATGCCCACAAGCTCTTGTTGCTGCAAGAGATTCGGTGCTCAGGGGTACTGTCCTGAGTGGGAAGGAAATGACTTATCTTCACCAAAGGTGGACAGCTGGCAGAGAGGTCTAAGAGGACTACTACAGACCACCACCCTTGATGCAGGATCCATGCAGCTCAGGATGAGAGGAGATCCACGCAGCCAGTCGTCATTGCGGTTGGTGCCTGCAGATGCAGGGGAGTGACTCCTTCACTCCAAAAGAGATTCCTTCTTCCTTATTGTGCAGACTGAAGAATTGCCACCCTCAGAGGATGCACAGTTGGGGAAATGTTGCAGAAGCTGGAAGATGAGTCCTGCTGGAATCTTGCAAGCGGAATCTGATGATCCATCCTGGAGGAAGACCCTAAATAGCCCTGAAAGGGGGATTGGTCACCTAGCCAGGTGACCACCTATCAGGAGGAGGCTCTGACGTCACTTGCCTGCCTTGGCCACTCAGATGCTCCTAGAGGTCCCTGTCCACCGTGGAATTTAAGATGGAAAAACCCAGGGACCCTCTGGAGGAGCTCTGATCACCACTGTGGGGTGGTGATAGACAGGGGAGTGGTCACTCCCCTTTCCATTGTCCAGTTTCACACCAGAACAGGGACTGGGGGTCCCTGAACCGGTGTAGACTGGTTTATGCATGGAGCGCACCAAATGTGCACTTCGAAGCATACCAGTGGCTTGGGGAGGCTACCCCTCCGAAACAATGTAACACCTATTACCAAAGGGAGAGGGTGATACCACCCTCTCACAAAGGAAATCCTTTGCTCTGCCTTCCTGGGCATGAGCTGTTCAACCAACAGGAGGGCAGAAACCTGTCTGAGGGGTGGCAGCAGCTTGGGCTTGCTGGAAAACCCTAGGAGGCCGGTAGAAGTAGTACTGGGAGTCCTCTAAGGAGCCCACAGAGAGAGAATGAAATCATACTTCTAATGCTGGCAACAGTATTGGGGTATGATTCTGACATGTTTGATACCAAACACGCCTAGGTTTGGAGTTACCATTTTGTAGCTGGGCATAGGTAGTGACCTATGTCTAGTACATGCATAAAATGGCATCCCCGCACTCATGAGGTTCAGGAAAATAGAACTGGAGTTTGTGGGGGCACCTCTGCTAGTGCAGGGGTGTCCTCACACACAGGTACTTGCACCCTGCCCTCTGGGCTGGGAGGGCCTACCATAGGGGTGACTTACAGTGACCTGTAGTGAAAAGGGTGCATGCACCCTTTCACACAGGCTGCAATGGCAAGCCTGCATATACACTTTGCATGGGCTCCCCATGGGTGGCATAATACATGTTGCACCCCATGGGGGCCCCTTGGGACCCCTATGCCCTGGGTACGTAGGTACCATTTACTAGGGACTTACATGGAGGCACCAGAATGCCACATGTTGGGTATAGGTGGTTCAAGTAAACAAGTTTGAAGGGAGAAAGCATAATCACCGGGGTCCTGGTTAGCAGGATCCCAGTGAACACAGTCAAACACACTGACAACAGGCAGAAAATGGGGCTAACCATGCAAAGAAAGGGGGTACTTTCCTACAATGATTATTTGGGTGGCAGTAACAAAGGGAAGGTAAAAGGCAACTTCAGCGTGCAGGCTGTCCTAAGGAGGAGGGTGACTACTTTTATTATTTTATTTGAAGTGATTAAATATGTTTTAACATTGCATCTTATACATAACTGCTGCCTGGTATACAACATTACCAATAAGGAGGCAGTAGAGTACAGGGGAAGAAATTACATGAATACTCATGATGGTGAGTATGAGTTGGCAATGCAAGCTTTAGAAAATAATAGCAAAATGTAGGTAAATGTAGTTGTAGAAAGGCATCAGTTTTTTTCCGGGACACAATTACCAGTCGAGCCTATATCAGAGAGTTAAGAACACTGGTGGATCTACCCTAATTTAGAGAGCTACTTGAAAAAATTATAAGGGACGAAGTAATAAATCACACAAGTAGAAGGAAGAGTCAAGAAAAATTACTGAATGTGCATAAACCATCATTACAAAAAGTTATTCTGATAGTTTAGAGAATGGGAAGTACATCAATGTATGTCAAGGAATTAAATAAGAGCCCTACTAATAATGTATTAAGTTATGTTGCGGTCACACGCAAATCTAAAGTTGGTAAAACAGTTGAGAAAGATTAAGGTTGGGGAAGAAAGGAGGCAGAAGCTCCCATCATGGTTCGCCCCTAAACCTGTGTCCGGGCTTAAGCCACCGTACTGGCAGGAGAATGCTAACTCGAGGTGGGGAGGAAATTGGTTGAATCCGGGTGTTCGGGACACGCCAGTCCAAAGCAAGAATTAAAGCTTTGAGGAGCTTGAGCGGTGAATGTAGTCCTGGGAGCGGTGAAAGAGCGCACAGTAAGGAGTGAAATGCTTGGAGGGTGAGGGGTAAGACAGCAACAGTTGCAATACGGAGGGGGAGGCACTTGAGTTAAAACCCACCCCGCAGCTTGACAAGGAAAGGCTGGCGGTGAGCGGTGCTGTCCTGGGGGGATTGTGTTAGGCTCCCCGAGGGTGCAGTGAGAGCTCAGTCAGCGGCGACGCGGCCTGCCTAGTTGCAGGTGCAGCTTGCTGCAGCTCAGCTAACCTGCAATCTTGCATTCTGCACATTTCAAGAGCTTGAGTAAAACAAAAGGGGGAAAAAAGGAATAAACAAGGTAAAGCAGCGTGTTTGTGCACGCATTAAAGCAGTAGGAGATACAGGACCCAAGTAATGTTCTTCAATACCTAACTGCCAGCCAAGATTGAGGCAAGTGTATTCCGTTAAACTGGTAACATGCCACCCTCCTAAAGCAAACAAGCAACTAAGGATGCAGCCTCCCTCTGCCTCTCTCTCTCTAAGTTCCTTTAGCCCTATGAAGCGGATGCCACAAGAGCTAGGGGGTAAAGGTCATCCCCCTGGTAAAGTGAAGCACACCAAATCTGCCAAAGTTTGTTTGAACTTATCAGCGGGTGGATTTCTAGAGCCCTTAGCATGGAACCTTCTCTGAATGATGCAGAGAACTCAGAGGGAGGGAAGCCGGTGGAGAACTCTCAGACGAATATCAGAGGCTCACTGGAAGAGTTTTCGAATGCAGGGTGTTCGCAAGTCAGCAGAGTGAGTGTGCCACCTTCTAATGGGCAACAGGGAGAACTAAACCCTGTGGAGCACACTGCATTTGCTAGCACAAGTTATAAGCAGACTACTTCGGCTGCATTGGAGCAAAATGAGGCCACTCACTTCCTGTACAGCTCAACCTTAGCCCATGATACACTGAGAAAAGCTAGTAAAAAATTATTGTAACCCCTTTTCCTTTCTAAATGTTTGATTATGGCGGGGCGAAGAAAGTGGAAGCCCAGATCGAACAGCATAGGGAAGAGGTGGGCACTCAACAATAGCTACTCTCTATAGACCCTAAACTCAACGGTGCAATGCCAGACAGTCAAGCTAGAACAGTTACCCAGCTCCCTACAATAGAATCTGCTGCCTCAAGGGCAAATGATCCTAAGGTTAGCGGCTGCAGTTGTGGCTGCATCTGGAATGGCTAATCAGACTGGGGTTCTATTGTGCCACATCTTGGATGTGTTACATGACCTGCGCTCAGCACATATGAAGGTACACTTAGAGGTACAGGTTCAGCTAAGCATTATGAGTACCAGCTTGCTGCAAATTAATTTGAGACTGGATGTGGCTGAGCAGCGATTCTCTGATTTAGAGGACTCCCATACACCGTCAAGTCTTTTGGAGAGAAGACTAAGCAGGAACTTTGGGAGCTTCAGACTAAACTAGATGAGGTGGAGAATAGATCCAGTCGCTCAAACCTGCATTTCACAAGAATTCCAGAAGGGCAGGAGATGGAAAGGGCACCATTAAGTTCCTTGCAGACCTGGTTCAAAAGCATGTACTTCCTGGTGATTCAGCCACGACGCAAGATTTTAAAATCAAGCGTACCCATGTTCCCTTCACTCAGCCAGCTAACTCTAGACATCCACATGCACTTTTGGTGAACTCTGGAGATTTTCATATATAAAAGAACAAATCCTCTCTAAGTCTACTAAGGCAAAAGTTTTCCAGATAGTGGATGAAGACCGATTTAACATTTATTCAGACATTTCTGCAGCAGCAGCTCGGTGTAGGCGAGAGTTCAGAACATTGATAGATCTTTTTAAGAAGCAGGGTTTATACGCAACTTTGGTGCACCAGTCTAAATTATAAGTTTTGGTGAAAGTACAGTTCCAGGTGTTGAGCTCAGTAGAACAAGCTAAAGAACTGTTACAAGAACATTCTGGTAAAGTCATGAATTAATGGTAAGAAAGCATGAGAAGGCTAATGTTCAGGCCCCTTAAGCAGCTCTGAGTCAGGCAACAGCAAACATTTAGCGTCTCTTGCTAAAGTAACCTGGTGTGGGGTGGCTTTAGCTGAGCAGAATCTTCTGGAACATTTTCTCTCTAAGGAAATTCTAAACCACAATGCAATACAGCAAAGAAGATATGGAGAAAGCAATAATATAGGTAGATTCTTGCCCTGGTCAGCTAAGATTAGAACTAATATTGATGTGATAAAACAGATCTAAGATTCACATGTGGAGGGCTTGCTGACCCAGCCACAGGATATATACAAAGCTTTTCTTAAACATTATAAAAGACTCTATTCTAATCCCCAGAATGCAACAACGGAATTGGGTACAGGGTGGCTTGATGGACTTAATATCCCTTCGATAGTGGTTGAGTAGTGAGAAGATATAATCAAACCTATCACATTGGCTGAGGTAGTTCAGGCAATTAAAACCTGCACCTAACACAAAAGCCTGTGGTGTCGATAGAATCCCAGCTGAAGTGTATAAGCTCTTTTTTTATCACAAGAAAAGGAATTCCTGGTTTGACTGCTTAATACAATCCTACAAGGGTCAGAAATTGCTAACTTCTTCACAGAGTCGGTAGCGGTCAGTTTTTAAAGAAAGGTGAGACGGCAATCAACATGAATGCTTATCGACCTATTAGTTTGTTTAATTGTGATTAGAAGCTGTTTATGAAAATTATGGCAATCCCCTTGTCAGTCATAATCCTCTCAGTAATTCACAAAGATCAAAATGGGTTTGCGGTAGGGAGAAGCATGGCTACTAATACACATTATCTGACCCAAGCAATTGACTTTCTTTCTACTCAGAAGACTAAGACAGCAATCATATTGCTTGATGCCAAAAATGCAATTGACCAGGCTCAATGGTAGGTGCTTTTTTCAGTTTTATTGAAGTTTGCCTTCTCTCCCCAATTCATTGAGGTTATTAAGAACCTCTATGCAAATGCAAATGCAGCAATTGTTATAAACGGTGCACCAGCAGGCAAGATTAAGTTAAGTCGTGGAACACGCTAAAGCTTCCCCCTCTCTCCGATTCTATTTGCTTTATTCATTGAGCCACTAGCATGTGCCTTAAAACAAGACCAACCTATTCAACCCCCTGTAGTAGGAGTATCAAAGCTGAAATTATTTGCTAATGATATGGCTCTATATTTGACAGCTGGCAAGGCCAACATCACATCACAGCGGCTGTTGCTAAAATTAGCGACTATACGAGAACTGGGGCTATAAGATTCACTATGTGAAATCAGAAGTGATTCTACTTAACTGTTCTTCTGATTTACTACCAAATTCACTTAAGGCTCATTATTCGGAGGGTACCCCAATAAGGTATTTATGGATTTATATAACCTCTTGGTTAGTTATTCATGCTCAAATTTAGGCCTACATTTCAAACGATATATGGCTCATAGGAGCTATGGCAGAACCTTCCTTTAGTTATAATTGGCCGAGCAGCCCTAGTCAAAATTAGTATCCTTCCATTACTACTGTTTTTGTTTGTGAATATCATGATAAAAGCTCCCCATTCCTTTTTCTAAAGGGTGAACTTAGAAATTAGGAAATTTATTTGGCAAAAAAAGGAAGTCTAGATTGAAGACCAAGGCATAGTAATTAGATACGGGAGAGGGAAGTCTGCCTCTCCCTAGTATTAAAACCTATTATCAGGCAGTACTTCTGGATTGGTTAACCAGATCTTCCTCTTTCAGTTCAAGGACAGGGAACTTTTATCTCAACCTTATGGTAAAGGAGCCTGAAGTTACTCTTTCCCCTTCATAGAAATTCCGAAGCTGCCTAAACAAAATTGATATAAGACCCTAAGAATAATAATGGAGAGCTTCATCAGAATTTGGGAGGATTATGAGATCCCTAGGCTCCATTTCCAGCTGAACCTCTTGGACTGTATTCTGCTAGGTCAAGTTCCACATGTCTTCATTGGCTCCGGTTAGGCTTTAAGATGATGCAGGATTTCTACTTCAATGGTGAATTTATCAGGTGGAATAAGCTGGTGGAGTTAACCTCACATACAAGTCAATCCCTGTCCTTTAACTATCCCATATCTGTTTGGGATATATACAGACCGAGTAAGGAATCTTTTGGAGATGGACTTGGGAAAGCCTTTTTTTTACCAATTTACAGGGTTTAGGTAATTGGTATAGACAATTGCAGCCAAAGCAGAGCGCGGCATTGACTGGAGATCTGCTACAGTCTACAGAAGAATTAACAGTATGTCGGCTCAATAGCAATCAATGGCAGCTCTACAAACATATAAGTAAGAAGGCATTGCATGTGCCAATTTAAGAAGGATGGCTTTCTTCAGCAAATGGATGCTGTACTATACACCTGCCAAAATCAATAAAATATATCCAGCGATAGATTCTCGCTGTTTCAGATGTAAGTAGGTGAATGGGGATTGGCTGTACATGATATTTGCGCGCAGGTATCCTAAGGATTTTTGGCTCAGCACCTTTGCTGAATTAAGCTTTAAGACATGGATACACCATGATTCAAAATACATACGGGGCACTGTTTGGAATTGTGGTAGATCCTTTTGAGATGTCAATACCACAGTGTCAATTACCCTTTATTGCAGCACTGGTGGCCAGACTGTTGCTGTTCATCCGTCATTGTTGACAGTAACCAAGGACATCACATTGAGGACATTGGGTACGGTGTGTCCGGCTGTGGCTGATCAGTCCAATGTGGGCTCAGAAAGCTCTGCTGAACTTTGAGCACAAGTGGTCTGCTGGGTTGGTTGGCAAAGAGTTGGGTATGGATTTGTGCAGCTCACACTTCTTCTGCACTTCTTCAGTCCTGCTCTGCTAGCAGGAGGTAACACCTTTGCTGATGCAGCTTCGCCAGGCAGGCTTGCGTTAGAGTTTCCCAGGAGTCCGGGTCAATGCCAAAGCTGTTCAGAGAGACTTTCATCCTGTCCTTGAAGCACTTTTTCTGCACACCTTGTGCCCATTTGCCTTTTGCCAGTTCACCATAGAACAGTTTCCTGGGGAGGCGTATGCCTGGCATACATACAAGGTGGCCTGCCCACCTGACTTGGGCTGTCCTCAGCAGGGTGTAGATACTTGGCAGACCAGCTTGAAAGAGGACATCTGTGTATAGAACTTTGTCCTGCCAGGTAATTTTCAGCAGCCTTCTTAAGCAGTTCATGTGGAAGTGATCCAGCTTTTTGGCATGGTGCTCATACACAGTCCATGTCTCACAGGCATACAGTAGTGTAGGTAGGACAACTGCCTTATACATCTTCAACTTTGTGGACAGTTTGATGCCTTTCCTTTCCCACATTGACTCCTGCAGCCATCTAAATGCAGAGCTTGCCTTGGCGATGCATGTGTCTACCTCATCATCAATGTTGACAGATATGGAGAGTGTGCTACTGAGGTATGTAAACTTGTCAACAGCCTTCAGTATTTCTTCTTCAGCAGTGATAGTTGGTTCTGCATACGTCTTCTGTGGTGTGGGCTGATACAAAACCTCAGTCTTGGTACTGAATGTGAGGCCAAACTTTCTGCATGGAATTGGAAAAGTGGTTCATCCTCTTCTGCATCTGGACCTCTGTAGCAGCGTTGAGTGCGTAGTCATCTGCGAACAGGAAATCGAGCACAGAGTCCTCTTTAACCTTGGTCTTTGCCTGTAGCCTCTGCAATTTGAAGAGCCTGCCATCAGTCCTATATATGATCTTGGTTTCTTCATCACAGTCTTTATTGCAGCACTGGTGACCAGATCGTTAATTCTGGCTAAATGAAAATCAGAAGTAATTCCCTTTGTTTCTTAGTGGATTTCGAAGATGGGAAAAATGTAAGCCCAAGAAACTTTGAATGCCAAGAGAATGGGATCAATAGCCCGTATAAATAGAATTTGGAGTATCTGAGAGGTAGGAATGAATGAAAGGTAGTCCTATGTTAATGAATGATTGTTTGCTATGAAAGGAGGAATGAATTTATTGATTTGTATGGAGAGTTACGGTGGCAAAGATCATGTTATTAATTATTTGTTATTGTAACTGATTATTGAGCTGTCTATCCTTGCATAAATAATTTTTTTTTAAAAAGGTTGGGGAAGAAAGAAGTGGGGTGGAATAATAAATTAAAATGTTACACATGGATCCTCAAGCGGTTATCCAGTTGTGAATGAGGAGTGTTCCCGTTGTTAAAAAATGAGAAATTTTCAAGCCTTTGCAAAAATGTTGAGATTAGCATGAATAGCATGCAGGATAGTGAGACAGAAACAATGATGAAGACGAGGATAAAGTCTTGGTAGTATGCATGAACGACAGTATACAAACGGCCTCAAAGGGACTGAAGGAATATCATACATCTATGTGCTATTTTGCAACTAAGGGAGAAAAGTTTGAAATGTGGGCAGATCTGTGTTCACCATACATGCTGATGGATAAAAAATACCTTATCCTTGAAGGAACCATTATATAAGAAACTGCATCATAGAATTGCATGGTTCATTGGAATGGCTGAGCACTGTAGTGCTGGCTGAAAAAGCAAATGAGAATTTGAGACGGTGCATAGATGAAAAACATTTGAATTCTTGCTTCCGGATCAATAGCCATCCTTTTGTTAAGTATAAATAAGGTGTCTCTGATTGTCAGGGCACAGCTGTTCTCTACAATGGACTGGCATCAAGCATATCATCAAGTGGTCTTGAATCTGGAACTCAGGTACCTAACCTCATGTATCACTCAAGAAGAAGATTAAAAAGTTTCTTATAGTTTTCTGAGAATGCTATTTGGGTTGGCATCCGCTTTGACCATTTCCCAAAAGGTGCTGCACCTGCTGTTGGAATGCACTCTAGATAACATACTTTCAAAATAACATTCTTATCTTGACAAGGAAGAATTTGACATGGCTTTGCAGAAAGCTTTATTTATTTTGAGCAGGGTAAGGCTGACAGTGGAAAGTAACAAATGCATCTTCATGTGAGAGAACTGGAGTACTTAAGACACAATTTTGGGGGCGTCAAGATGATGCTGAAAGTGATTAATGCTGTAGGAGACTGTGAGCCCCCAAAACAAGGAACAATTTTAGTCCTTTTTAGGAATGTCTGAATACTATGTGGAGTTTGTTGATCATTACTGTGATCGCAGTAGGGACATGAAAGCTTTGTTTGAAAACATGCCTTATGTGTGGTCACACAAGTTTGAGACACAGTTCTAGAGCTCAAAAGTTGCATTGCATGAGGGGTCTTTCTTAAGACTTTTGACCCCATGTACAATACCATCATAGTAACTGATGCCAGTGAATATATACTAGGGCAGAGTTGATGCTGGTCTAGGATGGAACAGCAAGAGTAATTGCTTTCACTTCAAGCACACTTAAGGGTGCCAAAAGCACATTTTCTCTGAATGGAAAGGAGGATTTAGGATGTTGGTGGGGAGATCAATACTTCAGGTCATATGAGGTTAGAACCACAAAGCATATGTGGACATTTTTACAACCAAGGGGACAGGAAAAGCACCATCTAGGATAGCAAAGTGGTTGCACTATCTCCTTTAGTTTACGTTTGCTCTAGGGTATGTGCCAAGTAGCATAAATCAAAGCAGACTGTTTCTGCAGGAAAGTGCCCTCTTTCTTGGCATGGTTACTCCTATTTTCTGCCTGTTGTCAGTGTGTTTGACTGTGTCCACTGGGATCCTGCTATCCAGGGCCCCAGTAGTTATGCTCTCTCCTGTAAATTTTGGCATGCTTGTCCCCCCATGTAAGTCCCTAGTATATGGTGCCAGCTGCCAAGGGCATGGCGGTACCAGGGGATCCCTATGGGCTGGAGCAGTTATTCTACCACCCATAGGAAGCCCATGCAAAGGGTTCTGCAGGCCGGCCATTGCAGTCTGTGTGAAACAGGTGCATGCACCCGTTTTCATTACAGGTCACTGCACCAGGTCACTTTAGGTCACCCCTATGGTAGGCCCTCTCAGACCAGAGGGCAGGGTGCAGGTAGCTGTGTGTGAGTGCACCTCTGCACAGAGGTGCCCCCCACAAACTCTAGGTCTATTTTTGTGGACTTTGTGAGTGCGGGGATGCCATTTTACGCGTGTACTGAACATAAGTCATTACCCATGTCCAGCTACATAATGGTAACTCCGAACCTGGGCATGTTTGATATCAGACATGTCAAAATCATACCCCAATACTGTTGGAAATATTGGAAGTATGATTCCATGCACTCTGGAGGCTACTTGGAGGACCCCCAGCATTGCTACCACCAGTCTTACAGGGCTTTCCGGGCAGCCAAAGCTGCTACCACCCCTCAGACAGGTTTCTGATCTCCTGCTGCTTGATCTGATGAAGCCCAGGAGGGCAGAACAAAGGATTTCATTTGGGAGCGGGAGGTAACACCCTCTCCCTTGGGAAATAGGTGTGACCGGCTTGGGAGACGTAGCCTCCCACAGCTACTAATATGCTTTGAAGGGCACATTTGTTGCCCTCCATGCATAAACCAGTCCACACCGGTTCAGGGACCCCCCCCAGTCCCTGCACTGGTGCGCAACTGGACAATGGAAAGAGGAGTGATCACTCCCCTGTCTAACACCACCCCAGGCGTGGTGCTCACAGCTCCTCCAGAGGGTCCCTGGGTTCTGCCATCCTGTTTGCAAAGTTGGCAGGGATCTCTGGGAGCATCTGAGTGGCCAGGCCAGGCAGTTGACGTCAGGAGCCCCTCCTGATAGGTGGTCACCTGGCTATGTGACCAATCCACCTTTCAGGGCTATTTAGGGTCTCTCTCTTGGGTAGGTCCTCAGATTCGGCTTACAAGATTCAAGCAGGATTCCTCTGCAACCTTCACTTCAACTTCTGGCCTCCAGAACTGCGACTGGACCCTCCAGGAACCGACAATCTGCCTCCAAGAAAAAGAACTCTTCTGCAACATTGTTTCCAGGGCTCCTGCCAGCAACTGCAACATTTCCGTTGGCTGTGCATCCACTGAGGGTGGTGTGTCTTCAGTCTGCACTAGAAGAAAGAAGGAATCTCCCTTGGAGTGAAGCAGTCAATCCCCTGCATCTGCAAGCATCTGCTACAATGATGACCGGCTGCATGGATCTGCCCTCATCTTGAGCTGCATGGATCCTGCATTATGGGCAGTGGTTCAGAGTAGTCCTCTTTATCCTCTCTGCCAGCTGTCCAACTTTGGTGGAGGTAAGCCCTTTCCTTTACACACAGGACAGTACCCTCATGCCCACGTCTCTTGCAGCTGCCAAGGCTTATTTGCATCTCCTTCAAGGGATCTTAAGGTGATGTGTAGCTCCAGTCCCTGTGACGCACAGTCCTTTGTGTGGTTCTCCTGTGGCATGGGATCCCTTTCGTTAGTGCCATTTGGGCTCCTTCTGCAACTTCTGTGTCCCCGTTCTGTGGGACTCTTTGGGTGCTGCCTTTGCTGCTGTGGGCTCTCTGTGTCATTGAGGGTCCCCTGTGATTCCCCCTTTTTTGGACTGAGCCCTCCTGGGCCTTGCTGGTCCTCAGCAACTCCACTTTTCCACTAACCACAAATTTGCCTTTGCCAAGGCTTGTTTATTGAATTCCTGCACCAACACCCATCTGCAATCTTCAGTCCAGCATGGGACATCTTCTGCATCCACCAGGAACTCGTCTCTCGCTCCAGTACTGCAGAGCTGACCTGATCTCTATCATCGTCGACCAACTCCTGCAACTACAGCTGGGTGGGTAGTAGCTCCTACTCCTCCTGGACCCCACTGTGACTCTTGGACTTGGTCCCCTCTCTCCACAAGTCTTCCTGTCAAGGAATCCACTGCTGGTGTCTTGCAGTCTTGTCTAGGTGTCTTCTTTTCTTCTTTTTCTTCCTTTTGGGTGGTTTGGGGGAAATTCCAGTGATTAACTCCTGCTTTCCTGGTCGCTCGAGGGTACTGTGTTACTTACCTTTGGTATTTTCTAGTACCCCCTGCTCCCCTCTACATTTTCCACTTACCTAGGTGGGGTCCTGTGTTCGTATTCTATTTTTTTAGTATATGGTTTCGGCTCCCCCCAGGGCCACTATTGCTTATTGGTATTTGCACTGTTTTCTAACCCTTTCTATGCCTACTACTGTTTACTAGTATATATTTAGTGTATTACTTACCTCCTATTGGAGGGCTGCCCTTCTAGTATTTTGAGGTATTGTGTTCCAAAAATAAATTACCTTTGTTTTGTACAACTGAGTGTTTTCCTTCATGTGTGTCAGTGTTGTGTGACTACAGTGGTATTGCATGAGCTTTGCAGGTCTCTTAGATAAGCCTTGGCTGCTCATCAACAGCTATCTCTAGAGAGCCTGGCTTCTAGACACTGCCTACACTTTACTATGAGGGGATACCTGGACCTGGTATAAGGCGTAAGTACCTTAGATACCCACCACACACCAGGCCAGCTTCCTACATGTAGGCTGCCCGAAAAGGTTGATGAAGTGATAATGGAAAATTATTGAACTGCGGCAAATGTGAAAGAATGTTGTGGAGGAGCCGCCAATGAAGACGAATCGAAGGAGGAAGTTGGAAGGGACATTGAACTTTGCTAAGTAACATAATGTATTATTCAGAAAGGTCTACGGGAAATGAAGCATTGACTGAATGAACTAACTTCAAAATGATTTTGTCATCACTAGTCGAGGTGTAATGAGAAGTTTGATCAAGATTACGGTTCCTGTAGGACTGAAAGAAGGTTTACGTGCTATGTTGCATGAAGAACAGGGTGGAATGTTTGCTGTAAAGAGGAAGGCCTTCTTCTCACTACTGACAACAAAAAGTAAGAACTTTAGACTTGCTTAGATATACCTTAAAGTTTCTCCACGTTGTGAGGGTTACTTTATTCAGGTCTGAGAAGTGGTTAAAGAGAGTCTGTGATTTAGGAGCAAAAGTGTTTGCAAATGTTTTATAAAAGTTACCTGTAAATCCAATTAGGTTCAGTGGTTGTTCCCATTGAGAGAACTTTGTGTTGCTAACCACCTCTTTGATTGATATAGGGGTCGCTAGTGCTTCCCTCTGTTCTGTAGCTACACAGGGCATAGGGTTACTATCCAAGGAATATGAAAGGGTTGAGTAGTAGCAACATAATTCTTTTATTTTCTCTTCCTCAGTGGTCAGCGGTGCTACCTGTGGGGAGATATCTCCAAGATATAGCCGTTTCTACCTTTTATCTCAGTACTTGGGAGACTAGATGTCCTACCTTGTCCTATTCACAGTTCCTCTTCTTCTGCTTAAGTACGATCTTCCCAGCCTTATGAGTGGTGATAGCATTTGTAACGATGTGCAGGAAGTCCAGTGATGGATACATTTATGTTTCCATTCAGCCTGTCTTAAGGCCAATTTCAAAGTTTCCAACTCCTGGCTCTCACTTTTGTAAATCCATCATTATTCCCAGGCATTTTCAACTCATGACTGACTTAAAGGCATCCCAGAGTGGAGCAGATCAACCTGCGCTGTGTCATTATTGCTGAAATCCACTTTAGCTTGGTTTTGTGATTCAGCCCAGAGGGCAGGATCCCTCAATAAAATTGGGTGCACCATCCTTTCCCCGCCATGGCTTTCAACCAATCCAGTGACAGAGGGAGGCTTTAACTGGTGTGTGGTCAGTTATGGTAATCAAGTGTCAATGCATGATCAGCTGTTTTCATGGTTGACCCCCAGTAAGAGGCACAGCCAATCAAGGCCCTGCCTTTGCAGACTAGAGAATCACCCTCGCCTGCAACTCTTTTTTAGGTGGCATAGACTTGCAGTGATTCGTGGCACCTGCAGTCTGTCCAAGGCTCAGCCTACCCCAGCGATTGAGAGAGATACCACCTACTGGTATGCTTTTATGCCCAGAGGAGCTCACACCCTAGCAGATCAGAAGGCAATCATGGGCCGTAGATGAAAACGATGATGTGTAAAACACCTCTGATCATGCAGACACATCCAGGGGCCTCTCTTTGGCCCTGCATTGAAGGCGTTCCATTCTGACTGAGCAATGGAGGTGTCCACAGGGTTCCGCAACACTCAGCCAAATGCTTCATTCACATAGAGCCTGCCGCTGGGATCAGCTGTCTCGCTGGTATTTTTTGTTGGTCTTCAGTGTCTGTCAGCACAGTCTGGCAAGCCCCTAAAGAACTCCAGACGCTGAACACTTGTGGACAGCATCTCGGTGCTCCTCTTGGGCTCTACTCTCTCGGCTTGCTCTAGGTTTTCAGCACTCACTTATGGGCAGCATTGTGTCAGTGTTAAAGGCTAAGAAGAAGGAACCCCAGCCCCAGCAACGTGCCTCCCTGGGGAACATATGCAAGATGTTAGCTTGTGCTTTAGGCCAGGCTTGGGTGCAGGAACCGATCAGGAATATGTACATACGGCTCAGCCTGTTATGGGCATGTTAATGGGCTATGGTGGGTAGGCAAGAAGGGAGCCCCTTCATTGGTCACTGCACAAGTCAGCGTCTTAGCCACGCCCCTAAAAAGAAGACATTTGTCACATAAATATTAAGATGTATTCCTAAATATGTACTCACTTAGGGCCATATTTATACTTTTTGACGAAAAACTGCGCTAACGCAGTTTTGCGTCAAAAAAATTAGCGCCGGCTAACGCCATTCTGAAGCACCATGCGGGCGCCGTATTTAATCAATGACGTTAGCCGGCGTTAGCCGCCGGCGCAGCCTGGTGTGCGTGGAAAAAAACGACGTACACCAGGCAGCGCCGGCGTAGGGGGATATGGGGCTTGGGCGTCAAAAAATGGGGCAAGTCAGGTTGAGGCAAATTTTTCGCCTCAACCCGATTTGCGCCATTTTTTTCGACTCCCAACCACCATAGAAATTACTCCTGTCTTAGCAAAGACAGGAGTCATGCCCCCTTGCCCAATGGCCATGCCCAGGGGACTTCTGTCCCCTGGGCATGGTCATTGGGCATAGTGGCATGTAGGGGGGCACAAATCAGGCCCCCCTATGCCACAAAAAAAAAAAAATATGACTTACCTGAACTTACTTTAATGTCCCTGGGATGGGTCCCTCCAGCCTTGGGTGTCCTCCTGGGGTGGGCAAGGGTGACAGGGGGTGTCCCTGGGGGCATGGGAGGGCACCTCTGGGCTCCTTCAGAGCCCACAGGTCCCTTAACGCCTGCCTTTTCCAGGCGCTAAAAAACGGCGCAAAAGCGGCCGTACGTCATTTTTTTTGACCCGCCCACTCCCGGGCGTGAATTTTGCCCGGGAGTGTAAATACGGCGCACATGCCTCGGAGTCAATTTTTTAGACGTGAACGCCTACCTTGCATATCATTAACGCAAAGTAGGTGTCCACGCAAAAAAATGACGCAAACTCCATGGACTTTGGCGCTGGACGCGTCTAACGCCAAAGTATAAATATGGAGTTAGTTTTGCGTCGGAATTGCGTCAAAAAAAACGACGCAATTCCGGCGCAAACGGAGTATAAATATGCCCCTCAAGCTCCTGACAGAAAATCTACATATTTCTCAATCAGCTTACAGGTTTCTACAGAAATGTTCAGCGTATTCCTGGATAAATTATCAAGAAAAACTGATCGTCCAGCTGGACACATTTAGGGGCATATTTATACTCTGTTTGCGCCGGAATTGCGTCGTTTTTTTGACGCAATTCCGACGTAAAACTAACTCCATATTTATACTTTGGCGTTAGACGCGTCTAGCGCCAAAGTCCATGGAGTTTGCGTCATTTTTTAGTGTGGACACCTACTTTGAGTTAATTATATGCAAGGTAGGCGTTCCCGTCGAAAAAATTGACTCCGAGGCATGTGCGCCGTATTTACACTCCCGGGCACAATTCACGCCCGGGAGTGGGCGGGTCAAAAAAAATGACGTACGGCCGCTTTTGCGCCGTTTTTTAGCGCCTGGAAAAGGCAGGCGTTAAGGGACCTGTGGGCTTGGAAGGAGCCCAGAGGTGCCCTCCCATGCCCCCAGGGACACCCCCTGTCACCCTTGCCCACCCCAGGAGGACACCCAAGGATGGAGGGACCCATCCCTGGAAACTTAAGGTAAGTTCAGGTAGGTATTTTTTTTTTTTTTTGGGTGGCATAGGGGGGCCTGATTTGTGCCCCCCTACATGCCACTATGCCCAATGACCATGCCCAGGGGACAGAAGTCCCCTGGGCATGGCTATTGGGCAAGGGGGCATGACTCCTGTCTTTGCTAAGACAGGAGTCATTTCTATGGGGGTTGGGCGTCGAAAAAAATGGCGCAAATCGGGTTGAGGCGAAAAATTTGCCTCAGCCTGACTTGCCCCATTTTTTGGCGCCCAAGCTCCATATCCCCCTACACCGGCGCTGCCTGGTGTACGTCGTTTTTTTTCACGCACACTAGCCAGCGCCGGCGGCTAACGCCGGCTAACGTCATTGATTAAATACGGCGCCCGCATGGCGCTTCAGAATGGCGTTAGCCGGCGCTAATTTTTTTTACGCAAAACTGCGTTAGCGCAGTTTTGCGTCAAAAAGTATAAATATGGCCCTTAATCACCATTGATCTTTTGCATGGATGTCGTTACCTCTGGCGGTACACCTTGTACCATTATGAATGAATCAGTCATTGGACAAGGGACACCATAAATCACTTAGGCCTCAATGTTTAAGGCCTGCTTTAATGGGGAAAGCGACGGCAGCATCTGAGATCATGGCGTGTATGCGAACCTTAATTACTAAGTAAAGCATACCAACACAAACAGTACACCTTTTACAGAATGTATTCACCAACACGGCCGTACAAGCAGCTTGATGCCTGATGCACGTAGTTACCTCATGAACTCATCAGCACAAAGCCAAGTAAAGATAGCAATTAATAAAGACTAACACGAAAACTGTGCGCAAAACAAGACTTGTACAGAGTCCATATAAGGGATCCTTGAGTACACATATGTTACACATGCATGGGTACAAGCATGATGCACGTGCATTTAATGGCAGAACGGCCTCCACAAAGGATTTTGGCTAGATATGTAGTGCTGTGCAGGCGGGCAACTAGACTTCTACTCATATGCACATCTACATGGTGTAGTTAACTTTACTACTGTGGTTGTAAGAAGACCCAGTATGTCCCACGTCAGTCAACACCTGCATCATTTCCCCTTCGTTCATTTTAAGATATGGTTGTCAAACCCATAGGAATAAACACGCCTCTAAAAGCCACTGAAAAGATGAATGGACAGCATGCACCGGAGGAGCACTTCCTTCAGATCACTGACCCAGAAGTGTGAGCTTGTTATATCCATTTAGGTTTGGCTATGGTCACTAAATATAATTCAAGGTGAACGGAAGCGATCTGCAGACACTCACATTGGAAGGCCTGTGTAAGAAGTGTACTGTAGAGGCACTAATGCCCTTTCTATTTTTACCTCCTCAGCTTGTTACATTGCAATAGGAATTCTACCATGTGTTTTTAAGTACAAATCTTACAACACTCCATGGTGACTACATTTCTTGTTAAAGGGTCAAAACAGTAGTGCTTATTTGCTTTTACATTTGTGAAATGTCCTCTTTGATTCAGCAACAAAAATGTCAACAGGCTGAAATAAAAATAATTGTAATTTTTTCATCTCGTCAAGATTCAATATATTAAAATGCACTAGTGTAAACCTGTTAATTACATTACGATTCTCAAATTTCTTTTATAAACATAGTAATTGCGATAATTTGTACACGAACAGTGAATCTCTGGTGATTCATTCTTAATATAATGCATTTCATTTACTTGCCCACTAGGGGCAATGTGAAAATATTTATTTTTGTCACTTTGCGGAGTCATCTGGTTATGCTGTAGTATGTAAAATGATACATTTGTATAAATGTACCTGTCTCTTTTCTCACCAGTGGGTTTATCAACACTCACCCTATTATTTCTTTACCAGTTTCATGACCTTAGTCCTCCCTTTAACCGGTATCGATTCCAAGATGACCCTGTAAGATCTCAAGGTGGAGTGGAAAGTAGTCACCATGGCATTCTCACTAATCCCATGCTACAGATGACCCTGCAGGTGTGTTCCCTGTTTCTGCAGCTCCAACTCTTTGATGGCATCTGTAGGACCACAGGCACGCTTATAGGGTCACAGACACTACATGTACATCATAATTAAAGGTTTCCTCCATTGTAATTGGTGTCTGTGTAATTGTAGCATTGCACATCTTTGCAATCAAACTTCCATTTAAAAGGCCCGATAGATGATTACGAATGTCAAATTCACAAAAAGTGAAATATACTGATGATCTAACTAATTATTCAATTTACGCTTCACACACAGGTTAAGCAAACCACAAAACCGTTGACCAAATGAATAACAGGTGAAGGTGTAGTGTGGTATCCGGACTCGTTCATTCGATTTGGGGCTTTAGGATGTGACGGTTCTTGGAAGGCAGTTGCAAAGTGAGGGTTGGACTCTACACCTTGTTGCCCAGTAAAGAGTGAGATCTCATCTGTCGCTAAGATCCTTCCTACGCCCAGTTCTCATCTCAGCTGACTTTGTTCCATCTGATATTGGAATTTATGGTAAGACAAGAGTCTAGCATTGCCCTTATCTCTTTAATTAACCTGCTATATCAGCTCTTTAAGAACATCAAAAGTATCTTGGTAACAGAGAGTTTAGAACATCACATCAACTGGCATACCTCAGAACACCACAACATCACTTTTCTTTTTACGATGCTCCTTCTCCTTTATTTGACTCTTTCTCAGGTTCTATCGAGGGCTGGATTCAGGGAGTATTTTGCTTCTAATTTTCAGAAGCACTGCTATATATTTGGGTTTCTAAGGTGAAAACGTTTGCAGTTCCACAGGTTTGCATGAAGTTCAAGAGTGTGTTTTGATATGATGAATGCTTAATCCAGAGTCATTGTGATGAACAATTACTCACTTCAAGTGTGACTTCAAAATACCATTTTAGGTTTTTAAGTCAGTTCTATTAGAGTATATCTCTGTTGTGGATGTTAAGCTTAGTCCATAGGAACAAGAAAATAAGCTAGTCTCACGGAGGGCTCTGGTACATGTGCAGTTTAGGCAGCTGTTGAACTGGCTGATGTAGCAACAGGAAGCAAATGTGTCCCGTGGTTGTGTTCTCACAGAGGATGCAGAGGCAGTCTCTCTTATGAGAAAATGTGAGTATTTTCTTACAGTATTTGGGCGCCATTTTAGATTGGGAGAGATTCCGTTACTTACAAATGAAATGTGTTAGCAGTAAAGACTTGTTGGATGGTGCATGATGATGAGCAATGAAATTTGAACGTTTGGGGAGCTGTTGAATCCTGTCACGGAAGCCTGTTATCATAGTTAGTAGTGGATGGTACTTTACAAGAATCTTTTTCCGGCAGTTTTGTGACATGACTTGACAGGGTCATCCTCTTTGTGTCAGATGAGATGATTCAGGAGGGCATTATTAAAAGATAAATGAGAAATGAGATTGAGAAAGTTAGAGTGCTCAATTAGGGAAGCTGTAGAGAAGGCTTTGTAAAAAGGGGGAGGCAGTGTCGGAGGGAAGTTTTGAATAACCTGGGGATGAGGCCAATGATGGGAAAGGCCAGTGCAAGAATTGTTTATAAAAATGTAAAGATATAGAAAGTCTTGTGTGTTACAAAGGGCAAAGTATGCGTGGTTCTTACACCATAAAAGGTGGCAGTATCCTTTCTGGACACAGAGAGATAAGTTGTCCTTGGTGGCACAAAAGATTTACAGCATGGTGTTGTTGATGGTGGCTTCTTCAATTAGGAAGAAGAGAATATGGGAATACAGATAAGGATGAGTTGCAAATGTTGCAGTGATATTATCAATGATATCAAAGAAGATGTCATGCCTGATGTAATATGTGGGGTAATTAGTAGTGCATGGCAAGGGCATGAGTTATAGTTACCTAAGGGCCAACCCCCTGCATGCAGCCTTTGGCCGTGCATGGCAGGGGTTGGCTGCAGTGAATGGGTGTGTGCGACTGGGTGTGTGGGTGTATATGTGGGTGTATGAGTGGCTGTGTGGGTCTGTGAGTGGGTGTGGTAGTAGTTTTGTGGGTCTGGAGTGGGTGTGTGAGCGTGTGAATGGGTGTGTGAGTGGGTGTAATGTTTTTTAAATTGGGTCTTGATCCCTGGATCAGTCATGGATTCACATGGGTAGCCACACTTAGCACAGCAAAGGACCTGCGGATACTTGCGCCCCCCAAAAAAACACATTTCTGGGCAAGTTCCTGCGCATGAGGAGTCCCTCAGAGACCCCTCTGTCAATCCCATGGAGTCAGCATACCTCTATCCTGATCCCTTATTTTCTATTTTGTCTTTACTCCCCGCCACCCAGGAACGATGTCCTGATTGAAGTATGGCAGCTGCAACCTTTCTTTCAGGTTGCAGCTAGAAAATCATAGCACTGCTGTTGGCGCATGGATCTGCCTGTTTTTCACAACTACTGAACAGATTGACACTAAATTACAAAAAACATTCTTTCTGGACCAATGTGTAGCTTTCTGCCAAATGTGGTGTAATTCTGTCCAGTGGTGCGGACAGCAGTCATGTCTAAAATTTATATGACAAATTGCATGGGGAAAATGCATTTTGGGACCTCACCTTTTACTCGACCCCCACTTGATGAATCACCCTGAAATGTTTCAGACAGCAGCTGAAGTGAGTGCCAGACTAGTTTAGAAAATGTTGTGAATATTCGTCAAACAGCACCAAAGTTATTAGCAAAACAAAAAACGTTTTATATATATTTTCATAGAGGAATTTGTTCAGGGGTTAGATTCCTGTTTGGAGGATTTGGAGGCCTGGAATGGCAAGGTTATTTTGGGACAAGTCTGGATTCTGTTCTTGAATCAGAGGCATGTTCAGTAAGTTTGGGTGCCCACTGGTAGCAGAAAGAGAATGGAAAAAGCTAGTCACTGGAAGAGAGAGCCGAACAATAAAATTGCTTGGAAATAAAAGCTGTTCTCTTTGCAATAAGAGGAGTTGTGCAGTTTTTTACATAATGTTTTGGCCAGCAGATACATAAACAAGTGGTGGAAGCAGGTCAAAGAATGTGATTGAGTTAGCAAAAGAGATGTGGTATTATTGTCTGGAAAATGAGCTAGATCTCAATGCAGAGTATCTTCTGGGGAAAAGGAACTTGGTGAACTGAAAGATATTTTAGGGACTACATTGATTGTATGTTGGCCCTGGAATGTTTCAGGGAGATTTGGATGTATTGGGGTCCAATGCAGGCGGATCTTTTTGCATCAAGATTAATGTGCAATTATCAGTACTACTACAGTGCTCACTGTACAAGTCAGTGTCTTAGCCACATTAAGATGGATGACGTATTAAAGGAAGCAGAATTGTCTAATGGGGACATAATAACAAAACATTTTTGATGCCAGTGAAATGAAGGAGGCTGGCCGTCTATGTAGTGTGCAAAACAAGGCACACTGTGCAGGGGGTCAAGGCAACCACACGAAGACTAGATCACCTAATACTCTAATTTTTGTGGTAGCTTGGTCGAGCACTTGGGCTAATCTTGGAGAAGTGCAAAGCATTTGTTGTACTCACAGTATCAATCATGCAACTCACACATTCGAAGAAATAACTCAAGACCAATTTATAAAAATACTTCTGATTTTTATATAACTTTTAAGACCAAGATGATCAAAATAGTTGTTTTTGAAGTTATGGATTTTTAACATTTTAATAAATGCAGTCTTTCTGTGCGTAATTATGCAACATAGTAATCAATAGGAAGACACCTTTATAAATGTGTGTAAAATCACACAGTTGCTTTACCAAGTTCTGCTTTTGCAGGTTGGTCGAGGTCATTGATGGGCACGCTGTGCCAGCTGGAGAAGTTTGGGCATCTCCCGCTTCTGGCGGGAGCAACAGTGGAATGTCTCTTGGAGCTGGTGCAGAGCCACTGAGGGGGACCACTTGGAAAAGGTCTGCTCTGGTCAAGTGAAAGGTGGTTCCTGTGGGTCCCATTCGAGTGATGAGGTCGCAAGGGGTGAGGGACCCTTGGGGCACAGCTGCTTCTTCTTTGCAGGGGACTGGGCTGCCGGGTGCAGTGTGAATCTGTGAGGCAGAGGCTGTGCGCAAGGATGCCCTTTGGATATGGAGGTAGGTCTGTTTGAAGGTCGCTTACAGGACAACAGGGGCACTCTTGTGGGAGGTCCATGGTGTTCCTGAAGTCCTTTGACTAGGGCTTTCTCGTGGTCCTTTTTTTAGCACTAGGCGAGCTGGTTTTCCTGGTGTCCGACAACAGCTGACAAGTATCAAGAGTATTGGCACAGTTTGGCCACTGGAGGGTGCAGTTCCACCAAACTTGGCAGACTTGTGGAGTTTGTCTTCCTGGTGATCGGTGTGTTGTCAGGTCCAGCTGCAACTTCCGGTCTGGGAGATATTGGCCAGTCGGTGAAGTGTCCCTCACTAGGTTGTTGGTTCTTGGGTTGTTGCAGAGTGGTACCTCCACTCTGGAGAGAATTCTTGGGTGATTGGTGAAGCCTGGAGGCCCTCTGGGTTTCTTGAGGTCAATCCAGTGTCCAGCTTCTCCTCAGTGACGATTGTCGGGTCACGGGTGCAGCAGGCAGGGTTTGGCAATTTTTCTTGATGCAGCAGGTCCACAGTTCTCATGCCTTAGATCTTCTTTGTGCTGGTCTTCTTTGTGTTCTTCGAATCTTATTTAGTGGGAGTTTTAGGGGATACCTGGCAGTGTCCAATGGAACACTTACATTTGGGTGGCTACACCCACTATAGTGACCACTTCCTGTGGGAAGGGTCACTTCCCTAAACCTAATTGGTTATTTTCCTTCCATCTTCGTGATGGTGCATGCTAGGTGGGGCCACTCCACCTATGTGGTTTCCGGCCTTTGCTCCCGCCAAAAGTAAGGGTTTGCAAAGGGGGAGGCCATCTGCTGCTAGCAACAGGCCTTGGGGGTCGAGCTTCAAGGGTGGTAAGCCCTCTGAGGCTCACAGCCAGGGCAGTGCACATTCCTGAGGGAAAGGGTGTTAGCTCTTCCACCCAGGAAGGGCAATATTTTACAAACCAGAGAGACAGGGCTCTCCCCCACGGTTTGTATACTGGCTGTCTAGAGGTGGAAGGATGGATAGAGCCAGTCAGCAATCATGCCAGGATAGTTAGCTTTTGCAGGGGGCACCTCTAAGGCGACCCCTGGGTACATTTAGGGATAAATCCAATAATTGTACAGTTTGGATTTATCAGCCTGAATTCTTTGATACCAAACAACCCAGGGTTCAGAGTGGCCATCAAGTAGCTGGGAAACTCGTGTTGACCAGTGTCCGGCACACGTATTAAAATGTCTGCTCTGTTCACTCACTATCTCCCAGGTTTGGCAAGGACACAGTTGGGACATATTGCTCATGAAGCTATGCCCTCACATATAATATGGAGCACCCTGCCTTAGGGCTGTAAGGCCTGCCAGAGGCGTGTTTTACCCATAGTAAAGGCAGTGTATGGTGGACAGAGCACATAAGCAGTGTGCCACGCCGAGTTTCTGGTTTAGGATTGCACTAGGACACTCAGCCTGCAATGGCATTGCTGGGTGCATCTGGATGCGTGGCCCTAGAGGGTGGCACAATCAGTGCTGCCCTCAGGGGCCTACCCATAATACCCCATTGCCCTGGGCACATAGGTACCCATTTACTAGGGACTTATAGTGGTAGTTAAAGGTGTATCCAATTGTGCCATGGCATCACAACAGTTTTAGGAAAAGAGCTGTGGCCCAGGGAACCTGGTTAGCAGGAACCCTGGGCACTACAACTTTTATGCTACATCAAGCATCAGGCAAAAAGTGACGGCTAACCATGTCAAAAGAGGCCTTTTCTCACAGCAGTAAAATATGTGACCATGTATGTTTTAAGGGACTTTGGTCATGCGCATTGCTTACCCCTCATCTTACCATAAAATGTAGACTCTCTTAGATTTATTGGAAAGAGAATATGATTTTAATAAAACACAGAGGCTAGCAATATCCTTTCCTCATCACCCTTTCTAAGATTACAAAAAAGAAGAGGTATGGAATAGTCTGAAGTTTCTGATGAAAGTAAACAAAAGTATTGTAATAAAACTGGGGGAGTGGTGAAGGACATCAGGCCACAAGAGAATGACGGAGTTTCAGAGAATAAGAAGGTTTTAAGAACACGATGAAAGATATGGACTTAATGCCACAGAGCTGCTCAAGGAATGCAGATTTGATATTTTACATTCTATGTTACCAAGATATTGTTGATGTTATTTGAAGAGCTGAAAGAGTTGCTTAGTTAAAGAGATAAACATTATGCTAACCTGCGTTTTCAAACATATATGCATTCTCTTCTTCAATAAAGCTACCTGAATCTGCATTCTCTAGGCTGTTTGTTTGAATTTTTTGATTCTTCCTGAATTCTTATCTTCAAGTAGGGGTATCAAGTGAGGGGCTCATGTGCTGAGGTATATGATCTTTTTGTTATCACAAGGCTTCAAAATACCAGTCCACACTCTATGCCAATCTGGGGCCATATTACAGAAAGTGCACCAGAGGCCCAACAGACATGAGAACCTGCTTTGTGCATGCCTGCGGCACTCTGGTATTACAGAAGAGCCCCCAGATGTTTGTGTGGCCCCTTCTGTAATACATATAGTGCTGAAGCATATGTAACACCAGCACTATTTCAAGAGGGAATCTACCTCTGTGCCCACACCATACCATGAATGCGGGTGCAAGGGCAAAGAAGCTGTTGGGAGGAGCACTGAAAGTGTGCCACAAAAAGGCAGCGCACTGTCAGTGCACCCCCAATGGCACCCCTCTGCAGGGGGAAGGTGGGGCATATGGATCCCCTGGATATCCCCTTGCAGGAGGGTGTAGTCACTCACTGAACGTGCCTGTAAAAGGATCTTTACTCCCTCTTCAATGCAGAGGCGGGTGGCCGACTTTGAAGCGGCTGCTCCGTATTTCACTTAAATGCGCTTCCCACAGGGAGACACAGGTTTGTAGCTGCCTTGGGGACAGCTTATTCACTGTAATAGGGTGCACTTTCACTTTACACTTTTCAGCATAAACAGTAAAAGTGTGCCCTATGTATAATAGGGCCCCAGATTTCCTCATTTGCATTTCTATAATTTGTTAATAACTTTCAGACAGAAGAGAATAATTGATAAGATGAGTTATACCTATTTCTTGCTTATTGTAGTGGCTCTTGGTAGAGAGAACATATCAACTGACCTTCTTCTGGACCACTCAGCAATTGGGAAACTGGGTTAAGGTGAAAGAAAATGAAAATTATGTTACGTGTCACTTCCAGCTTGTTGGACCTGGCCCTCCCTGCAGGGTCACCTCAGACCTTTTTTGCCTTTACCATTCCTGCTTAGCTGAGTTCAGTTTTATTGGCTTTAGGACTCTGTGTACTTTATCATTGCTAAACAGTGCTAAATTGCTTGTGCTCACTCCCTAAAACCAGGCAAAATTGGCCTACACCTCCCTAACATATGGCACTAAAACCACTCAAGAACTGTAAATTAAATGCTACAAGCAAGCCTGCAGAACTCATTCAGGCCTCCGACTAAAGTAGCCTTTGAAAACATGTCCCAGGAGTGCTACTGCAGCCTGGAGTGTTAGTTTTAAACTGCCATTTTGACCTTGTAAAATTACCTTTATGGTAGTGAAAATCTCTCTGATTGACTAACACTGGGCTACCTTGTTACATTTATTAAGTGCTAAATTTGGATTGGGTGCAGTAGGAGAAGTGGTGTTCGGACTCAAATTAATTCTATTTCTAATTTTAAATCTTCCTTAATGGTAAAGTTGGATTTTAAGTCACAATTCTGAAAATACCACTTTTAGAAAGTTGACATGTTTGTGTCCTAACCATTGTGCCTGTGCCATTGTTCTGGTTCACATGCTTGTGTATTGGTCTGTTGTTGGGCTTTGTGTATGCCTTCCAAACAAAGAAGATTAGGTGTGGACAAGATAGTCCATCCTGGCAGCATGGCTGGGGTGGAGCTGTTCCCTGCTACACTTGTACTTCAAAGGGTCTTGCCTCCAGCACACACAAAGGAACTCAACACCAGTCTTTTGTTCCCCCCTCAGACTTCTTGGAGTCTGAACAGGAGAAGGGAAGAACTTTCCAGATGTGAGAGTAAGACAGGATGTTCCTCCACACACAAAGGCTCACTCATGGTATAAACAGGGGACCCTCTGAACATCTCTACAGTACACTCCTAGACCTATGGAAGACTTCAGAAGGACCGTCCTGCCGTCAGAGGCTACTTGAAGGACTACACTGCATATTGTACCCCTTTAGTATTGTTTGTGTGCCGGGATAAATAGTATACACATTGCCTCTTAGTTAAGCTGGACTGCTTTAGTGCCAAGCTACCAGAGGCTTTAGTAGAGGCTAATTTAATTACTTTTGGGGTTCACCCTTACAAGAATTGTGGTTGTTGACTGAGTGGGGCTTCCACTGCCCATAACCCAATTTCATACACCGCTTATATTCATTTCACCATTTTTCTAACCCAAAGAATTGTAATTAGCATTTAACATAAATTATCAAATTACACAACTCAGTTTAACCAAGCACCTCTTACCCACTCCACAGAGAGGCTGGCACTGAGAAAACAAACTGTAGTGCAGAAACAAAGTAGGGTTTTAATATTCGTCCGATAGCTGGGAACTCCCCCATAACTCTAATTGCCTAGGGGCAGTTCATGCTGTACCCTACCAGCTACAGTGTCACTTGTAATCAGAACCTCCTGACAGGCTTCATGTCTGCTCATTCCTCTTACACACATCGAGAACTAGCTCATCTCTTATTTCAGCTCTACAATCTTGGGATGAGTATGGACATCTAACTATCCAACTGCTCATGGTACATGTTCCTTTTTATGTCTGGCTTGACAGGACCAAACAATATGTGATCAACAGAAAAAGATCTCAAAGAATCACAAGTAGGAGATGTGCTTTGGCTTCACCCACATGTGGATTACCCCCTACTGGATTCGAGTGGGCAGAATTTGTGTGCTTCCACTGAAAAAGAATGCTTGTATTGTACAGATTATGCTCAATATGGTATGCCTGAGTTGATTATGATGAAGCAAGCCAGTGACCACAGCTGTAGGCCTGATCAGCTAATATGGAAGCTTTATACCAGATGCCATATGTATGTTTATTAAAAAAGCAATGACAAAGGTGAGCTATTAATGTTAAAAGCATATGTCAAAGAAAATAGCCTTTTATTCGTCGATTCAATTGAACTGTGTTAAAGTTTGTAGAAAAATATTTTCTCATATGGATTCCCACAGATTATATTACTAGGCAAGTGTCTTGGGTTCCCCTTCTGATTAACTTTGCTTTTGACTTTACATTTGTTTTTTGCCTGGCTTAACAGCCCAGTTGTCTGGAAGGGGTTATGTGATAACCACAAAAAGAGCTGTTACGTGTACTACTGAGAGAAGGGCTGTGGGTCTTCCCACATGTTGATCTTCTTTACAAGCATTTTAATATGAAATAGCTGTGTTAGTGTGCCTAAAAAGTCTGTCCATTGGTCATAAATGAAAGGGACATTGCTAACACATCCCCTGGTCAAATAGAGTAGGAACAAGCTTTCCATTGAGTAACTCTATGACTGATTCAGTAGGAAGGAATTTCGCATTGTGCACTGTAACAACTATCACATGGAGGAGTTTTACAGTTAGTTGCTTACCTTACTCCATGCAAGTAGCTTTACCTTGTGTGCTTTCTGACAAATACAACAGGAAGAGGTTTAAATTATAAAGTCCTTGCCAAACACCATAGGAAGGGGCTTTACATTGTGAACCTTCTAAAAATCCAATGGGAAGGAACTTTACATTGTGAACTCTCTGACGAATGCAATAGTAAGGGGTTGTACACTGTAAACTTCATGGCAAACACCATAGGAAGATGCTTTATATTGTGAACAGTTTCATAAACATAATAGGAATAGGGTTTACATTGTCAACTATGTGAAAAATGCAATAGGAAGCAGTTTAGAACATATACCCCTTTTACAGTCATGTCACAGTAAATGCTTGGTGACTTTAGAAGTAGAGTTAATGGTCATATCAGTGAACACCATGAGTCTGCCTACATTGCATAATGTGTCCCTTAAGTCAGAGACAACATGGTCATGTTTATGTTCAAGTTAAAGCTAGCTGACTTGCTTTATTATTAAAAGTCGTGATAAAAGCAGTAGGAAACTCATTTTATATAGTGAACAAGTTGACAAAGCCTGTAGATTTAAACTTTTTGATTGCTATAAGCCTCATTTTTTAGTATTAGAGTCTGCTTCTACAGATAGTGTACATGGTACCTCACAGATAATGGGAGTAGACTAGTTTTACATGGTCAGTTGTCACCTGTCTGATTTCCTGATTTAATCAACAAGGTCTATGTAGAAGGGGATTCCATTGTTTAATTCAATTCCACTTGAAAACGTCAAAATATTTGTAATTTTAAGTGTAATATTTAGTTTTGCATGCTTTAAAGTACTTTACTTTTATAAAGAAAATGCATTGTTTGGACACTGATGTATTGAGTGTCAATGTTGTGGGTTGCTGTGTTCTGATTGTCTAGCCAATAGCATCTCCCTGAATCAGCCCCGGACTTCTCTGCCCATTAGAGACAAGTGCTAAAAGGGGCATTTAGTTGCCAATTCGAGGGTCTTAGTTAAGGAAACCCCAGGATACAAGAGCTGAAAACTACCACTGACACAAGTTTGGCTATTAACTTCTACCTGCTTAGGGGCCTCATGAACCGGAGTTCTCCAAAATAATAGGAATGTGTTTTACATTCTGATCACCTCGCCATTCACCATAGGAAGGGTATTTACATTGTGAACTCTATGACAAATACAACAAATAGAATAGCAAGGATGTTTAAATTATGAACTCTCTGTCAAATACTACAGTGAGGGGTTTAACACTGTTAAAGCAGTGACAATCATCACCAGAAAGGGCTTCATAGTTTTGCTTATTTTAGAAATATAGTAGGAATGGGGTTCACACTGTTAACTCCATGACAAAGGCAATATGAAGGAGTTTAGTCCAGAGGTCTCTTTTTAGGTATGGCCAATTTAAGCATGTGATGTCTTGAGAAAAAGATGTAATGGTCATGTCAATGTATACTTTGGGTTCTCCTAAAATATTTGATGGGTCTCTATGAGATGAGTAAAGACCACTTGGTCATATTTATGTTCAAGTTAAAAATAATAATTTTACTTTATTGTTTAGATATGAAACGTGTAGACAAAGCAGTAGGCCTTTAGTTAGACCTGACATTCTTGGCATGGCAGTCCCCAAAATGTTCTGCCTTCACTCCCTTAGTCTACCAAACTTGTTTATGTAGGCATTAGGACTCACACTTAATCCCTGCTAACCAGCTCTAAGTTGCGTGTGCTCTCTCCTTAAAACATGGTACATTTAACCTACATCTAATTGGCACATTTAATTTACTTGTAAGCCCCTGGTAAATGGTAGCACCTGTACCCAAGGTCTGTAAATTAAATGTTACTAGTGAGCAGCAGCACTCATTGTGCCATTCACTAAAGTAGCCTTGTAATACATTTCTCAAGTCTGCCACTGCAGCCTGTGGTGCAGTTTAATACTGTCATTTCGATCTGGCAAAATAAACCTTTGGTTAGACCTATACTAACTTAGACTTCACCCCTAAGGAAGGCCCTAAAGGCTCACAGGGCAGGATGCATGGCATTTAAAATATAGCCCATGTGGATTTAAGGTTTTACATGTCCTGGCAGTTAAAAACTCCTAAAGCCTGAACTTGCTACTTAGTCCCAGTCCAGCATGACCTGATAACTGCAGTTGGCGCTTTGTATTTTTTTGGTGCTATTTTCACCTGAAACTTTTAAAAACACATAGCTCAGGTGCTATTGATTGGATTTCTGTCATGTTGGTGTATTTTTTTAATTGGTTTGGGATTTTATTGGTGTTGTGTTTTCCCTTTGTTACTGTTTGACTTCTGCATTAATATGTGACACATTGTCTCATAATTAAGCCTGACTGCTTTCGTGCCAAATCAACACATGGGTAAGCACAATGTAAGAGACTGATATCGGAAATAATTATGGGTAACATGGTCTGTAATTGAGATTTTAAAGTGTATTTGTTTACTTTTTTTTACTTTTAGAGGGCTATAGAGATATAAATATTTTAATCTACTAAAGTTCTTTCTTTATTGTTTTCTTTTTCCTAGGTGGTTTCTTCAGACATCTGGATTGCCTTAGATGGAAACTGGCGGCTCTGGGTCCAATTCCTGACCGATGTGCCTCAGAAGGAAGAGATGGAAACAAGGTATCAGGTAACTGATTATATAGTATAGTGTAGTGTTCACCAGGGAGGGAGTGAGTGGAGGACGTGAGGTAGGGATCACTTTAGGTGCATCACACGTGCCTTGCATGCCTAAGTGGTTTATGGGGTCTTCCTCCCCCACCTGAGCCACCGTATCTAGGAAGTTATCCCCCCCCTCGGTGTTCCCTTACCCTCCCCTCATGTTCCCTTATCCAAAAGGAGTTCTTTTACTTAAATACGCCCATACCTTATGGAGCCGCGTTCCTCCCAGAACATGGCATGGTCTTCTCGAGGTGGGCTCCTCTCTGTGTTGTTCCCGGTCCGTCTCTGCCTCTGGTACCGCGTCTCCCTTTGTTCTTGCTTTTTCTCTCTGCTCCTCTCCGTCATTACTCTTCTCCATCTCTTCTTCTTCTTGTCTGTCTGCTTTTTTCCTTGCCTCTTCTCCCGCCTCCTTATCCTCGTTCTGCTTCACGTCTTCTTTCTCTTCTCCTTCCTCGGTTCTCTCTGCGTCTTCTCTTACATTCTTGACCTCGCGACCCCCAAAGTACTCTGGTGTCGGTGGATCTCTGTCCACTGAAGTGCCTCCAGGGCACGTCTTCGCAAAGTTGTTTGCGGTTTTGCCGGCAATAGTTGCTGTCGGGAGTAGCTATGTAATGGGATTCCCGTTACACACAAGTTAAATTAGTTACTTTCTGTGGTTCACCCTGACAAGGACTGTGTTTATTATAGAAGTCGGGTTTCCACCCCATTTAACTAATCACCCAATTTCTTGCACCTCTCATTTTACATTCTGATTTTGAAATGCCTCATGTTTTTCAATAGGTCCATACAGGACCATTGTTGGTTTTTATGGTTAGAGCCTGCTGGAGTGCAAATTGTGACATGGTGATACGTGGATAATGGGAGCAGACTACATTTACCGGATTAGTTGCTCCATGATAGTTCTTTAAGGTGCATAATTTGCATCCTGGTCAATCTGCAAGTCCCCTAAAGATGGGTTTCTATGTGCAATTCCACCTGGAATCTTTTAAATTTTTGTCATTTTGAATGTAGTATTTAGATGTGTGTGCATTAAAGCACTTTTCTTTTTTAAAGAAAGAATATTAGTTGGACAATGATTTATTGTGTCCTATATTTGGTGACTGTGCAGTTCTGAGATTATAGTACACAACAAAAGTGCTTCATTTGAACTGATGGTTGCCAGTTGGGGACACCAGCAGTTATTTTTGGGGTTCGGCATGTATTTTACCACATGACACATGTAGCGATATTAAGAAAGGAAAAATCGCATAAAGCAGAAAGATGGAGGTGGAGAAAGACAGAAAAACTGTCACAAATGAAGAAAGTAGAAGCCTGAAAGGATGAGGGAGTGTGTGGTACTGGATTAAAGAGGACTGAAGTGAAATCAAAACTGCATAACTTTGGTATTTGGCACACTGACATTTAATTACACTGACTGCAGGCTTCTGAGCAGAGCTTTGGGCACTGGCACTCATTCATTTACAAATAAAGTACTGCACAAAACCTCCCTGAGTCAGTGTTGGACAACACTGCCTCAATGCCATGTGAATCACTTTTTGGATGTGAAATATGTGACAAATGCAAGAGGAAATAGTTTTACATTGAGAAGTCTGTGACAACTACAATAGGAAGAGGGAGCAGCTATACATTGCTTAAATCTAAGAGACATTCTGACATTGGCCCTCATTATGTCCCTGGCGGTCTTCGTCCACCAGGGTTAATGTGGGCGTAATACCTACTGCCACATCATGAGATTGGCGGGCTGGCTGCAGCCAACTGCCAGTTTACAATTCATACCACGATGGCGGGATAAGCTGCCGGGCTGGGGTTGTGAATCCCAAGCCTGGCGGCCAACAGAGTCCCACCCCAGGCATTCTGAGCCAGCCTACCGCCATGTTTTCTGTGGCATTAGCAATGCCACAAAAATCATGGCGGTAGGCCCTACCGGTGACAGGGAATTCCTTCCCTGTCACCGGTAGGTGGTTCCCCCACCTCCCCCCCCCCAACACTCACCTGACACACCCTACCCCATCCATCCTCAGCTCCCCACCCCTCATACACACACTAACCCCCTCTGATTCATCCACACAACCCCCATACACGCACACAGACACGCACCATGGATACACCCATTAACTTGCACTCATCCATACATGCATTCACACACACACTAGCATATACACATTCATACACACACTGGCATACACGCATTCTTCCAGACATACACACACACACACACACACACATACACACGCACAACACATCTCCCAGCCCCCCCGTCAGACGATCACCTTACCTGCTCCAGGGAGGTCGTCCGGCAGGGAACGCGAAGGGGCGCTGCTACCACCAGCACCGCCCTACCACCTGAACACTGACAGACCGTATCACAGGTCATGATACTGCTGGAAGCGTTCAACTGGCATGGCGATGCTGGTGGTTGCAGCGCCAGCTTACCACCAGTCTAATCACTGAGGAATTTCCGCCCTTCTTGTGGCGGACGTCTGGCACTGCTCATAGTCTGGTGGCCGTCACCGCAGCGCTAGGCAGCTTTTACCGCCAATGTCTAAATGACCACCATAGGCTTACCAGACAGTGTGAACTAAAGCAGTTTTTCTTTTTAAAAGTAAAAACTTTGGATATACATTTTTTGTGCATGTTTTGAAGTTCATTTTCATTTATTTTACCACCTTTAGTTTCTTTGACTTTGGTTTTTCAACTATGCAGTTGATATTCAATTCCTGATACTATAAAGCAGTAGTAACTCGGACTTTACCCTTAAACTTCAGGAATGTCTTTCTTCAGTCGTATGCTTGATCACCAATAACAGTTTGAAGTTGAATGCCGATAAAATGGAGATATTCGTTCTAAGAAATCATCCTTAGACCGGGACCTCCATTTGGTAGTCACTGGCTCTTCTTCCTGTCCCAGCCCTTAGTACTATGATTAAAAATGATGGAATTACTACTACTGCTGGTCTTACCCTCTGCCTGTATGTGAACAAGGTTAAGGGCCATATTTATGGCTAAGTCCTGCAGCACAGGAAGTCACTTTGCTGCGCTGCATGACAGGGAAAGGGCAGGAATGTGCCATATCTAAAATAATATGGCACACTCCTGCCTTTGTCTCTGCTCTGGCACCATTTTGGCTGCCTAGCACTAACACAGACACGCTTGCATTATGGTGCAGAATGCAGCACACATAGGAAGAGAATACAGCAATGAGGAAAAAATATATTTCTTTTTGTTACGCCTCACCTTGGAAGACACAGCTTTTTGACACATTGCCTAGTCTACCACTTGTGGTAAATTAGAGAATGCGTCAAAATCCATGGATGTTGCATGGGAACACCCATGGAATGCCTCCCTAGGGCAGACTAACACAATGCGGTGATATGAGTTGCACTGCTGTAGTCCAGATTTATGAAGCCACTCAAGGCCATGCAAGGTGACCTTGCATGGCTTCATAAATCACATTTTGGGCTTAAGTTGTGCTTACACCGCATTGCATGGCGCATGAGCAGTACAACTCCCATTGTAAATACGCTCCTGAATGTATATGACTCCCATTTGAAGAAGTTATGGAATATTTACCCTTGCCTCTGAGTTGAAGGGAGAAGCTTGTCGAGCCAGATAGCTATCTCAACTGATTTTGATCATAGGAATACAGTCTTGTATGTTTTACCAATATAACTTATCTGTCAACATCAGATTATGCAAAATGCAGCTGACATGTCTGTTACATAATTTATCTCCATGTGCTTCTGTTAAATCCTAATTGGAATTCTGCCACTGAATAGCAGTACATAAATGGATCTTGTTGAAGACACTTTGCATGGTAGCAAGGCGCCTTCTGCTACTTGACCTAAGATTCTCAGCTCCCAGTTTCACCACTGCATTCCCTCCCTTACATGCTTCTCTCCTCTTCTAATGCACTTTTGGTAGTTTCCATTTTTAATGGCACCAGAGCAGACAGGCATGGTTTCTTGCATCTCACTTCATTGCCAGTACACCAAAGGTAAAAGACTTTGGGTATGATTTATAACTCGGCAGACGTGTTACTCCATCACAACTATGACGGATATCCCATCATCTGAAATCTAAATCCCATACAATATAATGGGATTTAGATTTCGACGGACAGGATATTCATCACTGTTGTGATGGAGTAATCCATCTGCTGAGCTCAAAATCAGGCCTTTTGTCGATGAGTGCAGGGTGAGCAGTGTGCCTGGGAATACGGGGCACAGCACATTAAAGTCATTCCTACTGGCATTGCGAAGGTGGTTTAGTGTAATATTTTGTACTGGTAGAGTGTGACATAAGTTAAAATGTAAGCAAGAGATAACATTTGGATTACTTGCACAGCGCTCTGTTCTCTAGCTATATCTGTGCTCTACAAATACCAATTCCTTGCCCAGTGAGCGGGTTCAGCATGCTGGGTTTCTTTATGTTACTCCAACCTCCACAATGACATAGATATACACCCATCAGCACCTGCACAAACATTACCTGTATGTGCATTTAGTGCTAGATGGTGTACATGAGTACTTCAATCAATCAATCATCATTTATATAGTGCAGCTTATCACCCAGGGGGTCTCAAAGTGCTTGGTTTACAGTTTATGATTCATATCAGATGAAACTGGGAAGACACAGGAATGCTCTGGGGAAACATGGACTTTAAAAGAGACTCATTAAGATGGCCTTTAGGAAAGCTTCTAATATAGGAGACAGAGAAAATGAGGTACACACAGAAAAACACCAAAAGAATCAGTGAGGCGCTGTCACACATAAAATACTGTCAACAGCAGATACTTGTATCTTACACAGACCCTCCCACCTCACACAATATCACATCATTCCACATAATAGAGCACTTTTCCTCAACACAACACATCATTCCACTCCATTCGCCAGTCCAGCACAGTAACCTCCAACAACAGATTAGACTACTTGGCTCTAAATTACACCATAGGATACCATACAGCATCAAACTATATTACAACATGCAATAACATGCATCTCTAAATGCTATACTGTTTCACGCCACACCATACAAAAGAACACTATACCAACCCTCACATCACATTAGAGCACACCACATTAGACTATATAACAATACACTAGCCACATAACACAACACTACTCCCTCCCTCATAGCCACACCACATCACACCACCCAATACCACACTTATCCTCATCCTGCCACTCCATGCTACACCACATAAAACCATCCAACCCAACAGTTGTTTACAATATAGAACAATACACCTAGCACCCGCATCACACTACACACCATTGTACCAAAATACTAGGCCTGGACGGAGCTCACGGAGTTCCACTCTGCGTAATTCCGCGGATTTGATGAAAAACACTGTGGAAGTCCTCTGAGGCAGAGTTCCGTGAGTGGTGGAGCGCCACTGCCGCCTGCACCTTGCCCTGAATATCCCTGATCTCAGAAGCGCTAAGCAGGGTCGGGCCCGACCCTGCTTAGCACTTCTGAGATTGGGTCCATTTAGGACTGGGCTGTAGGCAGCAAAAGCTGCCATTTTAGACCTCTTGTGCACCGGCCTGCTCTGTGTGCACTGCAGACCGGTGCACCAGAGGCCTGGGCAGGACGGTGCACAAGAGGCTTGAAACGGCAGCTTTCCCTGCCTACGGCCTTGGCCTGAATTCAGGCCAGAGCTGTATGCAAGGAAAGCTGCCATTTCAGGACTCTTGTGCACCAGTGTGCACAAAAGGAAAAAAAGAAATGATGACTTACCTGCGTCCTTCAGGGGGTCCTCGTCATCCTCGACATTCCCAGCGGCCTGGCTGTCCCCCACCCTCTGTCCCCGGTCTGCTGGCAGAGGGAGGTGTGGATCCATCGCCGATGCACACTGCAGCCCACTTATGGGCCACACATCGCAAGAGCAGACTGTCCGAGCTTGCACTGTATGGCCCATAACTGGGCTGCAGTGTGTACTAGGTGAGCTCCGCTACGCTGGTGGAGCTAGCTGAGTCATTGGTCTCCTCCATCCAAGCAGAGTGTGGAGTGCCAAAAACTCGTTAGCTTCACCAGCAGAGCAAAGCTCACTGCCCACCCCTACAAAATACACCATATTACACACTACATCACACCATCGCATTTTACATACTGCCATACCACACACATCACACCACACCACTTAATACTACATCACAACACTCTTTACTACATCACTTCATATTACATCAAAGCATTATACACCTCTCACATCTTACCACATAGCATCAGAATAACCATCCCTCACTACATTACTCAACATATTGCTAAACTAAACCACACGTAACAATATGCAATCCCATGTCATACCGTATACTACACCATCTACAATAGATTCCAACACCAAAATACAAAAATATGGTGACAGGGATATGGGAACAAAGGTACAAGGATGGTGGCAGGGAGCCACACTAACTTTGGATACAGACAAGGAAGTTAGAAAGAATCAGTAAAAGGTTATATATGGACATGGGAAAAGAGTAACATACCAAAACAGATTACCTTTCATATTCGGGATCTTCTACGTTGCAACTTCTTACTTAACATCACTTTCAACATACCAACTTTCTATCACCTTACAGTGCTTTAGTGCTTTCACGCCCAGCCCTAATTGGGTGCTCGGGTTTCTATCTGAAATTACTCGAATTGCTCCAGCATTCTTCTGTTTAAGCCAAAGTGCTTCTGTGACACCCGTGACATTTAAAGCAAAGCTTCTTATGACGTCCAAATATAGTCAATGCCAATTGATTTGTTATACTATATTCTTTGTGACTTAATTACACTGACACACACTTTTGTAAATGCCTGTAATACTTCTCACCTCTATTTTACCCTAAAGCGAATGTGCTTCAAAAAGAATTTGTCTAGTATTTTGAAGGCAAAGGGTTCAAAATGAAGGTGTGGGTGAGGAGGTACCCCTAAATTTCTACTCCACAAAAGACACCTCAGCAGCACACCCACGGGTAGGCGGCCCGGGAATGGTGTTAAACATCTCTTTCATGAGACTATGGGGGTGATTCTGAGCTTGGCGGGCGGCGGGAGCCGCCCGCCAAGCGGGAACCGCCAGAATACCGCTGCGCGGTCAAAAGACCGCCGCGGTTATTCTGAGTTTCCCGCTGGGCGGGCGGGCGACCGCCAGAAGGCCGCCCGCCCGCCCAGCGGGAAACCCCTTCCCACAAGGAAGCCGGCTCCAAATGGAGCCGGCGGAGTGGGAAGGGTGCGACGGGTGCAGTTGCACCCGTCGCGATTTTCAGTGTCTGCTAGGCAGACACTGAAAATCTTAGTGGGGCCCTGTTAGGGGGCCCCTGCAGTGCCCATGCCAGTGGCATGGGCACTGCAGGGGCCCCCAGGGGCCCCACGACACCCGTTACCGCCAGCCAGGTTCTGGCGGTCAAAACCGCCAGAACCAGGCTGGCGGTAAGGGGGTCGGAATCCCATGGAGGATTCCCCAGGGCAGCGGAAAACCGGCGGGACACCGCCGGTTTTCCGTTTCTGACCGCGGCTGTACCGCCGCGGTCAGAATGCCCAAGGGAGCACCGCCAGCCTGTTGGCGGTGCTCCCGCGGTCGTTGGCCCTGGCGGTCAATGACCGCCAGGGTCAGAATGACCCCCTATGTGTCCCAAGATTTGGTACAAACCAAGATCACAAAAGTACTGTAATAAGTTAGTTCCAGAGTGGAATTAGAAAGTGTGAAGAAAGTATTGTGAAATTTCAAAGGGTACAATACAGAATAATTAGAATGCAGGCGCATAAGGTCATTGCCATGAAGGCCCTCGTTGATAGGACAATACAGACTAAATAGCAAAATCAAGAAATATTCTTCATGACCAGCAAAACAAGTAAGAAATCGGACAGTATCCATAGTGCCATCGGAAAGTCTCATAGGAGATCCGGCTCACCCCCAAATTTAAGGTTTTGTATAGGAAATATTCTCATTGGAATACATTGAAAGTCCAAATTCATCATCCTATGAGCAAAAGAATACAATATCAGTATATCAAATCACAGAAATATTGAGTGTCATACAGTGCCCCACTACTGAATATTAGTTCAGACCCTTTCTGACCTAATGTTATACTCAATGTGTTGTTGTCAAAACAAACTAATTACAAAAATAATAGTGAGTTATTGTGAATGAATGCAATACTGAGTGCAAGCGGAAGAAACCTTGAGAAAGATACAATACTGAAACATGTTAGAGAGCTTCTTTCAAGAACAGCATCAATGGGAAATAAACAAACATGACTCAATTTTACTGTGTCTAGCAGAAATAATAAACAGTGAATGTGCAGGGGTGAGACATCCTTTTTGAACAAGATGATGTCAAGACCTAGCGGAAGAAAATGCACTTTAACAAGTCATATTAAAATCAATTCAAAGGCAATAGCATGATATAAATGTACACATGTAAATTTGAGTGTAAGTCAACATTCTCCATATTGTTAATTTTGCACTTAAAATATCGAATGTACAAAACGTTTTAGTCCAAAATTGCCACCCACATGGGTGAAATCACAGTAAAATGGCCTACTGTGCAGACTTTGGCTACACCATCTTTTTTAACATCTGTATTCAGCCACTCGGAGCACTGAGCAGGTTCTTTAATTTTTAGGCTCTGTTTATGTGGCTAACATGCAGCTCCCTCTTGGTTTAGGTCACTTGCCTTGCATAATATTGGATGCCTTGGTGACTGTCTGGCTATATATCAGGACTCAGGGCCTCATTTAAATCTTGGTGAGTGGCCTGTTTTCCTTCAGGGTGATTGAGTAAAATTACTCTGTTGTCATGATAGAAATACTGTCTGCCAGATTTATAAATGTCCGCTGGCGCGGGGGACATCTTTGGGACTGACAGGAACTGCTGTGATGGATGTTCCTGCCAATGTATTGTAAATTTGACGGTGGCTTCATAAACAAGATGGAGCCGTATGTCAAGCTTACAACTCTTTTTTTTTTATATTTGAAAAGAATATCCCAAAGCAGGATATTGTTTTTGAAAATAAAAAAATGCCCCCTCCACCATGGGAGTTTCTTCCTATGGTAAGAAAGGCACTGTGCACTTTTCAATGCTCCCTACCACCAGGTTCTTCCTGGCGGTGACGGCCATTGAAAAACAGCTGTATGTCTCCTTATCTAAATTAGGTGGGCGGACATATAGCCAAAACTGCATTGCCCTTTACTCTGTCATGTTCTCAGACACGTTTGATCACAGTGGACATGGAATAGTCTTTGCTTTTGCCAAACTATGTTCCGCCCAAATTTAAACTGGACGGGCATACCATAATGTGGGTATGGAGGAAACTCCATCACTACTGCACAGAGTTCCCTCTTCGCCAAGATTAAAATTAGGCTCTCGATGTCTTTAATTACCTGAAATTGAATGTCTACAAAAAACAGAAAGATCCAGGTAATGGGTGGTGACTGTTCAGTCTGATTTGATATGCTATGGCCAAACACATTAAAGGACTTTCCTGATCCTGGCAACCAATATCAAGAACGTTTGGGTCTGGTTTCACCAAGAACTGACCTTTGATTATCAGATCCAAAAAGCATGGAACACCTGACCTAGCAGTCTTAGAGTTTTGCATATTGTAAAAAGAATCCCGGTTCGATATTAAATTAGTGTTGTGCAACTTCAAAATAGAAGAAAGCTATGTGACAGATAAAGATCTCCTAACATTAAGCATCCTCCTTCGTCCCATCTAGCATGAGACATATCTCCGCCAATCTTGCGGAATGGTTGTAACCATCAGAACTCCAATGTTCTCGAAAATGGGGCATGTTTCAGAATCCTGCAGCTCAGCATTTCTCAGCGAGCAGCCGTGTAATGAATGGGGAGTGGGCACTGTGCAGGCCCTTTTTTGTCAATTGTTAGCATCACAGTTAGGGGCTCCTCCTCCCAGCAGGCTTTTAAAAAACCTATCTCCCAGTTATCCTCCATCGTGCACCACTGAGCCATGTGTCGTATTTGAGATGCCATATCATATAAGTCCAGGTCAAAAAGTCCAAGCCCACCCTACTACCTATGAAGCTTAAGAACAGGCAACCACACCCTGCTTCTTATTACTGCCCAGAGTAGCGAGACCAGGAAAGGGGCTAACTCCTTGAATGCGGATTGGGGAATGATACACAGTGAATTCTATAGGTGATAAAGACACTGGGACAGAAATACAATTTTCACAATTGCAACACAACCCATGAGAAAAAGAGGGTGTGTATTCCAGAAGACAATAGAGCCTCGAAGGTCTCATATGACCTTCCCCATATTGTGCTCAAATTGGTTCTTTGGGTCATGTGTAATTTGTTTGGCCAGGTACCAAAATCTATTTAACTCACAGTGCAGGCCCACACCCAGCTAATTATCTTAAGATTCTTCTGCCAGTCTACCTAGTTGGAAGACCACTGTTTAATTTCTGATAATCTTAAAACCAGTGGTCGCACCAAATCTCTCCAACTCTGTTATTATAAGGATTGCAAATGATGTATGGAAGATAAACCAAGGTATCACCTGAGTACACAGACACGAAATGCTTAACACCGCCCACCATGACACCCCAGTTTTGCAGCACCGTACGTAGTCTGATCGCCAATGGTTCCAAAGACAGGTTAAACAAGAGAGGGTATAGTGAACATCCTTGTTGGGTGCTGCGTTCAATCTTCCATCTAAGAGATACCACCCTACCTAAAAGACCCTCGCTATCGGTTTAGTGCATAGTAGCTTCACCCAGCCCTGGAAAACGGGGCCAAATCCCATGTGCCAGAGCACCGCGAACACATGGGGCCATTCAACTGTGTCAAAAACTTTCTCAATATCCAGGGTACTAGGGCCCCATCCATATGGAGCTTTTGTATGTATTAGGCATCTAAAGTTCATTGAAGTGCTATGGCCTGAATTAAGCCACATTGGTCTTTGTGTACCAAAGAGTCCATTACCTTTTTAAGACTGGTTTCCAGCACTTTAGCCAAATGCATGTCATCCGTGTTAATCATGGAGAGAGTTCTGTACAGACCCATCTTGTCCAGAGACCCAACAGGTTTAGGAATCATCACAATGACCACTTCCCCCATTCTCTCAGGTAGTTTCCCTAGTTGTTATGCTTCTAGGTAGACCACTATTAACTTCCCAGAGAGGACCTGTGCATATGTCTGGTAGAATTCTGAAGCAAATCCATCAAGGCCAGGTTTTTTTGGCATGGCATGCCCTTCAGTGATGCCACAAGCTCTTGTTTTGTTAATTTCACTTCTACAACCTCCAACTGCCCCTCCTTTAGCCTTGGGAGCTGAACGCCTACAAAATAGTAATCTGGGATGGTCTCGATCTTCCCTCCAGGTCTTGTGTACATAGTCTGCAAAAAGCTCTGAAAAGCCCCACTATCCTCACCTGAGTGGACACCCCTGTCCATCACGCCTATGAAGTAATAGGATCTGTGTGCATGTGAGCTCCCATCTGAGTAACCATGCTAGGAGTTTCCACGATTTGTCTTCATCTCTATGGATTTGATGAATGTGCTCCCTAAGTGTGAGTTATCCAGTTCATCCCATATCTCGCTCAAAGCTCTCTCATCGCTGAGCAGCTTTGGGCAAAGAGCAGTCTCCGAGTTCCACCACCTTCGCAGCTGGAACTCCTATGCTTCCTGCTGTGCTAGGTCTGACCACAGTTCGTGCCGTATCCCTGTCACCGTGCTCACCTCACATAACACTTTTGAAGGCTTCCAATTCATTGGAATAAGTGGTAGTTGAGCATCAGTTCTTATCAAAGTATGTTGTCATTACCCCCTCTGCCCCATACAGAAGAACACGTTGTCCAACGCCTCTGAGCAGCACCTCCACAATGGGACCCGAGGTCTTGAGGTGAGACTGCAGTAGTCTACAATAAATGGGACATGATCAGAGAGACACTGATAGGGGTGATTGGCCATTTCTAGTTTCACTGTGACAGTCCTTGTCACCAATAACTCATCTATTTTGCTGTACGTCCCATGTGTCATTGAGTGGCATGAGTATTCACGAGGTGTTGGATGAAGTTCACACGACATGTGTATACAGTTAAGCCTGTGCATCATCTCCAGTAGGCCTGCATCATGTTCGGCACTGAGTGGGGTGAGGGATGGCTGTCAATTATTCCGTCTAGGGTACACTTATTATCTCCTCACCAAATGAGTGGGATATCTATGTAAGGTACCAGCACTGCCATAATGTGCAGGAAAAAGATTCCATCATCAATATTTGGTGTGTATGCTTTGAGGAGACAGACCTCTAGGCTGTCCAAAAGGCCAAACAACAGTATATATGTACTGCTAATGTTAGCACAGGTACTATGGTGCAGGAATGGAACCCCCGGCGCCATCCAGATTGATACCCCCCCAGCAAAAGAGGAATAAGTAGCAGAGAACATCTGTCCCTGCCAATTTTTATGGACTTTATTCACCTCAACATCTCTCAGGAGAGTTTCCCTCAGGAACACAATGTTTATTAAATGACGTCACATCTGTATATGTATTCTATGTCTTTTAATGTGGTGTCAAGACCAATGACATTACATGCTTCTCATTATTTCCAGTGCATAACATCAGATGTTTTGCTGGGAAGCATGGAGGCATTCCTGCCACCCCCTGCCATACACATATAAGATAATAAAGCTGCTGAACTGAATCAAACATGAAAAACAAGATGTAAATGTACCCAACACCAACCCAGCCCACTCCCGCCTGATAAACATATCTTGAAATATAGATAATCTATCCCCCAGACTGCCTCAACATAGGTAAGATAAACATCTAAGGAAAAAGAGAGGGGAGAGAAACAGGATGTTAACAAAGTCTGGGTACAACCAAGTCTAAACCACAGAATGGTGGGCCCAACAGTTACTACAGATGATGCAGTTCCCATTAGGGGGCATAATTGGTCCTACACTAACTGAAAAGATGGGCAGTAGTCACTCAAAGTGTGGAGGCCCCAGTTCCTATAATTTCCTAGCAATGGTGTTTGGACAAAACATGAGGTTGTAAATACAAGGAGACATAAATATCATAAAAAATATTGTGGCACAAAAATATTTGTAATGCAAAATATTGTTGTAAAAGACTTTGCTTTTTGGGTAAGTAATATAGTTGTTAAGAATATTGTTGTTATTAATATCGTTTTCCATAATATAGTTGTAAAAAATATTGGTTTGTAGTTATGTTAATGTGTTTTAGTTTATATATTGATTTTATGCAAAACTGTTGTTTGTGTGAATATTATTATTTTTCAAATAACGTTTGTAATTTTAAGTGATTTAGAATGTTTAATTTAATTGTTAATAGTAATTTATAGTGTTGTAGCGGGTTGTTGGGTTTGTGGGGGATAGGGGTTAGAGTGGGAAGTTAATTAAGCCAAACCTAATTATTAAATAATTAGGAAGTTGTAATTAGTTATGTGATTGATGTTAATAAAGTAAATTATGTGAAACTGACTTCTTTTAGTTACATTTTAAGTGCAGATTGCTCAGTTTGTAGAGGTATAGGGTGCGAAGTTATTTAAGTAATGACAAATTAACAATTTATTATTATTTTAATAATAAGTATCTCATTGATCATTAATTATTTTAATGGTGTAATATTTAGATATTTTTGTCAAGTTTTAGCTGCGGGCTGCTGGGTTAGGAGGGTTATAGGGTGTGAAGTTAATTAGTAACAATTAATTAGCAATTAATCATTGATTGGTAATTAATGATTTCATTTATTATTGATTATGTAAATTGTGCTATACTTATTTATTTTAGTTACAGTTAAGGTGTGTTGGTAGGTTTGTGGGGTGGAAGGTGGGAAGTTAATTTAGTAATAAAAATCATTAATAATTATTTATTAATTTATTATTTAATTGATTCATAATTATGTAAATTGTGTCATAATTGTATATTTCAGTTATTTTTTAAGTAGTAATCAATAAACAATGAATTACTAATTGCTAATTACCTATTTAATTGATTACCAATCATGTGAATTGTTGTATAGTTATTTCTTTTAGTTATATTTTAGATGTGGGTTGCAAGGTTTGTAGGGGTATAGGGTGGGAGGTTAATTAATTAATACTTGAATAACAATTATTAATTATTAATTTAATATTTAATTGAGTGATTATAAATTATTTAAGTTGTGGTATAGTTATTTTAGTTATATTTCAGGTGTGGGCTGATAGGTTTGTAGGGCTGTAGGGTGGAGAGTTAAGTAAGTTATAATTAAATAAAAAAATGTAATTGATAATTCATCATTTGTTTATTAATGTCATTTTTAATTGTTTAAATTTTTTTGTAATATATACATATTTTGATTTTAATAATGTTTATATTACGACTTTATTCGTTTTTATAAATTAATAGGGCTGTTCAAATAATTGAACATACTTAACATTAAAATAATAACAACTTATAGCACAAAAACGCATATATTCTTTCCCATTATATTTTTTTAATCTCACTATTTTTAACAAAATATTTGTGTCTCATGAGACTTTTGAAAATGGCAGGATGCCCACTAGTGTCGATTTTATGTCTATTTTGACCAAACATAAATATTATGAAAGACAGGTGGAAAAGAAAGGAGAAAGCCCAACATTAAGAAATAAGCCCAAAGCGACCAGTGAAGACAAGAAAAATACTTTGATTATAATACTAATTTGTTATATTACCTTATGATATTAGGCATTTATATTAGTTTCTTTTGTTTATTAGTTGTTTTAGCTTGTTATGTTGGAAAGATTAGAAGAACAAATTGAAAAATGGCAGCAGTCAGTATCCCACAGCCACCTCTCTTCCTATCAGAAGCTGGGGAAGCAGCATTACCTGGGAAATGGTGGTAATAACTATTTTATTAATATCTAATTGCAATAGGAGAGTCATATTGATTGTGGAGAGTAGAGCATACATGAGGTTGGGTTAAGTAAATGAGAAGTGGAGACTTCAATAAATTGAAGAAAAAAAATAATGTATGGGGTGGTGGAAGAAGCTAATCCAAGACTAGAAAATAAGAATCAATTGGAGAGTGTGAATCTCATTCAAAGACTTGGCAACAGAACACCGAGTGAAAATGACAGTGAAAAAACACAGAACAGAAATTTGAAAATGGAATGTTTTAGATGTAGAAATCTATGCCCTACATTGAATAGGAGCAACTGTTTTGCAACAAATGTGAGTTGTCATAAATGTGGAAAGTGAAGTCACAATGGTAGGGAATGTCGCCAGAAGAAAGTGAACATGACTGGTGCAGAGACAATCAAAGGGGGGAAACTTTGTTATAAGTCATACCTGTAGAGGGTGAAGGGGACACAGAAGAATTAAAAAGTATCTGAGTGTGATTAAAAGTGTATGAAAGGGGGCAATAATCCTTACGGATGTAGGATCTCTACATGCATTTGGTCAGGGACAAGAATTGAGAAAGCATTTTTGGCAAGGATAACATTACACTTTTTATTTTTTTAACTCCTGGGTTATGGAGGAGCTAAAATTAACCTTATTAGGTATACAATTATGAGGCTAAGATTCAAGGCTATAGAGACTTATATGAGACTGTAGTGAGACTGTAGGGAAGGTCTGTGTAGCGAAGATAGGAGATAAATGTTGACATCTGAGGGATTTGGTCATCAAATTGAACCCTAATGCTCCTGGACAGGTTTTTTAAATATGACACAGTGGTGAACAGGAAGAAGTTAAAAAATAAATTAAAAATGACCGCTTGGGGTTTGTGGAAACGGTTTGAACACATGAGCATATTAACCCCTTCGCTGCCAGGCCTTTTCCCCTTCCTGTGCCAGGCCCTGTTTTGGCTATTTGGGGAAGTTTGTGCTTAGACCCTCATAACTTTTTGTCCACATAGGCTATCCACGCCAAATTTGCATCCTTTTCATCCAACATCCTTGGGATTCTAGCGGTACCCAGAGTTTGTGGGTTCCCGTGGAGGACACCAAGAAATTAGCCAAAATACATCAAATATTTCATTTTATGTTTTAAAAATGGGGAAAAAGGGTCGCAGAAGAAGGATTGTGGTTTTTTTCCCTGAAAACAGCATTAACAAAGGGATTATGGTGCTAAAATCACCACCTTCTCAGCTTTCAGGAACAGGCAGACTTGAATCAGGAAACCACATTTTTCAACACAATTTTGGCATTTTAGTAGGACATACTCCATTTTTACAATTTTTTGTGCTTTTAGCCTCCTTCCAGTTAGTGACAGAAATGGGTGAGAAACCAATGCGGGATCCCAGAAAGCTAAACATTTCTGAAATGTAAACAAAATTCTGAATTCAGCAAGGGGTCATTTGTGTAGATCCTACAAGGATTTCGAACAGAAAATAATAGCTGAAATAGAAGAATATTGAAATTGGGGTGAACAAAACATCCATTTCTCTCCACGTTTTACTCTGTAACTTTCACCTGTGATGTCAGATTTTTTAAAGCAATATACTATTACATCTGCTGGACTCTTCTGTTTGCAGGGATATATAGGGCTTGTGGGTTCATCAAGAACCCTAGGTACCCAGAGCCAATAAAGGAGCTGTACCTTGCAATGGGTTTTCATTCTATACCGAGTATATAGCAATTCATTTGCTGAAATATAAAGAGTGAAAAATAAGTATCAAGGAAACCCTTGTATTTCCAAAATGGGCACAAAATAAGGTGTTGAGAAGCAGTGGTTATTTGCACATCTCTGAATTCTGGGGTCCCCATACTAGCATGTGATTTACAGTGCATTTCTCAAATAGACGTCTTTTTTTACACACTGTTTTACATTTGGAAGGCAAAAATGTAAAGAAAGAAAAGGGGCAATAACACTTATTCTTCCATTCTGTGTTCCCCCAAGTCTCCCAATAAAAATGGTACCTCACTTTCATGAGTAGGCCTAATGCCCACGACAGGAAACGCAACATGGACACATCGCATTTTTACATTGAAATCTGACGTGCTTTTTGCAAAGTGCATAATAGAAATAGGCTGATTTGCCCCCAAGGAGGGCAGAAATGGCCTAAAATAAATTTGCCCCCCAGGGGAACGACCCTTGCCTAAGGGGTCGCTCCTCTTGCGTGAAATTGACGCAAAAAAATAAAAATCCCTGGTGTCTAGTGGTTTCTGCCCCCCTTAGGGGCAGATTGGCCTAAGACAAATAGGCTGATCTGCCCCCAAGGGGGGATAAATGGCCTGAAATAAATCCCCCCCCCCACCCCAGGGAAGTGACCCTTGCCTAAGAGGCCGCTCCCCTTATTCATATATATATATTTCTTTAAATCCCTGGTGTCTAGTGGTTTCTGCCCCCCTTAGGGGCAGATTGGCCTAAGAAATATAGGCTGATCTGCCCCCAAGGGGGCAGAAATGGCCTAAAATAAATTCCCCCCCCCCCAGGGGAGTGACCCTTGCCTGAGGGGTCCCTCCCCACACAAAAAAACAACAAAAAAAGATCCCTGGTGTCTAGTGGGTTCTGCCCCCCTGGGGGCAGATCGGCCTAATGTAAATAGGCCGATCTGACCCGAGGAGTGACAGAAAAGGCCTAAGAATTAAATTCCCCCTAGGTGAGCGACCCTTGCCCAAGGGGTCGCTCCCCTTCATTTGTAAATTTAAAATAAAAAGAACTCCCTGGTGTCTAGTGGGCATTTCTGCAGCCCGATCGTTTTGCGATCGGGCTGCAGAAATGCTCAGAATCACATCAAAAGAAAGGAAAAGCCTTTACTTTCTTTTGATGTCTCTGCCTGCCCCCTCCTCCCGAGCGGAAGAGAAATGCTTAGCATTTCTCTTCCGCATCGCGCTGGAAGCATGCTTCCAGCACGATGGGAGGTGACCTCTGATGAGGTCAGCACGCAGTTGCGTGCTGACGTCATCAGATGTCATGGGGGTGGAAGGGCCGGGGGTGGAAGGAGAAGTGATTCCCCTTCCATCCCTGCCCTGCGCTAGCGATTCCCCCGAGGGCCAGTACAAGGACGTAATGATTACATCCGTGGCGCCTCAGCGCCGCGCCACTAGACGTAACCATTATGTCCTTGGTGCCCAAGGGGTTAAAGAAAATGCTAAATCTGTGGTTTATAAGGTAAAGAAAGTTTGAAATTTGATGATGGCTCCATTAAAAGTAAAGCTAAGTAGATTGTTGAAACCCAGAAGCAATAGAGGAAGTGGAAGCCTGAGAATGAGTGCAGCCTGTTGTTCAGCTGCTGCAAGCAATCAAGGGGCAACCCAGTAACCCTAGGACCTGGGTAAGATAAATACTGTAGAGAACACTAATGGCGCTAAAGGGGGAAGTATAACCCTAAAATGTTATGTTAGTATTTATATATAGCCCACTTACAATAGGTTACATTTTAAACACATTTATTAATATCAATCATCTTCTTCAAAACAAATGCTCAGTTTGGTTTTAAAATAATATATTACACAATAGGTGCTCCAAAAGGTGTAAAGGCCCATGGCAAGTGATCAAGTGAAATCGTGCACAAGTGCTATACAAAATATGTACATGACTGGTAACAACATATATAAAAGAACCACCAACATCCAAGAAAATAGATATTGGAATTCTTAGTTTTTTTTAACAACAACCAGTCCACTATAAAATTGTCAACATTATGACCCTCAAAATGACTTAGATCAGGCTTTGAGGCACTGTGTGGCAAAGGTATTGCCTAGTGCATGCCACATTGAAGAATCATCATCTGTAGGTTTATAGCCATTGTGCTCCTCAAGAAGAAGTGGCAAGTACTCACCGATGTCAGAATGAGCCGTGCCATGAGTCAAGTACCTACTGGAGTGTCAGAGTGAACAGCACCGTGAGTCAAGTACCCACCAGAGTATGCAGCGACCCACAGCCAGCTGCCTGGAAGAGATCCAATGACAGAAGCCTCTGCTGCTACAGCCATCTGAGTGACATGCTGCACAGCCAACAGCAGAGCAGCTATCTGGAAAACGTCTGTGGGCCCCCTGAAAGCTTACTGTAACTGGTGAGATCCTGCTACCCCAGGAGGGTTGAAAACAGTCCACTGTTGCTCCTACGAAACCGAGTGGGACTAGGCCTTAGAAGCTTAGTGCTCAGACCAAACAGGGGGCGGAGGAGCCAAACCTTTAGACGTTACCTCAAACTTTGAACCTGGAAGGCGGGCACCTAGAGAAGGGGCGAACCCACAAAGGAGCAGGAAGAGGCTAATTAAATTAATTGCCAGAGAAAGCATACAGACTCTCATCTGTTAATCAGTTATTTGGGCATTATTGAGTGTTTGGAGAATTCTATGTTTTTCTTGTAGCAAAGTACCTATCTTTTCTATGAAGATAAGTATTGGAATAGACATTGATCTTATTGTGCTGCTGGGCGCGAGTGTGATATTGATTTCTGAGGCTGAGCACCCTCGCATGAATCTCCCTAAGAAACTGTAAGTGCTCACCTCGCTACTACTGAGACTCAATTGTTGAAAGAGTTGTACTTGGCCCAGTTTGCACAGCCATAATAAGACAAGCCCAAGGACATCGGAGGCAACATGTCTTAACCCCCACAGTCGTGGCCCTGTACCCCTGCTTAATCCATGGCAGCCTGAATGGGGTCTGACACCCAGGCTTATATATACCAATATTTGATGCAGTGCAGCAAGACAACTTGCTGTGCTGCATCAAAGGTAGAGGGAAGAAATGTGCCATGTTTAACAAGATAACTTACTGCCTTGGCTCACAATGTGCCACCTAGCGCCAACTCAGGCACCCTTGTGCCATGATGTAAGTGTGCTTCTGTTGCAGGCAGGATTGTTTTGCAGGAAGGGACACTTTTCTGCAATCAACAATCCTTAGATGCTTTTGTCTCTTTGTCTCTTGCAGCACACTTACAAAGAGGAATCAACAAGGATTGTTAAAGCAACAAGGAGTAATAAACATATTTCTCCTTGCTGCACCTCTTTTAGAAAGGCATACAACTCAGATGCAATCCCAGGCTGAATTGTCTTGGTACATTTAGGAATGTGCCAAAACACATGGGTCGATGAGGGGGCACACACACTCTCCACCTATGTAACACCTTCCCGGTCCATAGTAACTCAAGGCAGCGGCTTGTGCTGCCTTGTGTTACCTCAGATTTACCAAGCCACACAGGGCCACACAGGGCCACACAAGGTGGCCTTGCGTGGCTTGGTAAAACTGGCTTCAGGATTGAGTTGCACTTGCATCACCATGCGTGACACAAGGACGACACAATCCTTTGCTAAATCTGGGCCCATCCGACAAAAGAGTTTACATAGATAAATAAGAAAAGCAGTGGCAAATTGTAAAAAAAAACACTATTATAAAAAATAGGGGGCTTGGCAATGAAAATGCCTACAAATTCAGGAAGCCTATACATCTTATAAGCAAAGGTTACAGTTGTGGAGAAACGAGGGTAGAGGAACTGAGTTAATTTGACCTGAGAGCTGTAGATTGTGGCCTAAAAAAATTGATATCAGCCATAAAATGGATGGAGGTAGTATACCGAATGGGGTACTCAGCAGAGTATATGTTACAGGGAATAGGTCTGACCTGATGTCCTCCCTCACCTAGGAGTTACCACCACAAACTGAAAGAGACCATGAAGAAAGCTCTGACATACAGAACTGATGCCAGTAACAACAAATACAAAGAACTATTCACCATTGTGAAGGAATTCACCAATTCTGCAGCGACTTTCAACTCCATCACTCAGTCTCAAAAATTCTGCAACCAACTATCTGACATCTTCCACAACAAGATATCTACAATCTACAGGATTTTTGACACTCAGCCACACCCTACTGTCCCTCTCTCACCTCCGACCTCCACAACTAAGGTCACACCTCTCACAGAATGGACCCCGCTGTCCAACAAAGACACAGCGGTCATAATGTCATCCATCTACTCGGGGCCCCCTTCGGACCCATGCCTCCACCGCTTCTTCAACCTAGGGAGAACCAAGATAAGCACGGCAAACAAAACCGCCATCAACACATCTATCACTAGGGCCACCTTCCCAGATGTCTGGAAACACACCAATGTCATCCTGCTCCTCAAGAAACAATCCTCGGACCCCGAAAGTTTCAGCAACTACCGACCCAGCTCCCTGCTCTCCTTCCCAGGCAGTCATAAAAAAGGGAACCAGCCATCAGCTCTCCCACTATGAACTCCTGGACAGATCACAATCAGGCTTCCGCAGCAACTATAGCACTAAAACTGCCCTCATCACAGCAGCAGGCGACATTCACACCATACTAGATTGAGGTCAGACTACTGCACTCATCCTCCTGGACCTTTCCACCACCTTTGATACAGTCTCCCACCATGCATTAATCTCCAGACTCCACAAAACTGGAGTCCAAGGACCAGCTCTGAAGTGCATAGCCTTCCTGATCGGAAGAGCGCAATGGGTCAAGTTTCCTCCATACATCTGAGAACCCAAGGATCTCATCTGTTTAGTCACACCAGGCTCTTCACTCAGTCCCAGTCTCTTCAACATGTACAATTCTCTAGCCAGCATCATTTGGACCTACGGACTCAAATCACCCCTCACGTTGACACTCATCTCATTCTACCCCTCTCAGAAGACACACACCTCAAAAATAAATGGCAAAATGTGCATGACCAGCGTGGCCAACTGGATGAGAGACAACTGCCTCAGACTCAACATTGACAAGACATAAGATCTGATATTCAACAACAAGAGCTTATCCTGGGACTTCACCTGGTGGCCCACACAACTATGCCCTACCCCACACCCTCCGACCACGCCAGGAACCTAAGCGTCATCTTGGACACCAGCCTCACTATGAGACATCATATCAATAATGTCAACTCCGCCTGCTTTCACATACTTCGCATGCTCAGAAAAATCATCAAATGGCTCCCTCCCAACACCAGAAAGACCGCCATCCAGGCCCTCATCACAAGCAAACTGGACTACGGCAAGGCCCTCTACTACGACATCTCAGCACACCTGCTGTACAAGTTGCAAAATATCCAAAATGCCACAGTATTCAACCTTCCTCACTGCACGCACACCACACCTAGCTTCTGAAAACCTCACTGGCTCCCCATTCAGAAATACTGCCAATTCAAGATACTCACTCACTCCTACAAGGCACTACAGAACCTGGGCTCCACCCATCTGAACCACGACCTCACTTCCATCAGCCAACTAGGAACCTCTGCTCACTCGTGCTTACCCACACCCCCTATATCTATAGAATAAGACAGGAGGCAGAACAACCTATCCCAGCACATTAGGCAAGACATTTCTGTTATAGACTTCAGTAAGAAACTGAAAACCTGGCTACTCAACTGAACTTGCTTGCATAGCCAGTACCTACTGAAAAAGTTTGCACTCTACAAATCCACGTTACATTACATTACAACAAAAAAAGAGAACCTTCAGTTCAGGAAGAAGAAGATTACATATTTGAGCCTTGACATTACGGGGGTGGGGGTATTAAACTCAACAGGAGTATTGTGAAGGTGGCGAAGGAAGCACCATTGCCTCAGAACAACAACCAATTGAAATCCTTAATGTGGTCATCTGAATCCTGTGCAAAATTGACAGTCTGCATGTTTAGAGGTTGTGATGATGCAGTCCTGCACAGTGTAATGATTTAGTTGTGACATGTGAATGTGGGCATTCTGAAAGGGGACAGTCCGCAAGCTGGAGGTTACAGATCCCTGAATAAAGCTAACTTAGAATGAATCTTTTGGACCCATAGTATTGATTGCTACCAAGGTGTGTATGGAGAATGAAAGGTGTGTTGGAGAAAATATAGACAATGAATAATGTCTTAGAAAAGAGTAATGAAAAACCCCTGTTGATGAAGGATTTTAAGAAGAAGTGATGTGTGAAGCTCATCCTTCACCTGCTTTTGTTCTCTTTACCACATTTTTCGAACTATTCTGGTCTGAAACTTTCACATGTTATTTATACCACTTGATCTCACTGGGTTACTTTTCGTTTTTCTCAAAAGTTGTATAAAGTCCAATACTTTTTGCTTATCTAACTGATGTTTTATTAGACTGAGCAGTGTACGACATGTTGTTAAGGGTTTTCTATGTCATTTTTTTATTCAGTTTCTTGTTTTATTTGTTTGTGGTGGGAGATATGTTGTGAGCGATTTTCCTTTAAGGGACGTGAAAATGTCATGGTGTGCATTAAGATTTTTGGGGATAGACAGCCGCTTTTGGTTGTGGAAAGGTTGACAGCAATTTGGTGGTGTTGATAGTTAGGGAACTAGGTTAAAAAATGTTGACACTAGTCGGGACCTTTGCAGGCTTAGCCTAAACATTTTTTAGACTAATCCTGCAATGCCCAATGAGGCCCATTGTAAACAATGGTTTGCCTCCTTGTAACGCCTGCTCAGAACAGGTGTTACAAGTTCCAAAAAAGATGACACAAAGAAATCCTTTCGATTTCTTTGTGCCATTTGTTTCGGCTCCCCTAACGGGGCAATGCCACCTTTGCACACATTATGCCTGGCGCGGGGATAATGTAGCGCAAAGGGTTACAAAGTGACGCAACGCATGCATTGCATCACTTTGTAAACTTGGCGTGCCGATTTTGGCCTCGTTGGACCACATTAGCATACAAAAAATTATGCTAATGTGACTCAAGGAGACACTAGGGGCTCTTAAGTCTGCCCCTACGTGTCTATGCTTTAGGCAGTACAGTGTCTTAAAACAGACGCATAGCTATGCTCTGCAGCGGTGCAAGCGTTCGGGGCAGAATGCTGGATCAGAACAAAATATCCAAAAATGTGTTCATTGGTTGACAACTCTTGCTCCTCCCCCTGTGTGTAATGCAGGCCCCTGCAGCTACTGTGGGCAGTGTGGCTCCCAACCTTCAGGGGCCACCAAAATCTTCAAGGGGGATCCACTCAGCCCAAGGCCAAAGCATATCTGTGAGGTATCAGAGACTCAGGGACAGGGCCGGTTTTAGGGTGGTGCGAGTGGCAGAGCTGCACCGGGTGCTGACCTGAATTAAGGTGCGCTGCCCTCAGTGGGCGCTGTGTTTAGCAATAACTTAGAAACTTGTAATTTAAAAGCTCCTACTGAAAAGCTCCTTGTGCGTCCAGCCTTCTGGAAGCAATTAAATAAAATGTCAAGATACCTCTTGTGATTAATGTTCCTGCTAATGAGAGACATGGAAATTTTGTCTAGTGGCAGTTTTGACTCGCCATAAAGTAGCATAGAGGATAAACGTACCTGCTGCAAAGAACAGATCTGTATTTTACGTGGGTAGTTGAGTGGATTAGTAAAGCCAGCCTTTACAAATGCTTTAAAACAAATGAAATGTATATGAAAGGGGGGCAATGGAGAGATGAGGAAACTTTGCCGGGTGGTAGTGAGGGAATCCGATGAGGTGGTCATGGGGTGGACGCCCAAAAAGTCTGTCGCACAGGGTGCCACGAGGGATAAAGCCGGCCCTGCTCAGGGACACGTCTTCACGTTCTGCCGGGGGCATCATTTTGCGTTATGTCACTGCTCCTCCTCAGTTTTCCATCTCGAGGCACTGACTTCCCTTGCATCCCTGGTGCCTGTCTGCAGTGCATTGCAAGAGCCAGCTCACTAGCCCAGGAATTCCGAATCCCGAAAATGACAGAAAATCTGGGATCTATTAAGCATCACATTTATTTAAATTACATTTTCTCTGCAATTCATGGTAAATTAGGCTCGCAGGTTTCATTATAAATACAAATAGCGCTGCACTATGTGCCCACTACACTGGTAATGATACAGCTGTGGACCTTTTGATGTTTAGGGTCAGGTCTGGAGCTGCGGCTCTCACATGTTTGTTTTTCTTTTCATGGATCTGGTGAGACATGGGGCTGAATTCCAGGTGCTGCGCTTGGTCCTCAAAGGGTCTGGATTCGGGCGAGATGCTGGTGGTGGGATGACAGAGACGAACGGGGCTTCCCGCATGTTTGGAGTTGGGGTTCTGCTGCGGGTTTGCCAATACTGAAATGAAAGCGGGAAGGGCAGTCTTCAGAGAGGCACCACAGATACCGGTATGCATTTTATATAGGTTGTGAAATTTTGAAAACTTTGCAAAACTTCTCCAGGGGGGTAAACTATTTAGCAAATACATTTTGTGGGAACATTTTGCTTCAAAACCTCAAAAAATGTTTATGGCGGAAAATATTTACGGGCTTCCAATACATTTGCCTGCAACATTTTCTAGCTCGGGGCTGCAAGATCCATTTTAGCCAGGTCTTTATTAGAAACAGAACACAACGGTTTTCCTTGCGCAAGCTGCCTAAGTAATGCCCATGTTTATAAAAAGTATGCATTCCTGGAGGTGAGGCGTATTAGCAGTACACAGAGCACGCCCCTGTGCGCCCCTCTTTGCAGGCGAACATAGCCCAAGTTTCAGGGACTGAAGGGGAAAACTGGGAGGGACAGAGGGCTTTGTGCTTTTCATCAGTTAGTAGAATGACACCAGAGGCCGGATTGCATAGATTGCACCAACGTTTCCATATTCGATAAACTGCCCTCGTGCACATTTTCACGAATCTTTCCATCGCCTGACATTCAAAAATGACAACTGCACAAAGTGACCAGTGAAAAATGACATTTTGAACCTGCAGGTTTGTGTAAATGTTTGTGCAGTTGTTGGAGGAAATCCCATGGGATGAAATTATTTAGTTTATAAGCGCCATTAGAGTTTGATGGGTTACTTCATCACAGACATGACAGATATCCCTTACTGCATCTGCCATGCAATATAATGCACTTGTAATAAGGCGTGGGGTTATCAGATATTTTGCCTTGGAGTAACTCGTCTACCAAACTATAAATCAGGCTCTTTGTGTCCCTTGGGACACACCACTGTGGACCTATTTATTTTAGCTACATTACCTATAGCTGGGGTAATGGTGCATGTGTATCCTCAGTGAAACCTTCACAATAAAAGGGACTTTCTTTGAACAGCATTTCTCTTTTCCTTTGTGGTTGCAGACACAAAGGCTAGTCTTTACATGCACAGTTTGTTGTTATCCCTTGGAATGATGCTCACTAATTATGTATTATTTTACCATACAGCCCATATCTCAGTGGTTAAGGGCGCACTTTTACAAACTGTATCAAACGTGTAGGTCTTAAAATAATTCTTACTGAATGTCCATAGTGTTTATAGGTAGTAGGTGATGCAAAAAACACATAGAAGTAGCTTTTTTTGACTTGGCTAAATCTTTGGTGCCATTTATTGAATCTTTATGAAATTTTCCCAAAAAAAGTATGCTTAAGGGTCTTGTTATACATGGAACGTTTCGGGGTGATCTGTCAAACGGGGGTCGAGAAAAAAGGCGGGGGTGGAGTAAAAAAAAAGTGTGTTTCAAATTTGAATTCCCTTAGGGATTTTGAACATGACTACAGGCCGAACTGCTGGATGGAATTACACCAAATTTGGCAGCAAGGTAGTTTTTGGTCCAGAAAGCACACTTTTTTGTTTTTGGTGTAAATCTGCTTGGTAGTTTTAAAGAACTTAAAAATAACCAAATGTGTATATCTAGGGTCATGATGTATTTGTGGCAAATTTGCGTTGAATCGAAAATGTGCACGCCAATGGGAATGCCATGATAGGCTGGCTGCAACCTGAGCAGTAAGTTGCGGTTGTCGTTTAGTGTAAAAGGAGAATCACTTGGGTTGAAAGTAATCAAGAAAAGTGGTATGAGGGGTCAGAGTGGAGGTTCCCTGACCTCAGGGGTGGCATATAGGGATGTTTGAGGGTCATATAATGCGTTCAAAACAATGAAAAATGTTTTTTTTCACCATGTGCAATATTCATGAATATGTTGTCATGCTTGGTGTGGCCCCCTGTGTAAAGTAATGAGCAATTTGCGAATAGCTGCATAAAAAATAAAAAAAATGTATCTCTCACTCAACTAGTAATGTACTCATTTACAGACCACCTCAAGCACTCATGCGCCCACTCAGGCACTCATGCACCCACTCACTCACTGACCCACTCACAGACCCACTCTGACACACGTGCACCCACTCACAGACCACTCAGACACTCCTCCCTCCACTCACAGGCCCACTCAGACGGTCACACATCCACTCAAAGACCCACTCAGACATACATACACTCCCTCATAGACTCACTCAGACGCTCATGCACCAAATCACAGACCCACTCAGACACTCATGCACCCACTCACAGACCTACTTAGAGACTTATGCACTCACTCACAGACCCACTCCGACACTCATGCACCCACTCCCAGAACCACTCAGACTCTCATGCACCAAATCACAGACCTACTCAGACACTCATGCACCCACTCACAGACCCACTTAGACACCCTTCACCCACTCAGAGACCACTCAGATACTCATGCATCCACTCACAGGCTCACTCCGGCACTCACACATCCACTCAGGCACTTATGCAACCACTCACTGATCCACTCCTACACCCACTCACAGACCTAATGAGAAACTCACACATCCACTCAGAGACCCACTCAGACACCCATACACCCACTCACAGCCCCACTCATGCACCCACTCTCAGACCCACTCAGACACTCAAGCATCCACTCATTGATCCTCTCAGACACTCATGCATTCACTCACAGACCAACTCAGGCAGTCATGTACCCAATCAAAGACCCACTCAGACACTAATGCACCCAGTCACAGACCTACTCAGACACTCATGCACCCATTCAAAGACCCACGCAGCAGTGGATGGATTAATGTAAAGTAACTAAAAATACATAACGTTAAAGAAATACAGAAATTCACTGCAAAATAACAAAGTTAGAGGGATGTTATAGTAAGGCAACAGAATTTAAACACAGAAATTCACTTACAAAAACAAAGGTTACAGGGATGTTATAGTTAGGCTCACATTTCAAACATACAAAACCATAAAAATTCAGCATTTATAGATAGAGTTTTTTCAAGTAACTATGAATCATGCCCTAAGATAACTATAACTTGTGCCTTCACCATGCACTGCTACTTACCCCATAAATTACATCCGTCATGACATCTTCTCAGAGGTCTCTGCAACCCCTGTGTTGCAGGTGGGGCCACCCCTAATCACAGTACCCTGAACTGAGAGCTCCTTTGTGAGTTTGAAGGGGGACCCCTCCATGTATTTTGCGGAGGGCCCTCTAATTTTTCGTTACGCCAGGTGCATCTTCTATGGTATCATTGAAATGATCACTGCAACATTTCCAATAATATTATTAATGAGGAAACTGTGCATGGCGGGGGCGCAAGTTATAGTTAAAGATAGCAGCCTCTGTGATGTTGTCAATAATGTCATATGAGATGTCATCAGCGATGTCATAAATGATGCCATGGAACATGCAGAATGATGTCACATGAGGTCATAAGCAGTGCATGGCTGAGGCGCAAGTTATAGCTAGCGCTGACAACTATAACTGGTAAATTTCTGTGTTTTTTTTAGTTCAAAACATTAATGCTATCACAGCCATATTCACCTAACCATAACATTACTTTAACCTCTGTTTTTTTCAATGAATTTTTGAAGTTTATTTTAAAGAAAAAGCAGTTTTTTTCCTCAGACCTGAGAGCATAAACTGGCTGTGCCATTACGTCTCTTAAAACATGAAATGAAAGGGTGGTTGTTTTCTGCCTAAGGTAAGAAATGTTTTCATTCAAACTTGGTGCACTGTGAGACATACGAGTAAAGTGCACAGATGAATGTAATGTTTCATGTATGCCATAGTTTATCATTGTTTTGAAAAACTGTCAATATTATAGTATTATTATTCTTTATAATCATTATATATTTGACATAGGAGCCATATAGAATTCATTTAACCTGAAAGTGTATTTTGTTTGTGTTCTAACCTTAAATGTGATGCTTGCTTTTTAATGTTTCTCTAAAGCTTCAGGTGACAGGATCTGAGACCGAGTTGAGAGGGAGCTCATTGTTTGAAAAGATGAGGACAGCTCAGATGAATGTTTATCGAGGACGAAATAAGATCGATGCTGAAACTTCAGAAGGCTAAAGTGTCAGTTAACAACTAGTGATCTGTGACTATGTTTTTGAACTGAGAAAGGTATTTGCATATGAGATCATCCTTGGAAGAAACAATATTTAAGTGTGGTTTAGTTAGCAGCAAGCTCCAGATCCTTTTGCCTTTAGCTGAGTGCAACCTTTTTACATGCAGCTCTTGAACTTTCATTTCTATGTGACTTCATGCCATTATACCTCTCTTGATGGAAACTTCTACTGAAGAACTGTCATGCTGGCTACTTTTCTTATTGAAGTTATAAAAAATTAGCATAGTTAGGATTTTAGATCAAATAGTTAGGCAGGAAAACTTGGATTAAAATTCAAGGCATCCATTTTTTTCCTTATTTTCTGCACTATCGCTATAAAATTAGTGGTATTTTACATGTTAGTCAAGTTTCATATTGTGCAATGTTTCGATTCTCCTTTGGTTATTCTATACATTTAGACTATGAATTTGAGACCCATATATGTAAGTTTTACTTTGAGTCTGAAATAAAGGCTTTTGAACTATAAGTCTGTTTCTGGAATCAAATGCATCACTATCGAGTTACACTGTATATAATCTGAATAATTTGATGCCTTGTCTCCTCACCCTTCGGAACAGAGAAGAAAAATTAATTGGAACCTATACTAAGAAATAGGGCTCAGTGCTGGATCATGCCTAGCTATAATGTTACTTTAACCTTTGTTTTTTTCAGTGAATATCTAGGTTTTCTTTTACCATACAGTAATAATTACTATACATAAATGCAACCCCCGCCACACATGGCCACCATACAGCCAATTCCACACTGCCCAGGCCTTCAACATTGTTCATTGGTTGGGTTGGCCATAGGGCTTGGCCCTGGGGGCCCATCCCCCAGGGACATTCGTTTTTTTATTTAAAGGGGAGGGGTACTGTGCCCTCCCGCTCTCCAAGCATTGTTAGACTCTGAGGACACCATCCCCCAGTGCCATTTCTAAAAATAAAGAAGAGAAGGGGCATTCAGCCCCCTCCCTGAGCTGTTATTGGCCCCAGGATCCCTCTCCCCAGGGCCACATATTTAAATAAAGGGGAGACAGCCGCACGACCCCCCTCCCCAAGTATTGTTAGACCCTAGGTACCCCATCTCTGCAGCCCCTCCTTCCAGCCTCCCCAAGCCTCTGTAGGTCGTGGGGATCCTATCCCCAAGGGCCGTGTATTTTTTTAAGGTGAGAAGGACCCCACCCCCAGAGCCAAACCTTATACTTGACAGAGAGCCCACGGCCCCCCTCCTGTGTGCCTCCCTGCTCCCTGGGCTGATTTCTGTCCCAGGGACCCCATCCCCCAGGGCCTATCTCCGCAGGCTGATTTTGGACCTGGAGAACCCATTGTGTGGGGCCCAGTGACATTTTGTAGGGAGCGAGGGCACACAGCCTCCCTCCCTGGGCTGATTTTGGCCTGCAGGATCACATAGCCCGGGGCCTGGTGACTTTCTGCAGGAAGAAGGGTACATGTGGCCCCCTCCTTGGGCCAGTTTTGGGGCTTGAGTCTCCATCCCCTGTGGCCCTCAAATGTAAAGGTGGGTTCCCCCAACATAATCTTTTTGGGGGCCGCAGAGGAGCCCCAAGGCCCCACAGCCCCAGCTGGCTCCCCACATCCAGCAGGATTTGGAAGGTATCCCGCCCACATGGAGCAGCTCCTAATGCTGCTCCCTGTGGGTGGGAGGAATATTTTCACCTGTTTCCCTGTCCACATCACTTCGGGCAGGGAAACAGAACTAAAGTTGTCTTCCAATGGATGGGGGCATTTTTTAAGCTCCCACCTGCTGGGAGCAGTATCTGTGTTTGCTCCTGCGTGGAGGGAGATTTGAAAAGGCTCCTGTTGAGCAAGAGCAAACTGAGGTTCCTCTGCATGGACCACGGCAGGCAGGGAAACCACTATTTCCTGGGGTGGGCTTCCTGGGACATAGTTTGAGAGCTGTCCCCAGGGATGGTCTACCCGGGCCATTAGTGGTCCAGGGAGGGGGGACTGCATGACCCACCTCCCTTAAAGTAATAAGCCCCAGGGGTTGGCTTCCGGGGCCTCTCGAGGCTCGGAGAGCAGGGCCATGCGAGACTGAGTCCTGAGTTCCAAGATTGCTCCCGCCACTTCCTGGTTGATATGGTGGCAGCCAATCAGATCTAGAAGGAAATCACACGGGTCTGTGGAGCCTCCGCTGTTTGAAATATGTAGAGTTTTTGAGCATTAAATGCTCAAAAACTGATGAATGAATTAACATCAAATCACAAAAAGCACTCTTTCTGGACCAAGATCTAGCTTTCTGACAACTTTGCTGTAAATCCATTCAGCAGTTTGGACCATGGCTGTGTCGAAAGTTCCTATGGAAAAATACCCACTGATCCCTGAACTCTAAAAAACCCTTATGGCTCTTATGACTCTGTAACACTACACTTCCCTGATGCTTAAATGCCCCTTGCTACCCCTTAATGATACCCTTCCCTGTATCCTAAAAAGCCCTGCAAACACTTAAAGATACATTTCCATAAACTCTTAAAAACCTTTTACTACCCTTTCATGCTACCCATCAATAAACCCTAGATCCCTTTACCACACCATACCGTGACCCATCCCTGATCCTTAAAACTTAAAAACCCAATCCTACCCCTTAAAGCTACACAGCCCTAAACCCTAAAAACCTGTTACTACCTTTTAACATTTCCCTTCTCTGAAGCCTAAAAACTCATTTTTACCCCTTGCTACACTTCTTTGAACCTGAAAAACTCTTTAGTACCTTTAATGTTACTCTTCCATGGACCCAAAAAATCCCTATACTGTCTCTTAACACCACTGATCCCTGTACCCTAAAACCTCCTACTACACCTTACAGCTACCCAAATCAAAGCCCTAAAACCCCTCACTAGTCCTCAATGCTGTCCTTCCCTCAACCAGAGAACCTTACTGTCACCATCCTTGCACATTAAAACCTCTTACTACTCCCTAACATCACCTTTCCCTGAACCATAAACGCCCCTTACTAATCCTTAGCATCACCTTTCCCTAAACCATAAACGACCCTTACTACTCCTTAACACTACCACTCCCTGACAACTACTACTCCTTAGATGTACAGTTCCCTGAACCCTAGAAATCCCTTACTATACCTTAATGTTACATTGCCTTGAACCCTAAAAACCCTTCTACCACTTAATGCTACGCATCCCTGAACCCTAAAAACCCTTACTATCACTTAATGTTACACTTCATTGAATCCTAAAAAATATTACCACCCTTTACTCTTCATTGAACCATAAAAATCCTTACTACCCATACACTACCCATGCCTGACCTATAAACATCTTTACTACCTCTACCACTGTTGAGCAACATTGCACTGAGAAACACTTTCTACAAATTTCACTAGATTTTGTATAGCTTCTCATATACTGTAAATGACCCCCAAAGTAGTATGTCCATTTATAATAAAATACATCAAATATTAGTCCATGACTAGTCTAAAATGTTTGTAATAATGGCCTATGTGTGTAAGAAAAACGTCCCTTTTTAGATCTAGCTTTACAGCACAGCTGTCTGGGTGGCACATTTTTAACAATTCTTTAAAATATGCATAGATTGGACTTTGGCTTCGCTCTACCCATGGAACTATTACCCTCTCTTCTCATGATATTAGTTGGCGATGTATCCTTTAACTTTATAGGATGTGCTTTCATTAGGTTTCATAAGGGACTATTCTAAATGGAAAAAATAAACTCAACCATGCTAATTGACACATTCAGTTATTTTTCTCTGATGTGCATTTTACACAGAAAACAATATTTTTTGCTACTTGTTCCCATCATTGACATAGTTGGGGAGGCTTTAATGTGATTAACAATATTTGTGCATACAATATCTGCAAACAGCACACTGGCACAATAAAACTTCAGGGGGCCACCCTGCAAAGTACATAAAGGACCCCCCCCAGGTCTGACTAAGGATGCTATGCTGAGGGGGTCACCTGGGAGTCGCCCCCATCCCCACACCATGGGGCTGTGGGGGCCTTTGTTATGCCACTGAAACAGCATTCATGAATGCCTCTGTTTACGTTTGTTGTTACATTAAAGCAACTCCTATTGACTTAGTCAACGCATGTTCTTATATTCCTTATGCTTCTGCACGTGTAGTTTTTTGTATATTTGCTAAACTACTAATTTGTAAAACATTTCATTACGCATTTAAAAGTACCTGTTGCTAATTTTTTATCTTTGTTATTGTTAAATTAGTCCTTTCTCCCTGGCTGACTACACCATAAAAATTCCATTTATTTTCTCATAATATTTTGTTTCCTTCATTTCTCTTTATCATTTGTTTTTGTTCTATTGCTCTTTATTACATGATGATTTAGTGCTGTGATGCTTGCAATGAATGAGACTTGCTTTCAGAAAGGTTCATATTATTTTGCATTTTCAGTCATTTTTGTAGATATTGTTTTGAATTTTGTTGTAGCATTTATGTAGCACTTCAAACCCCTGAGGAGGTGTTGAACAATCTATTTGCATTGCATCTTATTGGAGTGGGTGGTTGATAGGGTGCTGGAATGCGGTTTGACCAACATGAGATGTTGTAGGTGAGGTGCTTGAGGTTCAAATTTCGGACCATAGCTATAATTTTTTCACAAAACACAGCAACACACTTTGCTGTGCTGCATGAAAGGGAGAGGGCAAGAACGTGCCATAGCTACCCTTGCTCTGTTGTAAAGGGTGCCTGCAATGCAGGCACGGTTGTTTTTGCACAGGAAGGGCCGAATTTACATACAAAAACAATCCTGAGGCTTTTTCCTCTTTTTATGTGTGCAGCAGAATCCAGCACACTTAGAATGAGGAAAAACAAGGAGAAATTAACAAATGTCTCCTTGTAACGCCTCCCATGGCAAGGCCTAGCATTTTGACGCATTCCCAGGTCTACCACTCATGGTATATCTGGTAATGCACAAAACTCCATGGGTCGGTGTGTGGGAACACCCGCAATCCACTGATAAATGGCCTCCCTGGGGCAGAGTAATGATGGCAGCAAATTACACTTCCTTGTGTTACTCCAGATTTATGAAGCCACGGAAGCCCACGCAAGGTGGCCTTGCATTGCTTGGTAATACCATTCTAGGTTTTACGTCATATTGTGACCCCTTGCAAGACGCAAGGCCAATGCAAAACCTTTGATAGGTATACCTCTTCGTGCGCAGAAGCATGAACTGCTGTGGAGAGTGTGAGAGCAGATTCAGCCACACATAGACTAGTTCCCATTGACATCATTACTTTTCTGTGCCAGGCCGTTTTCCAACAGACTTCTAAATGGCTTCTCATTTCCAAAAATAGGATAATCATAGATTACTGCCATTAATAAATTGAAAATATATATATTAATTCATGGCAGCTTTTGCACCGCTGTGATCTAGTACCCGAAGAAACCACGTAAGCCTAATTTCTTGTGAAGCTGTTCCTCACACTTGGGACAAGGGGTCTGCCTGGCAGACACTGGCATCAGATGTAAAAATGTTGAAATATCAATGCAAGTCCTTAGAGACTGAGGGATATGTCTGCTTTCCTGCAGTGCCTTGGAAACGGCACCCAGCTGATATGCAGACTAATTAAGCACTGAGCTCTGCCATTGAAGCCATTATCTGGCTGTTATCTCCTCTGCGCTGAGAGGCCCAGCCAGAGGCCAGTTTCCAGGAGCCCTTGGCACCGGGACTAGATTCCTGAACCACCGTGCGGCGTGAAGGCGCAGCTCCCTTAATTGCTGAACGCATTCAACGACAAGATTTACCAGGGTGTCTGGCTGAAAGGGCTTCTGCCACTCCTAGACAAGCACACAGCACTGCCCACTCATCAAGGGCCTGAGAGCTACAGAAGGGGCATTTTTGTACCTGACCTTTTCTTGTTTCTGGAAAGGAAAGCCCCGTCGTGCTGCCTTTAAAATAACCTAATCTTGGACTATAATATATGGCATTGTAATATATCTACATTGTATTGTGCTTCACTATTTTCGAACCACACACGGTCGCTTGTAATAAGGCATTGAAGGCAACAAGTGACATCCACGTGGCAGTGACGTCAGTTAGGGCTTCCGGAGCAGCAGCTGCTACACTGACCTTTGCTACTTTTCGCACTTCCTTTACTCTAAGTTCCTACACGATCATGTGGGCAGGAACGGGTAAGGAAAATCAACAGCTCTAGAAGTCATTTTGACTTTCCTAAGTTTCCCGAAGGACGCTGTCGCCGGGATGAGTGGGAGAAAGGGTCATTCCTGTAATGTCTTTCTGGGGGCGGCGAGGGGGATATGGATGGTAGGGGGAGGGGGTGCATCATGTTATTTCCATGCCCTTTGGTATTTGGGAGACTTAAAACCCATATATCATGCAGTGGCATAGAAAGGTTGCCATGGTACCCGGTGCACGCAGGGAAAAACACCCAATCCCTATCCCCACAAATTCTGGTTGGATAGAAATATGATATTAGAATACAATTGCCCAGTGATACTCTTTCATTTGCAAGACCCTTCATAGGACCCCGAGGTATGCAGCGTCATTCAATCATTCATTTCTTATTGAATAATATCAAAAGAGCACATGACATTTTTCTCTTTACAGATCCTTAGTGTAATCTTCTAGGATATCAGTGCTTGAAATACAAAGTAAACATAGTGGAGACGATGCAGTCCTCAAGTGATACAAAACAAAACATCAACAAAGACACTATATAAAACTCCCTGCTTGTGAAATAATTCTCAGGACTCAGAAAGAGACTTCATAGAAATGAATGAATGGCGCTGCATACCTCGAAGTTATATGAGGGGTCTTGCAAATGAATGAGTTTCGTAGGACAATTGTATTGCAATATGGTAATGCTGGTCACTGTGGGCACATAAGATTGTCCCTGTATTATTAACGTAGGGCAGCAAAATGCAGCAGTAATCAGGGTTCACTGGACTCCTTATAATTAGCCATCGGGGGTCCTGAGTCCGGTGCTCTGTGCGTGCTGCACGTTTGATAGCTACACCCCTGGCAATGTGCGCCTGTCGCTCAGAGGGAAGGAAGTGGGTGTGCACTAACCCATACACTGTCTCTGTTTGCCAACAGCAGATCACAAAACACAGCCACTTCTGTCACTCATACACACTGCTGGGATTTTAAGAATATTGCAAGTCACCTGGGCCCAGATTAACTGACATTCACATAGCACAATCCACCTGAACAGGAGCAGTCATTGGGCTGGCTGCAAAGCCTCAGCACATTGTGTATGTGGTAAGATTTCTGGCATTCCCAGGACTCTCACTCTGGCTGCTGCTTCAAACTTTCACCCCACAGAGGGTTAAAAAAAACGTCCACATGGATATTTTTTAGGTCATGGGCCCTCTTTTTGACATCCTGACACCCTCTGACATTCTGAAGACTCTGCCTGTTAAGAAGCTCCACCATGCAGCACCACCAACAAAGGCTGCAGGTAAACTTTCAGAAGAAAAGCGCTCTAACAGCTTTGGGTAATGTACACGCTATATAACAATGCATAAATAAATAAATAAGCACCATTTAAGTTAGGGGCACAGTTCACAAATAATCCATATATGACTATAAGACACTGTCCTTCTTTTTTGTGTGCATTGTGTGACCTGTATCCTCTTTTTAAAATAGAAACATTTAAGCTATGAGGTCACCAATCCAAAGAAAAACAAACTTTACGATCCACGCTAACGTTGGGGCCACCCGTAAAATTCTCTTGTGAAACCAGGGGAAATTTGAAGATCAACTTAAATCGAATAATGCTCCAAACTGAAATTACAAAAGATATTAGAAGTTGCCTCAAAGTTCTGTGACCTCATAAGGGCCGTGGCATGCAACCTCATGCCGCTGTTTGGTCACTGAACTACTTGTGACTTGCAATATCCTTATAGTGTCCAATTGAGTGGTCATTATCCAATGAATGGGGTGCTAAATTAGCAAAAACATATTATATGTCTTAAAGTGTCTTAAAGATGCTAACTGCATATTGTGCCCTGACACAGAAAGCGGCACAAACCCTATAATGAACAATTAGACCTGTGTTATAAATGAGCAAGTGTGTAGCTCTTTCAGAAATATCAAATGTGGCAGTTGAGAATTTCCAAAAGCACATTCACAGATGGGAGCGCTCTTGTTTAGATGGGCACTAGCCCTATGCAAATGAGGTATTCACCGGTTTACTAGCACATACCTCACTAGGAAATATGCTCTGAGGAAAGTACTCTCTCCTGTGAAGCACAGTTTGTAAAACTGATCTGGTACAGCTCGAAGGACCAGGCCATACGCAATACGTGAAACAAGATAAAAGGGTTCCATTGACCACCTAACATTCTAGCCAGTAGTTGATTCTCTACAAATCCAAAGTGAGAGGGGCATGAGGGCCCCCACGAGTATTAATGCTGCCAAAAATGTCACCAGCTAACACAAAGGTCAAGAGATTCAACCTGAATACAGTGACTAGTGAGTGGCAGAGACACCTGGGCTCTGTAAGGCTGCTCACCTATTGTGTCTCCCCAAGTGGAAGGTACAAATAACTCTCAGGCACATTATATTTCACAGGGCCAAAGAGCTTTATTCTGGGGGCCAGATCCACTAATAGTTGAGTGAGACAAATAGTCATAAGTCTGTAGTGAGTTCAGCTGTAACTTGATTTCATTGACTTCTGAATATCTACATGCTATTTGAGTCTCTCATGTAAGCCAAACCTTCCACTGAGAAAACCTGCTTCCTCCTTTAGCCAACGTATACCTCAAATCAGGTCAAGGATCATTCAGTTAATAAGATCTCTAGCCAAGTGTCTTCTTTTTAGGATCTAATATACAACATGCAGTATCACTCAAGAAAATGTCCTCATCTAATTGTAAACAGCATTGTATTTCTCTGAGGTTTGTTGCATTATTGCCAGCTGAAGCAGTATGCAAGACTTGAAAGCTTATGTTTTGTACCATCTTGACATGTCATTTCCAGTTACTCTAATAAAAGGTATCAACATCTTTAGGGCCTGATTACAAGTGGTCCATGTTTTATGAAATAATGATTGTATCCAATCAGTGCTGACATTGAGGTATTTGGCATTTATTGAATTTGATAATTGTCACCTAGATCTGAATTTTTGGTTCTCACCACACCAAATCGGAATGTTCCAGTAAATAGTGAGGGGCATATTTACAAAATAGTGGCACAGTGCAGCACAGCAAGTCACCTTGCTGTAGTGCCCTGTGTCACTGGCAAAGGGCAGGAATGTGCCATATTTAAGGCAAAACAGCACATTCCTTTCCCGTGCACTGGCGCCCTTTTGGCAGCCTAGCGCCAATGCAGGCACTCTTGCACCATGGAGGCAGAATGGTACTCTAAACATACAACAGCATGAGGTTAGACAGAAATGCTCATCGGGGCTGGGCAAAAGCCCAATCTATGTACCTTTTAAAGAATTGGGAACAATAGGTCGTACCATTTACTATCAAATCAGACCTAGGAACTCAACACTCAGTTGGGTATTTGGCACCATGAAACTGCATGAGGTATTCAATATCTGAATTAAATCTGTTGGCATGTCATGCTGGTACATTGACAATGTGTTGTGCCTATGGCATGAATAAAGTGATACTCTAAAAATTGCACTATTGGATACATAGCTGTATTACAGACTTGAGATTTACATCATAAACACAAAATAATCTTGTTGGATTTAGTAATATTACAAGGACAAGTGTATTTAGATTTCCATTTATATGGTTTTAACATCACATTAATAAAGTGCATTGTGTCTTGAAATTCGTAAAGCTTCAAATATTTTGCTTGCGAGCCACGTTACAAAATGCTTTCTCCAAAGATAATAAACTAGATTAGCTTCATCATCTTTATATCAGTTTTTGTTTGAACTTATTCATTACGTTACTGTCCCACACCAATTTTTCACATTCTTAGCCAGTAGGCCAAACATTCAAAGCTTTAAGGATTTCAAGACACAGTTTAATTATTGTTAGACTAGATGCTTATATAGGAAATGTAGAACACCCACACTGTGTTCAACCAGTCACACATTCTTCAGGATAATTGCTCATATAGGCAAATCCTACATTTCTGCAGAAATGCTTTGAAAACAAAGATGATGCATTAATCAGTCTGCTAACTTATGCTGCGAATTTATAACCTACACAGCAAACTCATTCAAGAATGCACAAATACCTAGTCCAAGTAATGAACCAATACAAACGATAAAAAGGTAAAATAATGCATTCCTAAAAACTGTTTAAGGTAGATAACATTTCGGATGTGCATGTAACACTGCCGATTGCAATGTAAAATGTATATTGCTCTTTCCCACATAGGTAGCATCCAGAAAATTGTGTGGTTGGATTTCTTTTGTTTTTATTTTGATCCTATGTGGGAAGTGCTTCAATGCCGTACGTGATGACCACCAAGGTGCGGTTATCTTGTTATGAAATGCATCGATTAGCAGCATGATGGATGAAGAGGTGTGCAAATAGGCACATATTTTTGGTTTTCAGTAAACTGGCAGCTTTCATATTCTCTGCACACTCTGCTATAGTATTTGTTATTCTCACAGTCTAATAATCCGGCTACCACACGGGATGTCCATTTTTGGATTTTTTGGGTTGGTTTATGGTAATGAGCAGACGTAGGTTGAAGGAAGAGATAGTCAAGATATGTGCTGGCTTGGATTTTGTTGCAAGGATACGTTATATGAATGTCACTGTGAGATGTCAAGAAGTGGTCATAGTATGTAGTTAGTTGGAACCTACAGCGGAAGGCTAAATTAGAGTTCTCTGGCAGCCAGTGGTTTGTGGTAGATATATTGAGTTAATTCTTACCTCTGTGCCTAATCTAATTAATGGGTCCCACTCTGTAACTCTTGGCAATAGCTTGCTTAATCTCCACAACGGCCCGACAGCGCTTGGACGCCTGGCTTCACCCTGGGGGTTGCCCAGGAGTGGGCGCCTCACAGGGAAAAGCCAGGAGGGGATCCACAGCGGTATGCGTACATCGCCTTGAGACCCTAACGGGTGAGTAGTGCGCTATACAAGTGCAAAGTTTTAAGTTTAAGTTTGAGGTATTCAAAGCCTTTTCAAAAGATGATGGGCAATTTTCTGCTGTGGACTGGTACAGAAATGGGTGATAGAGTTGGCCAGTAGAGGGTATGACTTATGAGAGTGCCAAGCAGTAAAAGAGAATTATAATGCAGCCTGTTGAATAAAAATTGGGTGCATGACTGCTGAGTCTTACTGAGGGCCAGGAATAATGTGTATGAATTTAAATTACTATGTACTATGTCTAAAAGAAAATAACATATTACTCATAAAGGTACACTGTTCCAAAAGAGTTACCAGAAACAGTCTGAAAGAGAAATAACATCAGAAGCATAAGCCTTTAGGTATCATCATCAGGCTTGCTCCATGCCAGACTGGCACTGCAATGTCTGACGGGACACTCAATGGGGTCACTGGGCCAAACTTCTGTGCCAAACCAACAAGGCAATGGAGAGAAAACAAAATAGCAATCTAAAATTGGCTCAACCCTCCTCTAGAACTTCTTTCAATTATAGACGTTGAGGGTTGGTCAAGATTAAAAACATCAAGAGAGTTCAAGGGAAATAATGTCCCTTAACTCTTACGCAAACAATGTGGTTCAGAATATTATATCTGGCACCACTCAATAAGTCAACATTTTTCGTGCCCTTATTTGTCTAAACAGATCTCTTGGTGCTTCTTCAGGACTATAAACTATCTTCTCCATCAAGCACAAAAATAATGTTATTGTCCAGGAATTGTGAGAATCTACTCACTCAATCGTTCGCTGAACTCCTGTGTATCTCCCAGACCTGGAATAAAAGCAACACTGCGGCAATCTGTTGATAATTTGCATAAGTATCATTGAGTATGTGTCAGACTGCGACTAGAAAACTTAACACATATACATAATACGACTGAGACCTGAACTGCACCATAATGAGAAGAGAAAAGAAAAAAGGGCTAACCCCTTAGATGGAGTCATGGTATTCCCAACTTGGGATCACTAAGGCAGTTTGCCATATTTCTGCAAGGGAAAAAAAATTGTATACCCAAAAACAAATGATACGTAACTATAGTGTTGTTGAAAATGAGTACAAATGTACAATAGAACCCAGTAAGCTCAATACCAATTGTATGTCTTACTTGAAGACGTTCTATTTTCAGGACAATACAATATATCCGAGTATAATAGGATATTATAGAATATATGAATTGTTTTTATGTAGGAGATTGTTACCCATCCTTTGTTATCAGTAAAAAGATACGCCATGTCTTGTACACACATCGCGGTGTTCGAGAAGTTCGTCTGGAGACGGGACACGTGTGAGTAGACGCGTTTTCCTTTCTTTCCCTTTCTTCTTTTTTCTTTTTCTGTTATGGCTAACTGGCAACAATATTATTTTTCTTTTGGGTTAGCCCATTACATTTTTAAGTAACTGGTTGCTCGAGCTTCCGCTAAGGTCTTTTTACCGATAATAAAGGATGGGCAATAATCTCCTACATAAAAACGATTGGTATATTCTATAATATCCTATTAGACTTGGGTATGTTGTATTGTCCTGAAAACAGAACGTATTCAAGTAAGACATACGATTGCTATTGAGCTTACTGGGTTCTGTTGTACATTTGTACTCATTTTCAACAACACAATAGTTACGTACCATATGTTTCTAGGGTATAAAATTTAGTTTTTCCCTTGCAAAAATATGGCACACTGCCTTAGTGATCCCAAGTTGGGAATACCATGACTCCAGACTAGGGAGTAAGCCCTTTTTTCTTTTCTCTTCTCATTATGGTGCAGTTCAGATCTCGGTCATATTATGTATATGTGTTAAGTTTTCTAGTCACAGTCTGACACATACTCAATGATACATATGCGAATTATCAACAGATTGCCACAGTGTTGCTTTTATTCCAGGTCTGGGAGATACACAGGAGTGCAGCGAACGATTGAGTGAGTAGATTCTCACAATTCCTGGATGTAGGAAGTTGGCTCTGTATGTACTATTTCAAAGTAAGAAATAGCATGCACAGAGTCCAAGGGTTCCCCTTAGAGGTAAGATAGTGGCAAAAAGAGATAATTCTAATGCTCTATTTTGTGGTAGTGTGGTCGAGCAGTAGGCTTATCAGAGGGTAGTGTTAAGCATTTGTTGTACACACACAGGCAATAAATGAGGAACACACACTCAAAGACAATTCCAGGACAATAGGTTTTTATATATAAAAATATATTTTCTTAATTTATTTTAAGAACCACAGGTTCAAGATTTACAAACAATACTTTAAATGAAAGGCATTTCACTCAGGTATCTTAGGAACTTTGAATCATCACAATAGCATGTACAGTTTTGGCAAAAATGGCAATAAGCTATTTTAAAATTGGACACAGTGCTAAATTCAACAGTTCCTGTGGGAGGTAAGTATTGGTTAGTTTCGCAGGTAAGTAAAGCACTTACAGGGTTCAATGTTGGGTCCAAAGTAGCCCACCGTTGGGGGTTCAGGGCAACCCCAAAGTTACTACACCAGCAGCTCAGGGCCGGTCAGGTGCAGAGGTCAAAGTGGTGCCCAAAACGCATAGGCTTCAATGGAGATAGGGGTGCCCCGGTTCTAGTCTGCCAGCAGGTAGGTACCCGCGACTTCGGAGGGCAGACCAGGGGTGTTTTGCAGGACACCGGGGGGACACAAGTCAGCACAGAAAGTGCACCCTCAGCGGCACAGGGGCGGCCGGGTGCAGAGTGCAAACAGGCGTTGGATTCGCAATAGGTTTCAATGGGAGACCCAGGGGTCTCTTCAGTGATGCAGGCAGGCAAGGGGGGGGGGCTCCTAGGGGGAGGGACCACCTGGGCTCGGGAGAGGGCCACCTGGGGGTCGCTCCTGCACTGGAGGTCGGATCCTTCAGGTCCTGGGGGCTGCGGGTGCAGTGTGTTTACCAAGCGTCGGGTTCTTTGAAGCAGGCAGTCGCAGTCAGGGGGAGCCTCTGGATTCCCTCTGCATGCGTCGCTGTGGTGGCTCAGGGGGGTCAACTCTGGCTATTCACGGGCTCTCAGTCGCCGGGGAGTCCTCCCTGTAGTGTTGGTTTTCCGCAGGTCGAGCTGGGGGCGTCGGGTGCAGAGTGGAAAGTCTCACGCTTCCGGCGGGAAACGTGTGGTCTTTAAAAGTTGCTTCTTTGTTGCAAAGTTGCAGTCTTTGTGGAACAGGGCCGCTGTCCTCTGGAGTTTCTTGGTCCTTTTAGATGCAGGGTAGTCCTCTGAGTATTCAGAGGTCGCTGGACCCTGGGGGATGCGTCGCTGTTGCAGTTTTTCTCGAAGTGGGGAGACAGGCTGGTAGGGCTGGGGCAAAAGCAGTTGGTGTCTCCATCTTCTCTGCAGGGCTTCAGGTCAGCAGTCCTTCTTCGTCTTCAGGTTGCAGGAATCTAGTTTCCTAGGTTCTGGGGCTAGGCTACTGTCCTTGAGGGTGGCTACACCCTCTTTGTGCCTTCTCCCTGAGGGGAGGGGGGCACATCCCTATTCCTATTGGGGGAATCCTCCAAAATCAAGATGGAGGATTTCTAAAGGCAGGGGTCACCTCAGCTCAGGACACCTTAGGGGCTGTCCTGACTGGTGGGTGACTCCTCCTTGTTTTTCTCATTATCTCCCCTAGACTTGCCGCCAAAAGTGGGGGCTGTGTAAAGGGGCGGGCATCTCCACTAGCTGGAGTGCCCTGGGGCATTGTAACACGAAGCCTGAGCCTTTGAGGCTCACTGCTAGATGTTACAGTTCCTGCAGGGGGGAGGTGTGAAGCACCTCCACCCAGAGCAGGCTTTTGTTTCTGTCCTCAGAGAGCACAAAGGCCCTCACCACATGGGGTCAGAAACTCGTCTCTCAGCAGCAGGCTGGCACAGACCAGTCAGTCCTGCACTGAACAACTGGGTAAAATACAGGGGGCATCTCTAAGATGCCCTCTGTGTGCATTTTTTTATAAATCCAACACTGGCGTCAGTGTGGGTTTATTATTCTAAGAAGTTTGATACCAAACTTCCCAGTATTTAGTGTAGCCATTATCGAGCTGTGGAGTTAGTTTTTGACAAACTCCCAGACCATATACTTAATATGGCCACAACTGTACTTACAATGTCTAAGAATAGACTTAGACACAGTAGGGGCATATTGCTCATGCAGCTATGCCCTCACCTGTGGTATAGTGGACCCTTCCTTAGGGCTGTAAGGCCTGCTAGAGGGGCGACTTACCTATGCCACAGGCAGTATTTTGTATGCATGGCATCCTGAGGGGGATGCCATGTCGACGTTGCCTTTTTCTCCCCACCAACACACACAATCTGCAATGGCAGTGTGCATGTGTTAGGTGAGGGGTCCCTTAGGGTGGCACAACATATGCTGCAGCCCTTAGGGATCTTCCCTGGTCACAGGGCCCTTGGTACCACTGGTACCTTTTACAAGGGACTTATCTGTGTGCCAGGGGTGTGCCAATTGTGGAAACAATGGTACATTTTAGGTGAAAGAACACTGGTGCTAGGGCCTGGTTAGCAGGGTCCCAGCACACTTCTCAGTCAAGTCAGCATCAGTATCAGGCAAAAAGTGGGGGGTAACCGCAACAGGGAGCCATTTCCTTACACTGGACAATAACATTATTTTTGTGCTTGATGGAGAAGATAGTTTATAGTCCTGAAGAAGCACCAAGAGATCTGTTTAGACAAATAAAGGTGCGAAACATGTTGACTTATTGAGTGGTGCCAGATATAATATTCTTAACCACATTGTTTGCGTAAGAGTTAAGGGCCATTATTTCACTTGAACTCTCTTGATGTTTTTAATCTTGACCAACCCTCTTCGCCTATAATTAAAAGAAGCTCTAGAGGAGGGTTGAGACAATTTTAGATTGCTGTTTTGTTTTCTCCCCATTGCCTTGTTGGTTTGACACAGAAGTTTGGCCCAGTGACCCCATTGAGGGTCCCGTCAGACATTGCAGAGCCAGTCTGGCGTGGAGCAAGCCTGATGATGATATCTGAAGGCTTACGCTTCTGATGTTATTTCTCTTTCAGACTGTTTCTGGTAACTTTTTTGGAACAGTGTACCTTTATGAGTAATATGTTATGAGTAAGGAGGACGTACACTGGACCAGCCAACCTCTTTGTCCCCTTTATTGTGAGATAAAAGAAAATAACACCAGCCTATGCAATTTATAGTAATATAAAAGTAAATAATTATTCAGGTGCAACAACGCTGTGTACAATGAGACAACAGTGCTTAATTTTAGGCAGTGGTTGTCGGTGGGGGCTACCAGCACACATTTTTGGGGACCAGCACTTAATTTCCCTTATCAGACATTTCCCAAGAGCAAGAAAGAGAAAAACACACAAATGGGAAAGAGGGAGAAAGAGAAATACGGAAAACCAGTCACCAAGGGAGAAAGCAGGAACCTGCAAGAGTGATGTAAACGGGCAGGGAGTGTCTGGTAGAGAGAATTAAAGAGGCCTGAGGCAGTTTCAGGACTATGCAGTATTGGCATTGAGCTCACTTATATTCAATAGCGCCACCTAACATTCTGAGCAGTGCTTTGGGCACCAGCCCTCATTATTTTACAAACTGAGCACTGTGAGAAGCCTTTCAGAGCTGGTGCTGCAGAGGGAGAGACTGACTGCAAAATTGGTGGTGTGTGCACTGAAGCAACTGGAGTCCACACACAGGAATTAAAATGCAGGAAGCTCAACTGCAGGCTGATTTCAGGAGAGCCATTGCAGTGGCTGTTGTGTACTATTTTTGTAGTTTACATAGGCATGCTTTATTACTCATACCCAGACTTTGGTGGAGATCTGCTCACATGGAAGCCAGCCTAGAATTATTATTCAGCTGATGATAGGTTGACAGCGGATTACCCAGCAACGTTACGCTATGCGAGGTTGAAGTTCACTTATATACTTACACCCAGAATGAAATGATGAAACATCAATAAATAAATAAAAAACACATATTGCCCATATATACTATTTAGGTCCTGCGCAAATGGCAACCATTAAGATGCTGGGCTATCAAGTTTGAAACTAAGTTTCCAACCCATAGTATAATTATAAAGAGAGTAGCAATTACTAGTAAGAAATGGCAGGATAAGTCCATTTGGATGTGTAGTTCAGTAAAAGCCAAAGAAAAATTCAAAATAAGGAAGCGCGGACTTCCAAAGCATAACGTGTGTTTAAAGAGCCTCTTCGGGCTGGGGAGTTCCACAAGTGTTCTCAACCTGGATAAAGGAATGTTTTGCCTTGAACATATGTCTGTTCTTAGATATGGATTGGGTCTCTTCCAAATCTGATTGGCTTTATTTTGTTCTCAGATTTAAACAACGAGAGGCAGATTTATTCAGCCCGCCATCGAACTACTGACTTCAATTTTTTGTCATAGAAGTTATTTTTACCTAAGAAATGTAGAAGGCTACGCAAAGTTTTCCACGTGATAATGTATGACTTCCACACCCACTGCTTGGAAGTAGAAAGGTGCCTTGTGCTGTACGTTTCTGGAACAATCTGTGTTTCTCAAGAAGAGAAGTAAATATTCTAGAAGAATATTCCAGCCATCTAGGAATTTAAAGAGCCTGTGTCAAGTAAAGGTCAAACGTTATTTGGGTGTTTAGCTCCATGAAATAGTGAGACTTGACTTCTCGTTTCTTTTGTAAAATCTGTTGGTTGTGTGGTATCGAACAATCGTCCCTGCAAATGAGTTCTCCCTTCAGATAAACAATTATACTGAAGTTCTATATACGTCCAATCTAATCACGACCCCACTCATAGACACTTTACTACAATACACACATAAGCATCCACAAAAGTTCAGATAATTGCCCATGGGCGGGCTTCCTTGCTGCCTGCAGACATGTTTCCACACTCGCTGACTATTTCCATCGTTATAATATCCTGTGCATCAACCTCATTACTAAAAAGAAGTTAAACATGTAATGAAACACACAAGAGCATTAATCAGTAATACATACTTAAAACAAAAACATAACAACACATTATTGCTATGTATATTAAATACGAAATTTGTCTTTAAAACCAATGAGTTAAATAACACGTCTATGCAGGAATTCGCACATCTTGCATTCGACAAAGATAATATACATTAAAAAATGTTGCTTCTAAAAAAGACTAAAAAATATCAAAAGTAGTCTTGTAGGGGCTTCAACATCCAAACTTAAGAAAACACTCCATAACACTAGTTTCATGCACCCCCCTGTCTTTGGGTGTCACAGATGCGGGTGTAAGTAATACTGACGAGTATGTCATAGCCGAACAGATACCATTCTCTAACTATACTCAGCATAATGGCATTCATGAATGAATTGGTTCATAGAGCGCACAGCTGCTCCACAGAGTGTCCCGCTACTAAGACTGAAAAAGGCCCATTCACTGCACACTGTAGGCCCAAACAGAAACAAGCGTTTGCAATGCATTCAGTCTCGCATTTCCTCGACTTGGAGCTATTAGCGTTGTAAAATTCTAACCAGACTTTTCTTGTCACATAAATTGAAAATGAAAAGTAAAACACTTTCATATAAGCAAGCCGATTTAAAGTGCCACAGCATGAGCGTGAAGTGCGAAGGAGAGACAGAAAAGGCAATAGAAGCTCACTCACAGTCACCTGTCTGCAGTTATGCAATTATCCATGTAACAGAGTCGATGTCATGCAAAGCGCTCAACTACATCCTAGCGAGATCGCGCTGCATAGGAAATGAAAAGAAAAAGTATCCCAGAAGCCATGCGGAAAACATGGAGCCTTGTATGTTTTCAGTAGTTAGTTGGTGCGCTTGAGGATGTCTAAACACCAGAAAAGGCATGACGTATGCTTGCCTTTCATTAATGAAATCAAGTGAATTTTAAAAGACAAACCCACAAACCAAAGAAATTGATGGGCATGTGGTGGGTGAGTTAAAAAGCCCACAGAGAGATTACAGCATGCTAGAGCACTTGCACGCTCAACCCTAAAAAAAGGTTTTTAGCGGTTTCCTGATTTTCATGAGATTCCACGTAGATCAAGTGAAAAGATAGCAGAACTGTATTCCATGCTTTAATTACTGGCCAATACAGAAAATGACTACCTTCCAGATCAAGCTAAGCAAAAATTTGGTATCTTGAAGAGTCCTTACAGTCAAATAGACCCTGATTATAAAAGACAAAATTGATGATAGCACCTCGAACACAATTCTCTTCCCAGTGGGAAGCTAAATGCAGTGTCCTGGGATGAGCAGAAACAGATTCCTTTTTAGATGAACCCAAAAAAGGTATGCCACAGCATTTTGTACCATCTGAAATCTTTTGATCTTATATTCTGATACCCCAGGACAGAGGCAATTAGAATAGTCCATCCTAGAGGTTATCAATGCATGGACTTGTGCCCTTTGTACGCCTGATAGTAGGTAGATTGAAGCAAACCAAAACAAGTCCCTATTACTGATGCCATGGCTGCATGATGCAAACTGATTTTATGTGGCTCAAAGTGACTACAGTCTACTATATATGAGTCATAGTAAGCCAAAATCTAAGAAATACAAACATATCAAATAGGTACATTAGATCTGCAACAGAGAGTGTCCCATATCCAAATGAAAGGACACAATTCAAACAAATTGTTCTACAAGGGTGTGGCCCTGGGGAGATTGCACCTACACTGTACTTTGTTAAGGAAAACAGAAACGAAGCAGCAACTCCACATATCAGAGCGTAGCTCCTACTACCAAAAACCTGAATCAGTTGATTCACTGTGATATGATATAATATGATATGATATGACAGGATATGATATATGATATGAAATTATATGATTGTTTGACTCCTATCCATGCTCATGGTTACGTAATATTCTCTGTGGTTAACATCTGATTTGGATAACTAAACATACTTAAAAATAGCATGTAACTTAGTACATTATCGATTGTACTATGGAATATGCAGGCTGGAAATATGGTGATACACTAATATCCTGGAAAGAATATCAAAGTGTAGAAAATCTATACTTATTCACCTTTCTTTATTTTGCCCTTCGATATTGTGTCCACGATATTTTTTTCCCAATGAGATTCCTATCTCGATATTCTGGGGGCACACCTACATTTAAAAACATTGTACCAAAACAAGAGGTATTATGCTCACTGATTACAAGTATCGCTGACATTAGCATCAGTCACAAATGGCTCTTTTCACAAAGTCTCCTTGCAAACAGCCGATATCATACAGTGACAATGAGCCCAGGGTGAGCTGTGAGCACTCCAGCTTGTGTGCTAGAGGGCCTGCACCCTCAAAGTCCATTAACAGTTTTGCATTCTCCCCAGAACAGTGGAGGCAGAGGCAGAAGCCTTACTTTTTGTAGTTTTAAGAGGATATGACAGGCTTCATAGGCCATACGAGTTTTAAACCATGACTTCTGTCCACTGCCCTCTATCAATTGCTCTCATTTCTACTCTTTCCCCTGTAGGGCTTTTTAGGGGAGTGAATTTTAGGGGAGAGGATGTGGCATAACAGCCAGAGCTGCAGACTTTGGAGCGGGGAAGCCACATTTGAGATTCAGCATCTGCTCAACATCCTGTGATTCTGGGCAAATCACTTAATCTGCCCGTGCCTACCAAAAATGAATGTGTTCTTGTGTAACATATTGGTACTCATGTAAAGTGCTACAACACCTGTGGGCAGAGTTTGCGCTATATGAAACTACAAAAAAAAGCTTAGATCTTTGTGCCTTCACCAAGCCACAGCCCTCTCATGCAATGAAAAGGTTTTCTAGGTTTGCAGGACTGAATACCAGGTGAAGTTCAGGGCTGGACTGGAGAACCAAAAGCAACCCTGTCAAGAATGCTCTAACCTTCCTTAGTCTCCTCACACAAGCTGTCTCTTTCCATCCATCTGACCATTCTCTCTGTCTCGTTCTTTCCTCTCGCTCTTTTACATCCATGATTGTTTTCTGTCCGCCTTCCTCCACCCTCCCTGTCTTGAAGACTGCAGCCATTAATCTTGGGGGGCTGGGGAAAGTAACAGTGGCATCATGAGTGCCCCTGGGCTTTCAAAACCAGCCTCTAAAGGTGCCAACCCACTGGGAAAATGTTTGGTAGAATAAAAGGTTTCTCCGGCTCTGGTGAAGTTAGCACAGAATGATAGTCGGGTATGCAAACTGAGATTTAGCAATTTGTCCCTCATTAGACACAGGATAAAACTTGAAGGTGCTGTATCAGATTTATTACAGGGCAAAATTGTATTCCGGTCACTTTCCCTGCGGTAGTAATGAGGATTTTAGTCATCTGTGCATAGTTATGTTGTGTCCTCAATGTCTCTTATATTTATAATTCTGTTTCTATTCAATTCATCTTTTTTAGGTAGATACCCGTATAGTGTTTTGTACATAGATTGCAAGTTGCTTATTGTACAAAGCTGGAAAAAGTTACATTTGGTGCAATTCTCAAAACAGTGGACATTTCATAAAATTAGTCAATCTTTCCTGAGGATTTGAGCTTCCCAATCGATGTATTAAGATATACATATGGCATAAGCTATGCCCTGCCATTTGTTATAAGGTTGTTGGAAGTCACAGAGGAGTTACTTATCAGTCAGGGAATTCTGAGGTGAAAGGGCACTAATGGAACTAAATGCAGTACATCCTTTGGCAGAAGTGAATGCAGAGTTGCAGTCTAGCCTAGACCTCGGTACAGGGCCGGCTTCAGGACTGGTGGCGCCCTGTGCCACAGTTTATTTTGGCACCCCCCACCCGATGACCTCCTCCTCGGGTTTAATCACTGCCACCGGCAAATGTGCCCCTCATCTCTCCATCGCTCCCCTTTTACATACATTCATGTGTTTTAAAGCACTTGTAAAGGATGGTTTAATAATCCACTCAGCTAGCCACATAAAATATAGGGGCATATTTAAGAGCCTCTATCGCCATTCTAACGCTACATTAGCGTCATTTCTTTTTTACGCTAATGTGGCGTTATAAGGCCAAAAGCGTTGTGCCATATTTACAAAGTGGCATGCATTTCGACACTTTGTATCCCTTTGCGCTACATTATGCCTGCACCAGGCGTAATGTATGCAAAGATGGCATTCCCCCGTTGGTGGGAGGGGGACAAAAAAATGACGCAAAGAAATCTGCCAGATTTCTTTGCGTCAATTTTTTCCGGCACTTTTAACGTCTGCTCATAGGAGTCATTAAAAGGAGGCATCTGTTAGTTACAATGGGCCTCTGGGTGCTTTGCAGTATTAGCATAAAAAATGTTTACTCTAATCCTGCAAAGCGCCAGACTAGCATCAAAAATTCTGACACTAATCCCCTAACTACCGCCATGTTGCACCGTATTTTAAATACAGCGCACAGATGGTGGCATTAGGGGAGCGCAAAGGGGCGTAAGAAAAGTGGTGCAGCACTGTGTGCAGTGCCACTTTTTTCAAATATGTCCTATAGGAGCATATTTAAGAGCCCCTAGTGCCAATCTAACACCACATTAGTGTAATTTTTTTAAGCTAATGTGGCATTAGGAGGCCAAAAACGCTGTGCCATATTTAGAAAGTGGTGCAATGCATGCGTTGCACCACTTTGGAACCCTTTGTGCTGCATTATGCCTGTGCCAGGCATAATGTATGCAAAGGGGGCATCCCCCCGTTAGGGGTGGGCAAAAAATGGTGCAAAGAAATCTGACAGATTTCTTTGCATCATTTTTTTCCTGCACTTTTAACGCCTGCTCACAGCAGGCATTTAAAGGAGGCTTCCATTGGTTACAATGGGCCTCTGGGTGCTTTGCAAGATTAGCATGAACATTTTTGATGCTAATCCTGCTAAGCGCCGGACTAGAGTAAAAACTTCTGACGCTAGTCCCTTAACTACTGCCATGGTGCACCGTATTTTAAATATGACACACACATGGTAGCGTTAGGGGGAGCTAGGGGGTGCAAGAAAAGTGGTGCAGCACTGTATGCAGCGCCACTTTTCTTAAATATGCCCCATAGTTCTGTTTTTTTGCAGCAGGCACATTAACCCTCTATACTACTTTATGTTGAGTCAAAGCTGCCACTAGGCAAAACTCTGATCTCTCTCTTTAGCAGGAACATTAATCACAAGAGGTATATTGACATTGTAATTGTTTCTTGAAGGCTAAACTCACAAGGAACTTTTCAGCAGGTGCTTTTAAATCGCAAGTTTCGTAAGTAATTGCTAAATACAGCGGCCCCTGAGGTCAGCGCCCCGTGCGGCCGCACCGGTCGCTCCTCCCAAAAGCCGGCTCTGCCTCGATATACAGTGCAAGTGTATCTAGCGTACATATGGGTAAAGAGCTAAAGTTTGAAGGAGCAGAAGAAAAGAGCCCATGTCTGCCCTTTAGTCCAGGAAATTAGAGCTCGTGACTTGGAGTCTGGACGAGCCCCGAACTGGGGAACTGACTAGTACGTGATGAAGTGAGGTCCTGCGAAGGGCAGCCTGCACTCGGTGTGGCTAATCAGGAGGCCCAGGTTTGTTTGGGGTTGAGACACGTTCAAATGACATGAGGCTCAAACGTGAACAAGTTAAGATGAGCAAGGAGGAAGTCGATTCACCTCAATGAGATACTTGCCCTCATGTCTCCGACAGGCCACATCGAGAAGAATTAGGAGAGAGTTCTCAGCCAGAGCTGCTCTTCTCTTCCCACATTTCCCACCCAAACCTTGTGCCTGGAGGTGGGGAATCTGTCCTACACAAGTGAATCTTTTAATTGTTACTCATTTCTCAAATCTTGAGCAAGTTATCTGGCAGCATGGCCATGAAGCCTCAGAGTGCAAATTATATTAGACATTTCACCAGCGTATCTAATTACTGGTGCTTAACTGAAGCTAGAAATTACAATAACACTGCTTAGTGTTTTGACTTGCAGACAGATGCTTCCCCGCTTTCCTTATGGTTGCCTGTCCGTGTAAATCTACCAGGCTTTTGATCACAGAAGCAAAACGTGAAATAGCAGTTTCGAATGTAACACTAAATGAGTTGTGAAAGTAACATTGTTAGCATTGTAATGTCAAAGAAAGGCCACTTGTTACCTTCAATTACACTTCAGATTCAAGTGATGCAGTTTTCTCGTTCTACGGATGAGCGCTGGAGAAGTAACATTATTTCACGTACAGTGCCGCTGATTCGCCTCGCGACACGAACACCTCAGCGCCTAGACGCTCTTGCCTTCCATGTGAGCAGGAAACTTGCGGCGTGATAAAATGTTTAAAATAAGTAAATGTCGAAAACCGAAGCCCAGCTGGTTTTCGAGACAGCTACTTTTAAACAGTGTCTGGTGGGGCTTCCTGGACCACTCGACCACTAACATCCCGCACTCCTCCATCCCCCTGCTCTGCCCCTCAGCGCGTATGCTCACACCTGATGCCGCGTAGTAATTGTGTTAGTTTGTGCAGCTGGGGTTAAACGTGACCCTTGCTGATTTTGCAATTTGGTAAAAGCCACCAGATGCCGTGTCTAATTTATCAGCAATGTTATTTCCGACCAGGACATAGAAGTGACACTTCTGTTAACCGGTTACGGAAGGTGCGTATTCCATAAATACGCCAAATTACTTCAGCGTATGAGTGGAAGTCGAACTGTAGACTCTTTCCCACGCATAACAAAGGGCGCAGAGCCGTGGTCGATGGTTGTACGAGCCTGAGGAGATAAAAACCATATCGTGTAATTTCCTTATTGGATGCCTCATTGTACTTAAATGCTGTTCCTTGCTGAGGCAGTCGTTTTGTATTTTGGGGGTCACTAGAAGAAAAAACATCCGCAATTCTTAAGTGAATGGTCACATTTAAATGGCCTGGCTTGAGTTATTCTTCCAGGGACCTCCTTCCAGCTCAGGTCTTTTGACAGCCCGTACTCTACGCTCCTCCCCAACATTTGTTCCTGTCATTGCTTCCTTCCTAGGTTTGCCCTATACCAATGCCAATGTCTGTAAATGATTCCAAAAATACATCGATAATACCACCGCTGTAGAATTTCTAATGGCAAATGTAGCTTTCCTTGGTGATTATTAAACCGATGTGTGAGACAGCATCTTCCTATTGCACCTCGGTGCTCTGCTAGCCTGTCTAACAGTGCCTATGCCTATATCATGCCAATGAACTCAAAAAACAAGACCATTGGCACTTCTGGCCCCCCATTGTTTGTCCGTCAGTATTAGAATGATTTGTTTTTTAAGAGGGGTCTTGCAGTTGCAAGGATAGCCTTGTGTTGAGGAGGTGTTGCAACAAACAAGCTGCTAAGGAAGATGTTGACTTCTCTATGCTACTAATCTATATACTGTCTACAAGCAGGCTATATTCGCACAGATCTCTGTCATTCTACACCATATTATTGACCCTGCCCCCCTTCTAGCACTCTTGGACTATGTTAAGCCACTCATCCCTGGACACAGTCTCTTGTGTCGAAAATGGTCGCCTCCTGGGGCCACAAAGCAGTCTGGGATATGTAGTCCCTTTTAGCAGAGTTTAGCGCTTCCCACGCAGCGGTGTGCCTTCTTGCGCTTTATAGCGCTAGTTGGAAATGGCAAGTAAGAGCAGGTGATGTCGAAAATGGCCACCTCCTAGGCCACAAAGCAATTTGGGATATGTAGTCCCTTTTTAGCAGATTTTAGTGCTTCCGGCGCAGCGGTGTGTCCCCTGGCACTTTATAGCGCTCGTTGGAAATGTCAAGTGGGAGCAGGTGATGTGGAAAATGGCTGCTTCCTGGGGCCACAAAGCAGTCTGGGATATGTAGCCCCTTTTAGCAGAGTTTAGCGCTTCCCGAAGAGATATTCTCTCTTCTATCACCACTCTGAAGTAGGCATAAAAGAGCAATGATTCCTGGGTCCGGGCCCAGGTGCTCTTCTTGCGTCCATAAATGACTTCCAGATTAATTACAAGTAATTATTCTCACTGTGAATATTTGTAAAGCTTTTTCTTGTTTTTTACTCTATTCCTTCTCTAACATTGTACATCCTCTACATATTCCCTTACCCTTAACACACTCATGCTGTATACCCAGCCCGTTATTTCCCTTCCAACATTTTTGTAGTTTCACCTTAATGACCATGAGAGCTCACATTTCCTGGGCTGGAAGATGAGAATTAAGTAAATCTTCAGGTTCATTTTAAAAACTGTACATCTTCAGATTTGATCATCTCTTTAGGGATTTTGTTGAGTAACCTACCATCCTCCACTTAAGTCACTCTACCTCCGAAAAAGTACTTCTGTGTATACAGACTGCCCTCAAAAGAATCATTTAAATAAATCTGAATGTTTGTGGCTTTGCATTGTTCCGAAAATTCTCTCTGACTATTCTGAAGATGGAGGTTGGAGCCCTAAACATCATCCTACTTCATGAAGCAACCAGGATGGTGTCCCACCAAAATTTTAACAGTCTGATATAGTGCTGCAAAAACATTCTAAGCACAGTTTTGCCAGTGACACAACATCATCTGGAATAATATAGTCAGCTAATTATTAAGTGAAGTATTATGTAAAGTCAGGGCTGTGGTCATGTTCAGAGCCAGGGTTGGGTTAATTGCTAGGAATACCTTAAGCTCTGCGATTAGGGGGCAGGCTAGTTATCAAATTTCAGCAAGAAAAGCTGGGAAGGGCACAGCCATAGACATAAAAATAGGACGGAACGTCCTATTAGGTCACACAGCATCATTATATATATATATATATATATATATATATATATATATATATATATATATATATATATCCAAGAAAGAAGTGACTCAAACAGATGATCTCACTAAAGAAGAAAAATATATTTCTACTACAACGTTTCAGCTTCCGCCTTCCTCAGGTAGTACAAAATTGTTTGCTCAGTGGCTGCACAGCTGACACTGGTGGATTTTCAAAAAGCATCATGAGTGAAGATTCCAATTGGAATGTGGAAACTGGGACTTTTTTTGGTTTTAGAAGAAAGTATTGAGACAGCAGGACATTCCTTCAAAAACCGGGACTGTTCGGGCCAATCCGGGGTGTCTGGTCACCCCACCCATAGCCCATCCATGACAGGGAGAGACAACCTTTCATTCTTAAATCCCCCGTCCCCTTACCCCCACCCACCCCGGGATCTGACTGAACTGGGCAGGTGCAACTGAAACCCCCTGTACTGGTGCCAGCCAGAATGGAGGAGGTCTGAGACAGAGCAGGCTGACCTTGGTGTACACAGGGGAGCAACCGCGGAAGAGCTGTGAGCCTCATGGCAAAGCATCAGCTGGCGTTGACCCCCCCACAAGAAGACACCACAGCTCGCCATACCCTCCAATGTGATGACCCCAGAGGTTTTCAGCATGGTCACAACAGGTTTTAGGAGCTTCTGGGATAAGCAAGAAGTGCTCTTACCCAGGGCCGGCTTTTGCGCTGGTGGCGCCCTGTGCGATAGTCTTTTTTTGGCACCTCCCCACCCCTTGACCACCTTCTCGGATTCCCTCACTACCACCAGGTAAATGTGTCCCTCATCTCTCCATAGCCCCCCTTTCACATACATTCATTTGTTTTAAAGCACTTGTAAAGGCTGGCTTTACTATTCCACTCAGCTATCCACATAAAATATAGTTATGTTCTTTGCAGCAGGCATATTAACTCTCTGCGCTACTTTATGGCAAGACTAAGCTGCCTCTAGACAAACCTCTGATCTCTCTTTCTAGCAAGAACATCAATCATAAGAGGTATCTTGACATTTTAATTGCTTCCTGAAGGCTGGACACAGAAGAAACTGTTCAGCAGGTGTTTTTAAATTACAGGTTTTGTAAGTTATTGTTAAACACAGCGCTCCCCTGAAGTCAGCATCCGGTGCGGCCGTACCGCTCGCACCGCCCTAAAGCTGGCCCTGCTGTTACCCCATATTGCTGTGGAGTATTGAGCAGGCAGTTATCAGTGTCCCCTGATCTTCAGATAGGCTTCATCATGTGGACCTCCCAGCTCCAAAGAGAAGATGCAACTTCCAGTGCCCCCACTCAGAAGATCACTTCCCTTGCCAGAAGACAAGTTGGACACTATATCAGCAGCCATATGCTCCTTGAGAGATGCTCTTGGGAGCAAAATAGACTCCTAGTGGTGGACATGGGCAGTGGTGGTTATGCTGGAACACAGGGGGTGGCCCTGAAGGACACCCCAGCTTGGATGCCCAGGTCAGTGTAGTCAGTACTTCAGCGTCCAATAACAGTGTCCAGTTGCCCACAGTTACACCACACATATCAGACAAAATCATTTGACTGCACAGATTGCAGGTGCCATATGGCCTATTTATGCTCCTACTATTGATCGTACCCTCCCATTCCTCCATTGCGATAGTGCACCAAGCTATAAAGAGTTTTCAACATATCCCTGGTCAGCCAGAGGCTAGGGTTCCATGCACATTTTTGGTTAATGACTATCCAACCCCTAGTGGTGCCATGAGAGGCTGGTGGAGAGCCAACTTCTGCAGGATCGCCAAGTAGTTTTATGGACTAGATAATTTGGACAACTTGCTATGGGGCAATCAGGGCAATCGCCCTGGGGGGGGGCACAGTTGGGAAGTGTTTACATTTTTTTTTTAACACATTTTTATTATTTTCATCATATATTATACAATATCATGTATGTTGTACATTGCGGCATGTTTTGCATATTATTTATAGTCTTTGTCACTGTAGTTTACATTTGTATGTTATAGTTTTAACATCCAATCTTATGCCAAAGTTCGACTATAAGGCTCGTTCGAGCCCGATGCATAGTTATATAGCATGAGCATGGCATATTTACCCTGAAAATTGAAAATGCATTCTTTTAATAACTTATAACTAATAACAGTCCCCTTCACCCTCCCCTTTAAACTCGACATCAGATTCTCATATAATAGTCACAGCAGTGATGTATCTCACCTCAACCATTCGCGATGTAACACGTGACCATACCATTGTTCTAGCTTGTAAGAGATCTTGCAGTGTATTTGTACCTGGGGATAGTAATCCCATAGCCCGCCGCTATTGTCTCCAAATTTCAGTTCCTACAGGTGGGCTTTGATAATCTCAGTAGTCTATTGTGAGTAATCTTTATTTCTTCAGTCAATCTCTCTCTCTCATCCTCGCATGCTATTTAAAAAGTTTCTAACAACTCATCCCAGTCTAATGCCATAGGGTGTCTTCTCAGCTCCCTACTCTCCTCTCTTCTGAGGGCGGTACTCTCCTCTGTGCCCCACTCCATCATCTCTGTACTCCACTGTAGTATCGAGGGTGCTATTGTAGCCTTCCAGCACCTAGTTAGCAGGCGTTTTGCCAATAGTAGGGCCAAGTCTGCAAACCATGATGACACCTTCCCTTTTTTTGTGTGGGAGAATAGACTGACCAGGCACGCCTCCGCTGTCCTCCAGACACAGCTTCCCGTCACCTTCTCTAATATGTTACCCACGTTGTGCCAGTATTGAGTGATACTAGGGCAGCTCCAAAGCATACGCAGCAGTTCTGCATCATCCGCCCCATATCTTGGACATGCCGGTGAGAGCATTGGGAATAGTATGTGTAGTCTATGTGGTGTAAGATACGCTCTGTGTAATATGGTATATTGTATGAACTTGAACCTCGTATTTCGGGATACCTGTTTTGGGTATTCCAGAATGGAAGACCACTCTCTATCTGAGAGTTCCCTGCCCATGTCTGCCCCCCATTTAGTTCTTGGGGGTGTTTGGGGCTTTTGTAAATGTACTCTAAGCCCTCTATAAAGCCATTTGATTAGGTGTCTCCTGTGCCCTATGATGTACAATGTATGAATGAAATCGTGTGTTGAGTGCTCTATACCTTCTGGAGCCCAGTGGTCTTTGATATAGTGTACTATGTTTGCGTATAGCAAAAATAGTGAGGTAGGCAAGTTGTGTTTATGAATGAAATCCATATGTGCAAGTAAATGACGGTCCTTGAATAGCATCCCAATAGTATCTACTCCCTCCTGTGTCCACCCCTGTATCCTACTTTGAGTCAGTATTCCAGCATTCACGGGTAGTCCCAGCAGTGGAATATTTGAGGCATATGGAATTGTGTCGGCGGTGTGTCTGAGAGCAAGCTTCCAGTATTGCAGGGCCACCCGCAACAAAAGAGGGGGGACGGGATCCGGGACAGATCAGCGAATGTAGGCAGCCCCTATCTAACATTGATTGGGTGAACTCTATCTCATGCAAATTTCATCCAGCCAACCAGTATGGAAGCCATTGAAGTTGGCCTGCCACACAGTAGGCTTTAAAATCTGGCGCACCCATACTTCCCTGGTCTGCCGGCATTTGTATATTTACTAAGCAAATCCAGCGTCTCCCCCTCCCCCAGACGAGGTCCACCAACATAGAATGGAGTGTTTTAAAGTAGGTATCAGGTACCCTCACTGGCAGGTTCATAAAATAGTACAAGATACGGAGCAGCATCACCATCTTTGCCAGCGCTAGTGGGCCCGCAATAGACAGTGGTAGTGTTATCTACAACTGGATCTGCGATTTAAGCGCAGCCATCACTCTCTGTAGGTTGCCCTATAACAGATCCAATGGGGTTCGATATATTTGGATTCCTAGGTATCCGAAAGTGTCCATGGCCACCTGTAGTGGTTTGTCACCAAAGGCAATTGCGCTCCCATGTCCATTTGCCAAAATAAGAATGCTATGGATTTATTATGGTCGATCTCTAGTCCTGACAATGGTATGAAATCATGGAATATCTGCGCAGCAGAATTTAGGTTGTGGCCTAGATCTTTCACATATAGTATAATGTCAGCATAGAGTGATATCGAGTGCACTGCATTGCCTATTACAATTCCCCACGACTCGCCGTCTCGTTGGAGTCTGTGTGCTAGGGGTTCCACCGCCAAGACGAACAGCGGGCATCCCTGCCTAGTACCTCTATAAATGTGGTAGGAGTTTGAACTGTTCTGCCCAGTGCATGCTCTTGCTGTGGGATCAGCGTATAACAGTCACACCCAGCGTATGTAGTCATGAGGGAGCCCAAATCACTCCAGAACTTCGAACATATAATCCCAATTTAAGGTATCAAATGCCTGGCGAAGAGCCAGGGAAAGACAACCCGCTTGGGGATATCTCTCTCTCGTATAATCTAAAATATGATATAGTCGGCGTATATTTAAGGAGGTATTACGAGTTGGTATGAATCCACATTGATCTGTATGGATCAAGGTGCTTATGAAGGGGAGGAGTCTCTGTGCTAACAATTTAGCTAGTATTTTATATTCTGTGTTCAATAATTATAAGGGCCTATAGGACGACATATCTTTTGCAAGTTTGCCAGGTTTTAGTAGCAAGGTCACTATTGCCTGTTTTGTCGTATCAGGGAGGTGACCAACAGCCATCGAGGCTTGGTATAATTTTTCCAATTGAGGGGCCAGTTTTGAGCTATATAAGGAATAAAATTCAGTCGGGAGACCATCCGATCCTGGTGATTCATTACGAGCCATGTCCTTAATGGCCTCATGGATCTCCCCTTGTGTTATCTGTGCTCCTAGGGTTTGCAGATAGGAAGGAACTGAGCTATACCTGATCTAGTGCTCGTGGGGCAGAATACAGGGTTGTTTAGTAGTCTTGAAATGCCGTGTTAATCTCCACCTGTGTGTGTATATACTAGTTAGTTGTGGAGTATAGATGTATAGTATAGGAGTGGGAGACGGCTTGTCTTTTATAATGCATGCCAAAAGCACACCCGCCTTATCCCCATCACTGTGTGCCCATTCCTTATATTTTGTATAATCTACCTTTCGTAGTCGTTCAAGGAGCTCTGCGTGTTCAGTCCAGGCCTCTTGCAGCATCTGGGCCTGGGGTGTCCGAAGCACTGCTTCCCTTTCTAGGGACCCCAATCTGTCTTCTACTTGTTTTAACTCTCTTAGTATAACCGCTCGTGCTCCCGTCATTGCCCCTCTTATTACCACCTTGAATGACTCCCATTCTACCAATGGAGAGCACGCAGTTCCTGTGCTGTCGATGAAGAAGTTTGTTATTACCTGAGCTATTTCCTCTTTCAACATTGCATCCTCAAGGAGCAGTGGTTGAAATCGCCACGTTGGAATCGGTGTGGACGCCCTTCCCCAGTTCCCTGTCAGTTCTAGTGGATTATGATCTGATAGTGTTTTCCCTAAGTATGTTGCATGGGTCATCTGGGTCTGTAATGTATTGGTGCATAAGATACAATTGAGTCGTACGGGCACTTTGTGTGGGTGTGAGTAGAAGGAGTACTCCCTCATTCCCTCATTTCTCGCCCGCCATAAGTCCGTGAGAGCCCAGCCTTGTAACCAATTCCGTAGTGCCTCTGCCTGTCTCTGCGCATTTGTGCCCGACAACAGGGGGTAGAGCGGTCAAGGGATGTATCTAATACTGCATTATAATCCCCTCCCAGGATCCAAGGTATGTGCGCCCACTGCAAGAGGACACTCAATAGGTGTTCTAGGAAAGCATCCTGACCACTGTTTGGGGAATAAAGACTTCCCAGTACCACAGGCTTCCGATCTAAGTTACCTCTGACCAAAGTGTATCTGCCATCTTTATCCACTTTTGTGTCTAGTACTTCGAAAGGGACACCAGATCGTATCCATATAGCCGCCCGAGCGAACGCAGAGTAAGAGGTGTGGAGCAGTTGCCCCCTCCATTTTTTGCGGAGTTTCCCCGCCTCATGGGTGGTGAGATGCGTTTCCTGTAGGTATACTATGTGTGCTTTATGGCGGTTTAATTGGGCCAATATTCTGTGCCGTTTATGGATAGACCCCATGCCACGTACATTCCAAGTGATAATATTGTAATTACGTGCTGATAACATGATATATCATTAGTGTGCCATTCCCTCTCCCAATCCATACCGACCTGCTGTTCTCTATACATATTTTTTGTAATACATGTGCTGATGTCATAACATTGATTTACATTTCCCCCAAATGTGCACAATACTAGGCAGAGCCAAAACTGTCTCCGCCAAACCATCACATAATAGGAACTTAACCGGTTTATAACCATTATTATGTAAACAAACCAGCCTATGCTATGCGGGTTGTACAAGATGTGCATCTATGTGCGTCTCTTCTGTGATTGGCAGTTTCTCTCATAGAATATAGGAATCACAGAGATCGACCGACCGGGCCTATCACTTATTATAGGAGTTATAATCTCCACAGGAGGTGGGGACTCATCTACCAGCAGAGGGGACCACCCTCCACCCATGCACATCAGTGCTCAATGTTCACAGCTGGTCCTTTCTCCATTTACCAGCCACAAAGTTACTCTGGTAATGAGGTGATGTGTCAAATCCAGGTCTGTCCACTCTGAGTTACTTTCTGGTCTGGGTGGGCAACCAGCAATATTCCGCGGAGCCTTTACTTTAGTTCTTGGGAATAACCAAACCGGAGATCACTTTCACACAGTCATTTCGTTAGAGCTCATGCGCCGTTTGTGGAGTAATGGAAGGGAATAATGCTATGCTTCCTTCTGAGTTGGACACTAAAGTGCTGTCCACAGAGGAGGCAATGCTGGGAAGAGGAGATCCTTCTCTTTGTATGGAGTATGCTGACTGTATTGCTGCTCTCTGACTTTCCAATACTTGCTCGAGTGCAGGAAGGTCGTGTCCAGCCAGGCATGCATCAATTCAGGTGTTTAAAAAAAAATGAGCCTTTTGGTTGTGCATGATACGCAAACGGGCTGGAAACAGTGGGGCATATGATAGCCCCTCCGCTCATAGTCATTTCTTTACTGACTGGAAGGAAGCCCTACACCTCTGGACTGCCAACGTGTAGTCTGGGTATAAGGATACTCGAGCATTATCTATGATGATGGGGTCAGTTTCTCTCGCTACTTGCAGCAGGGCATCACGATCCCTGTAGTTCAACACCTGGGCTACGATGGCCGGGGGGCGCCCCTGGTGGAGGCCTCCTACCCGGGACTCGGTATGCTCTCTCTATTGCGAAGTGAGTCGATAGCCCATCCGTTGCTATTGTTTTTAGCCATGTCTCTACACACTGTGTGGCATGTCGCCCTTCTATTCCCTTGGGAAGGCCAACTATACGGACATTATTATGGCGTGATCTTCCTTTTGCATCTTTGACTCTCTCTTGCAGGGCTTCCACCTGTTGTTGTAGGTGTTGAATTGCGTTCTCACTTTCTTTGTGGGCAGGGAGGAGGGTAGCGACATCTGTTTCCGTTTGTTTTATTCTGTCTGTAGTTTTTTTTAATCATCTTTTAGGATACCAAGTTCTGTCATGATAGAGCCTAGTCTTTGTTCTATTGCCAGCCATGATTCTCTAATTTCCTGTAATATAACGTCCAGTTTATCCATTGGAGTGTCTATTGCTGTGGCCGGCACATAGTTCCCTGGCGTTGGCGTCCCAGTCCCATCCAAGTGTTTTCCCTTTGTGCTGCCCATCGTCTCGCCCACGCACAGTGTGCCTGACCTGAGAGATCGGTACTCAAGTCCCAATAGTTGGTCCAGTGAGGGGCCCTCTCCAATGCAGTCCCCCACCCTCACAACATCTCCCACAGACTGGCGGCCCTCATTCTCACCGGTAAGTAAAAGTGCCAGTTTTGGGGTCCAAAAGTGGACGCCCATTGCGCTCTTCGTTCGCCGCCTGTTTCAGCCCTCGTTGTCTTCTCGAATGCCGAGGCCACCTCTCAGTTAAGGCCATTCAGTGAGCGTCACTCACCACCAGTATAAGCGAGGCTACTCCGCAGCGTTTCTCCACTAGCTGCGTTTCTCCCAACTCGAGGCCTCTTGCGTCCCCCGGGCGTGCCAGCTCTTCCCTGCACCAGGCTTTTGCGGTACTCCGCAAGGGGGTAGGGGGGTGGGGAGCAGGCACCCGGGAGAGGCAGTTGGCCCCTGACATCACAGCCCAAGCTCTTCCCGGTCGATGCCGATCCCTACCGCAACCCCGCTAGACCTCTGCGTCCTGCCCCGACCCACCGCAATGTTCTGCTCGTCTCGAGGCCGTCGCATCCAAGTGTGGCCAGCCGCTTACCAGGCCCGTCTCTCTCCGCAGCTCGTCTTCACCAGCACAATGACGGACGGGAGCTTATATTTGCTCCATTTAGTGCTCGCTTGTCAGTCAAGGGTGGCTGACGTCTCCCCCCTCGACAGATGGCCCCATTTGGGTACGGATATTTCAATATCGTCGGGCCCGGACCAGGATTAGACGAACGGCACCTTGAGCAGTTAGCCACGCCCCCTCTATTGGGGTTTGTTTACATAATGCTTGTTTTTGTTATCTTCACCACCTGCTGAAGTGTTTGATGTATGGAGGGCAATGGACCAGGGACAGAAACTTTGGTTCTGTGTTGGGCCACAAGAGGGATGTAAAGCAGGATAATGGGTCCAACACACTCCACTATTAGAAGCCTCACTTGGAATGTATGAGGACCTAACTTCGCTGGTAAAGAATATAAATTCAAGGTGTCCGTGAGAAGACATAAGGTCCAGGTCACCCTATTACAAGAAATACACCTCACTCAGGCAGAGGGTATAGAGGAACAAAAATGGTGTCTGAGTCTATTTTACAACATACTCTGCTTTTGCCCTTGTGGTGCTTGTATGGATCCTATCATGGGTACCCTCCTTGCCACAATTGAACGAGATAGACACTGAGGGGCAGTACATAGTGGTGGGGGGCAAATAAGATTAGTGACAGTTTATGCTCCCAACACTGATCAAGGAGCTTTCTTATTACTGCTTTCCCCTCGTCTCTCAACCCCACTGCCTTACCCATAGATAGTTCCATCTTTACCAATACATACAGAGCCCAGGGTCTCCCAGATGTGGCAGCGAGAGAGGGGCCTCATGACGTGGGGAGAAAACATCACCTCCCACACTCATATTGTTCAGGAATGCCCCATCTCTTTGTGCAGCTGGAAACACTACTCTGCACCGGCTCATTCAGAAACAGGGTGATTGGCACAAAGTATCTCTCTGAAACATAATCAGACCACAATTCATTCCTACTGACAGCAGGAAAACTTCCCGCCCTTGATTCCACCTGGGAATTTAGACAAAGACACTATGGAAGACCCAATATTCCAGGAATCCCTGGCAAAGGCAATACAGGATTATTAGACAAGGGGACTACAGCTTCTGAAATAATAGAAAGGGAGGCATTTATGGTGGTGGTGAAGGGCCATTGCATTGTGGAAGTGGCAGGGCTACACGTACAATTGCCCAAAAAAGTCCCCTAGCAGGATAGTTTGCTTGACACGTTGAACAAATAAAGTCCCTGCGACCCTGCGACCCTGCTGCTCGCCGGCAACTGTGGGACGCAAAGGAAAAGTTATTTGAAATTTTAGAAAGGCTGAGGTGCAATCCTTCAACAAAATACATAGCAAGTGGGCCAAAACTGCCAGCTTACTGTCTTGGCCTACCAATCTCTTCCAGAGGCAGAAAGCAAATGCGATCCATCTCTATAGCTACTGGTGAGCAGGCACACACTCAAGCTGACATTAACTAGAAATTCTGAGGCTACTATGCCCAGCTCTAAGGGGACTCTCCAAACCCTGGTCTCTGGGTGATGCACCCGTATGTTGTGAAAGCCTGGACCTCTAGGGTGGGACGGGAGGTGATGGCAATGCTGGGAGGGGATTGCCAGATACAGGACATGCAAGCAGACGTTAGATCCCTGGCATGAAGCAAAGTCTCAAGAACCAATAGAGCACACATCGAGTTCTACGTGACCTTTACTGACACCTTGGCCCTAAGCTGACTAAGCTATATAATGCAGAAATGGACAAGGGTCCGCTGCCCTCTACTATGCTGGAAGGTCTGTTGGTACCTCTTCTGAAACTGGTAAAGGAGTAAGGCCACATATTGTCTTATACACCCCTTTCAATCCTAAATGTGAGTTATAAATTGCATTTAAATTATTTGTCACCAGACAACTACCCCATCTCTCAAATTGGATTTGTCTTGACTCACAGAATAGCCCTGAATATCAGGCAACTAATCCATGTCTTACAGTCCCTTCGGATGACTTGCTCTAAGGTGATGGTGATGGCTGTGGACATGCAGAAAGGTTTTGACTCTTTCAGATGGGAGTATACATACACTGTCATAACTGCTATGGAACTGGGTGGGGGATACTCAAATGGCCCAAACATCTCTACACAGATTGAGTAGTCTGCATGAAAACTGGGAGCGACCGCATTGAAAGGGGAAGCCAGAAGGGTTGCCTACTATCTCCAGTGTTATTTACCATGACGGTTGAACCTCTTGCACTTACGCTTTGATGGGGTTGGGCATACTAGGGATTAACACTAGATGCTACCACACTTTACATCTCCCTGTATTTGGATGACTTACTGCTCTGTCCCTGTAGGGAGCACATAGATGTGGAGGGCACAGTTGCGTGATTCAGCAAGTTTAGCGGGGTCTTGGAATAAATGGTGCACAGGAACAAGTCCCATAGGTACCCTATCCATGCACTTGAGACCAACACACAATCACCCAAAGTAGGGGAACAGCTGAGCTGGGACCCACACACGTTCTGCTACCTGCAAGTGAGGATCTATTGATCAGCACTTGAATTAATCAAGAGTAACATATGGGAGACTTTGACTTCCTTATCCCCCCACAATAGGCTTTTGGCATAGGCTACCATTGTCAGTTATGGGCCATGCAGCCCAGGCAAAAATGGTGACACGCTTCCCATATGTGTGACCCACGTCATAGTCTGGTAAATTGACAATTTATTGCTTACTTTACTGGAGTCCTCAGCACGTGCTGAGTTAGGGTATTCCTACCTGTGTGGAGTGGTTATGATTGATGCTTTGCCCCCTCTGTAAGGCTCGAACTAGCACCACCCACATTACTGGACGCCCTTGAATTTTCCTGCTCTAGAGCACTACAGAGAATGTAGTTGGGGTATCCTTACACCTGTGGCCTTCCACTGTTGGACCTTGACTGTTCTCCAGCTGGGGGAGGGGTGACAGAAGAGGGTTTGGGTACTGGCAAGAGGATAAACTTGAAACTTTAGGTCACCTGTTTGAAAACGGAACATTTAGATCCCTCCAAGACCTTGTTCAAAACTTTGGGATCCCCCATCATTTTCTCCAATATGGAGGAGCATGAGCCATGATTTAAGCACATTGGCACATGGCAGGGAGGAACCATTGACCCATGAAGCTCTACAAATGATCAGTACCACTACACATAGGATCAAAGCCATCACTCTATTCTATAATGCACTCCTGCGGCAGGCACCAGGAGGCTGAGGAACCTCCGGAACTGCTAGGCATCTGAAATGGGAATCCTGATTTCGATAAAGACTGGAGGTTTATTCTTAAAACACTCAATGCACCTGGAGAAATGCCAGATTTAAACTCATACAGTATTACTTCCTGCATAGTTTGTATATATCACCTAAGCGCATATATCTTATTTTCTGTACAACACAAGCAGCATGTCCAAGATGCAAGGAGGTGGGGCAGATTATTATCACATGGTCTAGACTTGGCCTTCCCTCTCCCAGTACTGGGCAACAGTTACCAGATGCATCACAATGGCCACGGATGGTCATGTCCTGAAAATACCTCCTTATTGCCTCCTGGGACTCTTCCCAAGGCTCAGGATGAAAATTATCATATCTCAGTTCATTGTCCTAGCACTAGTACTGGCCTGTAGCCAGATAGCGACCACATGGAAAGACCCCCAAAACCCTAATTTCAAGCACTTGCGCCCTGACTTGTTGAAATGGGCAGACTGCGAAGAGGAAGCTCTACTGAGAGTAGCACAGCGCAACCTCTAGGCAACGGACCATGCACTGGCTTGGTACATCATACTGCAGAATTGTGTTCAGACAGATGATTTGGGCAGGATTATCTTCCCATAGGAGACTGAGGATGACAGCAAGGAATGAGTGAGCCACTCTTCCCCAGATGAGACTTAATCACTAACACCTCCTCTCCTGAGAAAACTCTTGGATTCCCCAATAATAAAGCTTAGCACTGTAAGAGCGTCCACGTAGCCCTAATTTGTTAGGATAACAGCTACAGACAGTGAGCTTGGCTGAACCAGGAGGAAGTCTCTGACCCCAGTTTTAATAAAGTTTTTCAAACAGTTGAGATGCACATTAGTTCTGTTTATGGCACCTCAGGCTGACTGGTGTAGGTTGGCCCAATAAGCAGTGACCATCTTCTTTTCCTGTCCACAATTGAAACTGAGCTAACATCAATAATGTTGACAGGAATTTATTTTATACTTCACCCCGATGTTTGTAACTTCCTTAGTTTCTTGTATCATCCACTGATAACGATTGCAAGCGGGGCACATGAGTTACTGTATTCATGATGGATACTGTAAACTTGAAAATCAATAAAGAATGTGTTTTTTAAAAAGTTTAAGAGCTGGGATTCTGGGCTAGAGCCAGGATCAGGGATAGGGTTAGGTTAAGGGTTAGGGTTAGGCAGAGGGCTAAAATTAAGCTGGGGGCTTGGGTTTGGTTCAAGGCTAGGGATAAGTTTAGTGCTAGGGTCTGGTTCACACCTAAGCCTGGTTCAGGGCCTGGTTAAGTTAAGGGCTAATTTTAGGTTGAAACAAAGGATAAACTTAAATGCTGAAGTTAGGTTCAGAGCTAGGGCTAGTTTCCGGGCTAGGGTCAGGGCTAGGGTTAGGGTTAGGGCTAGAGTTATGGTCAGGGCTAGGGTTAGGCCCAGGGCTCTGGTTAGGGTCAGGTCTAAGGTTTGGTTCAGAGATAGATTCAGGTTCATGATTTGGAATGCGTTTGGGGTTTTTGCTTCCATGTGAAATTCACTGCAAAAAAAAGGTTTTGTGGAAGACTTTTCCTCATAGAAGTCTCCTGCCAAATGTAAGTTTTGCATTTTTCCCTCTCTCAAAATCTAATTTTTGAAGGATTTTTCACCGATTTTTTTCTCATAGCTTCACTACCTTCAGAAAGCTCCAGAAATTGGTGAAGTTTATAAAAAACCTCCAGAGATTAATACAAGTGAAATTCGCACACCTCATATGAAGTGTGTAGGCTTCTTTGAGGGACTGGATGATGTATAAGAAAAGGAAAATTGAAGACAGTGCATGCAGCAGTGAATATGCTGAAATGGAATCTACTAGAAAGCATTGAGGCTGTCTCTGACCACATTAAGAACTTTGTGTGTGACCTTCAGCTGAACAAGCAGACAGGAAACTATCTATGCATACCATGCAGTGTAGAGGTAGCAGGGATCCTTTTGGGACCAACAACTATGGCAGCCGCTTGTGAATAATAATAATAATAATAATAATAAGGGAGGAGTACAGGGTGCACAAGAAGCATCAGCACCTAGGCAGACCGCTTCTGGGCACCAGAGTCACCACACCCTTGCCAATCGCTGTCAAGCCGTAAGGTCATGGAGCTTAACTCTCTGCAGCGCAGCACATCCTCCACTACTCTACTCCATTCCACCAGCTGATGCCGATGCTGCACATGAGCATGGCCTGACAGAAAACTATCAAATAGCTGATTATAAAGCCCTTCCTCAGCCAGCAAAAACTAATCGCCTCTAACACTTGCATTTTTGACAAAGGGTTAGTTAAGCATCCACTGAGAGAACTGGGTTACCTTTTCAAATTGGATGAGACATGATGAAGAAATCTGAGTTATTGCAATCTCTGCATTTATCCACCTTTGTGGACCACATAGAAAACAATATAACCCAGAGCATCCAGGCCCATTATTACAGTACTTTTGAGATGAAGGAAGGGATCTCTATTTCCCAGTGAAAATACAATATTATAAATGTCTTGTTAATGTAGATAACAAACTTACTTCATTTGGAAAAGAAAATTGAATAGAAGAATTTCAGGTATGGATGGCAATTCACCAAATTCCCAAGGGAATGTGACTGTGCACCCTTATAACTCACAATGAGATCACAGGGTGTCCCACAGTCCCATACTGGTTTGGCGGTTGGTACTCTGTCCATCAGGCTGGTAAAGGACATTACCTCTGTCACTCAGAGTACCATCCTTCAAATTTAGATATGACAGCTAGTCCAGTGGTCAACTCTGTATGTTTTAATGAACCACCCTTACTGCCATTCCTTTCAGGGGACAAAATGTTTGGTAGACAGCCGCCATCAGATTTGACAGCTGTTGACCAAACTTTTTAAAAGGTTTTGGTTTTCACAAGCAAACTCTCAAAGGGAGAGTTTGTTTCTGAAAAACAAAACACTTGTGACTCCCACACCCTGGGAGCGCTTTCCCAGGGTGTGAGGGTTATAACTGTTTTTTTTTGTTTCTCACCACCAGGATTTTCCTGGTAGTGATGGAGAGAAGAAAAGGAACACTTCACTGCCCACCCTAGATAGGGCAGGCGATGTAATGTAATTCCGCCATTGACCCCCTGGTTTGTTGGGTTGTTGAAGTAAGCTTTCTGTTGACAGAGCCAAAGAGCTCTGTTGACGGAAAGGTGGAGGCCGGCCCAAATCTTAAAGAAGCGGGTAGACCGACTATTTGGCAGAGGGGTACTTCATTGCATTTGTGATGCAGTACACTGCCTGTCAAACTTTAAATCAGGCCTTCAGTCCCCTCAATAGGCTCCTTGTAGCTGCTGAGTGTTCAGTGGAATGAAACGGAGTGGAAACTACCCAAGGTAAATAGGGCTTGTGGCGCTGTGCTTTCTGTTCCTGTCCTGCCTTCATTACCTCTGAGACTGTGGTAAGCATGTTGAGTACCATAGATACTAAAGGGAAAGCCAAGGGTGGCAGCTACCACCTCTAGCTGAGGTCCATGCTTTCAGAAGTCATACAATAACATTTTCTTCCAGATCTGAAGATTATTCATCTACGTGGTCATTGATAATATCTACCCATGCAGATAAATTATCTGATCACAGCCATTTCATAATCCTAATTTGTGAAAAATCAGGGTCTCTTCTCCTCCACTTGGTCTAACATGATACTTATGTAGCAAATTTCTTCATCTTCAGATATTAAATAGAACACATATAATACAAAAGTGCAAAAGTTATTCTAATTTACTTTTGTAATTGTGTGCAGTTTCTAGTAGGTAATCATACTTAGGCAAAATGTGTATACAAAAGAAATAACGATGCACTGATTTAAGTTAACCTAACTGCTGATTTCATATTAACCATAATTTATACATCAGCATTGAAAAGGTCTATTTTTTCCATGTTGAGCTGTTGTTTTACACAAGATGTGTTTTTTTCTTGTTTACTGCAGATGCTGTAACTTTCCAGGAGCCTTCAGTTAGTTAGTGAATAGGCATTTGTTTTGTATTGGGCAACTCATAGTGAGGTTCTCCACAGGTAGGAGAGGAGACCATAGGAAGGGGGATTCATGGGAAGAACTGTCTGAACCACAAAATGTGGACATAATATATTTTGAAGAACTTATATCTGTGGCCCACTGTGAACATGTGAGACACTGGGGAGTTTACCTACTCCCTAGAGTTTACTGAAATCCTATTCGATGCTGTGAATGAAGAATATGATACATCATTAGGCAAATTATTGTTTTTGTATTAGCACATGTTCTAGAGTAGAAAAGGATTTCTATCACTGGCCTTTCTGGAGATCTATGGCTGAGTTTCTTGAGCCCATATTTCTCTTCATGAGAGAATATTTTTAGATCTGTTTTATCAGATGTCTGTTGATTTATATCTGAGCATACTTCTCAGCCTGACCATTCCTTATTGGAATTGAAAAGGCTTTATGCGTATGCATTTATCCTCTCATCAGAACTCGTTGCTGGGTTTCTGAACTGACACCTTGATGTGTTCCATTCTGATTCAACTTCAGGTTGGGGAATTCCTTTATGGAACATGCTTGTTGCATTATTACTATTTTAACAATAATGTTTACCAATATTGTATTCTTTCTTATACTGGAATATCAATTATTCGATTATGTTAAATTCTGATTCTGATACTGTAAAGACTAATACGCATAGAATAAATAGAATGAAAACGTACAAAAATGATTAATAAAACCTTCTAACTGACACAAATTCTCTTTATTGACTGTACTAAAGTCTAATGAGTTTAACTCATATGGAATTGAAGTAGATTGTCCTTTTTACTTCTCCTTGTTGACAAGTGAAGGTCCATATGACCCATTGAAGGGATTATTTAATGATCACACCAGGAGATTAAGATATTGAAAACCCCACTGCATCAGCACTTAAGTATTGAGTGTTATCTTGATTGATTCATGCATTGTTGGTGTTACTCACAGACGAGCATTGTAAGCATTTGGGACCATGTTTATTTTAGGCTGACAATATCTTAGTAAAACAGTTGCTTTGGGTATCTACTTTCGAGCACTGGCCATTTGTTTAAATTTCCTGATACATAAAAAAAAGTTGGTTTGATACTTATTTGTAGCAAGCAGCCTCTGTCTGCCACACAAACTAGAAGTAGACATAGGGGGTTATTACAACTTTGGAGGAGGTGTTAATCCGTCCCAAAAGTGACGGTAAAGTGACGGATATGCCACCAGCTGTATTACGAGTCCATTATATCCTATGGAACTCGTAATACGGCTTGTGGTATATCCGTCACTTTACCGTCACTTTTGGGACGGATTAACAACTTCTCCAAAGTTGTAATAACCCCCATAATCTGTCAAGATAGAATGTCACACAGCTACAATCTGATAGCATCTGTTATCCTGGCCATTCAAATTGAGTGGTTCTCCTTGGCCCACAGGCCAAGTTTTTCTGGGTGGCTATCCAGTCTCTACTACGCCAGCGATTCCCAATCTGTGGTCTGCGGACCCCTAGGGGTCTGTGACACATTCCCAGGGGGTCTACAGGCCTGTGCCGGCAGGAAGGCACTTCTCCAGCTGGGGCCTCTACACAGAAACACATTTGTGTTTTTATATTTATTACTTTATTTGTGCAGCAGTTTTAAAAGCACTGCAAAGCTCCTTGTACATGCAGCAGCTTTTGGGCAAAAATAAAAAGCATCAAGATAACTCTGGTGATTAATGTACCTGCTGGAGAAAGACTGGAGTTTTGTCTAGTGGCAAGGTAGCATAGACAGTTAAGATGCCTGCTGCATAGAACATTTATCATGCAAAGAACAATATTTTATGTGCATAGCGCAGAGGGTTTTGTCACAGAGATTCTTTTACTACTGTGCAGTTAAGAAGTTACAATTGTATTCTAGCACAGTGAGCTATTAACTGACATCAAAGAGCTGCACGCAAACTGCATTGTACAAATTACAAAGTTATGTTTTCCCCCCACTCTTTTATTATCCTTATGTTATTAAAAAAAGGTTTGCTTCTGTAGAAATGTATTGTTAATAATAAAGTCAACACTAACTACTGTGTTATGTTCTGAATCCTGAGTTTGTGCTTCTCCAGACCAAGCACTCTTAGAAAATGCCTACCAGTGTGGATGGCATGAGAATCCTACACCTTGTAATCTCCTGTAAAGTGCTCTGACACCCTACACTTATGTGAGAAGTGTTATAAAAGAAATTAATTACATGTGACAGAGAGGCTATGGAGATATGGTTTAACTTCCTTTCCCCACCACATATTTATGTGAAAAAGCTTTCTCAGATCTTATGTCCCTTGTCCCTTTGCGGTGTTCCCCAGGGCTCGCCCTTTAGCCCCACACTCTTCAACATCTACATGACGCCCCGTGCCGAAATCGTCAGATCTCACAACATCAATATCATCTCCTATGCCGACGTTACCCAACTCATCCTATTGCTGTCCGCCGACCCAACTTCAGCCATGAAGAATTTCCACAACTGCATGAAGAGTGTTGCAGCATGGATGAAGGGCAACTGCCTAAAGCTGAACACAGACAAGACGAAAGTTCTCATCTTTGGCAAACACTCCGCCCTCTGGAATGATTCCTTGTGTACAATGGAACTCGGCCCCACCCCTACGCTTAAAGACTATGCCCACAATCTCAGCATCATCCTAGACAGCCAACTCTCCATGAGACGTCAGGTTAACTCTGTTGTCTCAGCCTGCTTCCAGATGCTTTGCATGCTCAGAACATTTTTCAAGTGGCTCCAATTCAACACAAGAAAGACAGTTACTCATGTGTTCTCATTTCCTGCCATCTTGACTACGGCAACACACTCTATGCAGGCTCCTCCATCGAACACATGCAAAGACTCCAAACAAAATAGAACATTGCCGCCAGACTGGTTCTCAACCTGTCCAAGAACAAGAAAGCCCACATCTTCCAGGGCCTGAAAGACCTCCACTGGCTTCTGGTTCAGAAGCGATGCCACTTCAAGCTCTTCACCCACACCTACATAGCCCTCCAGGACCAAGGACGCGCCTACCTAAGCCAGCACCTGCACTTCCACCACCCCAGCAGGAACCTCCGCTTCGCACACCAGGCCCTTGCACGGATCCCTTGCACTCATTGCTGCCATGCTGGAGGACGATCCTTCTCCTTTCTCGCTACCAAGGCCCAGAACCCCCTCCACCTCCGTACCTCCTTTTTGCTGACTGAATTCAAAACAAGGCCCAAAACCTGGCTTTTTGAAATAGATCTATCAGCTTCTGGATACCCTCATGAGTGACAAGTTGCGCTTTACAAGTACATGATTGATTATTTATTGATGTACTTAAAAAAATAAAAACAAAATTTGCTTGGGAAATGTAGGATCTCACCTGAGGATTCAGCTTTCCTAAATAAAGCCAAACATTGAAAAGTTAGTTGCTGAGATGCAGCGCCAACCTTCCCATTAAAAGATTTTGGATTTTCACATATTTTTTCAATATAAAATAATTAAAACTTTAGTAATTTGAGCATTTCTTTGGTTTGCACTTGTTTGTATTTTTCGTTAATTACTGTTTCAATGTTTGAAATTTAAACAGTACAAATTGCTTGGGGGTCCCTGGCTTCCAGTGGTAATTCGGTAGGGGTACTCAGGAGTCAAAAGGTTGGGAACTACTGCACTAGGCCAAAACCTAAAACAATAATCTGCCACTCTAAACTTGACCCTGTGAAGGTAATATCCATTGGTTGTCACAGAACCTAAAATGTACATGCCATAGATTTTTTGCATTGTAAGGTGGATAGAGCATAGTGAAGTGAAGTACTGATTTGTTGCTTTTGTGAATAACGTTTTCACCTAAAAAAAAGTTTTTTGGGGGGGTCATGATGGACACGGACGGAGCAAAACATTTAATAAAAGTGTGACACGAATCCTTCTATTGTCAGTGAAAAGACAGCTTGTAAAATTTCAATACCAGTAAGAGCTTTGTTCTCTTTATGACTACTTCCCCCTTTCTGCCCATGTTGCAGTTGGTCACTGTGCTTGGCTTCTTAGAGGTCCGCGTTATAAAGAGTTTCAAGTTCACATTAGCCATACCCTATGCTCACCACCCACATTAAGAATCGTAGTGACAAAGGAGACACGCAGTGCTCGATGTAATGAGACTCTACTTGTGAAAGCAGCATCCTCAAAAGTCATTTCAACAAATGTCAAGGCACTTTCCAATGACTGACAATCGCAGGCATCGCACATACACAGTCAGAAAAGGATCACCAAGCAGGAAAGCTTTAATTGCTAGTATATCACCAGCCCAAAAAATGTGCATAAAATTGTATTTTGAAGGCAGGCACATTTCAGTCTATGGCTAAGCATCTCACTTTTTAACATCAAAATTGGGGAACGTCGAATAAAAAAAAATGTTATTAAATCTCACCGCTAATCTTCCTAGTAGAATTTTCTTAGTTGTCTTCCACCTTATTTTTCAGAAACGGGGTCATGCCCCTTCGGCACCCCCGTAAGCTCTCTTATGCAGTTCCTCCACTCTCAGGCCCACATTTATACTTATTTAGCGCCGCATTTTCGCCCCTTTTTGACGCAAAATTGGCACAAACCTGCAAAATACAATTGTATTTTGTACGTTTGCGCCGCATTTGCGTCAAAGAATGACACAAATACGGCGCTAAAAAGGTATACATATGGGTCTCAGTGTCTTGTGCCTCTTGTGAAAGACTACTTTGCTACCATCTCACGTTTGTCCCCTCTTTTGGTAACAATCACGATTCAGCAGCAGGAACCTAATTTTAGGTTTCTTCTGCAGACTGGTACTGCTTTTATGTTATAAAAACATCCAAACTGAAAACAGTGATCGCTGCTATTAGACCTATGCTTTTTGCTCCTGTGCTCTGAGGGTGGTGGGGTGAAGCACTATATAATTTCTCAACACAATACAGTGCTTTGTTTTTAAAGTGTTATCTGACAGATTGGATCAGCAAATTAAATGCTTGCTGGGAAGATGAGTGGATCTGAAGAATTCAGACTTCTATCCTTAAAAGGTCGGCAAAGTGGGTACCAAGTAATGCCTGTTATTTACAGTGCTTAGAAGTGGCAGAAATGCGGAATTGAGTGCTGTTCTCTGCATTTAGCTTTAAACAGAAAGAGGGAAATGAACACAAGTTATAGAATAAGGAACACATGAAGGAGCCTGGCAAAATTGTGTATGTTCTGTAAAAAGAACCAACGAATGCTCAAAGGTATGCAGCGTGTGACAAATGTTTCAGTTTTATTTCTTTATTATATAGCACAAACTCGGCCCATCAACTCGGCTTGACCCAAGAGCATTGAAACACTTTCAATGGTCACCAGATAGCATTACACAAGGTAAAAAAAATTTTTGGCAAAGGAAAGTAAAGGCCATTTGTACAAAAATAGGAACAGCAATTATCTAATTGCAATTTTTTGTGAATTGCAATTAGGAAATCGCTATTCCTAATGCATGAAACTCTTTGGAGCTTCGTAAGCGATTTGTAGTGGGTCACAAATAGTCCTACCTCATGAATATTAATGAAGAAGGTGGAACTTTGTGACCCACCTGCCATCACAGATATGGTGGCCTGCTGGCACCAGCAGACCACGAGGTCTGCGATTGCTTTTAAAATAAAGCAGTCTTGTTTTTTTAAACAGTGCCTGATTAATTTAAAAAGAAATAAAATAATCTTTGAAGTTTCATTATTTTTAAGAGCAGGCAGTGGTCCTTTTTCCAACCATTCTCAAAGGACAAGGGGTCCCTGGGGGACACCTTCACATTTCCCAATGGGTTACCACCAACTTGGAGTTGGTGGTAAATTGCAAATGTTTTGCTACCGCATTTTGGGAGCAAAACCTTCATGCATAACACTGCGATTTGGGATTAGGAAGAGATGACCTCAATCGGGCCATTTGCAAATGCAAAAATGCTATGTACATCCTGCTCTAAGTGATTTGCCTAGAATCACAGGATGTTGAGCTGATGCTGAGACTAGACGCTGGACTGGCTCCCTAGTTCCAAAGTCAGAAGCTCTGGGCACACCTTTTCCTCCTAGTCCATTCGTCGCCAGAACCTCTGACTCCTTGGAGGGCTCTCTCCTCTTAAAACACATCTGCCAGTGAGGTACTGTGCGGCTTCACGGATCCCCTGATGCTGCCTGCAGTGAATCAGTCATCCAGAAAGCAGCCTTAGTTTCCCATGGAGGGAGAGGCAAGGGAGATCCGAGGATAGGAAGCGCGCAGATTGGACTCTCATTCCAAAGAGCTAAATGTCCCACCTTGGGGACCCACAAGACCTGTGCTTAATCACTTTGTGATAATCAGGCACAAGGCCTCCAAACAATCCTGGCCATAACGAGAATTGGCTTCATATGGCGGAGAGCAAAATAACAGGCTACCACAGTGCGCTGTTTACAATGGATCCCGCCCCTGGGAGCGCGAGCATCTGTATCATATATATGAGGAAGACAACCCAGACTCGGCGTTGCTCATACTTCACGCATCAGTGCCCCTTCCTCCTCTCACCCCACTTTCATCAAACATTGTCAACATATCTTGATCTTTCCCTTAACATAAAACACACAATAGCCAAAAGCAATGCTAAATTTATCAGGATGTTTTATGAGCTGAATGGGCTTGGAATGGAATGGAATAGGTCCATTCTAGCTGCAGGACACTCAGTGTTCAATTCATTTAGTAAATATTGACAGCCCAATACTGTAAAATAAATAACAATGCACCGTTAATAAATTTGTGAGCTCTTCTGTATTTATTTAATTTCTCTAGAACTAAAACTTTTTTAAAAAGGACGTCCCTGCTTACAGCCCTGCCAAATTTCCAAGGTCTGTGCGCGATGTATTTCTCAAGTCCAAGGTTTTTTCTTTGAATTCTGGAGTTCTGACTCTTTATTCTAATACCAAATGGGACGCCAAGACCCAGAATGCAAAGGGATAAAACCTGGAGCACAGCATCACACATGGACCTGGAAAACTCGACAGGTTTGTGATCTTGATATTTTTTTCAGGCTGAGCATAGCAGCGTTCAAGCGCAACTTCTGTGACGTGTTGGTTAGTATCTGGGATTTTAACCACGCTCACCGCACGCCCATCACTATCACTCGTTCCTGGGCTTGCCTTTCAAAAATCCTTTGTTTTTGTAAGTAAATGCTTTACGTTTGGCCCTCCTTTGGGGGGGAGCTTGTTACCGCCTTGGCCATCAACCTTGTTACATGGATAATTGCACTTTTTCCGATAACTTTGACTGAGAGTGAACTTCTTTTTCCTTTTGTGTCTCTCCTTCACGCTCGCAGCGGGGGTAGCGCTTTGAATTGACTCCCTTATGTCAACTGGTTTTCTTTTTATTTTCAGTTTGTGTGGCAAGACAAACACAGTTAGGAATTTACAACGTTAATAGCTCTAACTCGAGCAAATGCGAGACCCATTGCATTGCAAATGCTTGTTTGCATTGCAGTTGCCCTCTCGTGTCCTAGTTCATCATGGCTGTGGGGGATTTAAGAATGTTTAAAAAATAAAATGAAAGAAAAAGAGAAAGTTATAGAGGACAAACTATTTAAACTGAAATCTCGAAAGGCATTTAAGTATAGATTTTCTATTCCTGACTCCACATATATGTGCCTCGACAATATATATACTTTCAAGGTATTTAGATGTGGATTTCGGAATAGTAAATCTATGCTTCCGCAAAATGCATTTACCTTTCGATATTTTGGTCTTTGATATTTTGTCCTCAATGTTCTTGGATCACAATATTCCTGTCCTCGATATTCAGCATTACAGCACATACAAATATATTGAGGTATACCCGCGTCTGGGACCTTTAGTTATCGAAGGCTTGTACTTTGTATACTTGAGGTGTCCATTGTATAGGAGCTCATAGGCTGTATTTCTAATCCAGAGAAACATATAGGTTAATGGATATTGTGATGTATGTAACATTGGCAAATTAGCATATTATTTCTTACATTAAAAGGTTTTTTTAAAAGGAAGAGATTGGAGTTAATAGAAATTTCTATTGGGTCTTTTAGTAGTGATCTCCAGTCCTTGGGTCCATAAGATGCATTCATGGAATCGAAATACAGGGAAGTGTGTTGTTTCCCGTTTCATCATGAGAGGCACACACACAAGAGTCACCATTCTTCATCTCCTTATTCAGCGAAAAAACAAAGATGTGAAGGTGGCAGGTCTGACACCATGGAAAAACACCCTCCTTCAGCATGAATGCACAGCCAGATTCAAGTATTGGTGAAATCAATTTCTGAAGGTTGAAATACTCAGCAGGCACACTCAACGAGTAAAGGCTCCTAGGTGATTTCTCATCCCCATCATCTGTGAATTGTTCATTAAATTCTTGTAACTATGATGAAAGGGCATTTACTAGAGGGGAATATATCCAAAAAGAGATGATGCAGGTAGTGGTCGCCGATCTACTCTATACTAGCACAATATAAAGATCAACCTAGTATATGGGTGCTGGTTCAGACAGCTTCAAGTACCAATGCTGCATTTCTTTGTAGGAGATGGCCAACTCTGTAAGCAAGACCAAGTCTCATGTCAAGGTTTTCCCTTGTGCATGCTCGAAATTCACGAGTTTCAGCGGAAATCGAAAGTACCCCACCAAAAATAGAGTAGGGAAAAGATATGCTGCAGGGTTGTAAATCGCAAACCAAAGCCAGGGAAAGTAAGACCACAACAAAATACTATGTCAGAAAAAAATGTACAAGAAACAGTACTTTTATTAAACTTTAATACTCTCAATCCATGTCTGACTCCTGTGTCATAACTGCTGAGCCAGGCGCAGTGGCAGGCAAAAATGGGCAATGAAAGCCAGAATGGGATGTGATTCGCAATTTATGAAAAAAACAGACAGTCAGGAGATAGCTTAAAACTTTGCAGGGGAGTTTCATAGCTGGGGCCGGCTTCTAAAAGAGACAGTTTTTTGAAAGTGGGCCATTGAGACACGATAAAATGAGGAGTCTCAGACAGCTGTGGATGCTAGAGAGAAACATACAATTTCCAAGTGAGGTTAACCCATTTTTCCTATAGAGAAATTCACTAGTTATAGTTATTTCAAGTAACTATAACTTGTGTAACTATAGTTTGCGCCTCACCATGCCGAGTTTTTTATGATTAATTTTACAACAAATGTTACAGTGATATTATCCATGATGTTATAAAAGATCTTATGATAATATGTGGGGTAATTAGCAGTGCATGGTCAGGGCGCAAGCTATAGTTATTTGAAAGAGCTATAACTATGTCTGGTGTATTTCTAAGGTATTGTACGAGTAAATTCAGAACCTAACTATAATGTCCCTGTAACCTTTGTTTTTTTTAATTGAATTTCTATGTTTTTTTAAATTCTATTTCCAAACTATAATGTCCCTGTAACCTTTGGCTTTTTCAGTGAATTTCTGTGTTTTTTAAATGTAAAGTAATTTTCATTACTATACGTTAATCAAACCACCGCCGTGCACAGCCTTTGGCTGTGCATTGCAGCGGTTGGCTGCATGGCCTGAGGCCAACCCCCTATAACCACCCAACCTTGCGGCACGCACAGCCTTTGCCCACGCATGGTGGGGTTGGCCACAGGGCCTGGTATGCGGCCAGTCCCTGCAGCCAACCCACCTAACCACCCAGCCCCGAGAGAAAGAGAGAAAGCGAGAGATTGAGAGAGCGAGAGCGATTCAGAAAATAACCATTATTTATAGTTTGAAATCTTTTTGAGTCTTTTTTGTTTATTCACTTTTTTGGGACAATGAAAACAAAGTTAAAATCAATTCTGGGATAGGAACTGGGTAAAATAAATATTTTTTGCAGGTCTTGTGGTGGAGGAAAACTTGATATTTTCATGCTCTTTCGTGTTGTTCTCCACAAGAGAGGACTGTGCTACATACCACGCAGTGGAACCTGCACTGACAAAGTAAGTGCAGTAAGCAAGGGACAGCAGATTGTGGGAAAGTGCATGAAAGAGCCTCATTGTTAAATGATGTGGGAAAAGTTTAGTCTTCACATAAAATTATTTTTTCATATGAAGGCACAAAAGAAAACACATGTGATATTTCACATTTGCCCTAAACTGTAGAGGTAGGGAACACGAATTCTCGAAGAAAGTTATTAAAATTATAACTTTACTTGTGCATCTGAGAGCTATATGAATCGAGCTAAAGTTTTAAATATCAGATCTGCGTAGGCGTATGTCTACTCATGCTGTGACCCACCCTCCCTTGGTGAATTGAGCGAGGGTTTCTAAGATCAAATATCTTTCGCTTTTCTATTATTGCGTGTACCTGCATGAGAAGCTTTAAATCTTGTTTGTTCTGTTCCCATTACTCCCTTTCACATGCATCCCAAAAGCACAACCCTTCCTCTCCCAATTATGCCACTATATTCAGCTTACAATGGTGTAATCAATAGGAGACCTTTGCTTCTCTGACCTCAAGATCTTTCCTTTCCAATTCTTTGATTTATTGTAAAAAGGTCTGGCATCCCTGTGATGAAAATAGCATTGTATTTATTAACAGAATAATTTCTTACACACTTGAAGGAGGCTTTGCAAGCATCCCTGGATACCCCGAATCACCCTGCTTGTACTAATACAATGCACCCCTCTCCTTGCTTTCTCCAATGACCTGCAAACTCATGTTACCATATTAAGAAAACACTAAACTTTCACCACCATTGAGCCCCTTGCAGGGATTTTTTCTTCCAAATCTAGATTACAAAATGCAAAGCCACTCTTATGGATTCACTTTCAGAACTATTTTAATTATTTTAAAGATCTTCTATGAAATCTATTTCATTATGCTTTCGGTACATCCAAATAAAAGGAATATTCTGTACTTACCAAATTTCTTTCATCTGCATAACTCTCCGTCATTTAAATCGATCTTTGTGTCATCACCTGCTTGAATATCGTTTGCTTTTATAACATTGTTATTTTCAAACACAACCACAGTTTTCGATCTAATTTAAATGATGTAAAAATAATATGAAAATACAAAACTCTCTGAAAGACCGATTATGGGTTTTCGGGTAATCTGTGCCAGCACCATTAATACGCCCACTTTTTAGCTCATTATGTGAAATGGTGACTTATGACCACACAACATCCTCTGACACAAACTTTCAATTTAACTTCTAAATTAAGCTTGAAAGTGCTCAGGCTCTATGGGCGTTTGTTAGGATGTCTGATCGTTTAGTAATCCCTCCAGAACATATTTTGGACTTCAGAGAACTGCCTCCTCTTTCTCCAGGGGGAATGGCCGTACGGTTTTTTTAGTGGGTAGGTGTTTGCTTGATGAGCAGGGGTGATACTGCCTGTAATACAAAACAGACCGTTCCCACGAGGGAAATTGTCTATTTTAGCAAATGAGGTTGCTATAAGCCTACATAAGCTCAGGTTGCCACAAAAAGACCTGAAACAGTCATCTGAGTGCACAATTAAAAGTGCCTGTCTGCTTTTCAGCTTTTCCTGTTTGGCCTCTTGTGTACTGATGTCTAAAGGCTGACTTTGGTACAACACAGTTGGAACATAGGCTATTAAGGAGTCCTTCTTACCTACTTCGCCCCACCCTTTGAATTCCATCTCTTTTCACCTACATCCAGTGCCAGAAGCACAGTCTCCTGTTCCTCCTCTAAGTCCCCACCCTCTGCAGACCTGCCTAGTGAGTAAAAACTGTATTATTTGTTCTTAGGCTACTTTATCAAGTCGCTAATAAACGGAGAGGGACTGGGAGAGTTAAAGGTCCAGTATACGTACTCCCTACATATAGACCTATATAACAAAAGTATACTGTTCCAAAACTGTCTGCCTACGTTAGTTATCACGGGCAGGTAATGTACCCTCAAGCATCAATTCCGACGCTAGGCATCATCATCGGGCTGACTCCTCGCCAGACCGGCACTGCAATATCTGACGGGCCACCACTCAAAGGGTGGTAGGCTCTTTGACCGAAAATGATGTTACTGATCAAGTAGAATCAGTAGAATGTGATACTGTAGGTGAAAAAAGGAGAGTAAGAGGTGTATTAAAATTGGCTCTGAACACCAAATGTCTTTAATACTATATATAGGAGTCAGGCCAAGATTAAAAATAAATCAAGGAGTCTAAAGGGGAGTAATGTGCCCTATACTCCTTAACATAGAGTGAGGAAAGAAGGAGAAATACTCGATCCTAACACTGAGAGGCCCCTTTAGACTCCTTGATTTATTTTTAATCTTGGCCTGACTCCTATATATAGTATTAAAGACATTTGGTGTTCAGAGCCAATTTTAATACACCTCTTACTCTCCTTTTTTCACCTACAGTATCACATTCTACTGATTCTACTTGATCAGTAACATCATTTTCGGTCAAAGAGCCTACCACCCTTTGAGTGGTGGCCCGTCAGATATTGCAGTGCCGGTCTGGCGAGGAGTCAGCCCGATGATGATGCCTAGCGTCGGAATTGATGCTTGAGGGTACTCCTAACGACATTACCTGCCCGTGATAACTAACGTAGGCAGACAGTTTTGGAACAGTATACTTTTGTTATATAGTACTGTATCAAGTCGACCTTTGCCCCACCACAATTCAGATGGTTGAAGGACAGCTTTCTCTTTCCTTGCACCTGCACCACTGCCTGGTCTCTGTCCTACCACAGACAGACCTCTGCGTCACCTGCAACCTTCCACATGGGAGCAGGTGGTGACTGCAGCAGGTGTTATGGGATCACAATGGTCTATTAACCAGCTTCCTACGGAGCAGGGTCTGGATCCAGACTTGAAGACCAACATGGTCATATGGATTGGGCTTTGAGTTAGGAGGCACTGACAAAATGGAGCAGTGAGCACAATGCTACCTATATGGTGGGGATGGAGGTAGTCATGCTGGCTCCTTTCCATCCATTGACCAGAGAAAGACCTGATGCAGACTGCAGCCAGCAATCACTGTAAATATAAAGGGTTGGAGTGGGGTGCAGCTGGTGCACCAGTAAATTGGCCAGTCAGTTGGCAATATTGTCACTGCACATGCTGTGGCATTCATATTGCCCCCTCAGATCCTGGCAAGATATTAGTTGGAATCAAGAACCCTGTCCCATGGTGGGCTCACATTGCTTGGTCTGGAGGCATGATCGGTGAGGTGGAAACATCACAGGTAGAAGACATTTTGAAGTGACCTCTGGCTCATAGTATGGATGACTGGATGAGCTGATCCTCTGGCACCACTGGATGAGAGCAGAACTGAAAATATACTGCCAGAGTGTCTTATCACTGACAGAGAACTTCACTAATTATTGGCTGACATATTGGAATCATTTATAACCTAATTCCTCCGTCCCAGTCCTAACATTATGAGGTGGCCCCACAGCTCAGGACAGTTGCTGTCAATAATTAAGGTTAAAACAACATATTCCAGAAGAATGTCTTCCTTTTGTTTAATAAACACCCAACCCCCTTCCCTATAACCTCCCACTTCACCTCAACCATGTCCTGCTTGGTTCTGTCTGCAAGACACTGTTGCCTTCAAATGTCGTGAATTATGAACGTTTTGTGTTCTTTGTGGAACATACTTTAAAATGGACAAATTATTTTTGTTTTCATGAGCCAATTACCAGTTTCTGTCGCAACCCAAGATGAACAAGAGCTGCTGCTCGTTGCAGAGTGCAACACTGTAGTCAAGACAGTAAATCTGGAGAAGCAGAGCGATAAACAATTACTATCTCCCGGACGCATTTGCCGGTGTTAGTGGATGAAGCAGTTTTCCCACCACTTAATGTGCCTCTTACAGCAAAGCAATCTGTTGATGTAGATGAGGATCAGGACATGGTTCCTAATGGAAAGTATGTAAATGGCATTTTTAACAAATCGTCAAACATATTAGAGAGGTGTTGGGATTTGAATCCATGACCCAAATATTGAGTCAAGGGCTTTGTACCAAATACAGCAAAAGATTTACCTTCCATTACCTTTTAAAAGACATTTTGACAAAAGGATGTAAAGATATAAACACAACTAATTGTTAAGCTTACTGAATAAAAGGTATGCATTGCAAATTTTGGAAGAATTTCTGCAAATTACAAAAGTCAGCACTTTTCCATCCAGCATGGTGTACTCTTCTTTGGTTCCAGAGGATACTTCATTGTCAGACCCTGTGAATAAAAAGGCAGCGAACTCTTTAAAATGGGCTTATGCTGCTTCCAATCTTGATGTTAGTAGAGGCTCTTAAGCAGCATATGCTTAAGAGGCTTCCCTTAAAAGACGTTGATGTCCTCTACAACTGTTTACAAAAAAAGAGGATGATCCCACTTCTATTTTGGGAAATATGTAACTTAAGAAAATTCCTGTCTGACACAACATTTTACTCTTTATGTTCTTCTGCTACATGAGCTGTAAATGCAAGGAATTCAAGAAGAAGGATTTCCTTTGTGAGGCAAAACCTATGGCTTCAGGCTGCACTGCCTTAAAAATCTCATCTCCAGTAGGCACAGTAGCAACAACAACCGACAAAAGCATGTCTATCAATGCACAATGGCAAGGGGCAGGACAAAGAACGTTTACAAAGAATGGACACTTTTGATAAAGCTCAAGTGTATCCTGTCTATTGTCCTAAGGACGCTATGTATAGAATTCAAAGAACACTCAGCCTGCTATGGCAGTGCTCGGTGCATCTGGATGCATGGCCCTAGAGGGTGGCACAATCAGTGCTGCTGCCCTCAGGGGCTTACCCATAGTACCCCAAGCCCTGGGTACCTCAGTACCTTTAAGTAGGGACTTATAGTGGTAGCTAAAGGTGTGTCCAACTATTTTTACATTGTTTTAGAGAAAGAATACTGGCACTGAGAACCTGGTTAGCAGGATCCCAGTGCACTCCGTTCAAGTTGCATTCAGAAACCAAGCAAAAGGTGGGGGGGTGGGTACCGAAACAAGGTGCCAGTTTCCCACATAGCACACACCTCTCAAGATGACAATGATTCACACAGTAATACATTTTATATCCAAAGGGGATTTCCTAGTGGCTCCGGGTCTTTAATATCCCTACTTCCCCAGACACCTTCATCAGAGGAATCAGTTTTACCTCTTGTTTGCAGTTAGTGGTCAACATTTCCAGTTCACAGCTCTGTCGTTCAAACTCTTTTCTCAGCTCAGAGAGTTTTTGTCAAGGTATTGGCTCAGGAGAAGCCTTTCTAGATTTAGAAAGTATTCAGATATTTTGCTACTTATATTACTTATTATTATCTGCACCTCATTTTTTGTAAGGTGGAGGCCAGTGTTGAAAGTGTATCAGATTGTCTCCAGAATCTAGGGTTTCTACTGAACCTCCAAAGGTCAAAGCAGTTGCAATCGAAGCAGAGCCTGTCCATCAGATTGTTGTTCGACACACACGAAAGTTATGTTTGTGTTCCAGAAACAAGAATAGTGGCATTACAGGGCAGTCTTTTACATATCTGTTCTCTCCCATAAGCATAGGGAGATCAAAGATCTGAAGGGTTCTACAACAGCAGCAATCCCATGAGTAAATCATCGTCTCAAACCTCTCTGCTATCTCTTTCTAGCCCATTGGCCCTCAGACTCTCAGAGTTACAAGACAATCATTCCAATATCATCAGAAACGTCCAAAAATGGCATTAGGGGGTTGATCCTAGAACATCTGCAGAAATGTATCCTTTGTGCACTCCTCCTAAGAATCACAACAGACAAAAGTCAGTGGGTTGGGGAGCCACTCTAGTTGGGTTAGAGCTGCAGGACTGTCTGTCCCAACTAGAAGCGCTTCAGACTTCAAATTGGAGGGAGATTTCAGCCAATATAAGTAGAGGGAAAGTCTGTGATACGTTGCATGGAGAACATGGACAACAAGGTGCCAAGCAGGTATATCAACAGACGGGGAACACAGTTCAAATGATTAGCAAGATTAGCTAGCTCCCTTTGCTCCTGGGCAGAAGATCACCTAATATTGCCGAGACCAATGTACACTCTGAGCAAGAGCATTCCATCTTCAGTACATATTCAATTGAGGAAGGGTGCTTAGGTTAATTATGGCTGGATCTGTTTGCTTCTCCATCCTATGTTGTTCTTCATCAACTTTGCACAGAGGTATGGTTCTTGAAAGTTTAGTGAATACATGCCTTAGAAATTCCATTTATGACAGGCCTTCTGTGTGCATTGCCTCCCATTCCTCTCCTACCAGAGGTGCTTTAGAAGATTCGGGAGAAAAAGTCACCATTGATCCTAACTGATCTATTTTATGTAAGACGATCAACATTGATGCAACTGTCAGTCAGGAGTACATCCATCACCCCTCAGTCATTCTCAGTTATCCCAGAAGAGTCTCATTTCCACCTCACAGAGTGGAAGTTGAGAAGACAGGACTACAACAGTTGAGATGTTCAAGAGAGGTGGTTATTTTTATTCAAGAATCCAAACAACCGTTTAATCTGGAAACATTCTCCAAACATTGGGAGAACTGTGATGTTTGGCCTAAGGATAAGGATTTAGTTCTAATCTCTTGCAAGCCTTGCAAATTTTAAGAGGAGGTTTTCAAATGGGTCTTGCTCCTGTCATATTGTTGGCCCAATGGGCTTCAATTAGAGGATTTTAAGAATCTTTACGTGGCATCTCAAATATTGTCCTGCTGGCATTCAGGTTACTAAATAGTTTCCAAAGAAGAAATCCAATAATTCACAGCCTACTTCAACCTTGGGTTCTTTCGACGGTATTTTGAGGGTTACAATACCTCCTTTTGAACCATTAAAATCAACTTATTTTCATTGGTTAATAGCAAAGGTGTTTTTTTTCAGTGGCTGTTACTTCAGCAAGAAGGTTGAGAGAGCTGGATTCATTAGTAGTGGCTGTTCCTTACTTGAGATTTTCTCCAGAGTGTGGTTTCATATTCAAATCTAAACTGAAAGTGCAGTTGCAGTTCCCTTACTCAGAGGAGTTATATTACCTGTTTTTGAGACAGACGCAGGCTATGAAACTTCATTTTCTCTAGGTGTCAGGAGAGCCTTATGATTTTTTGGGGATAGACCAAAATGTCTTAGAGATTGAGAATCACTTTTTGTTTCATATGCTGCAGTCAATAAAGGGGAAAAAAGGTCTACAACAGTGTTAATTAGATGGGTCCGCCAGACCACTGCTGAAGCATATTTAGCAGAGCGGATACTGGTCCCAGAAAACACTCAAGCGAGATATACCAGCGGAGTATCTTCTTCAGGGGGGGAATTGAATGGAGCTTCTTTTGAAGAGATTTGCAGAGCAGCTGCATGGTCAAATATCAACACTTTTAATAAGCAATATCATTACCAATAGGGAAAATATGTAATTTGATTCTGGTGTTTTGGAATCTGTTATGAATTAAACAACAGGAATGTGGTATTTTTTTATTTCTAATTAATTGTTCGCTGTTTAAAAATTTGTACATGATTATTGATCAGTACCTGCAGAAAATGTTCATTGTGGTATATCCTCAAAATGTCTGGATGGGGAGCACAGAAATAGGGGCAAAGAACCTACTTCTTACAGGTAATCTTCATATCCACTTTAGAGGGCGGCTTTCTTGAGAGGTTGATCAACTCATAATGTTAGGACTGTGAAGGAAAGATTAAGGCTCAAGATATTGAAGATTACCAGTAAGTAACAGATTTACTTTCATGCTTTGAAAGGGTAACACAAGCGGAGTTGCCACTCTACTGGTGAAGATCCATTACCAGCTCCTGTACTGATCAGGCTTTGAAGCAAAGCTATGCTGGCTGCAGTCAGTGCTTAATTTGTGCTGGTCGCTGCAGGTGGATATCTGGAGTCATTTATGAGGATCAGGGCTTATTTGACCTAGAGCAAGAGAGAGAAAAGCAGAAAAGAGAATGATAGCAAAACAGCAACAAAGGGAAAGTGTGACATGAAAAAGAACCCGCAAGAGTGAGATAAATGGACAGCAAATGTACCCTGATGGAATAAAGAGGCCTGGGGTAAAATCAATGCCACGAAGCCAGGGATTCGAAAAGAGTGGCATTTGGCAGAGCAGCCAGTGTGAGTCAAAGAAAAACTTTGATATTACAAATATGCATTGGCTGCTCTTGTGCACAAGTATCAACACCCCCTTCCTAAGCCCCATTGAGCCCATGAATACCCACGACTGTAGAGGGTAGCAGATTTGCCAATGCACCCTCCTACAGGTGAGTGGCATAAATCTGCGAGCCTGCAAAATTGTAATCCCATTCTGGATTCTGCCTTAGAATCCTAATACAAGAGATTAGCGGGAAATTATAGGCCTGAGGAAAAACGGAAATCCCCTTAAAACTGTGCAACTTAATATGGGGATTATGTTACAGTGCTTTGATACTGCCAAACTAAGGTATCAAGCAAGATACATAACAAGTTATTATTAGCATCCGTTTACTGAATTAAAGATAGGTATTAAACAATGACACATGAGAGGTACAAGCAGGAGGTATGTTCTAAACAGCTGTCAGGAGTCCCTATGCCAGGCATGAGCAATTCGCAGGTTCATGTTAATTTATATGCATTCTGTTACTTGTAGTCCTTTGTATCCCGTTATAGATTGAAACTAAAAGAACTATATTGTAGAAAAAAAACTGGACTAGAATTCTATATCGAATACCAAAACTCGAGAGCTCTCTTTATAATGTACCCAAGCGCTAATAAATATCTCTAAACACAGATGACTGATTAAACAAATACATACCAATGTATAATACTCATAATTAGGTCTCGAGTTTGCCAAAAATATGTATGACTACCTTGTCCAGTTTTTTCAGTTCTCAGATTCTTAATACTTTTTAACGACCTACAAGTTCCAAAATGCAAATAATAAACGTGGACTGGGTAAGTTGCTGTATGACAGGGCAAGGGAAACTCGAGAGCACTGCTTTTACCGAATAAATGCTCCAATTACTAAAACTCCAAACTGAAAAAAAAAGGAATCTAATAGCTAACAATTCAAATTCGTTATAGAAACTGAGTTTTTCGTTGCTGGACATTCTTAGACATAGGGGAGTCACAACAAAGCAATTTTAGGCCAGAACTCGCATGTTTCACAGGTCCGTGTGTGAATGGACCATCTGGCTTTTGCTTTGCATTCCAGTACTTGTAGTCCTTTTTGTCAAATTACAAAAACAGCACTACAAGGCAAAGAATGCATTTCAATTAAAACAAAAAACCTGCCCTGGAAGAGCAACTCCAGAAATATAAGACTTTTTTCTAGGCAGCAGCTTTTTCTGCAACAAGCTAAGGGGTGCCCACTATAATCATCCGTGGTGGCCCAATTGCCAGAGAAGGTGCGCCTTACAATGCCATTCCACCATTCTGATTTTTTCGACTCTTGAATGTATAATGTCATAAACAGCACCACAGCTACCAGAATGCAGAGGAATAAAACATCTGGCACGGACCTCACTTCTCTACTTATAGGGCACCCAAGACCCCAGCACTTCTCATTTTCTTCCACTCGCCCTTGTCGCGGTGAGATGCAAAGTGCTGAGTCACAAAGGGGAAGTCTGTACACACAAGGATCCCGCCAAGCGCTGCTCCTCAAGCCTGGTGGCCGGAGCGCTGTGCACACGATGCACGTGTCCCGTTGATGAAGCTGAAAGAAGCATCATTAACATTACGCTAGGAAACCATATGTTTTCCCTGAAGCAGTGAAAGTTCTGGTGCCCAGAAATGCAGGTAAACTCAATTATGTTTTTTTGCCCAGCCAGCCGCCTGATTGGCTTGCATTGCATGTAACTTCCTTTCCCACACAAATGAGTATTACACAGCAAGAACCGAACACATCTGTTCAGAATTTACTTACAGCAAAACTCCTTCAACTGTCAGCAATGAAAGGATCCCTTCTTGGTTATACACATGACTTTAAACATTTTTTGTAACCAGAGCGTTCCCTTTCTGCAACACCACAGGTTAGCGATGTCACTGCCATATAGTGACTTGCACACTTCCTCCAGTCACAAGCCCGAATAATTTGAATAGCACATAGATGGTGGCAAGCCAGAGAATTCACCTGAAGAGCCAATCGGGGGCTTTGGCTTGCGTCTTAGAGCACCATCACAGCGAACAAAGACCGGTTTCCACAATGTCTAACTACCAGGGCTAGCCTTTGCGGTGAGATAGCTCTGACTTCGGGGTTATACTCAAATTTCCCACATTTACTTTCATGCCCCTCTACACACACCCTATTATGTTCTTTCTCTTTGTTTCATCTTCTCTTCTTTTCTCTTCCCCCTCTCTAACCCGCCCAAGCATCCTATCCACCCCAACTGTCCACCAAGCAAACCACCCTCTACCCATGAACACACAGACTCTGGTTGGAGATAACAGGCTGCAGTTTATTAATCGATTATTAATTAACCAAAGCAAAATTATTCATAAGAGCTGTAAATCTCTCACCATAAAGTACTGAGGGTTGAGCACAGCAGCTTCTAGGCTTTCCTTGCTATTGATGTCTGACCTCGTGGGCTCCTAAGGCTGTGCCAAGCTCAAGTGCTGTGCCTGCTTTGTGACTACCCCTTTCCCATCGACTCCTCTGTTGCTCCCCCCCAGTGCCTTGCCGTTAGGCACCCCAAGGCCCACCGGTATGGCAATCTTACTCTTCCTCGGGCCTTCGGGCTGCTCGTGGGTGTTCTTGATACTGTTTGATGGTGCTGTTCCACCATGGTGACAGGGGTTTTACTTGGTATTGGGAAATGGATGTTGTTGCCTGCAACTAAAACCAAGAAAATGAAGAGCCCTTGTGTCTAAAACCTTGACACAACCCAATAGTTTAATGACCAAGGCCTGCTGCTGCCTTGAGTAGGCGTGAAATGGTGCCCGCCAAAATTCAAAGCACACAGGTCATTCAGAAACTGAGGATGACCAAAGCCTCAAGAATACTCGAAATATGTACACAGTTTAGAGTGGACGCAAAAGCGAGAATGCAGATGCCAACCTGGTATTCTGCCGAAGCTTGTCTCTGTACTATTAAAACTCCCATTTTCACTTATGCCAAATATTGCTAATTTCCTCCTGTCCCAAGTTAAAAAGGTATACTCTGCTGATATAAGCCTCATGAAAACATATAAGTAACAGACCTTTTGTACTGACACAACCCCAAAGAAAACCATATTAACTGATGTTGCCTTTCCGCTTCTGTCTAACCCACTGCGCTATGCAATGCATCTACCAATCAGCCGAGAGCAGTGTGCCTTAAGCTTATGTGCATTTCACATCATAGCATGTAGCCCACTCCATTCTATGAACAAATGTGGTCCGGGGACCCCTGGGGGGTCTGCAAAGGCTCCTCAGGGGGTCCGTGACTGCTGAGAAAATTAAATATTAACAGAAACTGAGTAGGTCCCCATCTTTCAGTAATAACTCAGTGGGGTGGGTCCCCGGATTCCAATAATGATTCAGTTGGGGTCCCTGGGTTCCAGTACTGATGGACTATGTGATAACATCCTACAACAAAGCTACATTAGTCAGTGGCCATCTTGAATCATTGGGTATAAGTTTCAATGTGTTGCACGGCATTCTTGCTTGGCAGTCATACCACCATGATGCTGCTGCTGCAAAGATCCTACTATTCTGTTTCGTAAATTCATAGGAAAACAGTTTGGTAACACAGAGTATTCTGAAAATGAAGTCATATTTGAGAAACTGTGCTATGAAATATTTGAACATTGACTTTAGTATAGTTAAGAAATTTATAGATTGTCTGCTATAAATGTGAGTCTAGTGAAGGAACAGGAATGATTCACAAGCCAGGCGATGGAATATTCATGATATGTTTACATAAATATGTGAAGTTCCACAAAAGACAAGCTAGAAACTAAACCTATCATAGGGTGCATATTTAAGAGACATAAGGTTCAGCAATATCATCTTCACTGCAGAACACAGATAGTTGATTACACAGAGATGCTTCTAAGTTATCCACTTCAACTTGTGGACATCAGTGTCCCGCAGAGAGTGGTAATATCTAGTGTCTCTTTTTCTCTGTTATCCCATTTCCCTTTCTACTTTTGTCCAATATATTCTTATTGTGTGTGGTTAGTGGTGGATGCTGTGAGGGGCAGAATAGTGCAGCAGTCTTGAATGCAGAGTACAAGGCAGGTGCTTTCTGACAGGTTACCTCAGTGTTAGCTTAATGCGGTAAAAGCTTTTTGAACCAACAAAAAAGTGACTGATCGAAATGCTATACCAACACTTTGAACTGCCGACATTTTTTCTGGGTAGCATTTAATTCCATCATTTTTCACCTTGTCTGCGTCATTACGGAAATGGACCAAGCACACTCAAAACACATTTGACAGCCGTCAAAAGAAATAAACCATCTGAATTTGGAAGTCAAGAACCTGTACCATCTGCACAAGAATACAAATAAACCCATTGCCATTCCAGGCTATCAGACGTCATCAGCGAGGTTCAGCTTGGGCCATTTGCACAAGAAACCCGGGACTTATGTCTGGGCACACCCTTAATGTTGCTTCATTAAGCTTTAGAATTATTCTAGGTTTAATTCCTTCCCATTACACTTTATCTCTTCTGTGCTGTTACAGAGGCAGAAAAATCTGATGCCCATCACTCTTGACATGAGCAAGGGTCTTCCTCTATCAAAGATACAGACAAAATGGTGCAGATCTCGACCCTCACAACTATCCTTGATCCAGCAGTTTGAAAAGTGCACCCACCTCAGGGACACAACAACAGTGCTTTGATCATCTTTGGGCCTAATAAGGATTTTCTCGAGCGAAATCGAAAGACAGATGTCAATGTCAGAAACCAGAAAACAGGCAATGGCTTACGAATCAGGTTCTAATTAAAATCGGGGCTATCATAAACATCTGCCATCAGGCGTGCGGGATGGAAGCCTATCGCCACGTGGCTGGACGTGCTGTCTCCTTTAGTCTACACTTCGGAGCGCGGTTCAACAGCCATTCCTGCATAGTTTGCATAGCTGCGGTTTCTCCACTGAAATTGTCCCCACAGAAGTTCCCAGTAAGGCCGATTGATAACACACTTTCCCTCGCTGTGATGAACGCATAAATAAACTTTATCTAATTGTGAAGGCTCGGTCACAGAAAGTCTTGCCCGCAGACTTCAGATTGCAGTGGGGGAAAACATTCCCGTAACCTTTAAAAAGCCAAAAGCCTCCCTGTGCAGCCATACCTAATATTTTATGAAAATAATGCACCGAAAAAGCTTTCTCCTGGAATTTCCTACTCGAATACTTCAGTGGGGCATATGCTCGAGTGAAATGGAACTCCGTGGCTCACATACCTAGAGGTAAAAGGTTACTTTACATCTTGAAGCAAAAAAGCATTTTTTAGCCTAAAAAAGCTGATTCTTGATGCAGAAACCTACCATATTTTTGTGAGTACTCCTATAACAGTGGTTCCCAACCTTTTGACTTCTGTGGACCCCCACTTTAGCATTATTGGGACCCCCACTGAATCATTATTGGAATCCGGGGACACCCCCCACCCCCACTGAGTCATTACTGAAAGCTGGGGACCTAACCTGTTAATATTATTTAATTTACTAAGTAGTCGCGGACCCCCTGAGGCGGCTTTGCGAACCCCTAAGTCCCCGGACCACAGGTTAGGAACCACTGTCCTATAACATTAAAGAAACAGACCACGGTAACATTACAGTGTAATAAAACAATGCAACATTTGTAAGTTTAGATCTTAGGACCACAGGGAAACATTTTGCAACAACATACAACTCCCAGTCTCGCTCAGAACGTTAACTTGCAGTAAACCGCCTTAAGTGCAATGAGATATTCAGTTTTTTTTTTTTACTGAGCCTATTTCTTTTTCTTCTTTAAAAATGTCTTCCGTGAAATTATGAAAATGTTGCACCACAACACAGAGTCCTAAACAATGTAAATCCAACCGCCCTTTTGTCAGGCAAGAGTTGTCCATCATTTTTGGAAATGGGGTGTGATGTGATTTTGGGACCATATCCAGTCCTTTAAATGGGCATATACTATCCGCTACTGAGTGCCTGCACTTCTTTAGTTTGAGAGGGAGCGACCTGTACTTCTGAGCTCTTATACAAAACATTTAATGGGAAACGTCATCACTTCCCAGAAGCAAAGAGGTACTCAGGGGCATAATGGAAGCCCCCTGCAGTCCCTGCAGAGTGGGTGTGAGGGGGAGGAGGTAAAGTTCCTGTTTAGGTAAGGGCCCTCTCACCTTCTAAGCCACGCCATTGCACACCCTGCAAAATGAATTCAATGTAATGGCATAGCAAGCAGTTACACACTGCCTTCTTGATCAGGCCCCTGAAGCGAGTGGGGTAGCAGTTCATGGGGTCCCCATTGAGCCCAGGACCAATGAATATCTATGCAGTCTTGGAAATGCCAGGGTTCCTCGTCACATTCTGCAGGTACTGTGGATTGTGACTGCCAGCACTAGACACTGGTCGATTCACATAGCTTTCTCCAAGAGTAGGGTTGAATTATGCCTAGAAAAAAGTCATAAAGCATATACACATACATTACGCATGACACACAAGTTAATTAGATGTATAGTATGCATGTGAACATCTCACGCATCTGTGCATAATTTGCACATGTATTTTTTGCCTTGGTTCATGAAAGTGGGCCACCACAGGCAAGTCATATAGGTGAATAAGAAAAGGGATGGCTAAAACAGGTGAACACCCTGAAAATAGTAACTTTTTAAGAATTCACTAGTATTTTGTTATTTTTCTTGTGCTTGCATTTATACAGGGGTGGCTCCTCCATAAGGGCGGAGGAGCGGCAGCTGCAAACCTTTTTCCTAAAAAGTATAATAAACTATGTTTATTATAGTTTTTGGGGGATAGGGGCGGAGCCACGGGGGTGACGATCAATGAGGGGGAGTGCTCAGCACTCCCCCTCACTGCGCATGTATGATTGGCCAGCCGTCTTGGGTCGGCCAAACTTCACATGCACAGAAGGGTATCTCCAGCTCAGCAACACAGTTGCTGGGCTGGAGAGACTGCACAGGCTCCCAGCCTGCTTGGGAGCGCCCTGGCTGGGTGCTCCCAGCCACTCCTGATGCTGATCTGAGCAGCATCAGGATTGGCTGCAAGGCAGGCTGGGAGCCTGTGCTGGAGCGAGATGGAACGGCATGTCGCAGGAGTGAAGGTAAGTGTTTTTTTTTGTTTTTTTTAAATGTTATGTGTCATCCTCCCCCTTCACCTCCTCCTTCCCACTTGGCGACCCTCGACTGCATTTATATAGCACTTCATACCTCTCAGGAGTACACTTACAAACTAGTTCGATGCTCCTTAGTCTCTTATCTTGGTTGGAAGAAAAATATGTTTGTCAAGAGACCTGTGTCTGTAGAGTTTTAACATGTGTGAGGACCAGAGTTGTGCTCTTGTCATGTTTTAGCCTCACTGGCGAAATAAGTGAGCTACTGCAATTGTAGTTGCATTTATATAATATTTGATTCCATGTAGTGAGGTACTGAAACACATTACCCGATGGGGGAATGCTTGGTTGAAAAATGCCATAGTTGGAAAGAGGCCTCTGTGAAAAGCATTTTACTGTTGTGCGTGTGACTAGAGCACTGCTTTTACCCTGTCTTGGTTTATTAGCAACGTATGGAAAGGCAAAGAGAGATGACTTCCATAAGTAGGCCGCTATGAGTTACTCTTCAGGAATCATATGGAGTGTTTGGTAAATTCTGTGCTTCAACCAAAGTCCTGTACTGCATTCAGCAATTAAAACATCTGTCATTGTGTCAAGAAAGGAGCGAAAGCACTGTTATCCGTCTGGGTGGTCATCATTGCAGCCATCCCTTATCCAGAAATAATGTATTTATAATGCCCTAGAGTGTCCAAATTTGAAGCTGGTAAGCAATGACAGTATAGTCTGCAAGGATGTGCTATTTGAAAAAAATCCAAGGTGCCAGGCCCTATTTGGCAGATCTCGTTGTGTATTGGGTGTGTGTTTTCATATGTAGTGACTGGACTGCTTCAAGTGAGGTAATAGTGGCTACCTGGAAATATGGGTGCCTTGTATGGGATTCTGAGTTCAGGTTGCCTTTCTCTGATAGTCCTACAGATACAAACCCAGGGCAAGAAAGCAAATCTGGGTCTGATCTGATGACAGGTAGACAACATGGAATATTCTATCACCCACCACTGTCAGGAAGGGCTTAACGGCCTCCAAGGCCTGCCCTCATTACAGCCAATCATGGCAGTGTCACATCTTGTATGGAATCATTAGTTTCGAAAAAAGTGTTAGGAAATAAAGCAACAAAAATGAAAAAAGCAATTAAATCTGGGTTCAAAAAGTCTACATAATTAATTAAATTGTCTTCACTTTACACACCTAAATAGCCTCGTTTTGCTTTATCATTTCAAGTAGTAGGAGCATGTTGTCCTTTTGCACTAACATAAATAGTTACCATCATTAAACGTTTGAGATCCTCCTCATGGACTTTTCTGGCATAAAATATGTTTCTATCAGCAGTGTACTGGGTGGCCGAATCTTTTTGGATAGCAGCACCCTTGGTCTTTATTTGAACATTTGCTATAACGTGTCATATACAAAGTTCCATTCGATATCAACGAACACTAGGTAGTCCTTTACATTGTTCAAGTACGCTTAGGATAGTAAATCACAAGTGTATGGACAGAGCACAATGTGTGAATGAAGTTTGGAATACATACAAATACTTTTTGTGGTGTCACACTTTCATGCCACATTGCTCATTTGGTGTCACTTTGAACAGTAGATGTATTTATGAGTGGAGAAGAGCTACCTGGAGTACAAGACCATTATTAATTTGGTTGTGCCTACCATTCTTGGTGATTAGTTTCAGTTTCAGGACAGTATTATCACGTGTATTGTATTGTCCATCCCTCCACAAAAGGCAGGTAGTTCAGTCTCCTCATTTTGAGACCATCTTGGGAACAACCAGGTCTTCACTGCCTTCCTTGCTTATGACCTTTATTGTATTTATTCTGCAGAATAGAATTCCAGATTATGCTGCTTGCATCACGAAAGAGGTTCTACCCATATGTTCCACCTTATAAGGAAAGATAGTCGGACTAGAGTGCAGATTGTCCTCTGTGAACACATTTACAGCTTACTTTCATGAAGGCTAGGCCTCTGCTATGTATGTCCCTGTGGGTGATACAGAGAGTCTTAAAAGCTGAGCATCCGGGAACGAGAAGCCAGTGGTTAGTCTGAAGGACTAGTGAGTTGTGGTAATGTTGATGAATGTGTAAAACATGTCATGCCGCAGAGTTCTGGACTCTGCAGCAGTCAGAACATAAAAGGGAGGCTCTCCAGGGAGGGTCCATTTTCATAATGAACACTTGAAAGGACGAGTGACATGGTACCCTAGAGATTCTGTGGGAATCCTAAATGTGTGAACATTGCCTGTAAAATATGTAGAAATCTATTACTGACTTGGTTTACTCATGGAAGCAAGTATGGGTTAAAGTCCTTAATTACTCATAATTTTCTCACTTCTGTTGATGTTGTTAATGGTAGCACAACATCCTTGGACCCAGATAGTATTGATTGGTAGATTTTCTCTTCACCACATGTCAGCATCTCTGTTTTGGATGAGTTAGGTTTAATGAGCTTTTTCAGCATCCTGGCGGCAGCAGTATCATGTGAGGTCTCAGCTTCCTAGGGTTTTCTAGTTAAAAGATGACCAGAGTGTCATCAGCATAGCTTTAGCATGCCAGTTTAAAAGATTTGATAACATCTGGTTAAAGGCAATGGTAGGCATTTAAAGTGAGCTGTGCAATGACTGAGTCTGAAGGAATGCCTGTGTTGATGATGCTGGTCTGTAATGAAGCTAGGAACAGCAAGATGTTGCTGAATATCCCAAAGAAGTGTTAGGAGGTCAAGTCAAGGATTCTTCCCTTGATGTCAAGTTCCCATAGTCTCTCTACCGAAGGAGTGATGTTGACTGCTTTCAAAAGTCATGGACAAGTCCATTAGTAGAAGTACAGCAGTTCCTGTTCATGATAGAAATCAAAGTGCATCCAGAACCCAAATGGTTGATCTCAGAATATTTTGTTTTCTTCAAAGAATTAGCAGCTTTGAGAGATAACTGCTCTTTAAATCAGTTTGTCAGGAAAGGAGACATTCAAGATCGAGCTAGAGCTGCCTAGTTTGCTGTGTCTAGTTCTTCCTTATGATTGGATGGATGTTCAATATCTTTAGGTCTGAGGAGAATGTGCTTGATGATAGCGAGTTGGTGATGACCAGCATAATTGAGGTTTCGACGGCTGTTAAGTGGAGCCTGATGTTGGAGATTTGTGACAGGGTCTGATATGCTCATTTGGTGCAATATGGAGCTGGCATTAAAACATTTTCAAAATCTTGTTTTAGCTTCCTGTCACTATGATTTCAGAACCTGGGCCAGCCAACTGACCCATCCCTCTTGCGGAGTCAAGCCGACCAATCATGGAAACACAATTTATCAATATGCTGCCTCTTATTAATGTTACTGGGCAGAGAATGTGCCCTAAAATCAGGCTAATAATCTCAGAGCTGGGTTTCTGTGGCATATGGGAACACATCAGTTTAAATGTCATAGATTGTTGCATTTAGATATGGAAGGTTCAGAGAAAGTCAGTCTTGGGTCATTCCATTTGAAGGATGTAATCAAAATATCTGAAAAGAACCTCCCTAACAGAACAACAAAATAAACGTCTTTCCATTTTTATAATGTGGTTCAAGCATTAGTGTGGCTATGAAGTGTTGTTACCTCATGTTCATTGGCATGCAGGTGCACACATATGTGGATGGGGGATGGTGTTGGTTGGGGAGCTCACACGCTCACAGGCTGCTTGGATAGAACTGGATAGGTAGTCCACTTGTGATGGCCAGCCAAAGGTGAGGGGTGGTGCTCAGTAGCATAGCATGGGTGCAATGGGCCCAGGTGCAAGCAAGAAAAGTGGCCCCTTTGACTGCTGCTGAAGTAGTAAAATAGAGCATGGCCAGGGTTCAATGGGCCTCGGTGTCACTGCTCCTGTTACACCAATGCTAGCAAAGTTACTGGGAGAGCTGAAATTGGATGTAGGGGAACGTTTGTAGAGAGGCTGTGCTGGCAGGCAGCTCACCACTAGCTATGAACTGTAAAGATGGACTACATGTAGTACACGTGTAGTTATTGAGCCTGACGATCAGGCCTGTACTTCAGCTGTTGCTCAGCAAAATGTGAGCACCACTTAATGGGGTACGCATGACAAATGACTTCTGTGGACCCCCATTTTATCCTCACTGGAACTTGGGGATTTCCCCACCCCCACTGAATCATTACTGGAAGCCGGGGACCCAGACCTAAACATTGTCCATGACCAATACACAAAAATATACAGAAACAAGCATGCCATCAAACACATACACAAATGATAACATATTTTTTTAATTTGCAGAATAAAAAAATAAAAAATTAATAGGAAGGTTGGAGCTTTTCTCAATTCAATTGAGGCCACACATTGTCCATACTATACTCTGTTTGATGCACCTGCACTGCTCCTAAAAATCAATCTGAGTGTACTAATTTAATTTTTAGCCTCCAATTTCAAATTCCTTGACAATTACGGAGTGTTTTCAAATTTTCCATTGTACATTTAGCCAATGTATTTCTATTCACTTTTTAAATCTGTTAATATTAGTTAATTTGCTAAGCAGTCAAGGATCCTTTAGGAGGCTTTGCAGACTCCCGGGGACCCCAGACCACAGATTGGGAACCACTGCTTTACCTGGATTTACATGGGTAAATAATTATGGAGGAGATTCTATGAGTGTCTATGGCTGCAATGACCGAGGGCCACAGATGTGTTTCAGTAATGGCTTAGCAGGAGGCGACCCTTGTTTAGGTGATCAGAGAGCATGTAATGACTTCCTAGGCATTCAAGAAAGGCCACTATGTTCCTTCGAGTGACACTACTGTAGGATCTCTGCGAGAGGTGGAGCCAGTTCTTCTGACTGCTAATCATTCATTATTTTTGTTCTTAAATTTTGTAATGCTGATGGTGGAGCTCAGACACTCTGGTCCTTGAGTCAACAGGTAGCACTGAATATAAACTACCATGTCTACAGTGATCATCACATCATAATGATCAGGTGTATAAGAAAGGGAGGCTAACCTGTGCTTTGTGCCAGGTGGTGGCAAAGGTTCCTGATGATGGCCGGGAATCTTTTTGAAATGTTGCTGTCTGGGCGAAATTATTTTAGTCTCTGACTAACAATCTCAATTCAGAGGTGCTTTCTTGAGTAAAGGCTTTGTCTTTGAATGAAGTTTCCTTTGCAGGCATGAAGGTACTCTATTCCATGTAAAGAATGGGACTAAGGTAAGGGGTCTTGAAAGATATCCTTTCAGTTACTAACGGGCAGTGTCAGGCACACGGGGCATGGCTGGTGCCATCTAATGGTTGTAGATGCAGGAGACATCTTAATGGAATGTTTTAGCCTGTTCAATATTCCCAAGAGTGATGGACAAGGTGAGGAAAACTAATAAAGGGAAGATTCTCTTAGTCGCTGGAAGGAAGTCTTGATGAAGTTAATGATGTGGATTGTAAGGCTGAGCTTAGAGTCCATGGTTACTCAAAAGCTTTTCATTGTGGGTGCCATAGCACTGTGTGTCACCAGTCCGCAGACATTGTACATGTTAGTTAACCACTTACAAGGATTTCTGTTTTCTAGTTTTTGATGATTTCTTGTCATCAATTCCTTACTGATGGAAAGGAGGCATCTGAGTCTGCAGCCTATGCATCAATGAGGTTCCCATATTGGTAGAACCTAAGTGACATCTGTATAGTTGTAACAAGGTATGGTAAAGGATTCAGTGATATGTGGCAAAATCATGAGGTTCCTGTTGGCAAATATTAGGGCATTCATAAACCTCGGTGAAGGCCATAAGTTGAATTAATGGGGATACAAGGTGAAAGATCTAGTGAAGTTGATTTGTGTGCTTTTTGTAACCAATGTGCTGTCCCATCCTAAATCCTTATGCATGTAACAAAGGCACATGAACAGAGTGGGGTGATGAACCATACTAAGGAAATCTTAGAGATCCAGAAGTATCAGGTGAAGCCATTTGGCGATGAGGGGAGATTCTGGCCTGCAGTTGAAGCAGAAGTGCACCAAAGAATTGGCCAATAGTTCATGGTCCTCACTCTAATCATTAAGTTGAGTGAGTGCAGCTCTTTCAATAATCTTACGTTGCAATGGTCTGATTATAAATGCCTATAGGGTTGTCTATACCTGTTATAGTCTAGTGGCTCAAAAATAAGCTTCTTCAGGAGTGGTCTGACGTCAGAGATCTTCACAACATTTGGTTCCTTACTTTAGGAAAGAGGAGGTTGAGAACGGTTTCAGTCATTGAAATAGATTGTGAAAAGTGATATGTGCATCTTGAGAACTGTGGATGAGATGGATTCTCCTGAAGATCTTATTTTGCAGTTGGTGATGACACACTTAAAAATGTCATGCTAGATAGGCAAGAAAGGGAACAGAACAGGGCATGGTTTGTAAGAGAGAACCCAAGGTGATGCTGGGGATTGTATAGGCTGGACAATGTATTAGCGAGCTGAGATTCAAGTAGCTCTCTTGTTGACAAGGTCAGCTAGAGTGCTGTCGACATAGAGCAAATGAATTTGTGTGTATTCAGACAGGGTCTTAGAAAGTCTTCTCAAAAGACAGCCTTAGTTGGTGAGGTGGATGTTGTAATACTTCTCCAGTTCTGATTGATGTTCTATATAGTCTGATTTGTGGGCTGTGTGATAAGTTGTCTGCTTTGTAATATTAAAACATTGTTTGCAGGACATGCACCTTTTAAAAAATAAAACTAAGAAATTGCAGTGGAGCCTGTCAAAGGAGGGTAGGGAAAGTTAGATCCGCATTTTTCAAAAATACCATAGACAGTCCAGAGGTGGTCCCTGTGGGAACATAGCATAGCAGGATCATTTAGCACACAAAGGATAATTACAATAAATCTTCGGAGCTCCCAGGAGAGCCTGGAAGTGGTCTTAGGGTTCATAAAGACAAAGCTAGGAATTGCACACAACATAGTTCTGTGATTATGGACAGACAGCTCTTCAGGTCTTTGTATAAGGCCAGGATGTGGTGAATGTACTGTAGTGTGAACGTCTTGCCCTTTCCGTGGACTTCATCAGAAATGGGAGGTTCTTGAGGGGTGAAGGGTGAGGCAATGGGTCAATCCAGTGATGTCATTGGAGATCAAATGGTGAATGATGTAACTACTGTGATCCTGGAATTTTGAGAAATTGACGTGAATGAAAATTGTGTATACTGTAAGCACTTTACACTTCTGAATACTGTATGCTAGTGAATGCACTAATGGACTGTGTTGTCAAGGGAGATGAATTTTGAGCCAAATGAAGCAGGAGACCGTGTATCTCATGAAGGAATGTGATGAACTTTAGTCTATTAAATAAACGTGATCATTGAATGTAGTAGCAGCTCGCCCTTGGGGGTTTCGGGGCTCCGCCCTCCTTGTAGTCTGCCCCTTTTGTATCAATTATTCTAATACGGAATGATAATGTATTATTTATGTTAATATAGCAGTAAAACAACCCTTGCGAGGGTCAAGCAGCCTTAGACTGGCATTGACACCTAGCTAACGCAGGCACACGAAGTTTGAGATTGTGTTGCAATGCATGAAGGACTATTTTGTAGCTCAAAAGTACTCGCATTCATCTGCTCAGAGATGCATTACACACAGAAAGTGAGCATTTTTCGTTTTGTTTTATTATTGCTGGAGGCGTTTTTTAAGTTTTTTTTTCAGGACTCAAAATGCATGCTATACATAAAGGCTTTGTCACTGCTTGTTATACATTGTCCCCATGTGGTTGGTGTTAGTTCTTTAAAGCTAATTGAAGGTATTAGCGTGTGACGATGTCATCCTTTACATATTTATTTGAAAATAAGCATCCTGCTGATTCACTCTAACTTAACAGCTTTGCTTATTTGTTTTGAAGAAATTTGTCATTGTTAGGTTAGAATATACCAGTCTCTAGCAGGGTGTTAGATGGTGGTGCCCAACCCCATCTCCTTTTTCCAGACAGCTGAAAAATCGTGCCCGAGGCATCAGAGACATTGAAAAGTAGGAAGTGGTTGAAACTGGATTAATGACAATGTAAACATTAAGGGACTAATTATGAGTCGAACTGAGTGATGGCATACCTATCTGCTACTGAGTAAAGACCCAGTACTCTCCATTTGTACCACACATGTAGTCACACTGAAAACAAGAAGGAAAGGAAACTCTACCTCCTTTTAAGATTTACCTTCGCCTTTTCATCCTTCTTTTATTCATCCATCCTTTCACAATTCCATCTATTTATCCATCCATTTTTCAGTCCCTCCACTTTTCAATCCATCCATCCACTCATCCAACTATACTTCTTCCCATCTATCCAGCAACCTAGCCCTTCATTCACCATTTCCTATTTACAGCCACCCTTTCACCCCACAATATATACGTGTTCATCTATCTTTTCACCAACCTTTCTTTCATTTCTCTCCATTCTCCCACCCTTCTGTCCATTTACCCTTTCACTTACCAATACTTTCGCTCTTCCATCGATCCTTTCATGCTTATGAAGAAACCTTCCAATAAGGCTGACTTCTTGGCATACCTTTTCCATAAGAGTTAAGAAACATCATTTCGAGATGACTGCGTTTCCATGAGCATTTCAAGATGGCTGCAAGTATGTGCGTCCATGGTCGGCCATCTTGGAATTTGGTTCTCAAAGTATAACAGAAATAATTCCAAAATGGCTGTAGGTTCAGGTACATATGCGTGCCTGCGTGCTCACACATGATTGTCATCTTATAATTACTAATTTTGATATACTTTATTGTTAATTTACTATTCCAAAATGGAGATGGATAAAAATATGTATGAGGAAGTTGCACGAATGCAGAGTAGCGAGTGCCCGGTAGCAGTGTGTTGTGGCTTGGCCTATGAATTTTTTTTTATATTAAAGGCATAATGTGGAAGGCAGGAAGAGGGGCAACAGATGACCAGAAAGAGTGTTTCCACTTTAGAAATGTGCTGTTGCAAAAGCAAATTATAATAAATCAAAAACAGGGAAGGAAGGGGAGCGGGGAAAACAATTGATGAACGGGTGGTGGTGGGAAGAGTAGAAAGGAAGCAGACAGTAAATGAGCGAGAAAAGCCATGCGCCCCATTGCCTGCTTAACTAAAATTAAATAACTGTTTCCTGATGTTAACAGTGGAAGCATTCAACTCATCCAATCTAAATGATGGTGTACAAGCTGCATTCTAGGGTCAGACAAACACAAGGACATGGAGTAAAGCCACTGAATCAGTAGAATGAGACTGAGGAAAGAAGGCCATCTATTCATGAAAAAGTAACTTTGTCAAAGCCTGCTTTACATATTGTATTGTAGACAATAGGTATTCAACAACAGACTGCTAAACCTGGTAGTGGAAGAGATCTAAAAATGCCAGTGTTAAGTTCCGCTATCCCCCACTCATTTTCGAGTCCCTTCATGTGACCCTGTATGCCCCTACATATTATCAAAATGACACATCCGAAATGTCATTGCTTTCAACTTGTGTGGTGCCAAAACATTTCCAGAGATAGAGATATCTCATTTTGAAAAGCATTTCACTTGTGCTACATAGCTATAGTGAGGGAAGTGCCATTAATGCCTGGACACCTTCCACGACAAGAAAGCCGTAGAATGCTATTAAAAGGCCTGTAGCAGACGTTAAGTGAGATACACTAAATGAGAGCGAGACGCACATGGAAAGCAATGTGCCACTGTTGCTCAGATCTGAAATGCAGAGACAAGATGTCTTGGGCTAGGAAAAGAGTTGGAAGTAAAGTAGAACGTCTCGTCAGCTGCAAGACTAAACCACTGAGCCACATTTAAAGCTGTTGAGCCAATGCCGTAAAATTAGTTTGCATTGTGCGGACAGCTGACTTTGCAAACGCAAAGTACTGATTCACTAAGCACAGGTTTGCGTGAGGTGGATTGCACGTCTTTTCAAGTCGAGTGGGGTTACATAAAGGTGCTCTTGTCTCTCCCTCCTTATCAAGGCAATGGAAATGTGCTTTGCATCTGCACCTGATGTGGCAAACGTCTGAGCTAATGCAATAATCGTTTTCACATTGAAAGTTGCCCATATCTTCTAACTTATATTGTGCATGTTCTAGCGTCTGGCCCTGAGGAGAAAGTTTAGTTTAGTGGATTTTTAGAGCGCATGGCTACCCGGAGGCCTCCCAGTACTAAAGTGGAAACAAACAAACCAAAACAAGAGGTTAAGTTCTGAAGAACAAGGTTTTTAGCGATCTGCGGGAGGAGAGTTTGTGACTAGTCTGCCGGAGCTCGGAGGGAGGGAGTTCCAAAGTTTGGCTCCTATATAGTACATGGATCTGCCACCCCACCATGCTCTCTTAACCAAAGGGGGTTTAATCAGAGAAGCTGTTGAAGATCTAAGAGACTTGAAAGGAGTATAGAGTGAGGTGACAGGTCTTAGCAAGGTAGGCCGTCTGTTGTGCAGTGTTCTGTGCATGATTCAGAGGGTTTTGAATTGTATCCGTTGTTCCACCGGGAGCCAATGGAGGGAGGCTATAGAGAATCTGGTGGATTGGTGTCTGGTAATATTCGGGAGGAGCGGTGCAGCGGCATTCTGAACCACCTGAAGATTTTTAAACACATACTTGAGGGAACTGAAATAAAGAGCATTGCCATAGTCCAGGCACGAAATAATGAGGGCTCGGACTATGAGCTTTTTGGCTAAAAATAGGACCACCTTAAAAACTTTCCTTAGGAGTCTCAGGTGACTGAAACAGGTAGTGGCCAACTGTTTCAATTGATGGTTCATGGTGAGCCTAGATAGAAGCCAGACTCCCAGGCTCTTTATATTTTCTTTTGGAGGAGGCAAAACTTTCAGACCTTCCGGAACAGAAGACCAGGGGCCATGAAGGAGAGGATTCCCTAATAACATCACCTCTGTTTTGTCTTTGTTTAATCTAATTTTGCAGTCAGACAGCCATCTGGTTACCGCTTGAAGACAGGGGGCAGTAAGGAATGATCCAGATTAATTTTAGTGGAAAAAGAGAAGACCAGCTGTGTGTCGTCAGCATAGGAAACCAACGACAGACCATAGAGTTTTATAATCTCTGCTAACAGATACATGTAGCGATTACACAGTGTGGGGGTCGTGGAGATCCCTGAGGTACCCCACAGTTGAGAGAGAAGCAGTTGGAGAGGTAGGATTGGTCGAGAACTTGAAAGGTCCGGTCTTCCAAGAAGGAAGAAAGCCATTTTAACCCACCACTGATGATAGCAACCACTGTAATTCTATGCTTCAAAATGGAGTGGTCAACAGTGTGAAATGCTGCATTAAGGTCCACCAGAATAATGGCAGCAGAGCACCCTTGGTTGAGGCGTCTTCTTACATCTTCCATTACTACAAGCAGAGCTATCTCAGTACAGTGTTGGGCCCTGAAAACCCATTTGGGCGGGGTGGAGGATGTCATGGTCCTCAAGAAAGCCTGAGAGATGACTATTGACGTGTTTTTCCAATCAATTTAGACACAGCAGGCAGGAAGGAGATCGGCCTGTAGTTATTAAGAAGAGCTGCGTCAAGATATGTTTTTTTCAACAAAGGCTTAACTATAGCGTGCTTCCAGTGGGGAGGGATATGACCCATCATTAAGGAGCAGTTGAGGAGGTTTGTCAGGAACGGGGCAATGGCCACTGATCTCAGGGCCAGAATATGAGGGAGTGCTGCGTCTAATGGGATAATGGCCACTGATCCCAGGGCCAGAATATGAGGGCCACAGCCAGGATATGAGGGGGTGCTGGGTCTAATGGGGATCCCGATTTTAGGGAGTGAAGACGGCTGATGATCGAATCCTCTCTAAGGGTAGGGAAGGCCAAAAAAGAGATAGTAGAATGTTAAGCCATCAGCTGGCTGGTGGAAACTGCCGCCTGGGTAGGCTTATTGGGAAAGGCCGAATATATGTCTAAAATGTTCTTTTGAAAAAAGTGAGAAAGATTGTTACTGTGTTCTTAAGAGGCTTCCATAAAGTCATTATGCAAGACTGTCTGGGCAATCTCTTTAAAAATTTGAAAGACTTCTTTAGGAGCATTTGAGGACTGTTACATTTTGGAAGCATAATAAGAGGCCTGAGCGGATCTTATTTCTGAGTGAAAGTTTCTGATCTCTTTCCAATACTCCGATTTTGAAAAATTGTCATCGGTCTCTCTCCATCTCCTTTCAAGACATTTACGCTCCTTTTTGAGAAGTCGTAAATGAGGGGAGAACCATGGGGATATTTTATTATGCCGGCTTCCAATTTTGGTCACTACCGGTAATACCATGTCAAGAGAACTGGAAATCCACACATTGAACTTATCTGAAAAATAAGTAGTATGGTCTACAGGGTCAGGTTTCGAGTTTTCTAGAGTGGTGGACCAATCACTAACATTAAACTTAGGCCAACAGTGGCCTAATTGCTTAGTTATGGAGAGAGGTTTGTGGATAGAAGGAATGGGCAGCTTCAGAGTAATTAGGAAATGATCTGACCAAACCAGAGGGAGAGGAGGCTGGGACGACAAGTCAATGACATTGCTGAAAAAAAGGTCAACAGTATGACCCTTGGAGTGCATAGGGCCACTGACCAACTGAACAAGATCCAGAGCTGCAAAATCCAAGAGAAGGCTTTTGGCGGCCGTATTGCTTGCATCATCTACATGGATATTGAAGTCCCCAAGGAGGGTAAAGTTCGGTTTACTCAAACTAGATCCAAGACCAGTTCAGGGAGAGATTGGATACAAAGTTTATGGGGACCAGGAGGGCGGTAGATTAAGGCTCCAGAGAGTGTAAATGTGGGATTAAGCATTAGAGAACAAAGCATACGTTCACAGCCAGGGATGATCACAGGCTGAGAAGAACATTTAGCGGTCTCCTTGTATATAATGACGACCCCACCACCCCTGTCATTCACCTTGTCCAGACTGCTTATCAAAAAGCCATGGGGAAATGCTGTGCGATGTCCGGAGAGGACTCCTCATGGAGCCAGGTTTCTGTTAAAAATAAAGCCTCTGGGGATAAGTCGCTCAAAAGAAGACGGATCTCGAATTTGTGCCCAGCAAGAGACTGGCAATTGGCTAAAAGGAGCATACTAACTGCCTCTCTATGATCAACTGAGGTTATTCTCAAATCAATCTGGACGACAGACCGTACATGTCCCCATTGTACTTTTTACATAGTTTAACTTTTGTACCATTGTGGCCCCTGTTCTTTCAAGGTTCAGGTGTCACAATACCAGGACATTGTGCAAGTGACGGCAGCAAAGCAGGTCTGATGTCCATGAATTCAATACTGTGAGAAATAAGTAATGCAGCCAATTCCTGTCCTAGTAATATTAATGAGGTAAGCGCCTGTGTACACAGCAATTGGATAGAGCAGTATTTCCCAGACTATGGGCCAGTCATGAGCCGATTTCAGTGGGCCATGAAAGTCCAAGCAATAAATAAAAAAATCTTTACATTCTGTATTTATGTTGTCACATTTTCTGGCTTCATAGAATGTGGTCAAATGTCAGGCTATGTCTCCTGACAAATTGCTTCTTATGTTTCTGGCATGGAAATTGGTGTTTACAAATCTGTCTAAATTTACAGTCAGAAAAGTATAAGTAAAGGGAATTATGTGACAATCCTGCTGGCATGAAGGGAGTGTTATGGAAAGACTGTAGGATGTATTTTTTTGTAACATACAACAAAATGTAAATACCTGTAAATGAACTGCATTGCAACTATGTACCCATGTTGCTGCCTTTCTCGGACCATGAAATTGGAAAACCTTGGAACAGTGCAGTCCCTAAATGATCCTATTCAGCGCCAAACATAAGCTAGCCTGGGCTCACAGCTTCAAAATAGTGAAGGGATGTCTGAAAATAATGTATAAATTGTAAGCATTTCAGAGACAGCTGAGAAGTAATATCAATTTCTGATAGCATTGGCTGTAATGTTTGGAAATAAATCAGGTCCAGAAAGCTTACCCAAAATAAATGAGGAACATATATGAATGTTTTTTAATCACTTGTTGTAGAATGTTTTTAATGTAGAAAGTGCTTCTTTTGATTAGAATGCATTATTTCTTTTGTTCCACTTTGTGTATATGGAAAAGCAAAGCAACATCATCCTATGTCTGAAAAAAGCCCATACGACGGAAATATGAGCTCACATTTTGTATGAGGGAGTAGTGTTACTTCTACCCTTTAGTCCTTAAGTGTCTCCCTCTTGCAAATGTGTTTACTCTCTGTCTTGACCAATTAGCTATGTGTTCGCCTCCTTTCCTCAAACCTCAAACCTCCACTAGACCTTGCAGATTGAGTGACTGGCATGCAGGGCTGGCCCTAGAATATTTGATACCCTAAGTGAAAATACCCCAAAGCTCCCTACCACACTACCCACTTCCCGCACAGACACACATACCAGGGTGAATACCAGACACAAGCAAATGAGCAAGTTCTTTATCAATACAGTACTTTCTCAACTAGAACAGTGGCAATAATACATTTTTAGCTACATACTCTGGATATACAGTTAGACTATGATGGAACATACATTAATAAGTGAAAGTTTTCTTTAAGAACTTATGTAATCAATGTTGTTATTACTTCTATTTCAAACCCATTAGCTTCATGCCATGGAAACATAAGACACTTCATGGTAAAATATTTTAAAACGCACAATGCAGCCTTGGTTAGCACATTTAAAACTTGTACTTTTACTGCCACTGAGGAAACAAAATACGTTGCTGTTTGCAGCCTGGGCGCTTGCAAACATCTTTAGGCTTTATTACATTTTATACATATTTCTAGGGGCTTTCAGCAATCCCCTTTCATTCCGTGGTGTGTTGCTGTGTCATTTATATTTTTCTTTCATCCACTACAGAATACAGCATGGGGAAATGGATCAGCCCACTTGAGCCATTACCTAACTTCACTGTGAGTGACTGCGTCTGTCCTTTCACAATACGCACATCCTCACATAAAGTAGTTCCCCTCAATGACAGGGACTATTATGTCGATGTGTGCCTTTCGAGACCAAAAATATTTTTGCCTTCAGCAATGTTTTTTTCAATTTTGTCTAAGGCCCCAAACTGTGATGTTTTATGAAAAGTACAATAAAACAATACAAGCATTGAAAAAGCCACAATGCTAGCATTCATCTCTAGACCTATTGGCTTTGCCAATGCTTGTTTTTAATGCAATGTTTTTGTGTGTTAAGATTGAAGGATGGCTATAACACAGCCATCCATGCATTTCAATAAGAGCCTATACCGATCAGTTTAACATATTGTTTAGAAAAGACTCCCCGAAAATATTTTTTACGCATGTGGGGTGAAGCAGTTTTCTTGAATTAAATGATTTTGCATCCCCCCTTATCTCCTGCCTCACAGGGAGGTACCTGGGTGTGGCAGGTTGTAGAGCTGGCCTTGCCACTATGCTTACGTGTTGTGTACATTGATGTTGTAAGGAAATGGCTCCCTGTTGCAATTACCCCCCACTTTTTGCCTGATACTGATGCTGACTTGACTGAGAAGTGTGCTGGGACCCTGCTAACCAGGCCCAGCACCAGTGTTCTTTCACCTAAAATGTACCATTGTCTCCACAATTGGCACAACCCTGGCACCCAGGTAAGTCCCTTGTACCTGGTACCCCTGGTACCAAGGGCCCTGATGCCAGGGAAGGTCTCTAAGGGCAGCAGCATGTCTTATGCCACCCTAGGGACCCCTCACTCAGCACAGACACACTGCCTGCCAGCTTGTGTGTGCTGGTGGGGAGAAAATGACTAAGTCGACATGGCACTCCCCTCAGGGTGCCATGCCAACCTCACACAGCCTATGGCATAGGTAAGTCACCCCACTAGCAGGCCTTACAGCCCTAAGGCAGGGTGCACTATACCACAGGTGAGGGCATAGGTGCATGAGCACTATGCCCCTACAGTGTCTAAGCAAAACCTTAGACATTGTAAGTGCAGGGTAGCCACAAGAGTATATGGTCTGGGAGTCTGTCAAAAACGAACTCCACAGCTCCATAATGGCTGCACTGAATACTGGAAAGTTTGGTATCAAACTTCTCAGAATAATAAACCCTCACTGATGCCAGTGTTGGATTTATTAAAAAATGCACACAGAGGGCATCTTAGAGATTCCCCCTGTATTTTACCCAATTGTTCAGTGCAGGACTGACTGGTCTGTGCCAGTCTGCTGCTGAGAGACGAGTTTCTGACCCCATGTGGTGAGGGCCTTTGGGCTCTCTGAGGACAGAAAGAAAAGCCTTCTCTGGGTGGAGGTACTTCGCACCTACCCACTGCAGGAACTGTAACACCTAGCAGTGAGCCTCAAGGGCTCAGGCTTCGTGTTACAATGCCCCAGGGCACTCCAGCTAGTGGAGGTGCCCGCCCCCTGGACACAGCCCCCACTTTTGGTGGCAAGTCCAGGGGAGATAATGAGAAAAACAAGGAGGAGTCACCCACCAGTCAGGACAGCCCCTAAGGTGTCCTGAGCTGAGGTGACCCCTGCCTTTAGAAATCCTCCATCTTGATTTTAGAGGATTCCCCCAATAGGAATAGGGATGTGCCCCCCTCCCCTCAGGGAGGAGGCACAAAGAGGGTGTAGCCACCCTCAAGGACAGTAGCCATTGGCTACTGCCCTCCCAGAACTAAACACACCCCTAAATTGAGTATTTAGGGGCTCCCAGAACCTAGCAAGATAGATTCCTGCAACCTGAAGATGAAGAAGGATTGCTGACCTGAAAGCCCTGCAGAGAAGACGGAGACACCAACTGCTTTGGCCCCAGCCCTACCGGCCTGTCTCCCCACTTCAAGAAAAACTGCAACAGCGACGCGTTCCACAGGGTCCAGCGACCTCTGAAGCCTCAGAGGACTACCCTGCATCTAAAAGGACCAAGAACTCCCGAGGACAGCGGCTCTGCTCCAAAGAAGAAACAACTTTGCAACAAAGAAACAACTTTCAAAGGACTCCACATTTCCCGCCTGAAGCGTGAGACTTTGCACTCTGCACCCAACGCCCCCGGCTCGACCTGCGGAGAAACAACACTACAGGGAGGACTCCCTGGCGACTGCAACCCTGTGAGTAGCCAGAGTTGGCCCCCTCCAGCGACGCCTGCAGAGGGAATCTAGAGGCTCCCCCTGACCGCGACTGCCTGCTTCTAAGAACCCGACGCCTGGCAAAGACACTGCACCCGCAGCCCCCAGGACCTGAAGGATCCGACCTCCAGTGCAGAAGCGACCCCCAGGTGGCCCTCTCCCTTGCCCAGGTGGTGGCTAGCCCGAGGAGCCCCCCCCCCCCCTTGCCTGCCTGCTTCGCAGAAGAGACCCCTGGGTCTCCCATTGAAACCAATTGCAAACCCGACACCTGTTTGCACACTGCACCCGGCCGCCCCGTGCCGCTGAGGGTGTACTTTTTGTACTGACTTGTGTCCCCTCCAGTGCCCTACAAAACCCCCCTGGTCTGCCCTCCGAAGACGTGGGTACTTACGTGCTGGCAGAATGGAACCGGGGCACCCCCTTCTCCATTGAAGCCTATGTGTTTTGGACACCAATTTGACCTCTGCACCTGACCGGCCCTGAGCTGCTGGTGTGGTAACTTTGGGGTTGCTCTGAAACCCCAACGGTGGGCTACCTTGGACCCAACTTTGAACCCTGTAGGTGGTTTACTTACCTGCAAAACTAACAAACACTTACCTCCCCCAGGAACTGTTGAAAATTGCAGTGTCCAGTTTTAAAATAGCTTATTGCCATTTGTGTGAAAGCTGTATATGCTATTTTGCTAATTCAAAGTTCCTAAGTGAAATACCTTTCATTTAAAGTATTGTTTGTAAATCTTGAAAATGTGGTTCTTAAAATAAACTAAGAAAATATATTTTTCTATACAAAAACCTATTGGCCTGGAATTGTGTTTGAGTGTGTGTGTTCCTCATTTATTGCCTGTGTGTGTACAACAAATGCTTAACACTTCCCTCTGATAAGCCTACTGCTCGACCACACTACCACAAAATAGAGCATTAGAATTATCTCTTTTTGCCACTATCTTACCTCTAAGGGGAACCCTTGGACTCTGTGCATGCTATTTCTTACTTTGAAATAGTACATACAGAGCCAACTTCCTACAGATGTATTATGCACACGGCTCTATGTTCTTATACCCTTCCGTGACAGGATACCCTCATGGGTGATAGTGCGCTTTATAAAAACACTCAGCATAAAAACAAAGGACATCTATATTCTATCTTAGATAGAACTTTTGAGTTTTAGAAATCTTTGTTTGGAGGGAAGAGACTACCCTAAGGAGGTGATGCTCCACCCATTTTTGCATTGGTTGCCACTCATGCGATGTTGAATGACACTTCGTACTGTAAAGCAGCGCACACAGCGTCAATCATGGTTCACGTCTTTCACCTATGCTATTTTACGCAAACCATACGCGCAACACCAAAAACGTAAAGCCTCCTAGTGCAAATCTCCTGCTAATCTATGTAAACTGAGCATACCGGACATCTCTAAGATTTCACACATAGCCAGGTTAACAAAACTCACGCAGAGTAGTGTGACCTGCCTTTGTGGAATCCAATAACCGAATTAGAAAACAGACACAAGCTATGGAAGAAGGAACATTCAGTGATATTCCAATGTGAAATGCAATCAGTTAACTTCCAAATATTACACAGATTTATGTGAGTTGCCCATGGGCTGCAGTCTCTATGTAGAGGTTTGTTCTAGAGGACGTGCCTCGGCACAAAGGTACATCATGGTTAGTGTTGAGTACACAAGGCATTTTAGCGCGTGCATGGCCGATGATATAATCAGTGAGCAAGGCAAAGTAAATATGCCTGGTACACAATTTTCAGCCATTCACTGAAGATAATGCTGCAGATTTTCTTACAACATTGCATTGCATGAACCTGAGTAAATCTGGGCCCAAGTGACCTAAAGACAAAGAACGGGTATTACGCTGATTGGTCGTGCGTCATTGCACAGTGCCATAAGCATCATTTTATGGGAGTCGCTCACCTTTCTCTCGGGCTGTTGACAGATCCTAATTGCTTTGCACCAGTTCCCATAGCAACAAAGAAGCCTCTGGATGGTGAGTGGCACCTTATTATGGTTGATTTCCCTCTTTTGTGTTCGAAGATATTTTGTTCCCATTCAGTGGAAGTATTCTTAGCGCTTTATGTGCGGCTATATCAACAAAATAAAAGTATCGTTTTTCCTGTAAACATCACAATCTGGGTGGCCAGAAACCAAATACTACTCGAGTCTTCATTTTCTTTCTGTTTACAGGACGAGACCAGCTCATCTCCAAATCAGGGTGAGTGGGTTATTTAAACACAAAAAGAGTGTTGACAAAGTTGTGTGCTCAGCCTGTCCTTTACTTTTGCTAAAGTGACACACACGACAACGTACCAGCCTCCTCTTGTCATGAGTGTGGCATGATTGCACCTATGTGAGTAGTGAATTATTAATGGCAGATGATTTTTGCAGGTCCTACAAGTGCAAACAGGAGTCAATGTAGGCACAGCTTGATGTTTGCTTGTGGTATCAGTTCTCGATTTTTAGATACCGCAGTCAACTGAGAAGCATTTGATGCAAACTGACTCAGATCCCCAGCATCAAGACTCCTGAGGAAGGCAGAACTAGTGATCTCATCCCAGTGTCTTGCAAAGGATAAGGTATGAATACCCTAAGAAAAATATTAAGTATGGAGTATTCCACAAAATATGTAAATTCGTCGTAGAAAAAAAGAGGGAAAAAGTAACTACATATTTATGTTGCAAGTAGAACACATCCGAAACTTGCCACTTAGATTGTGTAGTACAAAATCTGTTCCTGCTTCAAGAGTTGAACGGCCAGGAAGCAAAAATTAAACTAAGCCAAAGGCTTTGCTGTGTCATCAATCTCAAGCTACATCAACTCCATTCGTAATAACTGCTGTGTCCTGACTCAATGCCGCCCTGACCTTCGGATTATGAACATTCATTTGCTCTCTGCTTTTTCTCATTGGATCTTTGCTTAGTCAGACATTTTGAGTTTCCAAAGGTACATTTGCAGTTGTGAAGATCTCCATTCAGACCAGTTCTGTCCCAAGGTCTTATCCCAAGATACTGAGGCCCTCAATATGAGAGGCCCAGAGGATGTTGCAATATTTATCACACTCAATAGCATTCAATACTCTGGAGAACGTAATCTACTGGGTGCATTAAACAGTTCAAATTCATATTTTCCCCTAAAAATTGGGAAGAACATGCAGATTTTGGCGCTTACAAACCCACAATCTTCATGTCATAGTAATTAGTCTGCCTTTTACCCCTGACACATTGTGGCAGGTTTGACCTGCTGAAATTTATTTGGGTGATACAGAGTTGGTTGATTTCATTTGATAATTAAAGGATGTGATAATTCATGCATCACTTGTAATTCTAATACCTTCACGAACAAGAGTTTTCACAAGGATTGGAAAACACCAGAATACTCATAATAGACTATTTTAAGGTATTTTCCATTGCTTGTGACTTTACTGGCTGTCTAGAATATATTTTTCACAACTTCCCTTGGCCAAACATATGTAGTTGATCCTGCCTGGGACATTATTCATTTATTTTGTCAATGACTATGTTTTAGAATAGGCATTTTTGTGTGTGTTGTATTTCTTTATTAAAGATTGTAGAAGCAAAAAATCGAGAACAGCAGTATTAAAATATTGCTCAAATCACTTTCAACATGCAATAGACAGATGTCCTTTACATAGACCCAACACTTACAGAAATGGAGGGGACTAATGTCGTGCGAATATACAACATGACCAGGGACAAACAAATGGCAAGCATGGCTTCAACACCAAGATCAAATCTCCATAGTACAGTGTAACTAATAGTTCAACGCAAGCAGTCTTATAGTTGTATAAAGGCACGTTCATGACTCTAATCGTATCCCCATGACAGCATTCACAAACTGTCCAACTTTTTGGGCAATTCCCCACCTATTAGTTTTCCCCCACCTCCTCCCACTGCAGCAACTGCCGCTGTGGGTGGGGGCAAGGGGAACGTCGTAGAGAAAGGTCGCTAATGGAGATGTCTATGGAAGGAGATGAGTGTCTCGTGTAGATCCCGGGGTCTGTAAGGAAGGGGCAGTTGACAAAAGAGAGAGATTGAAGTAAGAAGAGGGAAAGACCGGGCGCATAGGTCTGGAGAAGCGGATCTATAGACATGCTGAGAGGATAGAGAAGAAGGAGATATGCAATGAGATAACCTGACTGATCGCCCTGTCAAGAACACACTGGGGGATACTGAGGTGTTAAGGGTGCCTCCACATACTAAGCAGATTTTGAAGTGATATAGATCATATTGACAAATGGCTGAAAAGAGTTTGTGCTAGACTTGAAGCCCTAGGAATAGTGAACATCTGATATGACACTCTACTGATCGAGGGTTAGTTCTGAGCTAGAAGGTAGAGGAGCCAGTAACAGAAAAGAGAGTACAGTAACAAAGACAAAACATTCGTGAGAAGAGAGGAAGAGTGGAGGAGGTGAAAGATAGATGAGGAGCTATGGAAAGGGTATAGAGAGGAGGATAAGAGGAGAGCATATGTATAGTAGGACAAACAATAACATTAATAACGACAATAAAAATAATAGGAACAGAAACAGCAACATCGGCCGGGGGAGAAGGAGGGACAGGGGATGGGAATACAGTGGGGGGAGGTGAGGGAGTGGGGTGTGGAGTGTACTAGGGGGAGTATATGTGTGAAAGTAACTGATTCTGAGGGGGGGTGAGAGGTATTGAAGAGGATGAGAGCCCTGTGAATGGTTAGTAGATGAGCACATCTTATCCACAGCAGACCATTGCTTGGCTCAAACAGGATCGCAAGATAGGGTGTCATCAGAACCAAATGAAAAGGTATGGTGATAGCCCGGTGCGTGGATGCGCAGTCTCATAATCCCTCGGCGCAGATAGGAAAGGTGCCCACGTCTGAAGGAAACGTCTAGCTTGTCTTGGAGACCGTAAATGAGCTTCTCGTGCATGGCAGCCTGGTACATAGCAGCAATCCATTCCCCATGAAGAGGAACATTAGCCGTACGCCAGTGTCTGAGGATACATACCTTGGCCGAAGTGACCGCAGTATGTAGTCGACGTTGTTGTGGTCATGTTAGGCAACTTAACTCACTGGTATCATGTAATAATAATAGAGAAGGAGTGAGGGAGGTCGGTATTGGAATTATCTCTCTGAGGGTACGCCCTACTTTCTGCCAAAAAGTGTGTATAGCTGGGCAATCATGTAGGGTGTGAGGCATATCACAACGGTCATGAGGGCATCTCCAGCAAGAGGCATGGAATAATAACCCCGCTGAGCGCAACTTCTGAGGAGTCCAGTACCATTCGTGCAGTGACTGGAATAGACTACATTTTAGGCGAGCTCCTCTGCCCCTCCCCCGGTCTCTGGCCACTATCATTTCAGCCCAATCCTCCAATTCATATTCAGTCTGGAGGCGTGCCTGCATTTTGCCTTATTGGAGAGTAAAAGTGGGAGGGAGACAAGGTTACGGTTTGGCTGGGAGTGGAGCCCGGAGATTGTGCCTTGGAGGGATCCCCAAGTCTCCAAGTAGTGAAGTATTGGAGATTGAGGAAGGTTGCATGGGGGTTTACCCAGTCATCCCTCCAGGCAATGTTTAAGCTAAACGAAGCACCATAGTTGAAGCTTCGGGAGATCAAATTCCTCCTTTAGTTCTGTGAAGGATTTCATTGTGGCCCTATTCAGAAGTTGGTCCAGTCAATGAAGGCCCTTTGAGCGCCATTCTTCCCAGGATATGGTTTTCTTTCCTATGAGCAATCCCCCATTTCCCCACAGCGGTGCTCTGTCATGGATCCGGGGGTCAATTTTGAGTAAGCGATGAGCTTGATGCCAAGAATTGCGCATAGCTCTGATCATGGGGTTGGTGGAAAGCAAGGGAGCAGGGTTTGCGTTATAGAGTATCTTTAATCCCAATGAGGGACGGAAGATAGCCTTTTCCATCTCCACCCAGGGAGGTGGATCTCAGGCTTTCGGCAGCACATATACTAGTTGTGAGAGGTGTAACGAAAGCGCATAGTGTTCCATGGAAGGAAGGCCCAACCCCCGTACTCGTTTCTGGCAAGCAATGCTGCCTTGGGTAGCCTCGGACGCATTGAACCTCACACAAAGGTTTGAATGCGATGGTCCATCTCCCGAAGTGTAGACAGAGGAATCTGCAGAGGTATTATACCTAGGACATATAGAAAGCGTGGTAGGGTTACCATCTGAGCTCTGCCCCACATGGATAGGCCTAGGTGCGTCCATTTATCAAAGTCACATTTCATACAGGTCAAAAGCGGGTCCAGATTATCTGTGATCATGTTCTCTAGTCCACTGTTGATATATATGCCAAGATATTGAAGGCGTGACCATTTCCAATTTACCTTGAGATCTTGGACTGATGCACTCCCTGTTACAGGAGATAGCGGTAATGCCTCGCTCTTACCCCAGAAAATTCTATATCCCGACAGGAGCTCAAACTTGGAGAGGATGGTGTGAAGAGCCGTCAAGGAATTGGTTAAGTCGGTGAGGGTAGGTAGAATATCATCAGCATATAGATATATAGTAGAATTCCCGCCAGGGATGTGTATCCCTGAGATGGTATTTGAGCCACGTATCGTGGCCGCCAAGAGGAACAACAAGGGTGACAGGGGGCAGCCCTGGAGGGTTCCCCTGTGCACCAGGAACGTGTCTGAGAGGAACCCACTGCAGTTGACCTGTGCCGTCGGAGAGTCGTATAGTAGACGTACCATTTTAATGAAGCTGGTTCCGAGGCCAAAATGCTTTAGTGTTTTGAAGAGGTACCACCACTCTATGCGGTCGAAGGCCTTCTCGGCATCCAGAGAGAGGGCTAGAGCTTCCTCATGCGAGTTCCGTGTCGCCCATATAGCATGGAGTAGTGTGCGGAGGTGATTTCTGGAAGAGCAGTCTGGCACAAAGCCAACCTGTGTGTGGTCAACCAGAGAAGGTACAACTTTCTTGAGACGTGCACAAGTATCCCTGCCAGGATTTGAACATCTACATTGAGGGGGGAAATAGGTCAGTAACTGCCACACATAAGGGGGTCCTTACCCGGTTTGGGCAGTACTATTATAGAGGCTCTGTTGGATAATGGATGAATAGAACCAGTTTGTGTGGCCCCACTGAAGGCCTCATATAAGGTTTCCACCAAATCCTCTCCCGCCCATTTATATAACTTGGTTGGATACCCGTCCTCGCCGGGTGCCTTATGATATGGTAGGTTAGCAACAGCCTGTTGAATTTCTTCTCTGCTGATGTCTTCGTCTAGTAGAGCCCTACCTTCCTCCGATAGGCGTGGTAAATTCGCCTTCTCCAGAAATGTGGATAACTTAACCTGATCTACCGCCACCTCTGGAGCATAGAGGGTCCGGTAGAAGTGACCAAACTCATTGGCAATTTCTTGGGGATGTGTAATAAATTAATTGTGAGTATTGTATAGAGCCGGGATGGCCAACGTTGCCTCCCTTTGGCAGAGCTGGGCAGCCAATAGGCGGCCTGCTTTCTCCACATGCTCATAATGGCGGCCCTTTAATCTCTGTAGGGCATATTCTGCACGTAATGTGTAAAGAGAGTTAAGTTCCATTTTAGCGTGTTCAAGACGTCGCCGGAGGTATGTGAAGGGGGCCTGGGTATAGTCACGTGTACTTTGTAGGATACAGTCTTCCAGGGCTTTCTGCTGTTCATGCCTTTGGGCATTGGCAAGGGCAGCGTCTCTCATTAGTTGCCCCCTGATCTCCGCCTTAGCTGCAGCCCAGAGCAGCTGAGGTGAGGCTACCGAGCCTTTGTTATTATTGAGGTACTCTGTGACATGAGATCTAAGCTGCTCTTTCCCTTTCGGGGTGCGGTAATGGGAGGTATTAAAAAGCCATGGTTTACGACCGGGGGAAACTTGTCCGAGCCTTAGAGACAGTGAAACAGGAGAGTGATCCAACAAGGCTGCTGGGAGTATCTCAGACTCACTAACAGCTTGTAAGAGCCGATGTGAAATTAGGAAGTAATCCAGTCTGGATTGGGTCCCATGTACTGGGGAAACAAAAGTGTAATCTCGGTCATTAGGGTATGAGAGATGCCAGTGAACCTGCAGGCCGTGGTCTGAAGGGATGTCCCCCAAAAGGGATCTGTCTGCATTGTTGCCTGCATCACTGCAGTTTGATCTATCTAGGATAGCATCCGGTGCTAGGTTCCAGTCCCCACCCAAAAGATACTGAGAAGCGCCGATCTCTGTCAGTATTTTGTTAATAGAGAGGAAGAAGGAACGTTTAGAGCCCGTGGGGGCATAAATAGATCCGACGCATATTGTGGAGGATCCCAGTACTAACTTGGCAAGGACATAGAGTCCCTCTGGGTCGCACCATGTCTTGAGGAGCCTGAATTGTAAGGATCGGCGAATGAGAATCGCAACACCGCACCTTCGTCCTGTGCCATGCATGCTATCTCACGCTGACGGCGCTCCGCTGTACAGCACCTGGCCCACCCAATCCCTACGCAGCTTTACTGATTCTGAGGAGGATAAGTGGGTTTCCTGCAATAGAGCAATATCTGTATTTTTGGATATGAGATAAGATAGGATTGTTTGTCGCTTAATGTAGTGTGTCATGCCATGAATGTTCCAGGAAAGAACCTTTAGCAGTGCTGTGGAGCCCATTAAAAAATAGCAGTGATTCAGTTGTGAGAGAATTCAAGATCTCAGAATGGGAAGTATTCTAACTGGAGGGGCTATAGGGGGGTAACGCGGGACTCTGAATATGAACACTGTGATAAGAGGCAATCAAGGGAGGGGAACGAAGAATTTATGGAGGGTCCCCGGCCGAAGAATAGAAGAGGATCAAATTGATAGGGAGTAGAGGACAAAGAAAAGAGATGAAATGGGAGAACAGATATCAATAGTGAGAGAAGGAGAGGAAAACAATGAATAGGAAGAGAGAGGGGGCAAAGCTGCAGTGATAGCTGAAGGAAAGGGGACCCAGACCTCGTGCCCCTGTAGGTAGGGAAAGAAGAAAAAAGGAAGCACTGAGCAATATCTGTGACAGGTAAGGAAAGTCCTCACCTGCGTTAGTGCTGTTAAACTGCAGGTCAGTGCCGCATGGTCCGCACGCAGAGCGAGCGCGGAGGAACCAGGATGGGGGGCAAGAAGAGGTATGTGATTCATTTATATGGGCCGTCTATAAACCGCTGGGAAGAAGTAACACTTGGCGTTAGGTTTACGGATGGTAGAGGGGGTGGGGTGGGAGGAGAAGGACGGGGTGGAGCAATCATTACTATGGATAGCAAGGTCCAATTGATAGAGAAGATATATGGCCAAGCACCTAGCTTCGACCACTTGTTGAGGGGTTTAAATAACCCAGATGGACTGGGACCAGGAGTAATGGGAGATAGTAAAGATCCAGTGGATCGAGTGAATTGGGCATGTGTGTCTATCTCTGATCAAGGAATCATGCCATAGCAAGGTAACTGCAGTCAATATATGCCCCTTGGGGCCCGCTCATGGATAATCCTGGGCTTAAACGCACCAGTCCCCAGTAGTAACACTAAAACACAACCATAACTCTGAAACACCGGTGCTGCAGCACATGAATCCCCCCCTGCCGACCCTCCTCCAACAATAAAGGAGAGACAGGAAAGGTCCGCAGTCAGAACACTAAGCTGTCCAACGCGGAGGGCCCCTCCGTGATGTTCAACTTCTAGTTGGTCTATAGAGGTGATACGATAACATCAGGTATGATCAGTGGTTGACGGCTTCAGAGGAGAACAAGACTTGTCTCTGCCCTGGTCTTGGGTATGTGCGATCACTGCTTGCAGGGCATGGTCACGTCCATCATGCAATTTAGGCGGGTGATTGTATACCATTCCTCTTTTCTGCGAAGCAGCATGAGGTTGGGAGAAGGCAGTGGGGGCCAGAGAGGTGTCGCCCCCGGCAGAGGGATCCGGACCCAAGGGCACAGGGGTGCAGTATATGGGGCGTTGAGCGAGGTAATCCAAGAATAAGCTAAGGTCCGTAGGTTCCAAGAAGTCTCTCGATTTGCTGCTGTGTGTGCTCCACATAACAGCTGGTTCGAATAGTCCAAATTTAATGTCCAGTTTATGGTGTTTAGGCCGGAGAGACAGAAACGCCTTGTGCTTTTCATTCGTGATCCTGGAGAAATCCGCTGCCACTCTGACCTCATGATCCTTCAGCAAGAATGGACCCTGAGTCCGTGCCTTCAAAAGAAACTGCCGGGCTTGCTCATGATGGAGAAAGCACGCGATGATTCGGCGGGGTCGCCCCGAGGATATTGAATGAGGAGGGCCGATCCTGTGTACTCTCTGGAACTCGAGCAGTGGCAAGAAGGTCAGTCCGGTAAGCTCTGGGAGCAAGCTTTTAAGGAATGCTTTGATATCGGTGCCTTCCTTTCTTTCTGGTATACCAAGGAAATGGACGTTGTCTCTTCGGCTCCTGTCCTCAAGTTCCGTGAGCTTGCCTCGCAGGGTCCGTAACTCTGCGTCGTGTTCCGGCAGCATCCCGACGTGTTCTTCTACAGTTGTGAGTCATTGGTCTAAATCCGCTACCTTCTCACTGAAGCAGGCTTGGTCCATCTGGATGGAGGCAGAGGCTGCAGATAGGTCTGTAATCTTCAAGTCCATCGCCTCAAGACGCCTTCCAACCGCTGTAATCTCCTGCAAAATACGGTCAGTGGCATCTATCGCTCGAGGGTCAGCCGGTACGGTTGTTGGGCTGGAGACGGTCTGCTGGGCAGCCATGACTTTCTGCTGAGCTATGGCCTCTGAGAAGAGCAATTGGTGGGAGTGCTTGCCGGAAGGTTTTCCACTTGGCATCACCTCTAAGGATGAAGGATTCTGGGAGGGTCAAGCCGGACTCCTCTGACAATTAAACTATATCTCCAATCAGTGAGCCAAGGTGTCTGCTCGGCAACGGTCAGGATCCCAAATGTATATTCTGCTATTGAGTGTCCAGCATAGCTGAGCAGGTTCCTATTAGGGAAGGTATCTGCAGTGATCCAAGGATAATAGACCCACCCCTGCAGGAAGCGAGTGGTTTGACTTCTTGTTGGGAGTGCGAGAGGTGTGGGCGCTAACAGACTTTTCTTCCCATTCTCCTGTGTCCGGTTGGGGGGTGCATCCCACCATTGTAGGGGTTCACAGTTCCATCTGTGGATGAGGGATGAGTGGCGCTTTTGCCTTGCTCTCGTGCGGAGGTTAATTGCTCCTGATTGTCTTTAGGATGTACCGGAGTGGAGGCCAAAGGGAGACGAGGACACGATTGATCCTGCTATGTTGTAGGCCTGGCTGTGCAGCACTGTGGACAGAGGTCATCGTCCTGAGCAGTGGGTAGCCCGTAATTGTAGATAGCCAAAGTCTGTGCCTCTAGGCAGGTGGTATGTCAACCACACAAGACCTGGTTCCTGGTCCCTCAGATGTTGTGGCATCGGGGGTAGCTCCTCTGGTTGGGGAGAACCTCTCTGGGTCTCTCCACCGGGTGGTGGGGTGCATGGGGGCTCAGTCTCCTGCCATACTCCTGTAACGCGGACTGTAGAACTAAGTTTGCCCATGTATAGGGCGCATGCTTTAAGGGAGGGGATGGGTGCAACTCAGCAGTCCACTGTTCTTCTACTTCTCTCATGCAGCAAAAGGTGGGTAAAGTACCAGATCTGGAGCTAATGCATATCCGCCTATGCAACCAGCCCCAGCGTCTTCCATAAAGGCTTATGTTGGGCCTCAGGACTCTTTGGAGCGATCCTTAATGGAGTTTGGGAGAGTCTCAGCGCCTCGTAGTTTCTCTGAATCCCTCCTCTTTTTTTTTCCTTCCCTGTTGCGCCTTGGGCAAAGGGTTCCTCCCTGTATGGTCTCCGCGTCTGTAGGGGGGGGTCCGCGACCCTCACGGACCAGGGGTGCCCTTTTCTTGCTTCTGCGGTCAGGGCGGCCCTCCCGAATGCGCACCACACCCCGTAGCACTCCGGGGACTCGCCCGTAATCGAGGCCATGGCCTCGGACGCCGATGCAGGCCGCGTCTCCTTCGCAGTTCTGCCAGCACCGGGCAGCAGTTTTCAACTTCGCTTTGCTCCACCGCCCGGTCAGGATGTATCAGGAGCCTGTGCAGTGGCCCCCCTGCAACTGGGGTCCCCCCCCGTAGCCTCTGTCCTGCTTTGGCGCATGGAGCTCTCCATTCAGGCGGCCATGCTGTACGGCGGCCAAACCATGCCCCTAGAATAGGCATTTTAATGTTAGGATTTCCATTGAATTTGTTATCTCTGTAGCTAATCTGAATAGTATTTTGATATGTAATGGTTCCCCCACCTCCTTTAAGCATTGGGTTCGGTCAAACTAGGCCTAATGATTTTATAACAATGTGCATCTAGAAAGGAAATGCTTTATATCTAATGAGTTTCTCTCAGAGGGTGGAGAGGGAGCTGCCAAAAGCAGACAGTAAAGAGCAAGGGACATCACCCTCAAACCTAGCCAAGGAAATACTATATTTAAAAAGAAAAAGAAATAGGGTGGCTGTCCCTATACCATTAACATGAAGGTACACTCAGGTCTTCCCTGGTTGACCTCAGCCACTGTAAGAGGTCACCCGTCCTTGGTAGCAAATCAGAGGGAGGTAGACAACTACAATTGCACTGACAACTTTTTAAGCTAATTGAAGAGACAGTAATCCACTTTGAAGGATGGGGGTAGCACAACTATGGACCACCCATGGGGCATCAGTGCGGCTGCTGCTAACATCTTGATGTATGCCTTGTCATACTTGAAGGCTAGATTTTTTATTGCTAAGAGAAAGTTTCCAGCCTTGACTCGTTCAAATCCCGGCTTCACGTAGCTGAATCTTTATGAAGAAATCAGCATGAGGCAGGGCTGCTTCCTACACCAACTCTGACACACCTGCATGCAATGTGATCTGACTCAAGCCCCAATGCACAGAAACAATCTGCTTTAGGAGCCTTGATAGCAAGCATTCTGCTAAAACAGTGAGTACCCTCGAGCTGATTCTGTCCCTAACACTATCAATGCAAGAGATTAACACCATTCTGTTGCTGCCTTGGAGGTCGTTGCTTTATAGGAGCTCTGAGTAGGTACACTAGGTATTTAGTGGGTACGTGTGTGATTTATGTGTGGTCTGGCGTAAGAGTAGCATTCATTTACACATAGGCTTACCATTGACCTACAAAATACTAGCACTCCCACATGTATGTTGTCCATACAGAAAAACAATTATTGGAATAAGAAGGATAGAGGTTAGCGATTTTGAATCCCATTCTCTTTTCCTGTTAGTACTGTCATTAGAAGTATTCCTTGTTCCCTTAGTACCAAATGTTGCATGTGTGTTTAGACACTGGTGAGTGACGGATATAGTGCTGCCCTGCTGGAAGAGCAGAAAGGGTGGGTGAACAGGGAAGGTTATGTAAATAAGACTCCAGTGAGGCAGGGGTACTGGAGTAGTCTTCTACTCTTTGAACGAGGAGCTGAGATAATGTGTTTACTCAAAGCGCTGGTGATTTTATAGAGCACTCCTTTTCTTTCCATATCTTCTCCCAGTGGTGGAGGATGCTTACCATCACAACCTCACACTTTCTCTTCAAGATCCCATCTTCGTTAAGAGTCAGCAACTCTATCAGGAAGCCAGGCAAACCGAATCCCCTTCCTTCCTTCTCAGAGCATCTGAGTGATATGTGTTCTTAGACAGGCGTTCCACCACAGAATAATCTTCAAGGGCAGCTGTGTTGTATTTGGGTGAGACGTCCTCGCAGGCAGTCAGGCACTCGTTTGGTACACTCACCTTTTGGGGACTGTGTAAGGGCCGTCCTAACTCCAGCACTTAAGGCACTACACGTTGGCTTCCATCTGCTGGACCCAAATGAATTAAGTCTCTAGCCAAGGACAACCTCCAGCTCCTGTCTTAGTCCATGCGACACGCTCCAACCATATACAGCTATCATGGTGATCAAAGTAAAACCCACTGAGCGCATCTTTTCAATTAATGATATGCTATAGTTTGAAGACCTGCACTCCTCTGTTCATTTGTCGAATTAACCTGAACCTTCACACCGATATGAACAAAACTGAAAACTATTAGCTGTACTAACTCCCTTTCTCCTCTCTGCATGTCTGAAATAAGCTGCTGCAGCAATATGTCAGCTCAGCCAAATAGCGACCATTATGCAAAACCTGCCTGATGAAATATCAATATCCATCTCAATCTCTCCTTCCCACATGCTCAACCCCTCCAAGCCCATTGGGCTTTGCGGTTTGTGCAGTAGAACCCCACGAGTGAAAAATAACCTGATATTTAATCGCCAAGCCTACTATGCCTCCCTTCCCTCCATGCAGAGATATATGTATGTGCATAAACATTATAGCAGCGTTAACACTTTTCCAGCACTGCACGTTATACATTTCGGTCCCTTAGTCTCACAGACCAATATTGATTTTGTAAACTGATCCGCCTTTATTACATTTATTCTCTACCCCTTCCCAATCCCGCTAAAATGCTGCATCAGTTTCAGGGTTTAATTAGATTTCCTTTTCATATCCGTGTTGCTGTTCCCAGGGCCCTGCCGTTCTCTGTGAAGGTTTATGTGCGTTCTGTGGCGCTCTTGCGTCCATTAGAGACGTCCACAGAAGCACAGAAAGGGCCGTTGACTCCATTAGGCTGGAAGACTGCTGCGGCACGTGAGCCCACGCGGCCACCGTCAACGCTTCCCCCACGGGTCTACAACAGGCAGAGCATTATTAACCACTACCCAGATGTCTGCAGAAACAAGTTTGAGCATGTACTCGAAACTGCTCGGAAAGAGGCCTCTTCAAGCCTAATGTGGGTTACCACACGAGCAACAACAGTGCACATATGTTCACGTGGAAAAGTGTGAGAATGTCACTTGATCAATACTATGGCTTTCTCATTTGGCTCATAAAAACAAACAACTTGTTTGCCAAGAAAAGCCAGTTCGTATGTAACAAATTGTTGCAAAGCTACAAAGTTTTCATATTTTTTATAAGTGACATTTCTATGATATCAGTTGGCATGTAAGTGACACTTTCTAATAAATAAACCAAACCAATACCCAGTAGTTCAATGCCTTCCTGTGAGCTTTCTGATCCTTGGTCTTTGGACAGGGTAGGGGATTTCATCTGTAGTCTCTCACTCTGAAACTGTTCTCCCAACGTCTTTTTGAAATTCTCCATCAGCTTTGTAGTGTTCTAGTGTTTGGCCAGCCTCTCTACTGAGGGCTGGCCTCCCACATACACCCCACACCCACCCAACACAGGCGTCACCGGTCAGGTGACCCTGGCAATAAAAAGGGCCGGGCGCACGTGCCCAGGGCCAGTTCCAGATACCAAGAAACTGTGTCCCTGTCGTCTCTCTCTTAGTAGCATGGGGGCCTAGGGCTCCAACACTACACTGGCGACGAGAGGGCCCATCCCATGTGGCAAGGAGCATCTTCTGCGATGTGCTGGGGGGAGAAGAAGGCCGTCGCAGCCCCAGCCCCGCCAGCGCACGACCTGGGGGCTATGCTGCCGCCCTTCTACACAAAAGTGGCGGCGCCCTGACGACCGCACCCCCATGAGCGGTGTGCCAACTGACAAAAAACAGTAAGCAAACAGCACGCCCGCAGCACTGCCAATACGGCTGCGGTCGCCGTAATTAAGGTGCGAGGTGAGAAATCACGCCCTGTCCTGCAACGCGGGCCGCAGTGTGTGAGAAGGCTGCTGCGGCCACATCGAGGGAGCCTCGACGATGCTTTCATGCACCGGAAAACGAAGAAAATGCCGAGGACCGCCCCCCCTTTTAAAGATAGTGCCAGAAGCATGCGACCCGCAGCGTGCATGAAAGAAGCTGCGCCCGCGTGTGAAGTACATGGTGCGATCGGGCACCAGGAATAAAGAAAACGACCGGGTGCCATTTTCTCCTTTTCATTTTAGTTCATGGTGCTGTCAGGCACCAAGAGAAAATGCCCAGGGTTGCCCGCTTTTAAAGGATAATAATGCCAGAAGAGAGCGTGCCAGCAGCGTGCACGAAAGAGGGGTCAAATGGTGCTGTCGCGCACCGAGAAGTGAGAAGAAAGTGCAGCGGGGGGCCCGGCCCCCACCTTCAAGGAGGTGAACAATACTGAAACAAGACTGCCGCGTGGTGAGGGGCTTCCACACGCCACCAAACACAGATGAAAATATGCCCAGGGCCGCCCCCCCCCTTCCTTGCAGCACTGCTATGGTGCTCGGAGGCACCAGGAAAAAAAGACACGCCCGGCAGCGTAAGTGAAGCTCCCGCACCGGAGAGCAAATGGTGCTGTTTGAGCACTGAACAAGATGTGCCCAGGGCCGCCCCCACACCAAAAATGCCGGCATTATGGCCTGCAGCACAAAGGAAGGCTGCCACGGCCAAAACGAAACCGAAAGTACACCGGTGCACACACGCACCGAAAAAGAAGGAAGAAAGGAGAGTGTGTGACATCACCTGTCACACGGCAACACCTGACGACCACAGAAGAACAAGAACGGAAGATCAAGAGGGTGGAGAGATGGAGGACTCGCACAACAAAGGAAGAGTGCACCCACAGACAAGACAGCCACCGGGGTGCGGTGACGTCACTGGAGACAGCTCGGCGGGGGTGCCAAATGTAAGACGCCATGCGCGAACTGCGTACTTACCCCACACGTCAAAGGTGACCATCCAAGCCACCTGTCATCGGCTGCTTGAAGCAGATGGCACCACTGCTAGCATCTGCACATGCGCAAGAGAAAGACTGCACTCGCTATGACGAAGTTACTCCAATCACCCTTACTCCAGCAACATCACTTGTCGTCCAGGTCTCCAAATGGCAAACATCATCATTGCCATGTGCATCACGGTATCCATCAAAGGAGCAGTTAAACAACCAGACTGGAGTCCTACACCTCTGCGTTAATGCTCTGAAGAACCAGTCAACCAGTGACCAACTGCTCGCTCTGTCTGTATCCTGCTCTCGGTGACAAGAGCAAGTCGTGACCTAGACCCATCTACCCCTTTAAGTGCACGAGCGACCAGGCAGTGGCTCCTAGGAGGTCTTGCAGCTGCCCTATGTGGCACACAAGCAGCCCCAGCGCAGACCACAAGCAGTTCCGTGACAACCCAGACAAGGGGCCTCTCAAGCTTGAGAGAGGACTGGACATTGCCCCACCGATGAAGTCAAAGAGACAGACAGGGCTGTGCAATAGAGACTCCCAACAGGTCACAGCACACCAAGACTGTTTTCAGGGAATTAACATGACATCAGCTAGACATCCTCCTGGTAACGCGAGAGACAATTTCCCTAAGACAATCTGAGAGCCCACCTACACCTGGTCCAGGTTGGCAAGCTCCCTGACCACGGAACAGCCACCTTGTGGTTGCACAAATGATTTGACCATGGCTCCTGTCGGAGAGCCTGCAGCGGCCGGCAGATGGCCCACACGCAGCCCAGCACAGTCCATGCCAATCCCGGGGCAAACCCATCGAAAAGGCTTCGAGGAAGTTCCATAGTGAAGAATCCACAAACAAGAGGTGGTCTGGAAGCAGCTCTGCCATCAGAGTGTCAGGATGTACAAAGGTTTCAGAGGATCATCTGTCTTCGAGGTATTGGCCAGGACGTCTCGGCAAGCAGTTTCACAGTGGACTCCACCAACGCTCGTGATGCACCCAATTCGAATGACACACCCAATTCGAATGATACGCCCTATTTTGAACAAATCGAACTGTAAACAGCACCAGCCTCGCCACGAGTGCCTACAGGACTGAAACACGGCGCATCAGTGGACACTTATCCAACCATCTGACTGTCAGAGTCCGGATTTCTTCTACACAGTGTTCGTGCCCAGCTGTGACTGGTTAAATCATGAACTTGTGCAGAAGGATCCGTGTGCTCCCAGCTGCACCTGTCCACTGCAATCCTGCGGCCTGCCTTCTCGAGGCCGAGAGACTGATGGTGGTGTTTTGTTACTGTGTTTTTTTTCTTGCAGGTTGGACTTTGTTTTTTTTCCTCAAAGTTTTGGAGGAATGTAGTGTTCTAGTGTTTGGCCAGCCTCTCTGCTGAGGGCTGGCCTCCCACATACACCCCACACCCACCCAACACAGGCGTCACCGGTCAGGTGACCCTGGCAATAAAAAGGGCTGGGCGCACGTGCCCAGGGCCAGTTCAAGATACCAAGAAACTATGTCCCTGTCGTCTCTCTCTTAGTAGCATGGGGGCTAGGGCCCCAACACTACAAGCTTATCGCCAAGTCATCTCCTTCTTCACAACTCTCTCTCCATCTTTCCACCTTTACAGACAGCATTTCTTTTTCCTGAGTTTGGTGCAGTCAGTATTTCTACAGGGCGAGCTGCTCTTCTTACGGGTGCTCCTTGGCTGTATAGAACACTCCCCTTGTGGCTGCTTTTTTTCTACATGGTCTGGCTGCTTCCTCCTGGTCTGACCTTCTTTGTCCCTGGGCAGAGGGCGGGCAGATCATGATCCTTGGGCCCTGGGGTGATCCTCAATTTACAGTAATGCACTGGCGATGCATGGGATCCCTTGTAACAGAGAGAACATCTACTATCTCCTCAGGTAGCGATCGACCAAATCCAGGTTTCCCTCTTCAGAAAGGGCATACTGATGAAAATGCCAATCAAGACTAAGGTCCTCATTATAACATTGGCGGTAAGTCCCGCTTACCGCCATGCTGACTGCCAACATACCGGCGCCGCGGTGGATTACCACTACCCATATTATGACACACACATACCAATCCGTCACTATACTGACACACACACAAGTCCACCAGCCCAAAGGTCAGTGATAAATTGGCGGTACCAAAACCCACACTGTTACGCCAACAGAACTACGCCCACAGCATTATGACCAATGAATCACCGTGGCGGACATTAAACCGCGGTAAACCATTGGCGGTACATACCGCCGCACTCAAAATACATACACACAAAACTACACCACATTGAACAATTCAAACTACAAACACCTGACACACATACACACACCACACCCACACTACTATAAAACACACACCCACAATATCCACAACCCCTTACGATGAAAAAATATTGCCAACTGAGAGAGACAGACCAAGAGCAACCACAGAACCAGAGCCACAAAACACCATCACCCATACACCATCCACGCACCTTACAGCACACACCCCAACACATCACCCCACACACCCTCACACACACTACACACACTACACACACTACACCCATGGCACCACAAAGACACCCCAGGTTCTCAAAGGAGGAGATAAGGGTCATGGTGGAGGAAATCATCCGGGTACAGCCACAGCTTTTCGGATAACAGGTGGAGCAGATATCCATTGCTAGGAAGATGGAGCTATGGCGGAGGATCGTGGACAGGGTGAATGCCGTGGGACAGCACCCAAGAACAAGGGATGACATCAGGAAGAGATGGAACGATCTATGGGGGAAGGTGCATTCTGTGGGAGCAAGACACCAGATTGCAGTAGAGAGGACTGGCGGTGGACACCCACCTCCTCCCCCACCACGAACAACATGGGAGGAGCAAATCTTGGCAATCGTGCATCCTGAGGGCCTGGCAGGAGTAGCAGGAGGACTGGACTCTGGTAAGTCACCTCTCTATTACTATCACCCCCCTACCTGCATGCCATCACATGCCCCCACCCCTGCCCTCATCCCCATCCCCCCACCACCTCACATACACCCCACCATCACAACCCACTCATCCCAATGCCAATCCCTGCACGTAACACCAATGCACGGACCCCCATCACAGACCTGCATGGACGCACATCACTAAAGCATGCACACTTGAGACAATCACCTAGCCCACCAAATCATTACTCACACAAGGCTAAGGCAGGGCAATAACAACCATAGAGGGCACACCCATGCACAAGATGGCACACATAGAAACAGTAACACTGCATTTATATCCCCACAAGTCCCCCCATCCAACGCCACCGGAGAGGAGGTGCCAGCAACAGCAACATCCAGTCCCCCTCAGAAGAGGCACACAGTGATGACAGCAGCTCTGGACGCCTCGATCTGGATGATCAACCTGGCCCATCAGGGACCTCCGGACAGTCAGATACTCAGGCACAGTCACACACACCACCATAGTGCCTCACCCCTCAGGAAACACCACTACAGCACCCACCCAGCGGGCCCATACCACTGTCCCCAGGACACATCAATCTGTACTGTGTCCACCACAACAGGGACCCCGGGCCACCCCACAACACAGGACGATCAGGGACCTGGGGTCAGTGGCAGTGGGCACACGGTTCAGGGGACAGAGGCACAGGACCACAGGGAAGCTGGGAGGACTGCTGTGCGACAGGAGGAGGACAGGCCCAGGGAACCGACTCTCCAGGAGGAACTCACCAACCTCCTGGGAGAATACCACCATTCCCAGGAGACGATGGGCCAGATACTGGACAAGTTGCAGGAGACCCAGCGGCTGCAGGAGGGACAGTACCTGGGGATCAGGGAGGTCTTGAAGGACATCCACACTACCCTGGTCAGCATTACAGGGGTGCTGGCAGACATGGCGAACACCATGACGGAGGCAGTGGCACACCAACGGGCCCCTGACACTAGCCAAAACGATGAACAGCTTTCCACTTCCGCTGCCGCTAGTGGACAGGAGGCCCTGCCACAGAAACAACAGGCCACCAGCACCCCTCCCCCTGCAGAAGGAGAACCACCACGCAAATGGTCCCTGCAATCCAGGCAGAAGCAAGAGAACATTGCAAAGACCCCCGCCAGGAAATAAGACTCTCCTGAATGTCACCCTGGTGTCCCACTCAGTCACCCTGTCCACCTTGAACTGCCATTGCTCCACTTCCTATGCCCCCTTGGACAATGCACATGTGATACAAATAGACTGGACTCTACCCTGGACTTTCCTCCATCAGCAGCCCAGCCCATTGCAATATCCCCTCCTCTTATTAGCACTCTTGGAACAAATACAAGTACGGAGTCTGTCAATTGATTGAAATATATATTTGTTTAACAAGCTGTAAACATTGCAATCCAACTGTACAGTCATGTATACATAGGTAGGACCTGTAGTTGGCAGCAGTCAACGCACCAGGAGCCAGAATGGGGCACAGATTTCTGAAAATAGAGATGCCAAAGGGTACAGTAAGTGGCCATAGTAGTGGGAAAATCAGCCTGCCATGTACAATGTCCAACACAAAACTGTGAATGGAAGGTGAAGTTACAGTGGCTTACCTGTGTACCACTGGAAATACTGTTGTATGATTGCTGTTCTGTTGTCCTCATCCTCATCCTCTGCCTTTTCTTCGTCACTGTCCACAGGGTCCACTGCTGCCACATGCCCATCTCCAGCCTCATCCTCCTGCAGAAAAGGCACCTGGCGTCTGAAGGCAAGGCTATGCAACATACAGCATGCCACGATGATCTGGCAGACCTTCTTGGGTGAGTGGCACAGTGAACCACTTGTTAGATGGAGGCAACGAAACCTGGCCTTCAGGAGGCTGAATGTCCTCTCGATTATTCTTCTTGTTCGCCCATGTGCCTCATTGTAACGTTCCTCTACCCTTGTCCTGGGATTCCTCACTGGGGTCAGTAGCCATGAGAGGTTGGGGTAACCAGAGTCACTTGCAAATATCGATGGATACTTGTTAGCCAAACACTAACCGTTACGGCCAACACCATGCCCATTCCCCAACCTATACTGAGTTGGAACCATGGGCTCACCTATTAGCCACACCGGTGCCTCTGGAGTTGAGCCATCACATATGGGATGCTGTTATTCCTCAGGATAAAGGCATCATGCACAGACCCAGGATACTTTGCACTGACATGGGATATGTACTAGTCGGCACCAGGCACACTATCTGCACATTCATGGAGTGAAAGCGCTTTCGATTTTTGAACACCTGTTAATTTCTCCGGGGGGGGGGGGGGGAGGGGAACAAATGCAATATGTGTACCATCAATAGCCCCAATAATGTTGGGGATATGTTCCATTGCATAGAAATTAGCTTTCACCATGGCCAAATCCTCAACCTGGGGTAAAACGATGTAGTTGCTCATGTGTTTAATCAGGGCAGACAACACTCTGGTCAGCACTATTGAGAACATTGGCTGAAACGTGCCTGCTGCCAAGCCCACTGTCACTTGGAAAGAACCAGTTGCCAAGAAATGGAGCACAGATAGGACTTGCACAAGAGGTGAGATCCCAGTGGGGTGACGGATAGCAGATATCAGGTCTGGCTCCAATTGGGCACATAGCTCTGTGACTGTGGCCCTGTCAAGTCTATAGGTGAGGATAATGTGCCTGTCCTCTATTGTTGCCAAGTCCACTAGGGGTCTGTACACGGAAGGATGTCTCCATCTCCTATTTATCTGCAGCGGTTGTAATCTAGGGGGCAAAAGAGTGAGCAGCTGGTCAGTATTCCACATTTCCAAACTGTACACTGCATTGCATGTTGTGACAGAAAAAGTGTTTTTTTTGGATTGGCCCAAATGGTGCCTATGTGTACTGTGATGCAGTTAGGTGCCATGGCCTTCCCCCCCTGAAATGGCACCCGCTGCCTGTCCTGTGTGGATGGACAAGTGGAAATGAGTTATTGCCGCTGACACTGTGTGCCGTTGCGGGAGGCGGTCGAGTACCGCCTTGCAACTCCTCATTGGTTGTCATTGGGCCCTATGGGTTACAGTGGCCAAACAGTGTGCTTCATGTATGGTGGGCAATGTCTGTGCATCAGGGGATGTGAGGGCTAAGGTGGGCCATGAGTGTAAGAGACCGGACAGCATGGCTGATACCTATTTCTATGTTTATTGGTCTGCAGGTCAGCGCCCATCAGAAAAAGGGTATATGGCGTGCCATCACCAAGGACGTGTGGACCCTGGGTGTCTACGGCAGGCAGAGCACCCACTGTCGCAAACGGTAGGAGGACCGGAGACGCTGGACATGGAAGACAGCGGAGGCCCAGCTGGGGATGGCCACCCAACAAGGAAGGGGTGCCTGTCAAACCCTGACCCCCATGATGTTCTGCATACTGGCAGTGGCCTATCCGGAGTTGGATGGGCGCTTGAGGGCATCACAGCAGCCACAAGGGGGTGAGTACAGTTTCCAAATCTACTACTTGTGCGTGGTGGGGTGGTCTACGGGTGGGGGATGTGGGACTGTGGGTGCCCCTAGGCCAGGCGGGACATTGCAGGGTAGGTACCATGTTGGGCAGGGGCTCATGAACACCACTTCCTACAAAGCTAGTAGGCATCCACTACTGGACAGGGGTCTGTGGGTGTCAGTTATGCTGCTATTGGTGTTAGGTATTCCTGTCCTTGGGCTGGTGACTAGCATTGTGACTGGTAGTGCATTGCATAGTGCGTAGGCCTGTTCCCTGTGTGAGGGTGCTGTGTACGCCAACTGTGGTGTTGGGGCAGCCATTGACCAAGTGTATCCTTTGTCTCTCCCCCATATTTTTGTTTTGTCACCCTGTCCTTATGTGCAGTAGCATCATCTAGCGGAGGAGCAGAGGCCCCAGCGACAGAGGGAGCTGCATCCCACATGGCCCATAAGGCCAAATCCACCGACAGAGGGCACAAGTGGGACGGAGGGGGAGGGGAGCACCATGGCAGAGACAGGAGAGGACAGTTCGGACAGTGATACTTCCTCCGATGGAAGCTCCCTGGTGGTGGCGGACACCTCTGTGGCCATCTCAACTACAGGTACAGCCACCACCTCCTGTACCAGCACCGCCCCCTCAGCAGCCCCTCAGCAAGTTTTCCGTGTCTGCTCACCCAGGAGGGTGGGCATCTCCTTTGCCCTAGGCACCTCAGGCCCTGCCCCAGTCAGCCCTGTTGCTCTGAGTGAGGAGGCTATTGACCTCCTGCGATCCATCTCTGTTGGGCATTCAACCATAGTGAATGCCATCCAGGGGCTGGCAAGCCATTTGCAACAAACAAATGCATTTCTGGAGGGCATTCACTCTGGCATGGCGGCCCAACAGAGAGCAATCCAGGCTCTGGCTTCCTCCCTGATGGCAGACATTGTCCCTGTCTGTAGCCTCCCCATCCAACTTCCTCTACCCAGGCCCATTCCCCTCAACCCCAACCTATCCCAAGCACACATTCAGACCAGCATGCACACCCAAGACAACACACAGGAGTGGCTCAGGCAAACACAAACACCACACATCATCCCACAGGCACTCACACAAACATCATTGAGATGCAGACACACCAACATCCACTGCCTCCACTGTGTCCCCTTCCTCCTCATCGTCCACCACCCTCCCATTAGCGTCTCCACTCACACCTGCATGCACTACATCCTTATCCACTCCACCCATTACCATCATGTCTATCACTACACACCCCTCACTGGCAGTCACCACCCCCACATCCATGTACACATCCCCTTTGTCCTCTCCCACTGTGTCTGTGCCCCCTCCTCCCAAAGTACACAAACGCAAGCACTCAGACACCCAACAGCCATCCACCTCACAACAGCATCCAGCCCATGCACCTGCACCCAAACACAGCAGACTGACACCTCCTACAACCACTCCCTCTTCCTCCACTCCCAAACCTTCACCCTCTTCCGGCCCCAGTGTCCCTAAGAAGCTTTTCCTCTCTACCGTTGACCTCTTCCCCTCCCCTTCACGTCGGGCCAGGGTGGTGAGAACCCTGGCTATACCAGCTGCCAAGGGGAAGGGCAAGGAGGCACCACCAGCTGCCAAGGGAAAAGGCAAGGAGGCACCACCAGCTGCCAAGGGGAAGGGCAAGGAGGCACCACCAGCTGCCACGGGCAAGGGCAAGGAGGCACCACCAGCTGCCACGGGCAAGGGCAAGGAGGCACCACCAGCTGGGAAGGGCAAGGGGCCCGCCCCTGCAGGCAGGAAGGACAGGATGCCTGGTGCTGGGACTGATTCGGAGCCCCCAACCCAGCCATGGCAGTTCAGCCATCCGAGGCTGCAGGGGAAGGGCTGTAGCCTCCCCCCACCACTGGCATTCCTGACACCAGCACCACCTCGAGAACCACTGCCTGCAGCATTGCCAGCAGTAGCAGCCCCAGAGGGCAGCGTCCGAGGCTGCAGGGGATGGGCTGGAGCCTTCTCCCACCACTGCCAGCACTGCCAGCAGCCCTAGTGGGCAGCTGTCCAAGGCTGCAGGGGATGGGCTGGAGCCTCCCCCCACCACTGCCAGCACCGCCACCAGCACCACTGCCTGCAGCACTGGCAGCAGCAGCAGCAGCCCCAGTGGGCAGCAGTCCGAGGCTGCAGGGGACGGGCTGGAGCCTCCCCCCAGTACTGCCAGCAGCCCCAGTGGGCAGCCGTACGAGGCTGCAGGGGATTGGCTGGAGCCTCCCCCACCACTGCCAGCACTGCCACCAGCACTGCCACCACTGAGCAGCCGTGACTGCAAGCGGGCCGTGTGTAGTCTTGCCTTCATAGACTGTAGTGCGTCCTGGACCCTGCAAATCCCATGGGTGTGACATCCAGGTGAGAGACTGCAACCTTGCACTCTCCAAGTGCTGCATCACAGGGCACCAAGCCACCTCCAGAACCAGTGGAAGAAGCCATCCACTCACCCCATCCTTGCCAGGATGAAGCACACTGGGCACAAGGCCTCCTCCAGAACCAGTGGAAGAAGCCATCCACTCACTCCATCCTTGCCAGGATGAAGCACACTCGGCACTATGCCCCCTCCAGAACCAGTGAAAGAAGCCATCCACTCACCCCATCCTTGCCAGGATGGAGCACACTGGGCACAAGGCCCCCTCTAGAACCAGTGGAAGAAGCCATCAACCCCCCCTCCTAGCCAGGATGAAGCACACTGGCCACAAGGCCCCCTCCAGAACCAGTGAAGAAGCCATCTACTTGAGAGACTGTGGCTTTCCACTCCCCAGGACCAAGCAGTGGGCAGACCACCCACTTGAGAGACAGTGGCCTTGCACTCCTCAGGACATCGCACAGAGCATTTAGCCCCCTCCAGGACCAGTGGTGTGTACCATCTTCCGGCTGAGGTGCCCCCCGTTTCCCGTCCCCCTGAGGTGCCTGTGTATTTTCGACCTGATGCCCCTGCGATGTTCTCTCTGTGTTGTTGCAGGAGTCAAGTGGGGCCTTGGCCTATGTGATGTGGCCATGTGGCCCACGGACATTGTGGACAGGGCTGTGTCCCTCCATTTTTATATATGTATATACTGTTTTGATTTTGAAGCACGAGTTTCTACAATTCTATATTATTAGACTCACTTTAATCAATTCCTTTTGTCCTTGCATTATTCCTGAGTGGTACAGGGTAAATCTTTTTTATTGCTGCATCAATTTATGTGTATGGTGTTAGGGGTGGGGGTATTGCGTGTTGCGTGTATATGTCACTCTCTTTTTCCTCCCCCCCTCCCCTGTGTGCTAGGCGGCAGTACTCACCGCGGTCGTCTTCGCCGTCATTGCTGTTCATAGAGAAGAAGGAGATAGACGAGCATGGGGAACACCTGCAACTCGGGCTCCATGGCGGCGTGTTTCTTCCTTGTGTCTCCAGGTGTGAGTCCTTTGCCTTCTGTGTACTGTTTCCGCCGTGCTTTTGATGTCATTGGTACCACCCCGGAAAAGGTGGAGGATAGGCCTGTTGTAATAGTGTGGGCGGTACATTGTCTTCTGCCTGGCTATTGACAGTTGCCACCTCGGTGCATGTTGCTGACGCCGTGGCGGCCAGTGTGTTAAAGTGGCTGTCTGTGTGAGCAGTTTCCGCTGTGGACATAATTCCATTTTGGTTACCGCCGGCCTGTTAGCGGTATTACCGCCGCTTTATCACTGACCACCAGGGTTGTAATGAGGGCCTAAGTGCCTGATTTAGAGTTCAGCGGATGGGGTTACTCTGTCACGAACAAAACGGATATCCCATCCACCGTATTACGATTCCATTCCATTCCATGGAAATTGTAATACGGCAGACTGGGTATCCGTCACAACTGTCCGCCAAACTTTAAATCAGGTCCTAAGTTTTTAGGAGCACCGCCACTTCAAAGGTACCTACCCGCACCACCACTAGTTGCTAGTGTGTTCTTTCTGAACTGTATCCCTCAGCCTCAGTAACTAACTTGGGAAAGTAAACAAAGGCTTCCCACAGGAAATATTTAAATGTCCAAAACTCTAAAGCAGAAAATGATAATATCTACTGTCATCACATTACAATTTGTGACATACATCTACCATGCTGTGATTCTCTAGCACATTTTGCTGTGAGCAGACAGCTGACAGTTGCTAACTAATGGCGTATGAAGCTGAGTTTTTTAAATATGTTATTTATTGATTTTTTAAGTAGATGAAAAGGCACAGGACAGTAGCCATTACAGTCCTTCAAAGACAACTTCTGGCAGCAGCCAGACAAGAAGGTCAAAATCATTCAAGCAGTATGTAGTAGATCGAATGCTCGCATGCTGATGTCCATATATCCCCGGCATAATCATGCTAGTGGCTCGAGAGAATTCGCTTTTATTAATATAAAGGATGTTATAACCAGATATGTTTAAGCTATTTATTTACCAAAAACAGAAGAACATTTGAAATAACATAAACAATTACTCATTGGCCAAGGTGCGAGGAGGGCTAGAGCTAAGTTGGCGGTCTAATGCAAACCCATTTCATCTCTAGGACATCAGGCATTACATACAAAATGGTGGTGGATGTTAACATTGTTTGATCCCATGTATGGAATCAATAGTAAGGGTCATCTATTGGTGTCTATCCATAGCCTGGCTAGGGACCGGCAAGTGAGATGAACCCAGTGTGTGTAAATGAGGTAAAGTCACGTTACATGGAGGTTGAGGAGCTTATGTATCTTCTAGGACTGCTCCGATGGGCATTGCCATCGTTTTATTCTCTGTCAAAGCATTGTATACGTCATCCCATTGTCTAGCTATTGGGAGTTTACCGAGGCCTCGTGCCTCTGCGCTGTGCAAAGCTTTGCTTTTGGCAGGTGTAAACCGCATGACAGCTGCTTCCCATTGTTTTATAGGTGGGCTCGAGGAATATTTCCAATGCATGGGGATGGTACTCTTCACTAAAACTAGTAATACGTCTGTAAGTTTAATGCCTGTTCGGGGCATGCTGCAAGTCACAGGAGGCAGACTTCCGAGGTAGTGTAGCAGTTCCTGCCAATTCATTTTCCTATAATAGTTTGACTCTTTTTCTCAGACTGAGGGGTTCATTACAACATTGGCGGTAAAAGCCGCTTACCGCCGTGCAGAAGACGGCCAACACACCGCCGTGGCTGCGGAATTCCACCACGGTCATTATGACCCACAGCTCGGAATCAGCCAAAATCAGACACCCACACAAGTCCGCCACACCATAGGTCAGTGATAAACAGGCGATAACAAAACCTCCACCATCATGCAAACAGGAATACGCCCACACTATCACGACCCACGAATCCACGCGGCGGTCTTTCAACCGCGGTATTCCATTGGCGGTACACACCGCCGCGCCCAAAATACACACACATATACAAAACACAACCACATTGGACAATTCCAAATACACACACCTGATACACATACACACACCACTCCCACACATCCAATACAATATAAAACACACACCCACATCACCCACAAACCCTTACGACCACAATTGCGACTGAGGGCCAGAGAGAGACACCACCATCTACAAACTAGCATCCACAGGCACTCAACACCATCACTCACACAACATCCACGCACCTCACACAACACACCTCTAAATATCACCCCACACATCACAACACACACCACCCCACACATCACCCACACCACCCCATGGCACCGCAAAGACACCCCAGGTTCTCTGAGGAGGAGCTCAGGGTCATCGTGGAGGAAATCATCCGGGTAGAACCACAGCTATTCGGATCACAGGTGCAGCACACCACCATAGCTAGGAAGATGGAGCTATGGCAAAGAATCGTGGACAGGGTCAACGCAGTGGGACAGCACCCAAGAACTAGGGATGACATCAGGAAGAGTTGGAACGACCTACGGGGGAAGGTGCGTTTCGTGGTCTCAAGACACCACATCGCGGTTCAGAGGACTGGCGGCGGACCCCCACCACCTCCCCCACAACTAACAACATGGGAGGAGCAGGTCTTGGCTATACTGCATCCTGAGGGCCTCGCAGGAGTAGCTGGAGGAATGGACTCATGTAAGTCAAATCTTAACTATTACATCCCCCACCCTACCTGCATGCTATCACATGCCCGCACCCCCATCACTCCAACTCCTCACGTATGTCCCAATATTACAAACCACACATCCCAAACTCAAGCCCTGCATGTAACACCAAAGCATGGACACCCATCACCAATGCATGGCCACTACACATACCCATACACCCCCCTAAACCATTATCACAGAAGGTCCTACACAGGAATGCAAGCACTTGGGTACACGGTCACCCACCCATTGCACACCATGGCACACACAGATGCAATAATCATGCCTTTACACCCCTGCAGGACCCCTACCCAACGTCACCGGACAGGAGGGTCCAGATATGTCCAATCCACCCACAGAAGAGGCCCACAGTGATGACAGCAGCTCTGTCCAACTGGATCTAGATGACCAGCCCGGCCCATCTGGGACCTCGGGACAGTCAGTTCCCCTCACACTGGCACAGGCCACTACAGAACTTGCCCCCTCTGGAAACACCAGCGCAGCACCCACCCAGCGGGCCCATACCTCTGTCCCCAGGACACGTCAATCAGCAGTGTGTCCACCACTACAGGGAACCCAGGCCAACCCACCACCCCAACAACATCAGGGACCTGAGGGCAGTGGTAGTGGGCACACAGTTCAGGGGACAGAGGCCCAGGAACACAGGGGAACTGGGAGGGCTGCTGTGCGACAGGGGGAGGAAAGGCCCAGGGAACCCACTCTCCACAAGGCCCTCTCCAACATCATGGGAGTCTACCACCATTCCCAGGAGATGATGTCAACGGTACTGGCCAAGTTTCAGGAGACCCAGCGGCTGCAGGAGGAACAGTATTTGGGCTCCAGGGAGGAACTCAAATCCATCAATTCCACCCTGGGCACCATTGTAGGGGTGCTGAAGGAACTCGTCAACACCAGGAGGGATACTGTGGCACAACAAGGGGCCCCTAACACTAGCCTGGACGATGAACTGCCCACCACGTGTCATATGGAGGCACCGGAACCTGGCCTTCAGGAGGCCGAAGGTCCTCTCTATAACCCTCCTAGTTCGACCATGGGCCTCATTGTAGCGTTCCTCTGCCCTTGTCCTGGGATTCCTCACTGGGGTCAGTAGCCATGACAGGTTGGGGTAACCAGAGTCACCTGCAAATGTCGAGGGACAACTATTAGACACACACTAACCCTTAGGGACAACCCCAGACCCAGACACCTAGTCACACTGTATAGGGTCCATGTCCTCACCTAATAGCCACACACTATGCCTCTGAAGTTGCCCCATTACATAAGGGATGCTGCTATTTCTCAAAATGCAGGCATCATGCACTGAGCCAGGGAATTTGGCGTTCACATGGGAGATGTACTGGTCTGCCAAACACACCATCTTCGCATTCATTGAATGGTAACTCTTCCGGTTTCTGTACACCTGTTCACTCCTGCGGGGGGGACCAAGGCCACATGTGTCCTATCAATGGCACCTATGATGTTGGTGATATGTCCCAGGGCATGGAAATCACCTTTCACTGTAGGCAAATCCTCCACCTGAGGGAAAACGATGTAGCTCCGCATGTGTTTCAGCAGGGCAGACAACACTCTGGACAACACGTTGGAAAACATAGGCTGGGACATCCCTGATGCAATGGCCACTGTAGTTTGAAATGACCCACTTGCTAGGAAATGGAGTACTGACAGACCCTGCACTTGAGGGGGGATTCCTGTGGGATGGCGGATAGCTGACATCAGGTCTGGCTCCAACTGGGCACACAGTTCCTGGATTGTGGCACGATCAAGTCTGTAGGTGATGATCACTTGTCGCTCCTCCATTGTAGACAGGTCCACCAGCGGTCTGTACACTGGAGGATGCCGCCATCTCCTCAGATGCCCCAGCGGACGGTGCCTATGGAGGAGAACAGCGAGCAGAGAGTCAACCAACTCTGAGGTACGTAAACATAGCATACTCCGAAATATTAGCAAATCGACATATGCCTGTATGAGTGTTTAGACAAGGCCTAGATGTGTTTGACGCAGTCCAAAATAATGCCATGTGGGCCCATTAAATGGTGGCTGCCTGACCTTTAAAGTGGGACAATGGGATATGAGGTAACTGCGCTGGCGTTGTACACCGTCGCAGTAGGCGGTCGAAGACTGCTGCGCAATCCTGCATTGGTTAACATTGGACCCTATGGGTCCCAGGAGCCAATGACGATGTATGCCGGAGGTGACGGTATGCACCGCCGGGGACGTGACTGCCATTTTCTCTCTGTTCAATCACTTGATACCTGATCTTCGACAGTGCTGCTGTGACCTCAGTCTGGAAGAGACAATGGCTCGTGTGTCTGGGGAAGGGGCCCCTGCCTTCAGCACGGAGGAGTTGGAGAAACTCGTGGATGGGGTCCTACCCCAGTGCACGCTACTCTACGGTCCTCCAGAAAAACAGGTAAGTACACTGTGAGCATGCTGTATGGGCAATGCCTGTGTGGAGTGGTGTGGATGAAAGATAGGGGGGGTGAGAATGAGGCGTGCATGAAACGAAGGTGAGTGCATGTGCATCATGGCAAGGGTAGGGATGGGGGCCAATGACTGTGATGGTGCGGACGGTAATAACTTAACTTTTTCCCCTGTACTATTCCTGTAGGTCAGCGCCCACCAGAAGATGGACATTTGGCGTGCCATCGCCAAGGAAGTCCGGACCCTGGGGGTCTACCACAGACAGAGCACCCACTGCCGGAAAAGATGGGAGGACATTCGCCGCTGGAGCAAGAAGATGGCAGAGGCCTAGCTGGGGATGAACTCCCAACGTGGGAGGGGTGCTCGTCGCACCATGACCCCCCCTGATGTTCAGGATTCTGGTGGTGGCGTATCCAGAGTTGGATGCTTGAGGGCATCACAGCAGCCACAAGGGGGTGAGCACACTCCCATTCTGCTGATTCAGCGCGCATTGTAGGTGTCTGGGTGGGGGAGGTGGGCTGTGGGTTGCCCTAGGCCCGGGCGAGTTTAGTAGGCAAGGACCCTTCTTAAGTCAGGCCCTGTGGCACCCCACCCCACCTGTGTACAGTGCCAACAGTAGAGTTTCATAGAGTGGAGTGGCATGAGTTAATTAGTGTAGAGTGGCAACAAGTAGAGTGGTGTAGAGCAGAATGGAGAAGAGTAGAGAGACGTGCTGTCAATTAGTTGAGAGTGGAGCGAAGTGGCAAGAGTAGAGTTGTGTAAGTGGAGTGAAACAGAATTGAGGGGCGTAGATTAGAGCAGGCATAGAGTGGAGTGGCATAGAGTAGAGTGGAGTGGCATAGAGTGGTGTATAGTAGAGTGGCATAGATTGCAGTGATGTTGAGTGGCATGGAGAGGTGTAGAATAGAGTGGCAGAAAGTGGAGTTGCAGAGAGTGGAGTGAAGGAAAGTGGAGTGGCAGGGAGTGGCATAGAGTGATTGAGAGTGGTGTAGATTGGTGTGGAGTAGAGTGGCATGAAGTAGAGTGGTATAAAGTAGAGTGGAGTGCCATTAAGTAGAGTGAAGTGGAGTACAGTGGAGTGTTCTAGAGTGGAGTGGCATTGAGTCACATACAGTGGCATAGAGTGGCATAGAGTGGAATGATGTAGATTGGCATAGAGTAGTATGGAATGGCATATAGTAGGATGGAGCAGTGTAGAGTAAAGTGGTGTAGAATAGAGTGGAGTGGCATAGAGTGGAGTGGTGTGGAGTAGAATGGTGTAGAGCAGAGTGGCATAGAGTGGCACAGAGTAGATTGGAGTGGCATAGAGAGAAGGGCTGTAGAGCAGAGTGGCATAGAGTCGATTGGAGTGGACTGGTGTAGAGTGGAGGGGTGTATAGTGCAGTAACGTAGAGTGGAGTGGCATGGAGCATAGTGGAGTTGTTGAGTGGCATTAAGTATAGTGGAGTGTTATAGACAGGAGAGACATAGAGTGGCATTGTGTGGAGTGGCATAGGGTAGCATTGTGTGGAGTGGAGTGCTGTGGAATGCTGTACAGTAGAGTGGTACAGATTTGAGTAGAGTGGCATAGAGTGGAGTGGTATAGAGTAGAGTGACATAGAGTGGTGTAGAGTGCCATGAAGTGGAATAGAGGCGTAGAGTAAAGTAGCATAAAGTGTCATGGAGTGGTGTAGTGTAGAGAAAATTGGTGTTAAGTGGAGTTGCATACAGTACAGTCTAGTGGTGTAGAGTAGCATAGAGGAGAGTGGAGTGACAGAGAGTAGAGGGGAGTGGTGTAGAATAAAGTAGAGTGGTAGAGTAGAGTGATGTAGACTAGAGTAGAGAGGCTTAAAGTGGCGTAGAGTGCCATGAAGTATCATAGACTGTGGTGATGGAGAATGGTGTAGAGGGGCATAGAGTGGATTGGGGTGGCATATAGTAGAGTGGAGTGACAGAGTGGTGCAGAGTGATGTAGAGTGGTGTGGAGTACAGTGGCACAGAATGGTGTAGAGTGGAGTCGTATAAAGTGGAGTGGTGTAAAATGGTGTGCTCTGAGTAGAGTAGAAGTGGTGTAGAGTAGAGTGGAGTATCATAGGATGGAGAGGCGTAGAGTGGTGTGGAGTGGTGTGGACTAGCATAGAGTTGAATGGAGTGGCACAGTGTGATGTAGAATAGAGTGGGATAGAATGGAGTCGCATAGAGAGGTGTGGCATAGAGTGAAGTGGCATAGAATAGAGTGACATAGAGCGGAATGGTGTATAGTACAGTGGAGTGGCTTAGAGTGCTACAGAGTGTCATAGTGTGGAATAGAGTAGAGCGGTGTAGAGGGGCATAGAGTGATTTGGAATAGTGCAGAGAAAAGAATCATACACAGGCGTGGTACAGAGTAGCATAGAGTACAGTGGCATAGAGTGGAGTAGCATAGAGTAAAGTACAGTGGAGTGGTGAAGAGTGGCTTAGCGAGGAGTAATGTAGAGTGGCTTAGAATAGAGTGGTGTGGTGTGATGTAGAGTGGAGTGAAGAGGTGAAGAGTAGATTTGAGGCGTGTAGAGTGGAGTGGCCTGGCTTGGAGTAGAATGGAGTGATATGGAGTAGTGTAGAGTGGAGTGGCATTGAATGGAGTGGCATAAAGTAGACTGGGTCAGAGTAGAGTGGTGTGCTTTAAAGTGGGTTAGAGTGGAGTGAAGTGGCATAAAGTAGAGAGGTATAGAGTGGAGTGGCATAGTTTTGAGTGGCATAGAGTAGAGTGTTGTAAAGTAGAGTGGCATAGAGTAGAGTGTTGTAGAGTAGAGTGGCATAAAGTAGAGTGGCGTAGAGTGGCAGAGTGGAATGGCATAGAGTGGAATGTCATAGAGTGGAATGGCATAGAGTGTAGTGGCAAAGAGTAGTGTGGAGTGGAGCTATAGAGAGGTATAGAATAGAGTGGCATACAGTGGCATAGAGTGGAGTGGCATAGAGTAGAATGGAGTGGCCAAGAGTAGAATAGCTAAGAGTTAAGTGGCGCAAAGTGACATAGAGAGATAAAGAGTGCTGTAGAGTAGAGTGAAGTAGAGTAGAGCAGCACACAGTGGTGTAGAGTGGAGCGACAGAGTAGAGTTGTAAAGAGTGACATGGAGTAGAGTGGTGTGGATTCGAGTGGTGTGGAGTGCTGTAGCATGGCATAGAGAGGAATGGCGTGGCATAGACTAGAGTGACATAAAGTGATATGGCATATAATGGAGTTGCATATAGTAGATGGAGTGGTGTAGATGGAGTGGTGTAGATTAGAGTGGCATAGAGTAGAATGTTGTGGAGTGGCTTAATGTGGAGTGGCACAGAGGAGCATAGAGTGGTGTAGAGTTTCATGGATTGGCAGAGAGTGGTGTGGAGTAGAGTGGCATAGAGTAGTGTAGAGTAGCGTAAAGTAGAATGGAGTGGAGTAGAGTGCATAGAGTTGATTGGTGTGGCATAGCGTAGAGAAAAGGGTCATTCAATAAAGTTGCATAGATTAGAGTGACAGACTGGAGTGGTGTAGAGTGGACTGGTACAGAGTCAAGTGGTGTGGAGTGACGTAGACTGGAGTGGCATATACTGGCATTGTGGGAAGTGGTGTAAGTTCCATAGAGTGCTATTGTGTGGAAAGGAGAGTCATGGAGTGGAGCATAGTAGAGTGAAGTGGAACTGAGTAAAGTGGCTTAGAGTACAGTGGAGTGGCCTACTTTAAAGTATCTTACAGTATAGTGGAGTGGTGTAGAGTAGAGTGTAGTGGCATAGGGTGGAGTAGCACAGACTGGCCTACAGAGGCGTGTTATAGAGTGGAGTGGCATAGGGTGGTGTGACAGAGGGGGAAGGAGTGGCATAGAGTAGAGTGGCATAAAGTGGAGTGGCAGAGAGTGATGCAAATTGTAGACTGGTGTATAGTGGAGTGGCATGGAGTAGATTGGCACAGAGTGGCATGGAGTGGAGTACCATTAAGTAGAGTGAAGTAGAGTGGAATGTTATAGAGTGGAGTTGTGTTGAGTGGCACAAAGTGACAGAGTGAAATTGACTAGAGTGGCATAGAGTAGCATGGAATTACATAGAGTGGCTTAGAGTGGAACAGAGTGGCATGGAGTAAGTGGTGTACAAAAGAGTGGAATACAGTGGAGTGTCACAGAGTAGAGTGGAGTAAAGTGGCATAGAGCGGCACAGAGTGAATTGGAGTGGCATAGAGTGAAGGGTTGTAGACTGGAGTGACATAGAGGAATTGAGTGCCATAGGGTGGAGTTAGATAGAGTGACATGGAGTCATGTATAGTGGAGTGGCATAGAGTGGAGTAGAATAGAGTTTAGTGGAGTGATGTGGAGTTGCACTGGGTATAGTAGAGTGGTGTAGACTGGAGTGGCATAGAGTGGCATTGGGTAGAAGGGCACAGAGTGACATAGAATCATTGTGTAGAATGGAGTGCCATGGAGTGGCATAAAGTGGAGTGGCATAGTGTGACGTAGATTGGAGTTGAGTGCCATGGAGTGGCATACAGTGGAGTGGAGTTGAGTGACATACAGTAGAGTGACCTAAAGTGGCATGTAGTGGCGTGAATGGTCATGGAGTGGAGTGGTATAGAGGAATGGAGTGGCATAGGGTGGAGTGATAGAGTGATATGGAGTCATGTCATGTATAGTGGAGTGGCGTAGAGTGGAGTAGCATAGAGTATAGGGGAGTGGAGTGGAGTTGCACTAGGTATAGTAGAGTGGCCTAGACTGGAGTGGCATAGAGTGGCATAGAGTGGCATTGTGTGGAATGGAGTGGCATAGAGTGCCATAGAGTGGAGTTGAGTGCCATGGAGTGGAATATAGTGGAGTGAAGTAGAGTGGCATACAGTGGAGTGGAGTAGAGTGGCCTAAAGTGGCATGGAGTGATGTGAAGCGTCATAGAGTGGAGTCTCATAGAGGACTGGAGTGGCGTAGAGTGGAGTGGCATAGAGTGACATGGAGTCATGTATAGTGGAGTGGTGTAGAGTGACATGGAGTCATATATAGTGGAGTGGTGTAGAGTGGAGTAGCACAGAGTATAGTGGAGTGGCATGGAGTTGCAATGTGTATAGTAGAGTGGTGTAGACTGGAGTGGCAAAGAGTGTCATTGGGTGGAATGGCATCGAGCATCATAGAGTGGCATTGTGAGGCATGGAGTGCTATGGAGTGCATTGGAGTGGCAGAGTGAAGTGGCTTAGAGTGTCATGGAGTGACATACAGTGGAGTGGCATAGAGTGAAGTGGCCTGAACTGGCATGGAGCAGTGTAGGGGGGCACAGAGTGGATTGGAGTGGCATATTGTAGAGTAAAGTGGCATGAAGTGGAGTGAAATAGGGTGACTTAGAGTACAGTAGAGTGGCAGGGAGTAGAGGGAAGTGTAGTAAGGTATAGCAGAGTGGTGTAGAGTTGAGTGGTGAAGAGTTGAGTGGAGTGGTCTAGAGTGGAGTGGCATAGAGTGGCATGGAGTGGTGTAGAGTGGAGTGGTGTATAATGGAGTGGTGTAGAGTGGAGTGGCATAAAGTATAGTGGAGTGGAATAGAGTGGAGTGGAATAGAGTGGAGTGACAGAGTGGAGTGACAGAGTGGAGTGACATAGATGGAGAGGCCTACAATAGAGTGAAATTAAGTGGAGTGGTATGAGTGAAGTAGAGTGGAGTGAAGAGGTGTAGAGTGGAAGGTTGAGGAGTAGAGTGAAGTGGAGTGGCACAGAGCAGCATAGAGTGGCACAGAGTGGAGATGCATAGAATATAATGGCTTGGAGTGGTTAATGTTGGTCAGGGTTTCATAAAGCAGAATGTAATAGAATGGCATGGTGTTGAGTAGAGGGGCATAGAGTGAAGTGGAAAGAGTAGAGTGGTTTGGTGTAAAGTGGCTTAGAACAGAGTGGTGTAGAATTGAGTGATGAAGGGACATTCAGTGGAGTGGCATAGAGCATAGTGACAAAGAGTGGTATGGAGTGGCATAAAGTAGAGTAGAGTGGCGTACAGTTTAGTGGCATAGAATGGAGTGAGACAGAGTGGGGTGACAGAGAGTGGAGTGGCCAAAACTGGAGTGGCACAAAGTGGAATAGAGTGGTGTAGAGTAGAGGTACATGGAGTAGAGTGAAAGAGAGTGGCAGGGAAGGGTATAGACTGGAGTGGCATAGAGTAGAGTGGAGTGGCATGGGGCAGTGGCATAGAGTAGAGTGGTGTAGAGTGGCATAAAGTAGAGTGGTGTGGATTAAGGTAGTGTGCAGTGGTGTAGTATGGCATAGAGTGGAATGAAGAGTCAGAGTGGAGTGGCATAGGATAGAGTGGCATAAAGTGGAGTGGCATATAGCCCAGTATAGTAACCAAGAGTGGAGTAGTGTAGAATGGCACAGAGTAGTATAGAGTGGTGTAAAGTGGCATGGAGTGGATTGGAGTGGCTTAGAGTGGACTGGCATAGAGCAGAGTGAAGGGTTGTACAGTGGAGTAGATTGGAGTAAAGTAGAGTGAGATAAGGTGGAGTGATGTGGAGTGATGTAAAATAGAGTGATGTGGACTGGAGTGTGGCAGAGTATTATTGTGTGGGGAGAAGCTGGATAGAGTGGCATAAAATAGAGTTGAGTAGAGTGAAGTGGCTAAGAGTGGTGCGTTTTAGAGTAGAGTGGCATAGAGGATAGCAGAGTGGTGTAGAGTGCAGTGGCATTAGTGGAGTGGCGTAGAGTAGAGTGGAGTGACAGAGTGGAGTGATGCAGAGTGGCGTGGAGTTGTGAAGAGTACAGTGGTGTAGAGTAGAGTGACAGAAAGTAGAGAGGCAGAGAGTAGAGTGGTGCTGAGTGGCATAGAGTAGAGTGGCGTGAAGTGAAGTGGCATATAGTGGAGTGTCATTGAGTGGCATAAAGTGGATTGGGGAAGTAGAGTGAAGGGCTGTGGAGTGGCATCGCATGGAGTGTAGTGATGTGGTATGAAGTGATGAAGAATGGGGTGATGTAGAGTGGAGTGGCATAGAACATAATGGGGTGGCGTGGATTGCCATAAAGTGTCAGTGTGTTGACTGGAGCACTGTGGAGTGGTATAGAGTGGAGCGGTGTATAGTGGAGTGGTGTAAAGTGGAGAGGCATAGAGCATAATGGAGCGACATAGAGTGGTGTAGAGTAGAGTGGAGTGACATAGATGAAGGGGCCTTAAATAGAGTGACATAGAGTGGCATGGAGTGATGCCGAGAGGAATGAAGAGGTGTAAAGTGGAGGGGTGAGAAGTGGCATAGACTAAAGTGGAGTGGCACAGAGTGGCATAGATCTGTGTAGAGTGGAGTGGCATAGAGTATAGTTGCCTGGAGTGGTTAGTATTGGGCAGAGTTTCATAAAGCAGAGTGGAGTAGAATGGCATGGCATTGAGTAGAGTAATGTAGAGTGGACTGGCTGAGGGTATAGTGGTGTGGTGTAAAGTGGCTTTGAACAGAGTGGTGTAGAGTGGAGAGGCAGACATTGGAGAGGCATAGAGTATAGAGAGAGTGGTATGGAGTGGCATAAAGTAGGGTAGAGTGATGTAGAGTAGAGTGGCATAGCATGGAGTAGCATATAGTGGAGTGCCATAGACTACAGTGGCATAGAGTAGAGTGGGGTATACTAGAGTGGCATAGGTTAGAGTGATGGAGAGTGGAGTGGCCAATACTGGAGTGTCATAAAGTGGCATAGAGTGATGTAGACTGGTGTAGAGTAAGGTTATGTGAAGTAGTGTGGAGTTGAATGAAGTACAATGGCATGGAGGGGCATAAAGTTGAGTGCATAGAGATGAGTGGGGTGGCAAAGAGGAGAGTGGCTTAGAGTGGAGTGGTGCAGAGTGGCATAAAGTAGAGAGGTGTGGATTAGAAGGGTGTACAGTGATGTAGAATGGCATAGAGTGAAGTGGCATAGAGTAGAGTGGTGTAGAATAGAATGGGATACAATGGAGTGGCATGTAGTACAGTGGAGTGGCATAGAGTGGCTTAGAGCAGTATACAGTGGCGTGAAGTGGCATGGAGTGGATTGGCATGGCTTGGAGTGGATGGAGTGGCATATAAATCAATCAAACTGCATTTGTAAAGAACAACACTGTCACCACTAGGTGTATCTGAGTGCTGTGTCTTCTCGATCTTGAGGTCTTGAGTCTCCTATGGAAGTTTGTCTGTGAGGGGGCTGTGCGGAGCTGGGGGGGAAGTTCATTCCAGGTCTTGGTAGCGATGCATAAGAAGGAGAGGCACTGCTCAGGCAGATGCAGGGGAGTGTGCGAAGACAAGTGAGGAAGAGCAGGTGTCTGGAGAGTTGGTGGAGCATAGTGAAGGGTTGTACAATGGAGTAGATTGGAGTAATGTGGAGTGGCATAGAGTGGAGTGATGTAGTGTGGAGTGGAGTAACACAAGGTGGAGTGGTGTGGACAAGAGAGCTGTAGACTATTATTGTGTGGAGAAAAGTTGCATAGAGTGGCATAAAGTAGAGTGGAGTAGACTTCAGTGAAGTGAAAATAGAGTGGAATGGTTTAGAGTAGAGCAGCATAGAAGATAGCAGAGAGGTGTAGAGTGAATGCAGTAGCATTGGTGGAGTGGCATAGAGTAGCATAGAGTAGAGTAGCATAGAGTGGAGTGACATAGAGTGGAGTGATGTAGAGTGACAAGGAGTGGCACAGGGTAGAGTGGTGTAGATTAGGGTGCAAAAAGTGGAGTGGCAGAGAGCAAAATTGTGTCTAGGGGCGCAGAGTAGAGTGGCATGGAGTGGTATATAGTGAAATGTCATTGAGTAGAGTGAAGGGCATGGTGTAGAATGGAGTGTTGAGTAGAGTGGTGTTGAATGGCATAAAGTGGATTGGATGCACATAGAGTGAAGGGCTGTGGAGTGGCATGGATTGGAGTGGCGTAGAGCATAATAGAGTGGTGTGGAGTGCCATAGAGTGTCATTGTGTTGAGTAGAGTGCTTTGGAGTGGCATAGTGTGGAATGGCATAAAATGGCATAGAGTCAAGTAGCATAGAGTGGCTTAGAGTGGTGTAGAGAGCCGTGGGAGGGCAGACAGTGGAGTGGAGTAGAGTGATGTAAAGTGGCACAGAGTGGCATAGAGGGGCATAGAGTGAAGTTGCATAGCGTGGAGCGGCATACTGTAGAGTGGAAATTCCTTGAGTGGCAAAGAGTAGAGTGGAGTGGCAGAGAGTAGAAGGGAGTGGGGTAGAGTAGATTGGACTTGTATTGAGTGATGTAGAGTGGAGTGGCATAGAGTGGAGTAGCATAGAGTGGCTTAGAGGGGTGTAGAGTACCATGGGGTGGCAGACAGTGGAGTGGAGTAGAGTGGCATAGAGTAAAGTGGCATAAAGCGGCATGGAGTGGCATAGACGGACTAGAGTGTCATAGTGTAGAGTGAAGTTGCATAAACTGGAGTGGCATACAGTAGAGTGGAATTTCCTGGAGTGGCATAGGGTAGAGTGGACTTGTATGATGTGGTGCAGAGTGGAGTGATGCAGAATGGTGTAGAGTGCAGTGCCATGGAGAGGAGTGAATTAGAGTAGAGTGGAGTGGCTTAGAATGGCATAGATTGCCATGGAGTGTCATAGAGTGTCATAGAGTGTCATAGAGTGGCATGGAGTAGAGTCACACTGATGGGCATAGAGTGGATTGAAGTGGCGTAGAGTGGAGTGGCATAAAGTGGAGTGGAATGGAGTGGTGTACAGTGAAGAGGCATAGAATAAAGGGGCATAGAATGGAATGTCCTAGAGTGCCATGGAAAGGCACAGAATGGCATGGAGTGGAATGGTGTGGAGTGGCATAGAGTAGAGTGGAGTGGCATTGAGTAGAGTGCCATAGAGTGGAGAAGAATGGCGTAGAGTGGAGTGGTGTAGAGTGAAGTGGTGTAGAGTTGCATTAAGTGGCATAAAGTGGAATGGTATAGAATGGTGTGGAATGATGTAGAATGGCATGGAGTAGTGTGGTGTAAATTGGGGTGACACAAAGTGGCATTATGTGGAGTGGCATAGAGTGCTTTAGAGTGGCATTGCGTAGAGTGGAATGGCACAGCGTTGAATGGTGCAGAGCTGAGTGGAGTAGCATAGAGCAGAGTGTCTTAGAGTAGTATATTTATGTGTGTAAGCAACTTAAATTAAGATCCCAAATTAAAATCAACATAAAGGTATGAGACCTAAAGAGATGGCGTGGCTGAAAGGTAACAAAAATAAGCATGCAGTGGAAAGCATCCTGAAGTTGTAAGTATGTTGTTAGTGTGGTATTTATACATTATAACAGCTTACTTCAACCCATGTCAAATGTAATTTTATTTATACAAGTAAGCCAAAAGATGTAGGCATGGATAAACAATATCCAAAACTGCATTTGGAAAACGAATAAACGAAAAAAGCATCATGATAACTAGAAACAGCGGGAGTGTCCTGAAACATGTACCTCAATCATGGTGCACTCAGTGGATGGACACTAATCAAATTGAATCAATCTGTGCTTGGTCCATGCTCCACCAAAAAGAAGTTATTGACTCCCGGCATATGCTTGTGAATTGGGAGCCAGCAAAGAATAGTGACATTGTAATCAACTAATGGTAAGCAATGGGAGGATGCCAAGCCCTTTACTGTAAACAATATGCCTTGCAAGTGAAAAAGCATGCCATACACGCACTGTGGCAGATGAAACCTAAGAAGCATTGCTAACTTACAAGTTGCTTCAAACTCAGCAGTTACAGATGTGGCTGACAATGTTACTTCTACTTTCAATGAGCAGGTAGCTAGTCTACAGACAGAAGCAGTACATGAAAAATATGCAAATGATCTGTGATACAGGCATTGATATCTTTAAACTTCTAGGTCAACCAAAGATGTCATGATTCTGTGAAATAGTTGTCTGTCTCATACCATCAAGGCACGACCACTTCCAAGAATGTTGTTCCTCCGCATGTAAGAACAAATTCACATTAATTCCTTACCACTGCATCACAGTAGATCCTGGAGTGCGACTTCGGACTAATGAAATTGTCCTTCATTTTCCTCACAGCACATGCATGACATTTATGAGAGAACTTGACTGCACACCTATAATAGTATGTGAATACTTGGAAGTGGAATCATAAATATGTGCCACGAAGAACAGAGATGATGAAAGCTGACCTAAGCACTAATATCCGCTTCAACAGCAACTAATTAATCTGAATGTGTGTCCCACAGGCCACACACTGCAGCTCATCTCAGTGCATTAAAACCTCTTGCATTAATCACCGAAGTTTATTCAACAAAATGCCAGTCTAACGAAAGTGACTTCTCCCACTCTTTGATCACTGATAAAATCACAGAATTGATCCCTTGTCAAACTCATGGCCCCTCAACAGCCTCCTTTTTTTTCTTCGTATTGTCTAATTGCATTCCAATGTGACTGTGATTTTCACCAATTCGAGTGAATTACAACATGCGCCTAACCTAATGAATATAAGTTAGGTAGGTTGGAGGAGATACACTCCAGTTCCTTCTTTCATGAACTGAACTATTTGTGCATAGGTCGAGCCACAAAATAAGTTTCTGGTCACAAAAAGGGGTCACAAATTGCGACCTCTTTTGCGACCAGAAATGAAAGAAACTGTCTCCAAAGCACTATCAAGACCCTTACTAATGAACCATACAAACTTAAGGCCTCATTCATTATGGTAAATATGTGTAAATGTACCTATGTGTACATTTACATTGATTGTTAGGTGTACGTTTTGCTATTCACCTTTCCAACTATACATTTCCACGTATAGGTATTCTTACATATCTCTAACCCTTCAGTTTAGACATCTAAAACAGAATTTACGAATGTTGAGTTGCTGCTAGTAGCTTTTCCCACACAGGAAGAGACCTCCATCACAGCAGGGGTGATTTCCATACTGCTAACTATTGACAAATATAATAAAGTTTATTGATTCTTATTTTAAGGTAAAATAAAAATGAAAATTAATTCAAAACAATTATTATTGAACTAGAACTAATAGAATAAACTGTAACACCTCGTTAATTCAACAAGTTAATAGATTTAAAAAATATATATATATCATTTAATTTATGAGTATTATTTTGCCAAAATCGGAATAAATTACCTTCACTAACGTTTTAATATGTAATATATAATTAGTAAATTGAATTTAAAGTTGTTTTTTTTGCATTCTTATTAAAAATTCGTTTTTTAAGTTTAATGTAATTGGGTTTTTTAAGTATTTTGTTTTATAAAGAATTATCATTTAATTTAATCTGGCTTGTTATATTAAAACAATTATATATGTGTTTGTGTGTTGTAGTAGCATGTCTCTCTGTAAACCCCTCCTTTCAATTCTCTAACCCGTTTTTATTTAGTAGTAAGTATTTCCGATTTTCGAGCCACTCCTCCGACATTTACTACGAAACTATAGGTGTGCGTTTGCAAAGATCGTGGCTGAGGTCTCTGCACAGAGAAATGGGAGTGGCTTAGGCAGAGGTTTGTGAATTTCATTTTCAAGTACATTAGTAGCACCACTCTAGTACCACTAAAATACTACACAACTCAGCTTGAGAATCAGGCCCATAGAACAGAAACATCCGGCCAGAAACCATAGAAGCCAAAATGCAACATTGCACGCAACACGCATTGGTAACATAATTTATGCAAAATAGAGGGCCTTATTCAGAGTTTGGCAAATGTGGGACACCCACAAAAAGTTATGTCCTATCTGAATTTTTGGAGCATAAGCCAGAATATTATTGAAGATACACTACAATTTCGAGTCATATAGTGAAAGTGAGACAGTGAGTGTGTGCATTCACGAAGACAGCGTCCAGAACTAGCAAATTCTAGAGAATGGCTCCTTAGGAAGATATTAAATTATATTAAATTAATTTAGGGAAGTGTCCAACTTGAGATGTACTGCCAGAGAAATAGCGCTTCGTGCACTATTTCTCTGGCATGGGTCTCGGGAACGGATGATTCATGTTCTTGGGAATTTAAAACGGTAAAGATAAATTCCTTTTTAAGACTTTTTCCAGAGACGCACATCTTATGCCGCTTATTTCGCCACGCCCCATGTAAGACTTTGTAAGTGATTCAGGGTGAGTGTCTCCGGGATCCGAGGACTCCAACTTCCAATTGGTTTTCCTCTTCCTGCATGCAGATTTGCATAAACTGCAAAGGGGCTGGCGTGAAGAATTTCAATCGGATTATTTAAATTCCACCTGGGTCAAGCGCCCTACAAATGGATGAATGAACACAAATCACGTTTTATTTATACTTCTCGGGTTCAGTCAATGGTCAGAGCTAGACGGGTTTTATGATCGCCCTTCGGCAGCAGGGACAGACAGTGACAAACGAGCTAGACACAGGTAATCAAGCACTGGTGCTTAACAGATAAGCGCTGCCACGGCATTGTAAGAAGTGTCTGACAGCAGACGGAAATGGGCCGAGGTGCGCCACATGTTGTGAGGCTGAAGTGGCCGGGAAGGTAATTAGGAGATTAGCTTGTGGCTGGGCTGGAAGGGGTGGTTTGAAAAGGAAGCATTTTCAATGCTAGTCCGCAAGGACAATATCGAGGGCCCTTTGGCAGACAGCAATGGAAAGTAGAATAGGCGCCATAAGCAGTGTGGCTGAGGGCTTGAATATAAACACTCAATAAACAGATTTAGCCAAGAGAAAATGAGGTACATAGTGCAATTTTGTGGCTTTGTTACGCAACAGTCGGGCTCACTCGACACACAAGCAAACGTTGAGATTTGGGTGTCGATTTCAAGGGAGGTGTTAAGTGTTGGGGTAGTTACTACACTGGAAAAATCCAACTCTTTGTGGTAGGGGATTTACAGGGTGAGGTAAATATGTTCATTTCTGATGTTATCTCTGGGACATGAGTAATGAGGAATAACGTTGATTTTTTCCCCCTCACGAGAGTAAGAGTGTACTACAATATCTCATATTTTTCACCTAACACATTTACGGCAGGTTTGATCTTCTGAAATTCACCATAGGAAAAATGTGGGGTGTGGCATTTACCACTGTATTTAGAATTCAGTCTTCGAGCAAAATCGAATTTACCAGTCCATTCATAATGAGAGCTCCCGATGGTCATTTAGAGTTTGGTGGCACAAGAACAGCCCCAAAATTAGCAGTGCTCCGACCCCACCAAAGTCATTGTTCCTGTGCCCCAGTTAGAGGTGGGGGAGAAGTGCATATCCATCACTTGAGCCTCAGCCGACCGTGGGTGTAAACCCTTGACCCAGTGGTCCATTTACTTCTAGGCATCTGGGTCACAGTGGCAATCGCTCCACCCATTTAAGGCATGGGCATCCAAGGAAGGAAAATGTTAAAATGTCCCTGGAATGTTCTCCCTATTCAATCAGGACATCTGCCTATTGCTTGGCAGCAGCAACCCCTATTTTGAGGGTTTGGCCCTGCTAAGCAAAGGAGAGTGCTGAGCAGGCCATTTCAAAAGGGCGGAAACTGGGCATTAATCAATAATGAAAGTTTAAACAGCTCATAGGCGAAAGCTTTCATAGAGAGATATCTGCCAAGCTGACAGAAATGTCTAAATATGGTTGGTGCTCCGTCCTGAGGGCAAAGACCAGTGCCTGTGACATCCACTAAACTTTAAATCCTTAGTCTTTCGGTTCCCCTAGGATGTGGTGCAGCCAGGGGTGTATATTCAGGGGCCAGTATCTGGTGTCAGCTCCACCCCCAACCCTAAGAAATTCATCCATTGGGTGGTAGTTTTCAGCTATTAGAAGGAAAGGCCTCCTTCCAATACAGCGAGGATGTCACTTTCCTGGGCCACTCTGCCCCGTATGTAGCACCATAGCACAAGAAAATCACTCCCTCCACACACAGGCAAAGTGGCCAAAATGGCCAGCACCTGCCCTGAAACATGTGGTGAGAGCACAAATAATGAAAACTGGATTGCATGCCACTGTTTTGCAATGGATACATTAAATGCACTGGAATTCTGTACGTTTTGTATTTAGGCAAAACCTTTCACCCAGTCCGCCACACCCACTCCATAAATAGACCTTGATGTGCCTTTAGGCAAGTTTGTGTGCCAATTGATTAAGGTACTGCATTGGCTTAACTCCTTCTGCTCAGGTTTTTCTATTTAATTATTATTCTACAGCATTGCACATGGCGCCAACGTGAGATTTGTAAAATTAAATTAGACTCTCTCTAGGTATTAAATGATCTATGATAAAAGAGCCACGCTCAGGTGCAGACACGCTTCCTGTATCCCATATCAGGTCTCTACCAAATACATATAATTTGACTACTTTGTATATCACGATGTTTCTGTAAAATACAATTTCGTCCAGGAGTAGGTTCAGGAGAACGCACATAATCGGCACATAAGAAACTAGACCATGTTTAAAATGGCGCCCTAGAAGCAATTAATTAAAGCTGGCAAAAGTCCTGTAATAAATTTCAAGGAAGATTCAATGAGCTATTAGGAGCTGCCAAAAGTCCAGGTTCAGCTTCACTGGACGTTGCTCTAGTGCAAGCCAAAGATCTTCTTTTCTGAATGAAGAATACATTCTGATGCCAATTATCACTTACTGATTCAGCATCTTTAATAAGTTTCAGCAGAAGAAGTAAGTGAAGAAGATGAAGGCTACTATATTTGACAGAGACCAAAAATAATGCATCTTGGTCACTTTACTCTATGGGTGTGCGAACTGGGTAGTGTGTTTTTATCACACCGTAGATGCTTATTTCTTCAGTTGTTTCATTCCATAGCTCAATGGAGAAAAGACTCCAGCCTTCTAAGTCCTGACTTCCCTATCAAACAAGGTGTGTTTGTTAGTTATGACTGAGTGTGACGATTAAACGTAGGTTGGAACAGAGGAAGAGTACTGCACGTAATATACGCTTCTCCAATGACCTACAATGGCTGTTGATCATATAACTGATACAAGTTGAGGCAATTAGGAAAGTTACCTGTAACCTGTGCTCTAATGTAAGTATTAGCTAAGTATTCATGATGCTAGCTGCATTCAGCCCAGATCTTCATATTTCAGAAATCAATTTAATTTCAGTAGCCTGTTGGAAATGCATGTTGCTCATCCCAGCGGTGACATGAGACACCTTGCTTGCGAGAAGGGTCTAATGGTTTCCTAATAAACAGGATCTATATTTTGTTCTATACTGTTCTTACTGAATTACTTCATATATGAACAAGCTACATACTGTAATACTCAACAACAGTGAGCTTTAAGACCTGGCATAAAAGGCACACGAGTCTAAGTTTGTAGCTAACCATTTATTATGTATCTCGCACCGTCCTTACCATCTCTTTCCGCTCTTCCGCTGCAGCTGTGGACGCCCTTTATAGGAGTCACTGACTGTAAACTAGCATAGTGTGCATTTCTTCTAATGCACAATACATGGCATCATCACCTTTATACGCAGCATCACCTTTGGAGGGTTCCTTTCAGAGTTGATACATTGTACAGAGATTGTTCCAACAGCTTCAGTGTGCTAGGTTGACTGACTTAGAGATGTATTCAGAAAGATGACAAATTAAAGGATCGGGTAGTGAGGTAAAGAGGCTTGGTCTGTGCGGATTGCAATACATGTGCGTTGATCTATGCACTGAACCATCTTCTGGATCAAGTATGTTTGCTCAAGCGATGGGTGATTCACCCATACAGGACCTATGGAGGATGAATTGCAATAACAACATCAAGCACAGACTACATGCACAGTAAAGCTAAGGAAAGGCGATAGGGGCCTGGAACTACAGGAAAAAGAGAGTCATTGGATTATCTGCCTGGACAGTAAAACAAATGGATTGACGTTCGATACCTTAATAGTAAAACCGAATCTCACTTCTCACTGAACCGTCTGGTGACATTTAACAGAGACCATTAATAATAATAGACTCAGTCCCATCAAACCCTCCATCTCCCCCTTTTTGTTAGCACATTAATAACATACCACAAATCAAATGGATATATTATGATGTATGTACCAATAGACTTCTTTTGTGATGGCACATCTATGTAGTAAACCATTGATCTAATTGTGAGAACATACAACGAGGCCACGACAAAAACCCATAATTAAATCAGCATGTACTCTGGAATATGTGCTCCCATTATGACTGTCTAATGACGCATCCATTGTACCTCTTTAGACTAAAGTATTGATAAATATCTGACTATAGCTTATGTAGAAACTTTCAGGTACTATGAAATTTGTGCGCCCAAAACTGTAATATCATTGTGCTGTTGTAAAATGCACTCATGTCAATGATATTAAAACAAACTCCTAATGCTACAATACCATCAAAGCAAAACAATAATCAATAGATTTGTGTGTGAGGGCAGTCAATGCTTAATTTGTAATAAAATGAGTGACGGTACCCGAACTCCGCTCAGAAGTCTGTAGCTGGTGCAATTTAACGTTGATGCACCAAATACAAAGGCTGGTAGTCTTAGACCACCTCAAACCTCTTTAATGTATTTCAAGGCACTCCTTCACCCTTTACCTCAATTTTACAGGATCCTACTTTTTCCCATTGTGACTGTTTTTCTGTCTTTCTCTTCCTCCATCTTTCTGAGTTGTGTTTTCCCCTCTCTTGCTCTCAGTATATATCTGATGTGGGAAAATATGTGCTAGTCTCGAAAAATAAGTGCCTGTGGCCAAATTAACAATGTGGTCAAATTAAGCCTACATTATTATTAACACTGCATCATAACATTGCTTTATTCTGAAATATAATAATACATATAGTCACTCTTCAACAGACCGGGAAAGACTAGCCAATGGCAAACACACAACCCACTCTTTTATTACGACAAGCAGATTCCTTCTTTATATGTACATGCAGACTGGCCCATTTCACTTAGCTAATAATGAACTATCTAAAGCAGCGCCCCATGCACATATTTACATGCTGCTCACATGATCCGATAACAAATGCTGGAAACGCACCATTACCCCTTCTGCCCCACCATAAAATTTCCATGCTGATACAAACAGCATCCTGACAAGGATATAGATCCATGGCCATCCTTCTAAGACGCATTGCAATGCTAACTTTGCTTCCTGCCTGCAATATACTTATTTATAGGAATTTTCAATCAGCCCTCTTCATCTATTGGTCTGTTGTTCTCATTCAAATTTTTCTCCTGCCCACTTTAGCATACAGCATGAGGGTATGGGTCAACCCAATTCAGCCATTCACTCTGAGAAGCGACACTATGCTCTTTCACAAGGAGCACATCCACACACAAAGTAGTTTCGTTCAGTGCCAGGGACTACTACAGCAATGTGTCCTTTTTGAGACCAAAAATATTTCTGCTTTTAGACACAACAATGTATGACAAAAAACATTGATAGATTATGAGAAAAGTGAGTCAGCATAGCCTACAGTTGAGAATATTCACTCTGTGAACTTGGGTGCATTTTATAGAATTCCTGGAAATCTGTAGTTTTGTGCAATTTTTCGATTAGGTTCCAGCTCAAATTTACACACAATTGGCCAGATGCCAACCACTAGCAGATGTTCTCCAAGGTCTTAATTGCTCCGCTATTAAGATGCCCATTTCAGAGGTCTTTAAACAGCACTGGGTAATATCCTCTCGTCAAACCTGGACGCACTGAACTTTAAGACCTGTGTCATACCTGAAAGACTCTTTGACAGTCGAACTTCAAAGTTTACAAATACAGCATAATTGATCAATCTCAAGCATGTTTTCTGTTAAATTCACCACAGAACCAAGGCTGATCATACCAGTATCCCACTAAACTCTGATGTTTCCGAGGTCCATGTGTGAGTAACCTGTCCAATCTAGGTTTTTACATTGCATTCTGGAAATTGTGGTTCAGTTTATCCAATTATCAAACCAAGACTGCAAGTCACAGAATGCAAAGGAGAACGGCAGGAATGGATGTGCTAATCAAGCACAGACTTGAGAAACTTGAAATCCTTGCTCTTATAATACCTGAAATGAACACAAGGGCAAGCACATTTTTGCTTGAATTACTTATATTTGAAACCACTCAAACGGTAGCTCTATCATCAAAATCCCATTACAGTCTGTGGAGGAACTCCTTCATGGTTGATACTTTTGAAGTTTCTGTTTAATAAACACCCAACACCTGCTGTCTCTTACATGGTCTTTTGAACATTATTTCTGATAATTAGGCCGATAACAAGAAGATATTACTTAAACTAAATGAAGAGGAAGCTGGGATCTCCTGCTTCAAATGGGTAGGTCTCTGAACAGTCACATTGTTAGTGAAGCTCAATTCAGGAGAAAAAGAGTTGATCATCTTTAGGGCTGAAGCGAAGAATAGATCCAGGAAGTCTATGGCCATGAGCAGACCCTCTGTTTTTCTGTCCTTGTCAGTGGGTAAACTGGGTGTCTTCATGCACTCAAAAGAATTTGTGATGACTACTGCGAAGAGAGTAGCGAAAATCTTCTGGCTTCACCTACAACCACTGCAGAGCTTTTCCTCAATGTGTTCTATGTTGTGAATCTCTGCTTGGACTTCCCCAGTGGGTTCTAGATTCCAGAATGCAACGAGCCACGTTCTCTTAGGCACACATGAAAAGCTTGAAATGCCATTGGCCTCTCTTCCTCAAAGAGAGGCTAGGCTTGGCTTGACGGGGAAGGAAACCCTCTCTGTCCATGCAACAGCACCAGCACTATGTAACAGTCTGCCATCTACTTTAAGGAACAATTATGACCATCTTTGAATTTGAAAAGAGTATGCAAGGCAAATTTGTCTTGTGCTTGTTGTGATAAAGACAGCACCAGAAAACCACTCATTCTGTGGCTGTACTCTACAAATACTTGATCCATACAGTAACGTAACGCAAAATGCAATACTGTCACACCACAACACATCAGATTGGATCCGATCTATGACTGCTTAATAACACCTGTGCATTAGTACTAAAAGTCTTAGGACCAGCTACATGAATAGAGCGCTTCCTCACAGACTTACCATCCTAATAAAATGTGTTAAGGCAGTATATTTTGATCGTCTCCACTAAGTGGCCCTGTTTTTCAAAAATCCATATTAGCAGGCAGGAAGTGCCCCATCAGTAAAATGATATTCTGCCTGGAGCACCAAACATCTTTGCTATCTAAGCAGGATGTGAGTGGAGATGTAGTGTAGAAAGGCTGCATCACATCTCACATGGAGATGACAAAAACACATCTTAGCCCAGACCTCTCTTTCCACCATGTAGTGCGGAAACTGCCTTATTTGTTTTGAGTGAAGTCATTTGTCTGGTTACTCTGTATTTTACGATCCTGTTACTGTTGGGTGATTCTCTCCTCGCCACTTTCTGTACAGGAGCTCTATTTCTTGTTTATAAGAAGTATAACAATACGAGCAATTCAACAGTTGGCCTTCATATGCGATCTTTGCCGAATTGGGTAATCTGTTGAAAGGCACAAAGCCACATCGAGGCTTTCACACTGTCGCTATTATTTGTAATTGCAGCAATATTTGATTCCATTGTACACTCGATGGATGTTATTTTCAGACATTCTGGGGCAGATTCGCTAACGATTTCCCATGACGCGAATGTGCATTAACGTGCATTCACAATTAGTATAGTGCACGGGTCCTCTATATCTAAAACATACTAACTCTATGACGTCATCACGTTAGGTGGAATCTACCAGACCGACTAAAAGCAAATAATGTTAAACTTGGTGACGTCACAATAACAACAACCCAGCTGAGCCCTTTTCAGCGACTAACCCAATAACAGACTGATTCCTGAAACCCAAGCGTTTTGCTGCATCGCTGGCCCTCAAGACGAGTGAAGTGCTTAGATATCAGTGAAACCATTAGGGAGCGCTACTCTATGCTGCTAAGTAAAATGGAACGAGGCAATCCCTTCTCCGTGGTCCATGCTGTCTAAAATGTGAACACAATTCATTAATGGCAATCACACCAGGGAGTGTCGACAGGTCTTAGCAGCTCGAGAATATTTGGGCAACAACACATCAAACTAGAAGGGCCGGCCTGGGGGCCAGAAGCTACCCTGGTAAAAATGCTAAACCGTCTCCTCGTGCTCTTTCTCTCTTTCCATCCATTTGAAAGTAATTTCAAAGCGTATCGCTTTTGTATATACATTCTACAAAAGCCATATGGGATCATCTTTCAAATTCGATCCTTTCATTTTGCCTTTTCCCTCTACCCTACTAGCCGTTCGGTTTTTCCTGTTACCCCTCTCCCTCTTATATCACATCGTCCACATTTCTGGTCTGCTCTCTGCAGTCTAACACCCCAAGAGCAGCATCAGGTGTGATGGCATGTCCAACACGACATGCTTTGGCTTCCACTATACCATCCTCCCTCTCACAATCTTTCAAACTTCTTTTGTTGTTCCTCAATACACATGGAAGCCATAGATCAGATTCCACACACTGACCAGAGACCTCTGCTCGGCCAGCCTTCTGCTAGCTGACATCCCCCCGTATCTTCAGAGCTCGAGTCGGAGGTTGAACTTTCTAGTACCCAGCTCCTAAAACCTGGAAGGACCTCCCCATGCACCTCATTGCTGCTAGCTCTGTCGTTACCTTTTGCAAGAAAGTCAAAACCTGGCTTTTTAACTACGTTCCAATCAGGCTCTTGTTCATCTACTTCTTTGGGAGGCAGGGTACCCTCCTAGGTGATACACGTGCTATACAAACACATGTAACATAACACGATAAACATCAAAGCACCCAAGAGGACTTCACATCTCAGAAGTAAAAGGGAACTCTGCCAGGTAACAAAGCAGAAAGCCAGACTTTGAGACACTGAAGCCAGAAGTCAAGTACCCTCCTGAACCATTAACGTTTTACTTCCGGTGGGTCTCAATGCAGGAACTTTTGCCACCCTTCATCTGGGTGCCTGGTGACCAGGAGACAACTCACAAACTTTATTAAAAGATTTCTATTAGGACTTGGCTCCTCTGCACTCACTTCAATGCACTGCCTGCAGGACGGACAATCCGCTTGGCTAAGACTGTGGCAATACCTAATCACTTTTTTTCCCACCAGGAAAATATACTACTGTACTAGTGGTTGTACACCCCAACGAAATATGGGGGTGTTCCCTTTTTCACATCTACTTGATAAACTTATATCAGCTTTTTTGTCTCGTACTGTAGACTTGTGAATTAGGTGAGATAAATAATTGTAAAGTTTTGTAGGTGTTCCCCTGCTCCACACCCCTCCCACATCGTAATGGCCAGAGCTTCCAACTTTGGAGCTGGAGTACTAGTTTTGTGTTTCGGTGTCGACTCAACACCCTGTGATCCTGGGCAAATCACTTAGGGGCTCATTACGAGTTTGGCTGTCGGACGAGCCGACTGCCAAACTCATGGGGATAAGGTGGCTATCAACCCGGCTGCCTCACCCATCATCGTGTTATGATGTTCCCATCGGGCTGACAGGCAGGAATATCATATTACGACATTCCCGCCAGTCAGCCAGGTGGGAACAGTGCTATGGTATTGGTCTCAGCTCCCTTAAGGGAGCCGCGAACAATACCAGAGCACTACAGCACCATTGGAATGCGCATGGTCTGCAAATAGGGGGGTCCCCGCCATAAAAAGGCTGGCAGAAACTGGACTCGTGATCAGTGGCGGCGCTGAACTCAGAGTCACCATGGCTGACCTTGACTCTGACTGCCGTCAGCCCATCGGGAACTATGTTCCTGGCAGGGATGGCAGTCCCCTGGTGCTCCGACTACCAGGGTAGTAATGTGACGGTCAGACCACCTGGAGTTCAGCGGTCCAACCGCCACCGCGGCATTGGCGGTCCTAGGACCACCAATGTTATAACCGCCAATGTTGTAATGAGGCCCTTAATCTCCCCGTGCCTACCACAAATGAATATGTCCTTGTGTAACATAACCGGAGCTTATGTAAAGCACTCGAATACCTTCGGTTCGAGTTTACACTATATAAAACCGCAAAAAAATACCTTTCCTCCTGTCCCCCGCAGACCTTCTCACTGTGCGAGAGGTGGATGTTCTGTATACGAAGTTCAATTTGCAGGTATATGTGCATAGACCTGCTTCTGTGACCCAGGGGACGTCACTTATGACCAGATGATTCGTTTTGTATGGCTTAATTGAAGGTGGGCCAAAAAATCGGTACCGGTCCTCTGTCTTTTAAAAGCATTCTAGAGTCTATGTCCCAAACAAAAGGATGTAAACTCAGACTGATCCCTATATGAAGATGTATTTTGTCATTGAAGAAATTACTACAATGAATCTTTCCTTCCCAATTAAAGCATAATAAAACAAACACAGAGACACACAATAAAAACATGTCAAAAAGAGCTATATGCAAATGTACTGCACTAGACATTCCATACCCATTACAGTCAAGAGCTGTTTGTTTAAAATAGTCTCTTTTACCACATGTGTTTGATTACCTTCTAGCAAAGTGACAGGCATCAACTGATGGTAGAATGCTGGCCAAGCTATACAGCAAGTCAAAAATAACATGAACAAAATTGCTTACTGCAATTTCTCTTTCCAACAAGAGAATTTTATTGCACCAGAGTTCAACAGGTCTAACATTCAGAAAATGTCTGACACAATGACTGAAGGTACTTTTTGTGTCACTTATTCTTTCAGAAGCGAGGGCAAAAAGGATGCAAAGTGTGAAACAGCTGCAGTGCAACCAGTGAGCAACAACATAAATGGTGAGCTGAAATATGAGGTTACAGGGACATTATAGTTAGGAAATAAAAAAAAATAGAAATTCACTAAAAAAACCAAAGGTAACAGGGATGTTATGGCTAAGCTCACATTTTAAATGTACAAAACCGTAGAAATTCACCACTTATAGTTAGAGTTACCACAAGTAACTCTAACTCATACACTAAGATAACTATAACATGCCCCCGCCATAATGCTACAACATCCCTGTACTCTTTGTTTTTTTAAATTAAATTCCTATGTTTTGTTTAAATTCTCTTTCCTAACTATAACATACCTCTAACCTTTGCTTTTTTCAAGGAATTTCTATGTTTTTTTTTCATTTAGTAATTTTCATTACTATACGTTAATCCAACCACTGCCTGGCTGCACCACCTACAAGCACCCAACCATGCACGGCCTTCGCCCGTGTGCTGTGGAGGTTGCCCGCAAGACCTGGCCTGCAGCCAGACCCTGCGGCCAACCCCCTAAGCACCCAAACCAAAGCTGTGCACAGCCCTTTTGCCGTGCATGGCGGAACTTGGCCACAGCCTCTCTGGGTGTCAGCATAGGTGTAAGAGGATGTATCTGGGGGTGAGAGTAGCTGTGAGAGTGTCTGGTTGTGAGAGTGCATACATCAGTGTTTTAGTGGGTGCATCAGTGTGTGCTTTGGTCTGTGGGTGGGTGTATGAGGCTGTCAGTGGGGCTGTCAGTGGGTGCACAAGGCTCTGAGTAGGTCTGTGAGTGGGTGCGTGAGTGTCTGAGTGGGTCTGTGAGTGGGTGCGCGCCTAAGTGGGACTGTGAGTAGGAGAAATTGATTATAAGGGAGACAGAGAGAAAGAGAGAAAGAAAGTGAGAGGGAGAGAGATAGAGGGTTTTTTAGGCTTTGATGTATGATATGCTTTGAATGAGATATTTCTGTATAATTTAAAAACAATGTATCTGTCAGTTTTAAAAAGTAAAAAAATTTGTACTTTTGGAAAACAAATAAAAGAGGGAAGCAAGTCCGGCTGGACTCAAACCCTGAGTGCTCAATGTAAAGGTGCTATTGCTTGCTTTAAAAATCATTTTTAGCTCTATATGGGCTCTCTGGGACCACAAGGGAGCCCCCGAGGGCTTGCTTCTTATTTGATGGCTTTCCTTCCTTTTCTTGCATTTGTCCAACTTATACTCTCCCTCACCAAGGACCCCGCCAGCGCCAAGACCAACCTACAAGAGGGTATGAAGGACGTCGCAGATTGGATGAGGCTCAGCCGCCTAAAGCTGAACTCTGAAAAAACGGAAGTCCTCATCCTCGGCAACACCCCGTCCGCCTGGGACGACTCCTGGTGGCCCACGGCCCTCGGCACCGCACCGACCCCCACAGATCACGCCCGCAACCTCGGCTTCATCTTGGACCCTCTTTTCACCATGACCAAGCAAGTCAACGCCGTGTCCTCCGCCTGCTTCCTCACCCTCCGCATGCTCCGCAAGATCTTCCGCTGGATCCCCGCCGACACAAGAAAAACCGTGACCCGACGCCCTCGTCACGAGCTGCCTGGACTACGGCAACACCCTCTACGCCGGGACCACAGCCAAACTCCAAAATCGCCTGCAACGCATTCAAAACGCCTCGGCACGCCTCATCCTCGACGTACCCCGCAGCAGCCACATCTCCGCACACCTGAGACACCTGCATTGGCTCCCAGTCAGCAAAAGGATCACCTTCCGACTTCTCACCCACGCACACAAAGCCCTCCACGACAAGGGACCGGAATACCTCAACAGACGCCTCAGCTTCTACGTCCCCACCCGCCTCCTCCGCTCCTCTGGCCTCGCACTCGCTGCTGTCCCTCGCATCCGCCGCTCCACGGCGGGTGGGAGATCTTTCTCCTTCCTGGCGGCCAAGACCTGGAACTCCAACCCCACCAGCCTCAGGACCACCCAGGACCACTCCACTTTCCGGAGACTCCTAAAGACCTGGCTGTTCGAGCAGCGATAACCCCCCTTTTTCCCCTAGCGCCTTGAGACCCGCACAGGTGAGTAGCGCGCTTTATAAATGTTAATGATTTGATTCCTTCCCCTGGAAGATAGGTTCTTTGCCATCTTTTTGATTGGATGACTGATATAGTTCCACTGTGATCATTCAGGGAAATATGGGCGTAATTATGAGTGTCCTCAGACCTCCACACTCGCGGTGGTTGTCAGACCAGCATGGTTGTGGCGGTCCAACCGTCACAGTACGAAGTTGGCAGGCAGCCCCGCCAACCTACCGGTGTCTCCCGTGGGATCAGAAATCCCAATGGGTTGACAGTGGTGCAGGTTGGAATCAGCCAGGGTGGTACTGAACTCATCGCCACTCTGCTGATTATAACCTGGTTCTCTTCCAGCCTTTTCATGGTGGTTTCACCACCATGAAAAGGCTAGCAGAGAACAGGTGGAAGGGGCCACAGGGGGGCCGCTGAACTGCTCATGTCCATGCGCATCCTCCTGCCCAGCACCCTCATAATGCGCCCTGAACTGCTCATGTCCATGCGCATCCTCCTGCCCAGCACCCTCATAATGCGCACTGTCTGCTGTGCGGACAATGTGCATTACAAGGGTGCTGGTGCCCCCTGCGGGTGGCAGCATTGACATCAGCTCGATTACGAGCCGGAAACAATGCTGCTGCCACTTTCTAGCTGGGCTGACCAGTCAACCCGGCAAGAAAGTCTTAGTGAGGCAGGCGGGGAGGTAGCCAGCATGGTGGAAGCCACCCCATTGGGAGTTTTCCAGACGGGTGTCCCCGTCTGCCAAACTCATAATCGGGCCCTATGTTTGTTTTCGCTTTTAACACTCCAGGAGAGTTAAATTGATTTTGTACTTTCTTACCTGTGTCCTGCTTCCCGTCTCACAACCCTGCTCCCCGTGTCTCCATGTCCCTCTCTCCATCTCATTTGTTGCTTCCCTCAACTTTCCACTCTGCTTTTTGATCATTTTCCCTCTCCATTGTGTCTTGTTTTCTAATCCACTGTCCCACCTCCTCCATTGCTCTCCCCACTCTGCTCCCCATTATTCTTGCTGTTGAGGATCATTTACATGTTATTTGTTTTTTGGAAGGACCAGGAACTGCAACCTGCTGCAGGATCACTCCTTTCTGAAAGTGTGTTACATGCATATTTAACTTTCAGACTGGATCTAGTTCATTGTGAATCTAACTAAATGAAACATGCCTATATCTAATGGAGTATTGTTTTATTAATTAACAGTCTAAAGCTATTTTTTGTATATGTTTATTTCTTTTTGAGGGAACATTTGCATGGAAGACTGCTGCATGTACTTAACTTCTTCTGAATTTGTGCTTTCAGAAATGAAAGATGTTCATCTCCATTTTTAGGTTTCACCTACAGACAGTTAGCAAGTACCAACTCCTACTTTCCTGAAAGTAACTCATATTCATTTTTATCTCCCTCTTGCTCCAGCTTACCTCCCACTCCAATCCCCTTCTTTTTAACTTGCCACTCCACACGTTTCTCCCCAATCTGTCTATGCCTTTAAAATTAATCTTTGAAGGACATGAAAACTAACACCTTAGTACCATACAAACAATAACAAGGGCCTTGTTCAGGGATAACTGGAAGTACCAGTGGTTACCCCTTTGTTGCTCCCTGAAACTCTAGCTAACTGATTTGCATCTTCTGAAGTTTAACATATTTCACTCCTGACCTCCTAAAAGTAAGCATTTCGTTTTTGCTAGTGTTGGTAGTTAATTCTGCCAGTGGTCAATCACAGGTTATTTCTCATTTAATAATAGAAAACTTTGATTACTTCCTCATCTCCTTACTTGTCCCATTCCTTACATGATAGGGGTATGCCATGCCTCCCCCAGACAGGCACCCCATGTACGAAGCTCTCTTTTCTAAACAAATTCCAGGAGAAAAGACGTTACCACCATCTCTTGGCGTGTTACATGTTTCATGCCGCATATGAAAGCAAACTGGTGCCGGCATCACTTCTGTTTGTTATTGTGCTGCTCTTCAGGCAGATTCCCCTTGCTCAAGAAGGCCTGAAATTTCTCCTTTCAAACAAGGAACAGACTGTGATGCTTTGGCTCGTGTCTAAATGGTGACGGTGGGGTTTGAGTCCATGCCACATCCTGCTTCATTTTAGGTGGATTGCTGAAACCCACATTATTGAGGCCTCAGTCCTCAAATATTGAGTTTGTCTTTCTCTGTGGATTGTGACTTACCTATGTGCCCTTCTATTTGTGATACATAAATGCAGCACCTAAACTAATATGGTATCTAAATATAGAGTTCACATACTCAGAGTAGGAACTAAAACATATTGTGGTACTAAAGATCAAGAGTATATATATATATATATATATATATATATATATATATATATATATATATATACACATATTTCCAAGTATTTAAGAATATAATAACTTTAAAAATAATTAATTTTATATATATGAAGAAAGGTAAATATCTTTTTATAGAATACCTACAAATACATTTGGAAAGCATAATATGTCACAAAATAAAATTATTTATTACAAAATTATAACAAAAGCCAATGATTACAAACATTTTTAAACAATATAAACATATAAAATATTTTAATTACTGAATCAAAATTACATTTTAAGAACACAATAATAACACTAAAGAGAGCTACAATAAAAACATAAGCAACATTCAAAAACACTAAAATAGAAAAAGTAATAGAATTATTAAAAAATGAAATATCTCCAACAAGTGGCAAGTATGTTTTAAATGCACCAACAAAATTAATAAGCATAAACAGTTTAAAAGGAATATCAAACTAATAACCGTCATTAAACTAAAAATGAAACAGAAAATATAAATAAAACAAAATTAAGATTCCAAATTCAATAACATTTTTAAAACATTGTATTTTGATAAATAAATTTACCACTCCCTCTTCAACCTAAAAAATAGTGGGAAAACTATCCCATATCAGAAGGATAACAATTGCTACTCCCACTCCAACCTAAGCAACAGCAGGGAAGCACTAGACTTTGGAGAGGTCAAGTTTATTATTTCCACTTCACCATAACCGACTGTAGGGAAAGCTTTGGGCTCTGGCCTAGGGGTTCATATTTACTATTCCCACTCCAATCTAAACAACATTGGGGAAAATGTTGGACTAATATCTATTATTCCACGTCCAACACAAGCAACAGTAGGTAGTTGACTTTAGAGGGATATAATTTACTATTCCCACTCCAATCTAAGAAATATTAGAAAAAAAAATGGAACTCAAGGGGAGTCAGGTTTTCTATGTCTGCTCCAACCTAAACAACAGAGGGAAAAGCAATGGACTTTGGCAGGGTGAGATTTACATTTTGCAGTGCTGGAATTTGGAGGGCTTCATTTTACTATTCCCAATTCAAATTTAGCAACAGTTGGGGAACGCTTTCGACTTTGCGGAGGTGGGAAGATTAGATTTAACCTTCTGACTTCAACCTAAACAACAGTAGGGAAAGTGTTGGAAAAAGTACAATGATTATTATAAAATATATTTGAAAATCACAACATTCAAAACTAAATAAAAAAAAACATAAAACAGGTAAATTCCTATTTTCTGTATAGAACTGTTTCCATACACCACCAAAACCTCTACCAAACTACTTTAAATAATTTTAAAAGTTACCTATTAAAAAAAGAATACCATTGTAAATATTATTTACCAATTAAAAACACAAGGATACATTGCAATAAAAACAATTCTCACCCCACAGTCCAACAACCCACAAAAATGATTAAAAAAAAAAACAAATCACAACAAAAACGTTGTTTTCTGAAAACAGTAAATCTTTATGTAAACTTTTCACATTTAAAAAATGCATTAACTAAATTAAATAATTTACATAGTTAGTAATGCAATTATCCCTAAAAAATACATTAACAATATTAAAAATTAAATATTTAAAGTATATACATAACAATACATATATAATTAATCAACTGAAAACAAAAATACTTGTAATAATAGTAATTACATAATGCATCAATTAAATAATTTACATCATCATTAATCTAATTACTCAATTATATTTGACAAATTGCAAACTTGTATTCACAACTTTAAATATATAACTATCTTATCACCCTATTTCCTGACAAATCCAACAGCCTGCCAATCGTTTAAAAAAATTTAAAATATTAAAAAACATCACTTTAAAAATGTTACCAAAAGAACTACTAGATTATAACAAACAATTTAAATTATACACTACTCAATTAAAGCACACATAATGTAAAATAGCACAAAGGGTCTAATTGTGAGTTTGGCATTCGGATGAGCCAACCACCAAACTTGCACGGAGGAGACCGCTGAGGAGCTGGTGGGCTCTCCCCCTGGGCCCATTATGATGTTTCCGCTGGGCTGACCGATGGAAAACTCCTTATTTGGTTGTTTCCTCCGGTCAGCCCAGCAGAAACAGTGTGACAGCATTGGCCTCGGCTCCAAATGGAGCCAAGGCCAATGTCGTTGCACAGAGGGGCCTCGAGCACCCTTGGAATTATGCACTGTCTGCAAAGCGGACAGTGCACATTCTGAGGGTGCTGGACAAGGGGGCCCCTGCACTGTGTTTCCACCAGCCTTTCCATGGTGGGGTTCCCACCATCAAAAGGCTGGCAGAAACTGGACTCACGATCAGTGCAGCAACACTGAACTGAGTGCCCGATGGCTGACCATGACTCCGACCGCTGCCATGCCTCTGGGAACCATGTTCCTGGAGGGGACTGTGGTCCTCTGGCGGTCTGACCACCAGGGCCGTAATGTGGTGGTTGGACCGCCTAGAGTGCCGGCCTCATAATGAGCCCCAAAATATTTATTATATACAACTATATTTAAAAAAGAACAATTTAAACACTTAAACAATATTCTTACCTGCAATATTCTGTGCCACAATATTCTTTTAACCCCAATATGTTTTTGATGACATTTGTTGTAGGAAGCTGGCCTGGTATGTGGTGGGTACCTAGGGTACTTACACCTTATACCAGGTCCAGGAATCCCCAATTGGTGTAGTGTAGACAGTGTCTAGAAGCCATGATCTCCAGAGGTAGCTGTGGATGAGCAGCCAAGGCTTATCTAGGACACATGCAAAGCTCATGCAATACCACTGTAGTCACACAGCACTTACACACATGAAAGAAAACACCCAGTATACGAAAATAAACGGTCTTTATTACAGTAACACAGCACCAAAACACTAGTTAGGCAACCCTCCAATATGAGGTAAGTAAATACACTATATATGCACGCTGGTTATCAGAAATAGACATAAAAAGTGATAGAAAACAGTGCAAATGCAAATAGGCAATAGTGACCCTAGGGGGAGCCCAAACCACATACTTAAAAAATGGAGTCCGAACACAGGACCCCACCTCGGTAAGTGGAATGTGTAGAGAGGAGATGGGGGTACTAGGAAACCCCAAAGTTAAGTACCACAGTGCTCCCGAGCGACCAGGAAGAAAGGAGTAAGGTACTGGTTTTTCCCCAAACCACCTAGAAGGAAGAAAATGAAAATGCAACACCCAGACAAGACTGCATGAAACCAGTGGTGGATTCCTGAAAAGGAAGACCAGTAGAAGAAGGTGTAGGAGGCTGGACTGGCTTGTAGTGAGTACCAAGGGGTACTTGCACCTTGCACCAGGCCCAGTTATCACTTATTAGTATATAGGGTGTCTAGCAGCTTAGGCTGATAGATAATGGTAGCTTAGCAGAGCAGCTTAGGCTGAACTAGGAGACGTGTGAAGCTACTACAGTACCACTTAGTGTCATATGCACAATATCATAAGAAAACACAATACACAGTTATACTAAAAATAAAGGTACTTTATTTTTATGACAATATGCCAAAGTATCTTAGAGTGTACCCTCAGTGAGAGGATAGAAAATATACACAAGATATATATACACAATAGCAAAAATATGCAGTATAGTCTTAGAAAACAGTGCAAACAATGTATAGTTACAATAGGATGCAATGGGGACACATAGGGATAGGGGCAACACAAACCATATACTCCAAAAGTGGAATGCGAACCACGAATGGACCCCAAACCTATGTGACCTTGTAGAGGGTCGCTGGGACTATTAGAAAATAGTGAGAGTTAGAAAAATAACCCTCCCCAAGACCCTGAAAAGTGAGTGCAAAGTGCACTAAAGTTCCCCTAAGGACAAAGAAGTCGTGTTAGAGGAATAATGCAGGAAAGACACAAACCAACAATGCAACAACAATGGATTTCCAATCTAGGGTACCTGTGGAACAAGGGGACCAAGTCCAAAAGTCACAAGCAAGTCAGAGATGGGCATATGCCCAGGAAATGCCAGCTGTGGATGCAAAGATGCTTCTACTGGACAGAAGAAGCAGAGGTTTCTGCAGGAACGAAAAGGGCTAGAGACTTCCCCTTTGGTGGACGGATCCCTCTTGCCGTGGACAGTCGTGCAGAAGTGTTTTCCCGCCGAAAGAACGCCATCAAGCCTTGCTAGCTGCAAATTGTGTGGTTAGCATTTTTGGACGCTGCTGCGGCCCAGGAGGGACCAGGAGGTCGCAAATTGGACCAGGAGGTAGAGGGGACGTCGAGCAAGACAAGGAGCCCTCTTAGCAGCAGGTAGCACCCAGAGAAGTGCCAGAAACAGGCACTACGAGGATGCGTGAAACGGTGCTCACCCGAAGTCTCACAAAGGAGTCCCACGTCGCCGGAGACCAACTTAGAAAGTCGTGCAATGCAGGTTAGAGTGCCGTGGACCCAGGCTTGGCTGTGCACAAAGGATTTCCGCCGGAAGTGCACAGGGGCCGGAGTAGCTGCAAAAGTCGCGGTTCCCAGCAATGCAGTCTAGCGAGGTGAGGCAAGGACTTACCTCCACCAAACTTGGACTGAAGAGTCACTGGACTGTGGGGGTCACTTGGACAGAGTTGCTGGATTCGAGGGACCTCGCTCGTCGTGCTGAGAGGAGACCCAAGGGACCGGTAATGCAGCTTTTTGGTGCCTGCGGTTGCAGGGGGAAGATTCCGTCGACCCACGGGAGATTTCTTCGGAGCTTCTAGTGCAGAGAGGAGGCAGACTACCCCCACAGCATGCACCACCAGGAAAACAGTCGAGAAGGCGGCAGGATCAGCGTTACAGAGTTGCAGTAGTCGTCTTTGCTACTATGTTGCAGTTTTGCAGGCTTCCAGCGCGGTCAGCAGTCGATTCCTTGGTAGAAGGTGAAGAGAGAGATGCAGAGGAACTCGGCTGAGCTCTTGCATTCGTTATCTAAAGTTTCCCCAGAGACAGAGACCCTAAATAGCCAGAAAAGAGGGTTTGGCTACCTAGGAGAGAGGATAGGCTAGCAACACCTGAAGGAGCCTATCAGAAGGAGTCTCTGACGTCACCTGGTGGCACTGGCCACTCAGAGCAGTCCAGTGTGCCAGCAGCACCTCTGTTTCCAAGATGGCAGAGGTCTGGAGCACACTCGAGGAGCTCTGGACACCTCCCAGGGGAGGTGCAGGTCAGGGGAGTGGTCACTCCCCTTTCCTTTGTCCAGTTTCGCGCCAGAGCAGGGCTAAGGGGTCCCCTGAACCGGTGTAGACTGGCTTATGCAGAATTGGGCACATCTGTGCCCAAGAAAGCATTTCCAGAGGCTGGGGAGGCTACTCCTCCCCTGCCTTCACACCATTTTCCAAAGGGAGAGGGTGTCACACCCTCTCTCAGAGGAAGTTCTTTGTTCTGCCATCCTAGGCCAGGCCTGGCTGGACCCCAGGAGGGCAGATGCCTGTCTGAGGGGTTGGCAGCAGCTGCAGTGAAACCCCAGGAAGGGCAGTTTGGCAGTACCAGGGTCTGTGCTACAGACCACTGGGATCATGGGATTGTGCCAACTATGCCAGGATGGCATAGAGGGGGCAATTCCATGATCATAGACATGTTACATGGCCATATTCGGAGTTACCATTGTGAAGCTACATATAGGTAGTGACCTATATGTAGTGCACGCGTGTAATGGTGTCCCCGCACTCACAAAGTCAGGGAAATTGGCCCTGAACAATGTGGGGGCACCTTGGCTAGTGCCAGGGTGCCCTCACACTAAGTAACTTTGCACCTAACCTTTACCAGGTAAAGGTTAGACATATAGGTGACTTATAAGTTACTTAAGTGCAGTGTAAAATGGCTGTGAAATAACGTGGACGTTATTTCACTCAGGCTGCAGTGGCAGGCCTGTGTAAGAATTGTCAGAGCTCCCTATGGGGTGCAAAAGAAATGCTGCAGCCCATAGGGATCTCCTGGAACCCCAATACCCTGGGTACCTCAGTACCATATACTAGGGAATTATAAGGGTGTTCCAGTAAGCCAATGTAAATTGGTAAAATTGGTCACTAGCCTGTTAGTGACAATTTGGAAAGAAATGAGAGAGCATAACCACTGAGGTTCTGATTAGCAGAGCCTCAGTGAGACAGTTAGTCACTACACAGGTAACACATTCAGGCACACTTATGAGCACTGGGGCCCTGGGTTACCAGGGTCCCAGTGACACATACAACTAAAACAACATATATACAGTGAAAAATGGGGGTAACATGCCAGGCAAGATGGTACTTTCCTACAGAAGGGGACCAAGTCCAGAAGTCACAGAAGAGCCCAGGAGGAGCAGTAGCTACTACCCACCCAGCTGTGGTTGCAGGAGTTGGTCGACGGTAGGATGAAGACGGTCAGGAATGCAGCCCTGGAGCAGGTGAAGAGTTTCTGGAGGATGCAGTTGATGTCCCATGTGATGGATGATTGCAGTCGGTCAGTTGCATGGAAAAGCCACCAACAAGCCTTGGCAAAGGCAGAAGTCGCAGTGAAGCAAAAGTGTAACTTCCGGGAACCAACAAGGTCCAGGAGGACTCAACCCAAGAGGGTAGTCCTAGGGGGATCCTCATCAAGGCAGAGAGTGCACAGAAGAAGAGGCACCACCCCCCAGGAGACCCACTGGATGAGGAACCAGGGGTCACAGAGGAGCCCATGCAGCACAACTGGAGAAGGATCCCACGCCACAGGAGAAGCACACAGAGGGCTGTGCATCACAGGAAGGAGTGCTGGGGCTACATGGAGCTTGAAGATCACTTGGAGGAGATGCAAACAAGGCTTGCTAGCTGCAAGTGATGTGGCGTATGGGGTTACTGTCCTGGGTGGGAAGGCAATGGCTTACCTCCACCAAAGTTGGTCAGCTGGCAGAGAGGACCAAAAGGACTACTCCAGACCACCACCCTTGATGCAGGATCCATACAGCTCAGGATGAGAGGAGATCCACCCAACCGGTCATTGTTGCAGTTGGTGCCTGCGGATGCAGGGGAGTAACTCCTTCACTGCAAGAGAGATTCCTACTTCCTTCTCATGCAGGCTGAGGACTTGCCACCCTCAGAGGATGCACAGCTGGGGAAATGTTGCAGAAGCTTGAAGGAGCCATTGAAACCCTGTTGCAAACAGAGTCTTCATTGTGGATGCAGATTGTTGGTTCCTGGAGTGTCCGGTTGTGGTTCCAGGGGCTAGAATTTAAAGTAGAGGTTTCAGAGGAGTCCTGCTGGAATCTTGCAAGCCGAATCTGAGGACCCACCCACGAGAGGGACCCTAAATAGCTCTGAAATAGGGATTGGTCACCTAGCCAGATGACCAACTATCACGAGGGGGCTCTGATGTCACCTGCCTGACCTGGCCACCTATATGCTCCCAGAGGTCCCTGCCAACCTTGAATTCAAGATAGCAGAACCCAGGGACCCTCTGGAAGAGCTCTGGACACCACCCCTGGGGTAGTGATGGACAGGGGAGTGGTCACTCACCTTTCCATGGTCCAGTTTCACATCAGAGCAGGGACTGGAGGTACGTAGACCGGTGTGGACTGGTTTATGCATGGAGGGCACAAAATGTGCCCTTCTAAGCATACCCGTGGCTTAGAGAGGCTACCCCTCTCAAGCCATGTAACACCTATTTCCAAAGAGAGAGGGTGTTACCCCCTCTCCCAAAGGAAATCCTTTGTTCTGCCTTCCTGGGCTTGAGCCGTTCAAGCAGCAGGAGGGCAGAAACTTGTTTGAAGGGTTGCAGCAGCTTGGGCTGCCCGGAAAACCCCTGAAGGCTGTTAGGAGCAATGCTGGGTGTCCTCTAATGAGCCCCCAGAGTGCATGAAATCATACTTCCAATACTGGCAACAGTATTCGGGTATGATTCTGACATGTTTGATACCAAACATGCCTAGGTTCGGAGTTACTATTATGTAGATGGATATAGGTAGTGACCTATGTCCAGTACATGCATAAAATGATGGCCCGCACTCACGAAGTCCAGGAAAATGGAACTGGAGTCTGTGGGGGCACCTCTGCTAGTGCAGGGGTGCCCTCATACAAAGGTACTTGCACCCTGCCCTCTGGGCTACGAAGGCCTGCCTTAGGGGTGACTTAGGGTGACCTGGTGCAGTGACCAGTAGTGAAAAAATAGGGTGCATGCAACTTTTCATGCAGGCTGGAATAGCAGGCCGGTAGAACACTTTGTATGGGCTCCCTATGGGTGGCATAATACATGCTGCAGCCCAAGGGGATCCCCTGGTACCCCAATGCCCTGGGTGTCTGGGAACCATATACTAGGGATTTCCATGGTACAAGTTACCAAGTTAGAAGGGAGCAAGCATAATCACTGGAGTCCTGGTTAGCAATGTCCCAGTGAACATAGTCAAATACACTGACAACAGGCAGAAAATGGGGCAACCATGCAAAGAAAGAGGGTACTTTCCTACATTTGTGTCTGATGATATTATTGATACAGTTTTAACGTGGTGCATCCAAATTACACATTTGTCCCCTTTGATGCAACAGATAGGCTCTAGGTACATGGGGCCTATATTTCTAGTACTTAAGTGTTTACATCTTGTGTTTGCAACCACTTATGTTGTCTAATTATCATGAATTTAGGTGGTTGGTGTTGGAAATGGCCCTTTTGCAGGGTTATCCTCAAACTCTTTGCTTTCTTCCTCCTATTTTTTCAGGTCTGTTTTTAATGGCTTATTGTCTCTGCGCACTTTATCACTCCTGATCAGTGCTAAAGTGGAAAAGTGCTCCCTATATAAATTGTACTGTTGATTGGTTTATCTATGATTTGATTTACTGTTAAGTACCTAGTAAAGTGCACTAGAATTGCCCTGGGCCTTCAGCACTGGTTGTGCTACCCATATTAGTAACCCTGTAAACATGGCTCAGACCTGCCAATGCAGTGTCTGTGTTTGCAGTTTTAAACTGCCAATTCGACTTGGCAAGTGTAGCCTAAACCTTCCCTTTTTATACATACAAGGTACTCATAAGATAGGCCTTAGGTAGCCCCATAGGCAGGATGCAGTGTATTTAAAAGGTAGGACATGTACTAGTGTGTTTTACATGTCCTAACAGTGAAATACTGCTGAATTCGGGTTTCACTGTTACAAGACCTATCTCCCTCAGCTAGAGTGGAGGGAGGAGTGGTCACTTATACCTGAAACGACTGTGCCTGCCCTCACACAATGCAGTCTCCAACCTCCAGGTGTGTGGCTGGGGCCTGGACTGGACAAGGAAGGATTTTGCATACACTTCAGAATTTTGTTTTGAAGTTTGCCAGCTTCAAAGGCACAAAGGGGTATAAGCATTGGATCCCAAACCCCAGACTTGTAGAATCTTTCTGGAATCAAGAAGAACCTCTGCTAAGGAGAAGAGCTGGAGGAGGAGTACTGTCCCTTTGCTGTGTTGCTTAGCTGGACTGGCCTGCAGTTGCTGCTTCTACCTGACAAGAGTGCAAAGGGTGAACTTTGCTGTGTGTCCTGTTTGAGAAAGTTCTCCAAGTGCTTAGAGTAGAACTTGCCTCCTGTTGGAAGTCTCAGGGACACCAGTTTCAGTGACCTGCAGCACTGGGAACTGTGTGTTTTGTGCTGTTCAAGAGGAGAAACCAATATAACGCTGCCACCAGCGCCGCTGGCCTGCACCTTGACCTGTCAACACTGCATGGAGCCGCACTGCCCTGCTTCTCACCGCGACCCTGGTCTCACCGACGATATAATCGGACGACTTCACTGAGCCGCTGCTCGCTCCTCGACCTTTGGGCCCCACACTCCGGCATCACCTTGCTCACACCACAGCCTGGCCATCCCCGACAACGACGCTACTGCTTACACCGCTACCTGCACTATGGCTTGTGGACACTGCTCGTGAGGGTCACAAAGCACCGTCCCGTCCCGCACCGCACCGCACCGCAGCCCCGGTCCGCCGAAGCCAGCACCATCGACTCAAGTGTCATCACTGCCTGCACCGTGGCCTGTGGACAACATTCGTGAGGGTCATGAAGCACCTGTCCTGTCCCGCACCGCCTGATTGGGCCTACAGATGACAGTGCTACAGCAACAACAATGCCGCTGCCTGTACCGGGACCTGGAGACACCGCACGACGCACCACCCTGCTTCACACCGCAGCCCTGGTCTCACCGACGCCGCTGGATGATGTCACTGAGCTGCTGCCTGCACCGTGACCTGTGGGCACCACGCTTCGCATCATCCCACTTTGCACTGCAGCCCCCGAGCTCACTGCGAGGATCACAACACTCTGCAATTCCGAAGGTACTGTTTGCAAGTCTTCCCGACACCGAAGCAGGCCCGTGATGCTGCGGCTGTCCTGAACTGTTGGTTTTGTTAATCACTGCACCGTGATAGCCCCAGTTGGATCCATTGACTTCAAGGAACTGTATTTTTGAGTAAATCTTGCAGAATTCATATTTGTATTACTGTATGTTGGATTTTTTACATATTTGGTCTTGTCCTATATATATAAATATTGGCTATATTTCTAAAACTGGTGTGGTGTCCTTTTGTAGTGCTTTCACTTATTACTGTGTGTTATGTTACACATTGTTTCTGAGATAAGCCTGATTGCTCGTGCCAAGCTACCAAGGGGGTGGGAAGGGATTATCTGAGCGGGTATCTCCCTTATCATGACTAGAGTGAGGGTCCCTACTTGGACAGGGTGCAAACCGAGTGCCAACTAGAGACCCCATTTCTAACAGTTGGTATATTTGTGGTAGGAGAAGCTCCAGTTGTAGCTGGGTTGTTTTTGGTTTGTTATATTTGGCTTCTTTGGGTTCCCATGTCGAGAGATATTTTCCATTTCAGTAAACCGTGAAATCTTAATAACCACCACTTTTTCAGATGGGATTTCTTTTCCTTGCTGCTTTCAGAAATGGTGACTAAGGCCACTAGCCATCTTAAGTGGAAAAAGCATTGGATTTTGGGACACTGGTTTTCATAGTCCAAATGCATTAGAAAGATTTAGCCTCTGCCCAAACAGCTCTACTGATCTGATCTTTCCCTGGAGCTGGTGCAGGACCACTGTGGGTGACCACTTGGAAAAACAACGCACAGGTGGATTTAAAGGTGAGTTTGGTGGGTCCCTTTGGAATGTAGAGGTTGCAAGGGGTGGAGGACCCTTACAGCACAGCTGGTTCTCCAGTGAAGGGCCCAGGGAGGCTGGGTGCAGAGCAGATAGATGAGCCAGGAGTTGTGCACAAAGGTGCCCTTGGAAGCAGGAGGGAAGTCACTTTGATGGTCACTTACAGGTCAGCAGGGCCACTCTGGTGGGTGGTTCTGGTGTTTCCGGAAGTTCCTTGACTGGAGCTTCCTCCCAGTCCTTTTGGAGTTCAGTGTGGACTTTTCTTCTTGGTATCCAACATTAAGTGACCAGTACCCTGGGCTATTGCATGGTTCAGCCACTAGATATTGCAGTGCCACCAAACTTGGCACACTTACAGAGTTTGTCCTCTGAGTCTGTCGGGTGGAATTTGGTCTTGCTGTGGCGTCCGGTTCCTTTGTCAGCAGCCAGTCAGTGAACTGGACTTCACTGGTCTTTGGGTCTTTATTGTAAAAGCGTGATGCCTTCACTCTGAGGGGAGATCTTTGGTGATTTCCAGAAGAGTGGAGGTCCTCTGGGGACTCTTAGAGTATGTCTGATGTCCGAGCAACCCCTTAGTCGCGATTGTCGAGTCCTGGGTGCAGCAGGCAAGGTTTGGCGCCTTTTTCTTTGTGCAGCAGGAATGCAGCTCTCAAGCCTTGGGTCTTCTTTGTAGCAGGTGTTCTTGAGTGCTTGGAATCAGATCTGCAGGGCTAGGGGTGTCCACTAAATACTGCATTTGAAGGGCGTTTAGTGTGTATCTAGCAGTGACCATAGGGTCATCTACTTTAGGGTGGCAACACCCACTATGTGGCCACTTCCTATGGGCTGAGGTCACTTCCCTATCCCTGATAGGCTATTTCTCTACCATGCAAGATGGAGGAAAATTGTATGGAGAGGTCACCTTGCATGCAACACCTTGGGGGTGGCTCAAGCCGGGGGTGGCCACTCCTGTCCTTTGGGCATTTTTCTGTTGTTGCTCCCACCAAATGTGGGGATTTTCAATGGGGGTGGCCATCTGCTGCTAGACTCGGGGCTGGGGGTCGAGTTTCAAGGGCAGAAAGCCCTTTGAAGCTCGCTGGCAGGGCAGTGAATATTCTTGGGGGAGGAGGTGTAACACCTCTGCCCAGGAAGAACTTCCTTCTCTGGACCCAGAGAGCAGAGGACCAACCCCCAGGGTTCCAGAATCCTATCTGGTGGTGGCAGGCTGGTTGTGACCAGCCAGCAACTATGCCAGGGTAGTTAGCTTTTGTAGGGGGCACCTCTAAGGTGGCCCCTAGGTACATGTTGCAATAAATCCAATACTGGTACCAGTTTAGATTTATCATTCTGAGTTGTTTGATACCAAACACTCCGGGGTGCAGAGTGGCCATCTTGTAGCTGTGAAACTCGTACTGACCAGTGTTCAGCACATGCAGGTAAATTCACTGCTCTGTTCACTTACTATGCCCCAGATTTGGCAGGGACACAGTAGGGGCATATTGCTCATGCGTCTAGCACATGCAGTATATAGTGCACCCTGCCTTAGGGCTGGAAGGCCTGTCACATGGGTGACTTACCTATATATTTGCAGTGTGTAGTGGGCAGGGTACACAGGCTGTGTGCCATGTCAGTTTTGCAATTTAGGATTGCACCAGGACACCCAGCCTCCAATTTTAGGGTTCGGTGCACTTAGATACGTGGCCCATGAGGGTGGCACAAGCTCTGCTGCTGCCCTCAGGGGTCTACCCTTAGTACCCCAAGCCCTTGGTACCCAAGTACTATTTACTAGGGACTTATAGTGGCAGCTAATGGTGCTGCCAATTCTGACAATATTTTAATTCATTTTATGGTAAGAACACTGTCACTGGGGACTTGGTTAGCAGCTACTTAGTGCACTCCAGTCCAAGTTGCATTCAGAAACCAGGCAATAAGTGGGGGTGGGGGGTACTGCAACAAGGGATCAGTTTCCCACATAATCTCACCCCCCCCCCACATGCTACAGGCCAAGAGACTCGGCCAATATCTGATAGAGTCTTCCTAGTCTGTCAGATGAGGAAGAGTAGTTAAAACTGGCTGGTTTGTTGCAGGGCCTACTCTGCCTCACATCCTACTGTTCAGGTCATTCCTACTGGGGAAGTGACCCACCGCAATAGTGACAGGACCCAATCTGAAATATCTTACACCTGTTCCACCAGTCTTCACTTTTCCCTTATGTCTTGGGGTCAGAGGTGTCCATTCCTGCTGACCCTATTTTATCCTGGACAACACCTAGCTTACCCAAGGAGGTCTCCCACAACTTGAGTAACCCAACCATGATCAACAAGGTCAAGGGACCTACTTTACTATTTGGTATGGGGTCAGACCACCATGCCAAGGGCAGTGCATCCATAAAGGCTAACACCCAGCAGAGGCCACAGACAGCTGTCAGTGCCCAGAACCACACCTTAGGCTCTTCACCCATAGGGGACAGGACTAACTCACAGGTTTTTTTGGGTTCAGATAGCCTGTCTGCTGTTATGGAGGGTGAGGGGGGCCCTACATCCTACAAAGAACACCCCTTTTCCACTCTCTCTTCTGTCAGCTGAGGAGCCACCAACTCAGGCTGAACAGGTGCTGGACTAGTCAGGACTTATTGGGGGTCAAGCTGGGCTTTACCAGTTCCAAAAGTGGTTTTCTCCCTAATGGAGCAGAAACTCTTTGGCTTTCTGGTGCCTTAGTTAAAGGTTGGCCACCGTTCTTTTTCATTAGCTTTTTTTTTCTTCTGGGGCCTGCTTGCACTCACTGCAGGGGCAGCACCTCCAGACTCTTTGGGAGAGGACTGGCACTGGACCAGTTCCTCTGTTGGGCTCTGACCGACCTCTGGATGGTCATTTTCAAGGAGACAATCAAGGGGGAGATCTGTACTGACTACTACCCTTCACCAGCTAAGGGACCGTCTGTTTCTAGGGGTACTATGGCAACAGGCCTATCAGTGACCTTCTCTGAGATAGTCCTTACCCTGGCAGTCTCCCCTGGGATGTACTGGTTTGGGAACACCAGCCTGTCATGCACAACTGTGTGACTGGCACAGCTGTCTCTCAGGGCAGTGGTTGGGATTTCATTCAACAGTAGGTAGTAGAAGAATCTACTCCCCTCTGTAATCTCTAACTCAGTTGTAGGTCCCACTTTCCAGTTAAAGCCTAAGAGGACCTCCTCATCTGAGGATCCATCCCCTAAGGCTACACTGGATACCCCTGGAGTTTACTAGTGGGTTTGTTTTTGGGATAAGAGGTGTTCATGGTGTGGTACCCTGTATGTTTACTATTGGCACCATGCCTTAGTGGCATCCCAGTTTTTACCCTGGTACCCACTTTTGTTTTTTGAGGTGTCTTTGGGCCCACTGTCCTGGACTGGTTTTTGAGGCATACGGACTCTGTTTATCTATTTCTAGGGTAGTTCGTCTTTTTCTCTTGGGGGCGTTTCCCTGAATCTATCTTTTGGTCACCCCTCCAGTTCCAGTTTTGGACAGCCTAGTTCTTACCCAATGATCAGCCTTCCTCCAAAACTGGTGGGGGAGACTGGTCCCAAATCTACTAGGTACTGGTGCAACTTTTCATGGACACAAACACTTAAGAGATGTTCTTTCATCATCAAATTGTACAGCCCTTCATAATTATGTACCTTGTTGCCCTCTAACCAACCACCTAGCATCTTTACTGAGAAGTCCACAAATTCTACCCAGGAGTGACTCTGGGATTTTTGAGTCCCCCTAAATTGTATGCAGTTTTCCTCAGTGGTAAATCCAAAGCCCTCAATTAGGGTACCCTTCATGAGGTCATAGGATTTAGTATCTGTTTCTCTCAGTGTCAGGAACCCATCCCTGCACGTGCCTGAGAATAAGTCCCATAACAAAGTGCCCCAATGTTTTTTTCTCAAGTGCCCACACAATACAGGCTCTTTCAAAGGCAGAAACCTATTTGACTATATCATCCCCTTCTGAGAAGTGAGGGGGACAGGGGGACAACTCCTCTTGGGAGTTTAAGATTGAAAGGTCTCCTTTCAATACTTGGATGCTGCCACAAGAGATGGGTCCCAGGCCCAACTCTTTTCTTTTTGCCTCCCGCTCGCTCCAAAAGCTGAGATTCTAAGGCCAGCCTTTTGGTCAGCCTGGCTAAGGCCAGGTGTTCCTCTGTGGGTGCATCTATGCTAAAGGAAGAGGAGCTACGCGCATCCCCATTATCCACAGGGTTTTCATCTCCATCAGAGATTTCAACATCTACTTCCTCTGTGGAGTGGACTTTTTCATACTGAGGTACAAGGAACCTAAGCTGGTCAACTTTAGCTTGTTTTCCAGTAGGAATTTGTACAGTTTGCAGTGCTTCCTTAACTGGGCATAGGTATGTGCCAAGGGGCCAGGTCTAGCTCCTGGCTCTGGTTGTCAGCATCTGACATGTTTATACTACTAAAGTTGGGACTTAGAGTGACAACTAAAGGTGTTGCCAATTGTGACAATATTTTAATCCATTTTTGGGGATGAACACTGGCACTGGGGACCTTGTTGGCAGGTACCTAGTGCACTCCAGTCCAAGTTGCATTCAGAGACCAGGCAAAAAGTGTGGGGGGGGGGTACAGCAACAAGGGGCCAGTTTCCCACAGCTTAAGACTTTTGTGCATGGTAATAAGAAACATGGCAAGGCAAGCTTTTTCATCATCACAGGATATGTAGGATTCTGGTCTTTAAAATTTTGCAATTTAGTCTGACATTTGCAGGGATCGACCCATCTGCAGCCAGATCCAGTGATCTGTTTCTGTAGTACTTATTCCTGTGCTAATCTGCAGAGTCTTGCTGGCAGATGCCTTTCCCGTCTAGTTTGATGTTTGTTCTTACATCTCATTTTCTTCCCCAGGATTTCGAGGGAAGACAGAGTAAGCATAGAGGCCTTTCTGTTTTACTCACAACGTTTGGGCACGGATTGCTTGGTGCATAGTAATTTTCAGTTAATGGGTTCTTCCTGTGGCCCGATTTTCCCTTCTCTGACCTCTTCTGAATGAAGATTCATCTTCTTAGTACCTGAGGCTGAATGTTTAGAGAAGTACGTTTTTGATTTCCCCTCTACCTACATACACCTGTATTCAGCTCTATTCAGGTTTGAAGTAGACCTTCCGCAAGAAAGAGGGTTGTTTTTGTCTTGGTGTCTACTTATTAGAAGGATACCTTTGTAATTTCTTTTTGCTCCCCTTCAGCATGTGCCTGAATCTGTGCTTTAGTTTTTCAAGGCACAATTTTTATGTTTTTATTTTCAATTTAACATGTTACAAATGCGGGCGTGCTTCTCCTGGAGTTATGACGGCATGCCTGTTTATGAGAATGTTTTCCTTACTGCGCCCAGTTATTGGATTTTATTTGCCCCTTGATGCCTGATTTTGGTTGTTTTTTGGCCTTGCAGTGTTTTATTTCGAAGTCTTTGAAAGAGAAAGTTCTCTCCTTCAAAGTCATAGTGATATGTATGTAATAATTTATTGCAGCTTTCTATATAGCACAAACTTGGCCCTATGGCATTAGAGAGATTAACATGACAATCAGCATATTAAACAACACAGAAGGTAACATTCAAAGATATGTTCAGTTGATTTGATGACCCTTAGATTAAAGCCCTCTACTCTCTCACCCATTTCTGCACTCCCAAGAGGATACAGTCATTCAACATGCATCCATTGGTCCTGAGTAATTATCCAGTGACCTATTTCCTGTTGACCTGTTGCACAAGTACTAACATCTTTGTGGCCACAGCACTACTTTGACCACCCTGATCACCTGCCAAGTACAGATACTGGGAGCCATATTGCATATGTGGGCCCTAATACAATAAAAGCGCTGCCCCCAGGGCAGCCATGAACTCGTGCTTCCCAGGGGCAGCGCTTTCAAGTGAAATACAGAAAAGCTTTGGAAAAAAATGCTCCGTGTTTCACTGTGCAGGTGGCAACCTGCCTGCACTTTTTAAGTTGGTGAGATATCCCCCTGTAGTTGGGTGCAGTGAGTGACTACACCCGCCTACAAGGTGATGTCTAGAGGTCTCAATCCCTCCACAGGGCTGCCATCAGGGGGCGCACCACCTTCTTTTTTGTGGCGCACTATAAGTACACCTCCTATGACCCTATTACAGATAGAGAACACTTTGTGACATGGCATAACAGGTGCAAACAGGTGCACTGGGTGCAAACAGAGAACATTGACCCTAATACATTCAATGCACTGCCCTCAGGGCAGCCGCAAACTCATGCTGCACCGCCTGCGAGGGGACATCAGAGGGGTCCATATGTCCCTTTCTCCCTCCTGAGGGCTGTAATCAGGGGGCCCACTGACAGTGAACCAACTAGCACTGTCAGTGCACCTCCTAACAACTTCTTTGCCTCTGCGCCTGCATCTATAATACAACATGGGCGCAGAGGCAAAGGGATTCCCTCATTTGCATGCCCTCATGCAAATGAGGAAACGCACTGTCATGGTAATGATGGCGCTATATGTGCACCAGAGCTATCCGTATTATAGAAGGGGCATCTGCGGCCCCTTCTGTAATACAAAGTGCCCTGGGGGTGCGCAAAGCAGGGCAAATGTCCGTTGTGCTCCTGGGGCACTTTGTGTAATACGACCCCAGATGTGCTTTACTTATTGTAATTGTAATGGCGATGGTGTATCATTCTGGGCCCATTTGGGCCTACTGCAGAAAACACTTTTTTTCTCAAAGTCAGTGCAAATGCAAACTATAAATGGAAGCATCCCAATCCATCTCATGGGTTCCATGCAGAAAGAGGCTGGTCGCTGTGCAATAGTTTGCATTATACTGCAACTAGCATCCAGCTTTGCAGTTTGATGAAATTTAGGAATTTAGGAATCTCTCGTAGCAAAATGTGTTCATTTGTTAAAAAAAAAAAAATCTAAATCCATCTGCAACTCGTTGCAAAAAGTTGGAAACATACATGGGGCAGGAAACCTCCATTCCTGCAACCATGTTTTCACTGTTCTAGCATTTCAGCCCTTCTGGGTGACAATATGCCAGCACTGGAAAACCCCAGATAGCCACACAGTTTGAAAGAGAGGTTCTCGACCACCATACAAACAGGAGCAAAGGAACCGACCCAGTAACACATATGGAAAGATAACTCTGAGGTTTTCATATGTAAAAGAGCAAACGTTAATTTCAAATGTCTTCAACAATGCGATTGTTACACAATTTGTAACAAGGATAATAAATAGTCAATAATATACTAAATACATAACATACACCATTCGTAGTACATCGTTCTACAAAATATTTAATCAAACTAAAAAAGCACGAATTTCAAAGACGAAGTTAATTACAACTGCTGTGTATTGTAATTTAATTTAATCGTGGCACTCATGAATCATATATTATACCACTTTGATTCTTCAAAGTGTAGTCGTTTGATGTTTGAAGTATCATAAAAATTAACAGAGTTCACAAACATATTAGTTTCTATTTTGCTATAGACGAAAATATCTAATTCCCAAGTATGGAGGAATGATGGGAGTGTTAGGCGAAACAAAATCTTCCTAATGTCTTTGCATAAGCATGCCTCACTTGTTAGTAGATGGTGCAAGGTTTTCCTAAAAACAAAAATGAAATAAATCCTCCTTTGACTCATATTATGGTAAATGAATTAGGACAACTGCTGGCCTGTACGAGTGCCCACCACACAACAGTGTACTTTGTCCAATGCATAGCCACTGGTGACAAGTGGTGCAGCTAGCTCGAAGAAAGATCTCTGTTAGTGAAACATAATACTCATAATCACCATGAACTGCAGAGGTGTCTTGGCCTCATGTGCTTTGGGGCTTCAAGTCTTGGATACTCCTACAATCAGCAGAAAATGTCAAACCATCACAGTGATTGCAGTGCATGCACCTGCCAACATGTCAATCATTTTGAGGGTCCAAATCCCGGTACTCTGCATGAGATGAAGTACTAGTGTGTCTCCGTAACATCCACTAATATGGAGTGGGGGCAGGAGTCTTCTATTCGCCCCAGATAAGGCTCTAGGGGGCTCCCTCCGTGGGAGAGAGGACACTTGGCTAGCCCCCTGTGTCTAGTGGTTAGTACCTGCTCAGTGATTGAGTAGAAATTGATGTCCTCCTTCTTCAAAAGATAATGCTTCAAAGAACAGCTCCTTCAAGTGGAGCATCCATTTTGAACTAAATTTCAATCCAACTTCACATACCTTATGCCTGATCTCTCCAAGTACAGGCTGGGGAAAATGACAATCTTGCACACCCACACATCTTCACATGGGTGGATTTACTTATGTGAAAAATCAGATTAGTACTTCTTAAAATGACTTGTGTAAGCACAAACTTCATGCCAAGCAGGGTAGCAGATATTCCAGCATGTTCTCCTGATTACAGCAAAGTTTCCATTCCCCAATGGCCGCCCGAATCTATCAAAGAACTGCAACAGATCAAGGCACCATCCACTGCAGATCCCCCTACATATTAGCATTCCCACATGGTTGTCTTGAGAACAGAAGTGGAAACCCACTGACATCAGCAGGCTCTTGCCACCATGTTCATGTGGTTCCTGGACGCCAATATATAACAAAAACGAGTCTTGGGGGGCACATGGGAGTGCAGCACCTGTTACAAATGCCTTGACTTCCCACTAAATGTAGGGACTTGTGTGTTGAGAAATTGCACATTTACAGGGTCCTGTTGCACTCCCAAAGCTGCAGGGCAAGTGTGTGAATGGGGGATAAAGAGAATACGTTGTGCAGAATGCAAGATGTTGCTTTAATGATCTCCAGTTCACACATGGAGCCTTAGCTGTTCTGGAGGTTGGAGAAGTTTGCCCACTCTAATAATTCCCATTACAGATGATATTGCACTAAGAGTTTGTTGAACTTTCATTCTACCGATGGAAAAACTGGGATCTCACCCAGCATCTACACATTGACAGGTTCCTTTCGCAAGCTGTCAATATGCCCCAGTAAAAGGTCATGAGAAAGGGAATTCCTGGTTCATTACAAAATCTGACATTTCCTTTGTAATAAAACAGGTATGCCTAAAGAGAACACCTAGACTTGTGAGGCAGAAAATGGCTCAGGATTCCTCATCTAGAGTTATGTAGCCAATGTTTCGTAAGTAAGTCAACTACTTGGATCACGGAAAGCTCTTCACCGAGAGGCGGGTTATCACTCAAAATTCAGCGTGAAAGGGCAGCAGGAAGTGCAGAGAATTGTATTGTATTGTATTGTAATCGTATATATATAGCGCTTACTACCCCTGACGAGGCATCGAAGCGCTTTTCGGTGAGTAGCACGCTACTCTGGAACCCAACAAGAATTAGTGATGGATTAGTATTAGGAAATAATGAGTACAGTTTTAGTATTATTATGAGTTAATTTGAGCCGCGGATATGAGAGTTTGTTAGTTAGATTGACTGGAGTAATGGAGGGGTGGAGGAGGAAAGAAATCCAGAAGTGTTAATTGGGAGTATATCCTTCATTTACTCAACCCAAAGGCTTGGGATGAGTAAAGGGGGATGGAGGAGGGAAGAGTATGTGGAAGGGTTAGGGAGAGCATAGTAGCAGGGTGAGATAAATGCGGGAGAATTTAGTAGGGTTGTGTGGGAGGTCACGGTAGTAGAGTGAGGTTTGGTGAGCTAGATGTGGAATCGGAGGGAAGAGCTTAGGCAGAGTTATTTAGGAGATGAAAGTAGTAGAAAGGATTTGGGATGAGTCAGAGTGAGAATGGAGGATAGTTTGATAGAGACATGACATATGATGATGGGCAGATAAGTGTGATAAGATGAGAGCAGGAATTCATAGATATCTAGTATAACAACCCACCCAGGAGCCATGCAATGACCCACGAACATGCCAAGCACAGAAACAACATATATATATATATAGATAGATAGATAGATAGATAGATAGATAGATAGATAGATAGATAGATAGATAGATAGATAGATAGATAGATAGGTAGATAGATAGATAGGTAGATAGGTAGATAGATAGATAGATAGATAGATAGATAGGTAGATAGATAGATATATAGATACAAATACACATGAATACACACACATATGCACATGCAATACATAATTAGAACCATGGTTAAAATATACTTAGTCAAACAGGTTTAAAGAGTGTGTGTGCATTTTATTTTTATGACATGGTAGCGATACATATTTTCTAAAGAACTATACATAACTAGAAATATACACATAATCTGAAAAAAATATTTATCAACATAGGCATATGCAGTCCATAGTTGTTTGAATATGGTGGTTATGAAGGAAAGAGCCAACTCTTGAGTAGGTTTATGAAGACAAGAAAGTTATCTGTGGCTCCTATAGTTGGGGGTAATGAATTCCATAGTTTGGCTGCTTGAACGGAGAAGGATGTACCACCTATAGTCTTTTTCTTGTATGGTGGTGTTCTAAGGCGGGGTGCCAATCTTGAACAGAGGTTTCTTTGTTGGATGTATTTGGTTGTTTTGTTTCTGATAAAAAGCGGTCCTGTTCCATGTATAGCTTTGTGGGTGATACAAAGCAGCTTGAAAGTGCATCTTCTGGCAATGGGTAACCAGTGTAGTGCTCTCAAGGCAGGGGAGATGTGGTCTTGCGGCTTCACATGTAATAGTAGCCTGGCTGCGGAATTCTGGATACGTTGTAGTTTTTTCATAATAGATAGAGATGATCCATGGTAGAGGCCATTGGCATAATCCAGTTTGGATAGTACAAGCGAGATAGTAGCTTTCACCTTGTGTGGAAATCCGAGGTGGGGGAAGATGCGTTGTAAAGTCTTCAAGGTGATGAAGCTTGTTCGTGCTAATATGTCTACTTGGGCATTCATAGTTAACTTGGAATCCATGGTGATTCCTAGGTTTTTAACTTCCTTGGATAATTGAGGAGGTGGTCTGAGATCGTCAGGCCAGACGCACAGAGGGTCATAATTTTTCCAGTCACCACATATGAGTATTTCTGTTTTGGAGGTATTTAGTTTGAGATGGCTCCAGGCCGTCCACTGATCAACGGCTCTGATGCAACTGAAGATTTCTGAGTTTTCAATGTTTTTGGGGCATTCTAATTTAAGTAGTATTTGTGTGTTATCTGCATAGTTGTAGCATGTGAGATGCAAATCATTGATCAGTTCTGGTAAAGATATCATGTAGATATTGAAAAGCAAAGGTGAGATGATTGATCCTTGGGGGACTCCTGCTTTTGTGAGGTAGGGTTCGGACGAGAAGGGGGGCGAGTGGATGATCTTTTTTAAAGATAGGAAGTAATCCAGTCGAGAGCAATCCCTTGTATGCCGGCTTCGTGGAGTCTTTGAATTAGGGTGTCATGGTCAACCGTATCAAAGGCAGCAGAGAGGTCCAAGAGAAGTAGTCCAACAACTCCATTTCGGTCGACTGTGTTTTTAAGATCATCCCAGATTGCTATGAGTGCCAATTCAGTGCTTCTTCCTGGGCGGAATCCAGTTTGGAAGTCTGAAAGTATAGAATTGTCTTCAATGAATTGTGACATCTGGGCAAATGCTGCTCTTTCTATCAATTTGCCCAGGAAAGGTCCATTTGTGATTGGTCTGTAGTTGTTGGGGTCTTGCGGGTCTAAGTTTGTTTTCTTTAATAATGGTCGTATGTATGCCTTTTTCAGGTCTACAGGAAAAGTTCCTGAAGTTAAAGAGTTGTTGATGATTCTTCTTACAGGTGTGGCAGCAGAAGTAGATAGAAGAATGTTCTTGAAGATTTGTGGTGGGCAAGAGTCAGAAGGGCAACCGGAAGGTCTGCTTGCTTTGACCAAATCCGTAAATTCACCCTGGGATATTTGTTTGAAGGACTGTAGAGGTTGGGTTGGTTTATTCTTAGAGGGTATTTTAGGAAAGGGGTTGGTGCTGATGTTTTTCTTCTGTTTTAAATAGGAGTCCAATGTGTCTGCCTTGGTTGTGTAGTGAGTTGCCAATTTGTTTATGAAATCTTGAATAGTGGGATGACTTTCTTCCATGCATGTAGGTTTTCGAAATTCATTGAGAATTTTATAAAATTCCTTGGTTGTAGATTGAGCATTTTGAATTCTGTCTGAGTAGTACCTTTTTTTAGCTTTTTTGATTGATGATTTGTATATCCTGTTAAGTTTGTGTAGCTGCAGTTTGTCTTGACTGTTGTTTGTTTTGAGCCAGGTCCGCTGCAACTTTCTGATTAGTTGCTTTATCTTTTTAAGTTCTGTGTTTCTCCAAGGTGTTGGTTTTCTTTTGTTGTGTTTAGTTTTTCTGAGTGGTATTAGGATATCAAAAGCTTCCTGTAGCCACTCAAAGTTTTGGCACAGACTTAATTGTATCTAGGTCTGTGTTGGCTGTTAGTTGTGTTTCTACGTCATCCAAATTGAGTTTACTCCATGGTCGATAGGTGCATGTATGTAAGTAGTTGTGGGGTGTGTTGATTTGTGGAGTTGTATGTCCGAAAGTTATCAAATGGTGGTCTAACCAAGTGATTGGCGTGATGCTATGAATAGTAACTAGTTCAGGCTTAGCAAAAATGACATCTAGGATGTGTCCAGCGATGTGTGTGGGATTGTGTACAATCTGATGTAGGTTCAATGCGACTAGGCCAGTCGTGATAGTTTTTGGATGGGGCATATTGGGCTTGTCAAACCAAATTTTTAGATCCCCAAGAATGCATAGGTTGGAGTATAGTGTAGTAAGGTTTGAGACTGTGTCTAGAAAAGCATCTGGGAATGTGGAGTTGTTAGGTGGAGGTCTATAAAGGAGGAGAAAGTTACAGGAGGAAGTTGGAGTAGGGTGACATCAGGTAAGGGGGGCTTCACAACCTTGTATGGAGATGTTGTCTGTTTTACTGAGGTTCAATGCCTGTTTGAATATACTAGCTAGTCCACATCCACTCTTGCCTATAAGGTTTTGTGTGATGGTTTGATAGCCTGGAGGAACGACTTCGTGCAACACTGGGGCCATGTCATCTCCCAACCAGGATTCAGTTATGAATAGTAAGTCAGGGTGTCTGTCTGTGAGCAGGTCGTAGATGTGGTGCTTATTTTTTGAGAGAGATCGAGCATTTATGAGCTGGAAGTTTAGAAAAGGTGTGTTAGTGGTAGTGTTGTTTTGTTTAGGAGAAGGGTAAGTAGTATAATATGAGCTTGAAGCAGGAGTGTTGCTAGTTGTGATAACTGTTTGAGGCTCACAATAGTCTTGCTTTTCAATATAGTGTTCTTCTTCCAGCAGGTTAAGGAGGCATTTTGTTGGGTCTGTGTGTGTGGTTGGTGGACTTGGTGTCTGAGAGAGCCATGAAGAGTGTACTGTTTTTTGTAGGGTAGTCTTATTATGTAATAGACAAGGGGATGCAAGGTTGCTATGAGTGGCATGTTTTTTATTTTGTTTGCACTTGTTTAGTGTGGATGGAGTATGGGTTAGGGGTGGTGGAGGAGCATGTGGATCATGATGTAAGGCTCTAAATTGTGCAATGGAGGAGAGGCGAGTGAATGAAATTTGCTGGGTTGGGGTGCTTGTGGTAGGTGTTTATAAAGAGTGAGAAAGTAGGGGTGGAGATAGGATGGAATTTGTATTCTTTGTGTAGTCCTGAGGGTGGGAGTGGGTATGACGATAAGTGTAATGTAAGTTTGTGTTGATTTGATGTGCTGATGTTTGTGGTCTGTATTGTTTTTGTGGAATAGTGAGAGGGGATATTGGTGTAGTTGTTTTTGGTGAGGGATTTGTATGTGAGTTAGTGCTGGTGAGTGGAATTTGAGTGTTAGATGGGATGTAGATGTGTTTTGGATATGAATGTACGAGGTGTGTAAGAGGTGATGGATGCGTGTCAGGGGAGCTAGTGTTAGTTGCGATGACTGGAAGAGGTAATATGTGTGGTGGAGTGAAATGTGGGGATTGTATGGTTGTGTGTAATTGGTGAAGAGAGGGGAGGGGTGTTTGTAGATGGTGTGTTGGAAGGCTGGGTTTTGGCATTGTTATGATGAAAGGTGTTCTGTGTGGAGCAAACAGCGGATAGTGTTGTTGGTTAGTATGAGCAGAGAGTTTGTATCTGGAATACTGAGACTGAGAGAAATGTATACTGTAGTTTTGTATTGTGTGGGTGATAGCAGGTTGTGTTAGTGGGAGTGGACAGAGTAGTGTTTGCTGTGAGAATGCAGGTGTTTGACTGTTGTAGTTGTGAGAATATGTGTATATGTGTTGTATAAAGGGTATTGTGTTGGGTGATGGGAAATTGCAATATGTCTGTGGTCAGTTTGTGATGCATGAGTTGGATGCCTTTGTAGAATATGTGTTTGCATGTTGAGGAATGTGTAGGGGCTGGAACCATTCCTGGTCAATTGAAAATTGGGTAGCATTTCTGGCCCTAGGCCCTAGTCCCTACCTGTCCCAAACAGGCAGCTGCCCTTGTCCTCTCCGCCCAAACAGGCAGCTGCCCTTGTCCTCTCTGCCCTTTGCCTCTCCGCTCGGGCTGAGACGCCCTGAGTCCTAGCCTTTAATAGCCCTACTGGCCAATAAGAAGCTGGTCCTAACCCTAACCAATCCTATTTCTAGCCCTGATTCAAACAACTAATGGGAGACCCAGCCCTAATCACCAATCATAGCCCTATTCCTATGCACCAATCACAGCCCTAGAACCAACAGCCAATCAGAAACTCAGTCCTATCCACCAATCACAGCCCTAGAACCAACAGCCAATCAGATTCTCAGCCCTATCCACCAATCATACCCCAGCCCTGGAGCCAGCAACCAATGAAAAGACCATCTCCCAGCAACCTATCACAACAACATATGCAACAACCAATAGGAACTTATATAAGGAGCAAGTTAACTGAAGTCCAGTCCCTGTGGTCAGGGGGAAAGGCAACTGCTGCTCTATTCAGAATCTCTTTGTATACAGACAGGCTGAATCCACACTTCCAAGCTAGCAGAGTCTACTTTCCAGGTAAGGGAGAGATTGTTTAAGAAACAAAACACTGGAATACTGCTGGGCGCGCACTCTGAATGCATCTTTGTGTTTTTTTTTTTTTTCCCAGAAATTGATTTCGTTTTATTGAGTGTTGGCCATGGAAATTCAGGTATCAGAGCATCGAAGAATCATTATAAACATACCGATAGATACATAAATTATTTAAAGCCTTTGAACGCTCTGTATGATGTCTTTCAGATGCTTCAAAGATGAGGCAGTCAGCAAAAGATGTCAAGCTGTAGCAGTATGCAGAGAGATGGGTCCCAGGATCGCGTTGTGGAAGCTGTTTGTGCATGGTGCACTAGGGTGAAGATCCTTCTGGGGTTGGTGTGCAGACTTGGCTGGGGAGGTATAGAACTGATTGGTGTTTGACAGTGTGGTTGCTGCGTTGTTGCGGCCGCCTGGTGACAGTCGCTTACATTTTTTTCTTGAAACAAATGAGGATTTGGGTTGAGGTGATCAGTAGCAGTGGGGGATTCTAGGTCGGTAATCCATAAACAGAGAGCGATTGACAGACTGGGCCGCACAGCCTCAGTGCAACACCATGAGAAGCACGGCCATTCGTACCCTCTTCAGTGAGGCCTCAGCAAGTCATCTTTTAAATATTACCCGGGCTGTACAAAGATGCATTTCCAAGTTTTCGCAGTTTTGCTTGAAGCAAATGTCATTGTTGATTGTGGGACTTTCCACAAAGAGAAGTAGGCAGTTACCTGTATACTGTAATTAATTGTTGAATCAAGTCTACCTTGGCCCTTGCATGTGAAGTCTTGGGGATTTCTTGCCTGGTGGAATTTATGAGACATGGACATGGGGGCGGGGGGAGGGGTGAAGCTGCCTCCTTGCAGAGGCAGGGAGTCATTTGCTGATTGGTGTTTGTCGGCCGGGGCCTCCGTGTGTCTTTCACACCAGGTTACATGTAGGAGACCAGGAGTCTTGACTCTGAGACAGGGTTATGTCACTTACTGCGATTCCCACTTTCTTGTGTCTGTACTCACAGCACTCATCACTTTCAGACCCGGCGTCAGCTAACCCAGGAATTCAGAGGCAGGGGAAGTGGAGTGACAGACCTTAACGTGTGAGCGCCAGGAAAGGAAGAGGCAGTCGCAGCAATGAAGACTTCAGGTAAGTAATCGGTGCATTTTTCACGAAATGCTTCTTCCCCAATCATTTTCAAAATGCTTTCCAGTTGTTTCCGGAACGACACATACCATGCTTGTCTAGTAAGAGTCCTTCCTTCCTTTATTAGAAGCTGTCAAAAATCTCCATTGTTTTCCGAAAAACGCGCTGTTGCCTTCCAGCGATGCAAGCCCATCATTTCTCAGTGGTTTACCCTTTATTTTGTTCCTAATTCGTCACGCATAGAAGCGCTGCTATCAGAGAGAAACTCCGCATCCTCAAAGTGGTATTGTGTTTCCACAAACATGTGTTTTGAGGAGAATCAAAACACCCAGACAGGAAAAACATTTACAAGAATGAGACTGGATGATTCCATCCTGGACCCTCGCTGGCTTTCGCGGCCTTCCTCCCTGGTTTGGCTTATTGAATAGAAAGCGATGTGATATCGATTTCAGATGCTCTCAGGCCTTGTTACAGCCCCGGCCCAGGGACAAGCAGTTTGCTCTCCATTACCGACCATTACCATAAGATGGCAAGAACGATTGGTAAAATTACTTATCCAGTGCCTCGCGGCAGCTGCAGCACGCGAAGGGCGCTAATGGGGAACAGACTCGAAGCGCTCGCTGCACATGGATCCGCAAACCATCATACTCACAGCCATGCAATTTATCATAAATGACCACGGTGATGGTTTCAGGAAAGCTGATAAAAGGGAGTTTTAGGGTAAGACCAAATATGTTCCATTGTATTATTAAAAGGCAGTTAACCATAACTGCTTAAACAAAAATACTCTATTATTTTAACAAAGCCATAGTCTCTTGGCAAACTATTACTATGTTAGTCATGCTGAGACATAATAGTCATCATTGCATCATACGTCATACATACATGATCTTCACTCGAGTTTTACTGAACTAAATTAAACGAAATCCATGCTCTTAACCTTTAGACTTCTGTGCCCCCCCCCTCCCCCCCCGCCACACTTAATCACTACTGGAACCAGGGACCCCCAAATTCGCTTTTACTGGAATCCGGGACCACCCACTGAGTCATTACTGGAAGCCGAGGGCCCTAGTCTAAGCATTTTCGATTGTTTCAACTGCAAAACAATACACATAAAATACAGATACAAGCAATCGTCAAACAAATGCACAAATGATGGACTATTTTATTGATTTCACAAACAAATATTAAAAAATAAACTTTTAATAGGAAGGTTGGTGCTTTTCTTAATTCAAATGAGCCCAGGCTTCGTCCATAATTTATTCTGTTTGATACATTTGCACTGCTCCTACCAATCAAAAGTTTAAAGTTTAATCTGCAGTAGTTTTTAAACATAAAAGAATTGCTCCCTCGCACAGCCCTGTTTAAAAAAACAATTACAGTGCTTGATTAAATCAGCTGGCAGATCGGCGGAATTTGTTAGTAATTCCACATTAAATAAGTAACACAGAATTACTAAATTCCTCCTATTCCTCTGGCGGAATTAAAAATTAAGGCCACTACTAATACTAACATGAACTGTATTTTCATTATGTTTAGTGTATTGTGTAAATTCTATCATTATGTCTCCAACGAGCAGCTCCGGATCTACGAGTAGCTGTCAAGCTGGCCATAAGAATCTCTTGTCTGTGCAGCTCAGCCTACAAAAACCTGAAAGTGTAAATTCAAAACAAAAATGTAAACTTGTCAGATGTGATCAGTATTAAAATTCTAATAGTCGGAGCACGGGTGGTTTTCATTGAACATAAGAATCTTTTACAATAGAAAAGGTTGGAGACCCTAATCTATAGTGTCTACGAAGAATCCACTCTTTTTCTGTCAGGTAGAGCATGCCACACATTTCATCTGTGTAAGCATGGCACCAGCGGCTTATACCCTTTCAAAGTGGTGGGGCGAGTGAAGTGCCCCAACACGTCACAAAAAAAACAACAAAAAAAAACTCCAAAACCCCAAAGTAAACCATCCTTCCCTCTAAAAGCTCAATTGACACTAACTATAACATAAACACAACCACTACACACTTACATACATTACACATATGCATTACACACACATACATGACACATTAACCACTTCGCTGCCAGGCCTTTTCCCCCTCCTGTGCCAGGCCTTTTTTTGCCTATTTGGGGCAGTTTGCGCTTAGGCCCGCATAACTTTTTGTCCACATAAGCTAACCAAGCCAAATTTGCGTCCTTTTTTTCCAACATCCTAGGGATTCTGGAGGTACCCAGACTTTGTGGGTTCCCCTGAAAGAGGCCAAGAAATTGGCCAAAATACAGGGAAAATTTTGTTTTTTTCAAAAAAATTGGAAAAAGTGGCTGCAGAAGAAGGCTTGTGGTTTTTCCCCTGAAAATGGCATCAACAAAGGGTTTGCGGTGCTAAACTCAGCAGCTTCCCAGCTTTCAGGAACAGGCAGACTTGAATCAGAAAACCCAATTTTTCAACACAATTTTGGCATTTTTCTGGGACATACCCCATTTTTGCAATTTTTTGTGCTTTCAGCCTCCTTCCAGTCAGTGACAGAAATGGGAATGAAATCAATGTTGGATCCCAGATACCTAAACATTTCTGAAACCTAGACAAAATTCTGAATTCAGCAAGGGGTCATTTGTGTAGATCCTACAAGGGTTTCCTACAGAAAATAACAACTGAAAAAGAAAAATATTGAAATTTAGGTGAAAAAAACAAATGTTTCTCTACGTTTTACTCTGTAACTTTTCCCTGCAATGTCAGATTATCGAAAGCAATATACCGTTACGTCTGCTGGACTCCTCTGGTTGCGGGGATATATAGGGCTTGTAGGTTCATCAAGAACCCGAGGAACCCAGAGCCAATAAATGAGCTGCACCCTGACATGCGTTTTCATTCTATAACGGGTATACAGCCATTCATTTGCTGAAATATAAAGAGTAAAAAATTGCTATCAAGAAAACCTTTGTATTTCCAAAAAGGGCACAAGATAAGGTGTTGAGGAGCAGTGGTTATTTGCACATCTCTGAATTCCGGGGTGACCATACTAGCATGTGAATTACAGGGCTTTTCTCAAATAGATGTCTTTTTTACACACTCTCCTATATTTGGAAGGAAAAAATGTAGAGAAAGACAAGGGGCAATAACACTTGTTTTGCTAATCTATGTTCCCCCAAGTCTCCCGATAAAAATGATACCTCACTTGTGTGGGTAGGCCTAGCGCCCGCGACAGGAAACGCCCCAAAGCGCAACGTGGACACATCCAAATTTTTGGAAGACAACAGAGGTGTTTTTTGCGAAGTGCCTACCTGTAGATTTTGGCCTCTAGCTCAGCCGGCACCTAGGGAAACCTACCAAACCTGTGCATTTCTGAAAACTAGATACCTAGGGGAATCCAAGGAGGGGTGACTTGCGGGGCTCGGACCAGGTTCTGTTACCCAGAATCCTTTGCAAACCTCAAAATTTGGCTAAAAAAAACACATGTTCCTCATATTTCTGTGGCAGAAAGATCTGGAATCTGAGAGGAGCCACAAATTTCCTTTCACCCAGCGTTCCCCCAAGTCTCCCGATAAAAATGATACCTCACTTGTGTGGGTAGGCCTAGCGCCCGCAACAGGAAACGCCCCAAAGCGCAAAGTGGACACATCCAAATTTTTGGAAGGCCTCAGAGGTGATTTTTGCGAAGTGCCTACCTGTAGATTTTGGCCTCTAGCTCAGCCGGCACCTAGGGAAACCTACCAAACCTGTGCATTTCTGAAAACTAGAGACCTAGGGGAATCCAAGGAGGGGTGACTTGCGGGGCTCGGACCAGGTTCTGTTACCCAGAATCCTTTGCAAACCTCAAAATTTGGCTAAAAAAACACATGTTCCTCACATTTCTGTGTCTGAAAGTTCTGGAATCTGAGAGGAGCCACAAATTTCCTTCCACCCAGCGTTGCCCCAAGTCTCCCGATAAAAATGATACCTCACTTGTGTGGGTAGGCCTAGTGCCGGCGACAGGAAACACCCCAAAGCGCAACGTGGACACATCCTAAATTTTGGAAAAAAACAGAGGTGTTTTTTGCGAAGTGCCTACCTGTAGATTTTGGCCTCTAGCTCAGCCGGCACCTAGGGAAACCTACCAAACCTGTGCATTTCTGAAAACTAGAGACCTAGGGGAATCCAAGGAGGGGTGACTTGCGGGGCTCGGACCAGGTTCTGTTACCCAGAATCCTTTGCAAACCTCAAAATTTGGCTAAAAAAACACATGTTCCTCACATTTCTGTGGCAGAAAGTTCTGGAATCTGAGAGGAGCTACAAATTTCCTTCCACCCAGCGTTCCCCCAAGTCTCCCGATAAAAATGATACCTCACTTGCGTGGGTAGGCCTAGCGCTGGCGACAGGAAACACCCCAAAGCGCAACGTGGACACATCCTAAATTTTGGAAAAAAACAGAGGTGTTTTTTGCGAAGTGCCTACTTGTAGATTTTGGCCTCTAGCTCAGCCGGCACCTAGGGAAACCTACCAAACCTGTGCATTTCTGAAAACTAGAGACCTAGGGGAATCCAAGGAGGGGTGACTTGCGGGGCTCGGACCAGGTTCTGTTACCAAGAATCCTTTGCAAACCTCAAAATTTGGCTAAAAAAACACATGTTCCTCACATTTCTGTGGCAGAAAGTTCTGGAATCTGAGAGGAGCTACAAATTTCCTTCCACCCAGCGTTCCCCCAAGTCTCCCGATAAAAATGATACCTCACTTGCGTGGGTAGGCCTAGCGCCGGCGACAGGAAACACCCCAAAGCGCAACGTGGACACATCCTAAATTTTGGAAAAAAACAGAGGTGTTTTTTGCGAAGTGCCTACCTGTAGAGTTTGGCCTCTAGCTCAGCCGGCACCTAGGGAAACCTACCAAACCTGTGCATTTCTGAAAACTAGAGACCTAGGGGAATCCAAGGAGGGGTGACTTGCGGGGCTCGGACCAGGTTCTGTTACCCAGAATCCTTTGCAAACCTCAAAATATGGCTAATAAAACACATGTTCCTCACATTTCGGTGACAGAAAGTTCTGGAATCTAAGAGGAGCCACAAATTTCCTTCCACCCAGCGTTCCCCCCAGTCTCCCGATAAAAATGATACCTCACTTGTGTGGGTAGGCCTAGCGCCCGCGACAGGAAATGGCCCAAAACACAACCTGGACACATCACATTTTTTCATAGAAAACAGGGCCTACCTGTGGATTTTGGCCTCTAGCTCAGCCGGCACCTGGGGAAACCTAGCAAACCAGCGCATTTTTGAAAACTAGAAACCCAGGGGAATCCAAGATGGGGTGAATTGTGGGGCTCTGACCAGGTTCTGTTACCCAGAATCCTTTGCAAACCTCAAATTTTGGCTAAAAAAACATGTTTTCCTCACATTTCAGTGACAGAAAGTTCTGGAATCTGAGAGGAGGCACAAATTTCCTTCCACCTAGCGTTCCCCCAAGTCTCCCGATAAAAATGATACCTCACTGGTGTGGGTAGGCCTAGCGCCCGCGACAGGAAAGGGCCCAAAACACAACGTGGACACATCACATTTTTTCATAGAAAACAGTGCCTACCTGTGGATTTTGGCCTCTAGCACAGCCGGGCCCAGGGGGGGCAGAAATGGCCTAAAATAAGTTTGTCCCCCACCCCACAACCCCCCTGCCCCCCCGGGAGCGACCCTTGCCTATGGGGTCGCCCCCCCCCCCTTGCGTGACATTGGTGCCAAAAAAAAAATCCCCGGTGCCTAGTGGTTTCTGCCCCCCTTGGGGGCAGATTGACCTACAATCGGCCAATCTGCCCCCAAGGGGGGCAGAAATGGTCTAAATACAATTTGCCCCCCAGGGGAGCGACCCTTGCCTAATGGATCGCTCCCCATCTCTACAAAAACAAACAAACAAACAAAAAAAAACCACAAAAAAACAATTTGCCTTGGCGCCTAGAGGTTTCTGCCCCCCCGGGGGCAGATCGGCCTAATACCAATAGGCCGATCTGCCCCCAGTGGGGGCAGAAATGGCCTAAAATAAATTTGCCCCCCCAACCCCCCCGGGGAGCGACCCTTGCCTGCAAGGTCGCTCCCCTTGCGTGACGGCGCAAAAAAAAGATCCCTGGTGCCTAGTGGTTTCTGCCCCCCTTTGGGGCAGATTGACCTACAATCGGCCAATCTGCCTCCAAGGGGGGCAGAAATGGTCTAAATACAATTTGCCTCCCAGGGGAGCGACCCTTGCCTAATGCGTCGCTCCCCATCTCTAAAAAAACAAACAAACAAAAACAAAACCCACACAAAAAAAAATTTGCCCTGGCGCCTAAAGGTTTCTGCCCCCCCCGGGGGCAGATCGGCCTAATACCAATAGGCCGATCTGCCCCCAGGGGGGGCAGAAATGGCCTAAAATAAATTTGCCCCCCCACTCCCCCCGGGGAGTGACCCTTGCCTGCAAGGTCGCTCCCCTTGCGTGACGGCGCAAAAAAAAGATCCCTGGTGCCTAGTGGTTTCTGCCCCCCTTGGGGGCAGATTGACCTACAATCGGCCAATCTGCCTCCAAGGGGGGCAGAAATGGTCTAAATACAATTTGCCCCCCAGGGGAGCGACCCTTGCCTAATGCGTCGCTCCCCATCTCTAAAAAAACAAACAAACAAAAAAAAAACCCACACAAAAAACAATTTGCCCTGGCGCCTAGAGGTTTCTGCCCCCCCCGGGGGCAGATCGGCCTAATACCAATAGGCCGATCTGCCCCCAGGGGGGCAGAAATGGCCTAAAATAAATTTGCCCCCCCACCCCCCCCGGGGAGCGACCCTTGCCTGCAAGGTCGCTCCCCTTGCGTGACGGCGCAAAAAAAAGATCCCTGGTGCCTAGTGGTTTCTGCCCCCATTGGGGGCAGATTGACCTACAATCGGCCAATCTGCCCCCAAAGGGGGCAGAAATGGTCTAAAATAAATTTGCCCCCCTCACCCCCCCCCCCCCCCGGGGAGCGACCCTTGCCTACAAGGTCGCTCCCCTTGCGTGACGGCGCAAAAAAAAGATCCCTGGTGCCTAGTGGTTTCTGCCCCCATTGGGGGCAGATTGACCTACAATCGGCCAATCTGCCCCCAAAGGGGGCAGAAATGGTCTAAATACAATTTGCCCCCCAGGGGAGCGACCCTTGCCTAATGCGTCGCTCCCCATCTCTAAAAAAACAAACAAACAAAAAAAAAACACAAAAAAACTATTTGCCCAGGCGCCTAGAGGTTTCTGCCCCCCCTGTGGGCAGATCGGCCTAATACTAATAGGCTGATCTGCCCCCAGGGGGGGCAGAAATGGCCTAAAATAAATTTGCCCCCCTCACCCCCCCCCCGGGGAGCGACCCTTGCCTACAAGGTCGCTCCCCTTGCGTGACGGCGCAAAAAAAAGATCCCTGGTGCCTAGTGGTTTCTGCCCCCCTTGGGGGCAGATTGACCTAAAATCAGCCGATCTGCCCCCAAAGCGGGCAGAAATGGCCTAAATACAATTTGCCCCTCCAGGGGAGCGACCCTTGCCTAAGGGGACGCTCCCCATCTGTAAAACACAACAACAACAAAAATCCCTGGTGCCTAGTGGTTACTGCCCCCCGTGGGGGCAGATCGGCCTAATAAGAATAGGCTGATCTGCCCCCATGGGGGGCAGAAATGGCCTAAAATAAATTTGCCCCCCATGGGAACGACCCTTGCCTAAGGGGTCGCTCCCCTTACGTGAAAAACAAACAAACAAAAAAAACTCCCTGGTGTCTAGTGGTTTCTGCCCCCCTTGGGGGCAGATTGGCCTCATAAAAATAAGCCAATCTGCCCCCAAAGGGGGCAGAAATGGCCTAAATATAATTTCCCCCCTATGGGAGCGACCCTTGCCTAAGGGGTCGCATCCCACACCTAAAACACAAAAGAAAACAAATAAAAAAATAAATAAAAAAAAAGTATCCCTGGTGTCTAGAGGTTTCTGCCCCCCCTGGGGGCAGATCGGCCTATTATTAGGCCGATCTGCCCCCAGGGGGGGCAGAAAAGGCCTTAAAAAAAAATGACCCCCTGGGAGCGACCCTTGCCCAAGGGGTCGCTCCCTTCTGTCAATTACATCTAAAAAAAAAAAAATCCCTGGTGTCTAGTGGGGTTTTAAAAGCCGGATTGCAAGCAATCCGGCTTTTGAAACCCTCGGAGAGACTTCAAAGGGAAGGAAATACATTTCCTTCCCTTTGAAGCCCCTCCGGGCCTCCCCCACGTGATCGAAAGAGAAATGCTGAGCATTTCTCTTTCGATTGCGCTGGAAGCTCTGCTTCCAGCGCGATGGGGGAGGTTGTGTGATTGTCAGCGCGCGCTGACGTCACAGGGGGGGGTGGGGGGGGTCGGGGGTTGAAGGGGAAGGGATTCCCCTGTCAGCCCTGACCTAGGGGGGTGGGGGGGCGGCCCTCGGGAGGAGCGCTAGCGCTTCTCCCGAGGGCAGCATTCAGGACGTAATGGTTACGTCCATGGCGCCACATGGGCGCTGCCATGGACGTAACCATTACGTCCGTGGCGGGGAAGGGGTTAAAAAAAAGGCACTTACCAACGGGCTGCGCAACCTCCTCTGTGTTCTTCTGGTCCCCTAACCAAATCAGACGCTGCCCTCAGGCTGTTAACCAGTATGAGAGAATTGCCTGGATTGGATGGAGAATCCTGGCTGGATGCTCCTTCATGCCCTGGAGGCCTGTGCTTGATCTCCATCCAGCTGTCTTAAGACAGCTGAGTGGAGCGCTTCAAAGTGCGCATGTCACTTTGGCCGGCGCAAAGCAGCCGGTCAAAGTGACATGCGCACTTTGGAGCATCCTGTCTAGGCACTGCTCCAGTCCTCTCTGCCGGAAGCAGAGGCAGTCCTCTGCTGCTGGCAGCAGAGTACACGCCCAGCATGTCTCTGGGCTGGTGTGCGCTGTGCGGAAAAAATAAAATGGCAATGAATTTTTTTAATTGCCATTCTATTTTTCCCTGCGTAGCATGCAGCGGGAAGGGTGGCGACACTTTTCCACCCTTGAGAAGAAACCGCTGCTGAAGAGTGGCAGCAGCAATGTGTGGGGCAGGTAGTTCACATACATTAGTCTCTGGAGAACAAGTTTTTAAAAATAATTCTGTGTCAGCTAGGAGGGGCCTCAACATTTGTTTGCCACACATAGACTGACCTGCAGTTTCTCTGTGACAAAATTCAGTGGGGACCCGTTTCTTTATGACTGTGGGTATGGCCACACCGATATGACTATTGAGTGAGGGAGATAATTGCAGTTAAAGTTACCCAATACATATGCGATCCCCTGGCTGAGTTACATCAGAAACTTTATAACACTAGCAGGGTTTTCAGACATTAAGGCCCATATTTATACTTTTTTAGCGCCGCATTTGCGTAATTTTTTTGACGCAAAAAACGGCGCAAACTAGCAAAATACAATTGTATTTTGTGCGTTTGCGCCGTTTTTGCTTAAAAAAACGGTGCAAATGCGGCGCTAAAAAAGTATAAATATGGGCCTAAGGGTGTTCCTCTTATAATTTCCTCAATGGATATGGACATGATTGCCACACGTTTGAACGCTATTCTCTATGGAGTGGGAACATTTTCCCACAAACCCTCCATTAGGGCGCATTTTCTGACAAAATCTTGGGCTGGGATGGAGCCATATCTGCACTTGCTTGGAAGTTTGTATAGATGTTTTTTATTAACCTGTTTCAAAACGGGCTTGGTTCCTCAGAATAAATGTCTGGGTGTCCCAAGCCTCCTCCTGTCGCTATGATATGCTCTCAAAACAGTTATACATGTTTTGTTTCATAAATGTTATGGTGCCCCTCTCCCATTACACATTTTTGCTCCCAAGGAAAATATGCAGACAATTTACCACAATCTGAATATCTGAAATTTCATGAATTAGAGGTGGTGTAAAACCTCAATTTCATGACACAATGTGTCCTGCATCAAGGCAGCTTCCAATACAGCAAAAACAAGAGAAAAGCAGTCAAATAAGTAAATACGCCTACTCAATAACTGACTTCTAGATCAACAGAATAGATAAAAGGGATTTATTAACAAATTCAAATGTAACGTGATACAGAGTCATTGTCATCTTGGCTTTAGAAGAGGAGGGCAATACATAGAAATGCCAAGTCAGAAATGAGTCTAAGTTCCAAGTGTGCAGTAAAATCGGAAGAGAAACATACAGCATCCCTCACCCCCAAAATCAAAGGTTTTTATACAATATTTTCTAATATGGAATTAACTGAACTCCAGAATCAATGTGGTGTGAGCAAACGTATAATTTCATCAGGAATCAGAGCACAAACTTAGATAATGCCATTCTGCTTTGGCACCTAAGCACTATCCTACTGGAAGAATAATTATTCTGCTCCTTCTGCGCTAATATCATCCGTGGATGCTAGATCAAACTATACATGTAAACAACAGTGTGTTATGTGAATAATCTAGTGGAAAGACCTTGACCAACTAGTTGCAGTTTTGTGACTGAGCTGGAGAAAGTTATTTGAAGAAAGCACGAACAATGACAGTGGAAATAAATACATAATCATTTACTACGTTCTGCAGAAACCACAGGTGATAACCGGGGCTGGGGAAGGACAAAAGTGACAAACATTTTGACATACATATTGAACAAGTTGGTGTTCAGGCCCAATTAAGGCCTAGTTAACAAGGTTTGAAAAAACACATTTCTATACATCATAGAGGATATGTTTCAAAGACAACAATACTGTGTCAGTGTGTATGTGTAATCAAGTGTTAACATTTATTCTGCACATTGGTAATGATGTACAAAAATATAAACATGGAAAAGTGCTCAAAACTGTTTAGTTGAAGAAATTCAGTGATTAGGATCTGGGGTGTTTTTGACTCCTCAGAAGTAAGGTAACTTTTATCCATATGCACAGATGTCTTACTAATTTTTAAGAATGAGCAGTAGAACACAAATATTGTTAGAGGATACATCTATGAAACGAAAATATTGCTCTGAGCCCACTGGAAAGTTTATAAAGCCAAAAGATAGCAATATCGCACATCATCGCAGATTTATCTCACCCAGCAGTTGTGCATCTAATGCTAGCTCCTCCCGAAATTTCCCCAACATTTATACAATTTCTTCACATAGGTAGTTGAAGCTGCCACCACATGACAGAAACTGAAACTTCAGTTAATGGTACCAGCAGGTAAATGGAAAAAGGTTGAGTAAATATACAATAGCAGAGATCTCATATTCTGAGGAGTTACGTACCATGCATGGAAATGAGGCTGCGTATGTGAGAGACAAGAAAACTCAAGCACATTAGTATAAGATGGACATGCAAAATATCTAAGGATTTCTCAATATGGCTGCTTGCCAATGCAGTATTTACTCATTATAAAATAGCAAAACAAGTTCACAGATGTAAATGCCATGCATGGCTATGTAGGACTCTGCATCTGCATATTGTATTTATTTTTAGGTCTGGCGATTGACAAAGACCTTTTGAATTTACTAAACTTATATATACAATACTTACTTATAGGGTCTTTCAGCTAGCCCCTTTTCATCCACTTGTCTGCAATTGTGTCAATCACACTTTTCTTCCACCCACTACATCATCATATAGCCATTGAATAATTTCTCTGTGAGTGACAGCATTCTACCCGCTCACAAAGTGAACACCAACATACAAATTTCTCCAAGTACTGGGGACTAATATGACAATATGTGCTTTTTGAAGCCCAAAAATATTTTTGCTTTCAGCCATTATCTTTCTTATATTAATGAGGGCCTGGAAGCTTCTCCAATAATACATTTGCGTGAAAGCCATGACAAAATAAAACAAGTATTCACAAAGCCTACATCTAAACAATTAGAATATCTAAGCACAAACACCTATTTTAGATAGGTCAAGCTTCGGCGCCGCAGTCGGTAAACCCTCGCCTTCTATAATATTTCATAAACTACCCTACTGTACTTCTGCTTTGAGATTTGTTCTGACTTCACAGGAGATGGGAATGGTAATTCAGCAAGAGGATTTTAATAACATACATGTTCTTAGTTTTGGGGACTCAATAAGTGGGTCCTTTAGCCTTCATCACTGACACTTGTAACTTTGTCCCGCTGTGATTTTTTTTGTGTGACCTATTGACTTTGCTGTTGCTTGTCTTTCTTGCTCAGAGATGTTTTAACTCATGGGCAAAGTGCCCCTACCTTCCAAGTGGCCCAAGGAAAGTGAAATTTCTATCCATTTGACCTCTTTCTCTTCTATTTGCTCTATCTAAACCTCTCTTGCTCTCTACATACCTAAACCTCTGACTCTCTCTACCCAGTGTCATCTTGAGGATTTTTAGTTTTTTGTGCAAAATCTTATTCAACTTTTTCATGTGACCCAGTTTAAGTTCAAGGGCCTCATTATGATTTTAGCGGTCCGTGGACAGCCATGGTGGTGGTAGCAGTCCAACTGCGGTTGGCTTGGCAGTCAGACCACCAGATTAAGAGTTTGGTGGTCAGACCGCCAGAAGACTGCATTTGGACTGCCGGCACCGCCATCGTCAGCATGGCGGTAACCAGGGCAATCATGACCGCAGCCATCAAATGTTGTAGATGCTGGCATTAGTACCACCATGGACATTACTACCTGCTTGACCGCCAAGCTTTCCATGGTGGTTCCACTGCCATGGAAAGCTTGGCAGTCAGGCAGGTAAAGGGCCAAAAATGAGGGATCCCCGGGGGGCATGGCCCCATTGGAGGGTGAGACAGGGGCCCAGGTGGGCCACTCCTATACCTGTGGGGATTTTGGGTGCACTGTATCCCATGCACGACAGGGTGCATCAGCAAAGTCCACATACCATGCGGGCGGGAGGTTAGCATGGCTGGCAGTAGCTACAGTACTCTGGTCTCTGCCTCCCCATGCCAGACCCACCAGCCCTGTGGTAAACTCATAATCCGACAGTCAGAAGACTGTCGCCCTGGCACCGTTCAAAAGACCGCCACCATGGTGGTCTGGTGCTCTGACCGTTAAAGTCGTAATGAGGCCCTAACTTTTAATTCAGTATTGTTTGGCATCATGTGGGCTTAATTTGACTGGAAATGGGTACTAGAAATTCAAACTTGTTCTGATCCGGGGCCCCTAAAATATGTCTTGCCTTGGGCCCCCAAAATCCTTAAGATGGCAGTGTTCTTGCTCTCGACATGCAGTTGACTGGAAACAACCGTGTGATTGATAGTACATCTTCTTCGAGTGTGTGCACTGGTGATTGAGTCGGGGTAAAAAGTTTTCAACGCACTTTTACTGCACCGATCTTCCCTTCTGAACTGTTGGATTGCGATTTCCAGTCTTTAACTGGGATCAAGGATACTGAAAATGACATAGAATCTTTGAAAAAGTCTCCTCATCAAGACAACCTACTTTACAATATCAATCACTTTTCCAGAAAATGTAACACCACCAGAAGAAAGTAATGATAAATTCTTAGAACTGCAACACATTGCCTCCTATTTATTGATCAGGGGTGGTCTCAGTTACTGTCAAGTAATTAGTACCGATATTTGTAAGAAAGATGTTTTATTTCTTTCATATCACATGATTATATAGCACATTTGCAACAACTAGTGTAAGTGTACTTTGTATTTAAAGCTACATAATATAATCTTCTAAAAAAGGAGAAAAGATTTGACGATAACTGACAGAACTACGAGAGGCTACAAACTGAAACTTTGCTAGAAAATGTTTAATTGAGTATACATACAAAACCAAAACTTGTATCTCAGCGTTCCAATACCCAACCTGATTTGATGTGTCAGTCATGCCTTGTAAATATCTCTGGTCAACACAGCTGCACATTTAACAAGCAAATGTGCCATCATCAGCTGGCATATAGTTCAACAGCACATGCACGCACATGCACGCACATGCATATGCACAGACACACACACCCACAAAGGTACACACACACGCAAAACACTGGTCCTACACACACAAACACAAAGGAACACACCCACCACCACTCCCCCCTATGCACCCACACAGACACATAGGCACTCCATAAATACACATGCGCGCCCACAAACACTTACCACTTACACATACACAGACTTGCACCGTGTACCTATTTGAGGTTAGCCTTGCTGCCTATGTGTGTAACAACTAACCTAAAGATTGAGGGTAATGGAATATGTTGTTGAACAGCACATCCATCTACAGGTTAGTCTTCTGCAAATATACATGGTCCCTTCTCCATGACAGGTTCCTGAGAATCAAATAGGCTGTTTAAACTGTATTTCTCGTGACAAGTTGGACCCCTAATTCGTTTTGAGATGTAATTCAAGAAGGCTGCTAAAATGCAGCAATTTGCAAACTGCCCGCTATATCATTTACTGTATATGAGACCCTTTCAGACACTAATGTGCTCCATATGCATTGCTACCAATTGCTTTCATTGGGTGCCTCCTTCTTGTGTCACTGACGATTTGTCAGCCTCGCTGTTAATAGGAGCTGGAGGATTCATTCACTTCTGGGTGACAATATTTGGTCAACATGTTTCACTGGGGCTCTCAATGTGTCCACTTTGATTCCCCTCCACAGAATCATATTAACTTGGGTTTTTTCAACTGAGGCTATAGTTTATAATGGGACACGGGGGAGTAACGCTCATGTGCGCATGCTTACTTTACCCTATGGCACTTTGATATCACTGAAATTGATTTTCCCAATGCATATTTAGTGCTTGCACGATCCCAAAATATCATGCCCTCATTTGCATGAATTGTGCCTCCTGAATGCAGCTCTTGGGGAGGGGGCTAGGGGCCCCAAGGACCACCGTGGTAAACCCCAGTAGGCAGGAACAGTTGCTCCCTACTCCTGCCAGCGAGGGGATCCCTGCCCCCATTTAAATGTGAGGCCAGGTCTACCACCTCAGAGAAAAGCAGAGCTTCAAACAGCCAGTCTGTCTTTCATTAATGTGAGGAAAACAAACATGTGATGGTTGAATTGCTTGAACTAACGTCAGCCAGTGGTAATGCACCGACGAGGTCCTGTGCTCACTGGGACTCAAGCTGCACCCTGCAGATCATTTCTTTGTTTCTCTGTATCCTACCATGGTAGTTGCATCTGAAGAAAAACTACAAGAAATGAGCAACATTAACTATACTCTTGGGGTAAAGAGACCCCGTTTTAAAATATAGTATTAATAAAAAGGTACAATTTGAAAGGAAATTAGTTTTGCAGTAAAAACAGGTTTTTGTTGTAAAAATATCCTCACAATTGTGCATAAGTAAATGTATTTTAGCAAACATGAATACAGATTTTTTTTGCAGTGATTTTTCCACAGTTCTACTTGTTAGGTCCATCTTAAGAAGCATAACAGTGTGGCCTCCAAAATCTGCTCATTTTTGACAAAAGAATCAGATTGGTGAAACATAACACCAGCGCATCACTCTGTCACACGCCCCATCCTTGCTTTCAATAACACCAACAGTAGCGTAGGCGTGGTCCACAGACCCTATAGCAAGCAAGGGAATGGATCTCTTCCCTGATGTTTGGGTGGTACAATACAACAATAATGAAGAATCAGGGCTCCCCTCAGGGCCCCTGTGCCACTGCACCTGTCACACGTAGGGTAGCTGCGCCTCAGCCTCCCAACTCATGATTCGGAAAATGGAAAGTGCATTGCACTTGTGACTCATGCAGCTGCAATCAGGGCCACCATGCGTGAAGCTGTGCAATTTGTATTTATATTTGTATAACCCCCAAAAAGTGAAAAGTTAAAAATAAACAATCCGTTTTCGCAGGCTGTGAAAATGGCCAATGAATACCTACCTCAGGATATCGAGAGGGCAAACCATAGCATGCATCCAGAGCACGGCGATTCAAGACCTGGAGACAACAGCGCCAAAGAGATGTCCACCCTGAAACAAGTAAATTCAGCTCTCACTACCTGCCTCTTAATCTTTCCTTCCTGAGGCTCCTCCCTGTGGAACCCTTTACTGAGAACCTCAGGCGCCAAAATGATCTCTAGATCAAGAAAAAACTTAAAACATATCTATACCACAAGTAACTATCCATGTAAACACATAACTCAATTTCCCTCCACTCTCGCCAGTTTAATTCACTTGGTTTGTTTTTCTGGCGAGCACTACCCCCTGATTTTGGGTACAGCAGCTCAGTATAAAAAGTGAAATAAATCAAGAATAGTATATTGGCAGCGATCTGGTGTGGCCTTCATCTTAGAGATGCTAACACATATACACTTGTAGTCAGACTGATAGTATGGCTGGCATCCTCTTGTGAGTAGGGACTTAGGCCCTGTACTTTGTGTGTGTAGATCCACGCAGGTACAGCCCTGCTGCCCATTTATAAAGCGTTTTCTTAGAGTGGTTGTTTCACTACTGTTTTAAAAGTGAATTACAGCTGATTATCGAGTCCCGATTCACAGATAATGTTCTATGAGTAGCAGTTGCTTCCTCCAACAAGCATTTGCAATGCAAACGGACTCACTTTGTTTGAGCTCGAGCAATTAGCATTGTAAACTCCTAACCCGACTTTTCTGGCCACATAAATTGAAAATGAAAATAATACAGTTTCACATAACTAACTGGACTTTTCTTGCCATATAAACTGGAAAGTAATAGTTTCACATATGCGAGCTGACTGCCGCCATCAGTGCAAAGCAGACACACAAACGGAAATAACGGTTCATTCCTAGTGAAACCCCTCAGCAAAAATGCAATTATCTACGTGACGGGCAAAAGTGCAATTAAGTATGTAACAGGGTCAATGTCATGCAAAGCGCTCGACTTCTGCCATGTGAGATTGTGCTACGTAAAAAAGAGAAAAAGTAGTCCACAAACCGGACAGAAAACAGCGAGCCTTGTATGTTTTCAGTACTTGGTCGCTGCGACCGAGGAGGGCTAACCACTGCAAAAGGCATGACGTATGCATGCCTTCCACTAATGAAAGCAAGCAGATTTTAAAAGGCAAGCCCGCAAACCAATGAAAGACACTGATGTGACATGGACGTGAATTGAAGCCCAAAGAGAGATAACAACACGGAACTGAGTGATTTGCGCTTGCCCGTAAAAAGGAACATCACTTATTCATGGATTAAGGGTAGAGCTTTCTGCAGTACATCAGGTGCAGTATTACCGGAGCACAGGTGTTTTCAGGGCACAAATGCACCCAATAATAGCTGGTTTTACTTCTAAACCCAGGAGAGAAAGCACTCTTTTTCCTTGCTTCCGTATGGGCCATGGAATCATTGCTACATTAGTGCTGAATTTCTACGTGCAAGACATGCTTACTCAGGGCTACAGGTTCTCCGAAATTGAGGGCAGTCTTATCCCTTCGCAAAAGTTCGCCCTCAAGCAGTAATCTTTAACGCGCTTTACAATAGCAATGACTAGCGCTGGTATTTATGGTTGTGGCTTTTTCTCCTTCTAATTGATAACCCCAGTAAACGTCGACTGCACAACTGCGTGATTAAGGAGGCAGGTTCACTCACCCAGAGTCTGCGCGTGCAGCTTCACATTCTTGGACGTCACTGCATCAAATGGACTTCTGCTGCCTGGGGCCAGGCAGTGCATTTGCAAGTCAGGGTCGTGTTCAGTCTCAGGACATCTCACCGCATCCTTTAATATTGATTTACGAACTCCAGAAATGCATGCACTGCAGTTTCACATTTTGTGTGTCAATGTTGCCATGGCATTTTTAGGGTTGAGCGGGTAAGCCGGCTGTAATCTCTCTATGGGTTTTTAACCATGCCCACCACACGCCCACCAGTTTCGTTGGTTTGTGCGCTTGACTTTTAAAAATTGCTTGATTTTATTTGTGAAAGGTATGCATACTACATGCCTTTTCTGATGTTTAGCCCTCCTTGAGCGCACTGGCCAACTACTGGAAACATATGAGGCTCCATGTTTTAAGCATAGTTTCTAGGCTACTTATTAGGGTCGAGTGTGCGCATGCGTTTTGCTTGCGAGACGCTTTAGTAGTTAGAAAAGGGCTCGGAGCCCCGCCAATGTCACGTCAGAGTCTTTCATTGGTTTGTGGGCTTGCCTTTTAAAATCTGCTTGCTTTCATTAGTGGACGGCATGCATACATCATGCCTTTTCCGGTGGTTAGCCCTCCTCAAGCGCAGCGACCAAGTACTGAAAACATATGAGGCTCGCGGTTTTTCATCCGGTTTATGGAGTACTTTTATCTTTTTTCGCAGCGCAATCTCGCTTGGCAGAAGTCAAGCGCTTTGCATGACATCGACCCTGTTACATAGTTAATTGCACTTTTGCCGGTTATGTAGATAATTGCACTTTTGCCAATAGGTTTCAGTACGAGTGAACTGTACCAGCGCGATCGCGCTCTTTGTTTCCATTTAATGTGGCAAGAAAAGTCCAGTTGGGAGTTTACAACTGCTAATAACTGTAACTTGGAGAAATGCGAGACCCGTTGCTTTGCAAATGCTTGTTTTTTAAATTTCCTATGCAGCGCAATCTCTCACATTTGCTGATACGTTTGACTGCGAGCAAATCTCTGTTTCATATTGTGTGCTCCTTCACACTCATGACATGGCGCTTTAAATCGGGTCACTTATGTAAAACTGTATTACTTTTCATTTTCATTTTATGTGGCAATAAAAGTCCAGTTAGGACTTTACAGTGCTAATAGCTCTAAGTTGAGCAAATGCGAGACCTATTGCATTGCAAATGCTTTTTTATATCATGGTGTGTTATGAGTTATGGACAAATGGATTGCACGTACTGGTAGAGCACCAAGTTAAGTTGTATTCTGAGTAAAAGCAGCAGGGCTGGTGGTTGTCGCTGGGGTTCAGGACATAGGCTTACCACTTCTGTCAGTACCACAATTAGAGTCCAAAGGTTGAGTGTCGAGTGTAACGTCGCCTGGTGCCATCCAGGTATGTGCCATTTAAGTAAAAACACAGCTATGACTTTTTGAGTATGTTAGGAGGCAGGCAATTAAGCCGAGAAACAACCATTTTGGGTTCAAAGAAGCACTTTTTAAATAGCTGTAACAGTTCCCCAATTTGTCTAGTATGGTAGTATCTGAGAAATCTGCTCAAGCACACTCCATGCCCACGCTCAAGAAGCACAGGAAAAAGCATATACTTCTTTAACTTTTTATTACAATCACATGCCACCTATACGTGGCAATAATATTAGTCATAATGTGTGCATTTCATAGCAAGTAGGTTTCCCTAGAGCAGATATCTTTTTTGTTTTGTTTGTTTTGCTACACATGGCAGGAAAATTTGATTTGTGGTGGTGTGAAGAAAATTATGCACTATTGTCACTAAATTACTGTAACTCAAAGAATACATACTATTAGCATTGCAGTACTGTAACATGAACATCTAGTTCAAACACACAAAGATGATTACAAAAATGGCAATGTAAACTATCATTCACCTGTCCTGACACTGAAGTGCACTTCTTTTTAGGCACATCTGCCTATGTGAACACAGTGGTGTAACAAAGCTCAGAACCCCTCACACTGCAGGGGCTACAGGGAGTGCAAGGGCTGCGGGGGCATTTGTTTCACCACCGTGTGAACATGCTAAATGTCATCACTCAGAGTGCAAGAGACTCAATGCCTGGGCCCGACTAGGAATCAAGAGCAGCCCTAACACATTTTGCCAGACCAGCCTCCATAGAGCAAGCAAGTATAGCAAGCGAGCCTGGCAACTACAAGTGCAGCTTAGGGTGATGCCCTCCTCCCAAAAAATCTTTGAACATTTTTTGCAAATATGGTGCATTTTAGGACACCCTTTTCATTATCGAACCTTATCCAATCAATGAATGGATGGATAGAGATTGGACGCAGTCCGGCATTGCTCAGTCATTGGAAAGTTGGATGGTGAGGAGTGTGTGGATGAATTATTTCAAGAATAGATGCCAATTAATAAAGACTTTTAGCTTTGTGAAGCAAATGGTTTCAATGCACTGACCAAGTGTTGAAACTCTGGTTACCATCTTGGCTTCCACATTAACACACCACCATCCCCAAATACTATTACCACCAATCCTTACGGAACATGTATAGAATAAGCTTATTTAACACACTACACTGATTTAGACCCTCAAAAAACTAAACACAAAGTATTGTGCTTTGATCTAAAATCGGAGCAACAATGTTATAACCAAGTAGTGACTGAATTGCACAAAAATCTTAAATTAGTTTTGGCTTCCACTTGACTACACTGTGTGATCGCAAGCAATTGCTTTTTTGGCAATGCCTCCTTTTCTTTCATCATTACATGAGAGCTCCTTGAAATTAGGCCTGGGTGAAATTTTAAATATAACTGAGTAACTGGAGTAATTTCAGTGATTTTGCGTTATTCTTGTAATGCAAAATCACTGAAATTTTGCAATTATGCCTGCTCCCATAATTTAGAGTAATTTGAGGGAAAACGCAAGAGCACAGAAACTGAGCACGAGTATCTTCTGGATGCTGCTGTTCATATTCTGTTGCATTTAACACTATTTGTTAGCTCAAAATGCATCCTTGATACATTTTGGGGCCCATTCCCCAACCACAAAACTGGACACACCTTTATTGAACCCAGCCACCACCCAGCCAGCCCTCTAGGAAAATGTTAGGGCCGCAGTAGTGCCTGTCCAGCCATGATCAATGGCTGAAGTAGATTGATCATTTTGAAAGACCGCTGAACAGACCAAGGGATGAAGAGAAGTTAGCCAATTCTCCTTTATTTGGGCATGTGTGTGAAGATGTGGGTGTGTTATATGGTATGGTTGTGCAGCCTTACTATAGAATACACGTACAAAAACTGTCTTGTGTCCTGTCATGTTTGAACAACCTTAACCTCAACCCTGGGTAGCTATGGCTTCAAAAAGCAAGGCTTGCCCAAAGGAAGATAGTGTGAAGCATTTAATAGTACCAAACAACGAAACAAGAAAGCCACACAAAATGAAAGAAACACAACACTAATTTATGAAAATAGATTATATTTTAATTAATTTTTAGAGTCTAATGTAAGCAAAATTCTCAGGAGGGTTCCTGAGATACAGATTTTTAAAGGTTTTTTCACTTTTTAATTTAACCGCAAACAAGCATTGGTCAATTTAAATTTTGCAAACTTTTGAAAAGTTTGTAAAAGGTAGTTTGGCTACTCCGGTTTGAGTGACCACATCCAACAGGATGGAGGTCTGCAGCTGCTTGGGGATGCAGGGTGAAAAGATGCTCATGTTGTGCAGTCAACCGGGGTGCCTTTGTGGTGATTCTTTGATCCACATGTTGTGTGGGGCAACTTTGGTCAAAGAGGTCGGGGTACCACAAAGTCCAACTGCTGCTGGGCTACCGGTCTCCAAAAACAGCAGTAACAGCAAAAAAAAATTGTCAAAGAAAGTATCCCTCTTGGAGTTCAATCTGGATGCTGAAAACAGTCCTGGAACCGCTGACTCGGATGCAAATTTCGGCCTTTGAGGATCGGTCTCTTAGGGTGTCCTGCAGCAGTCAGTGGGGATTATTCCGAAGTTGCCAATGACTTTCTGGTTTGAGCTACTTCAACAATTTTGTCCCTGGAGACCGTTCCAGGGGTTTAGCCAACTAACCCTCGAAGTCACTGCTTTTACCTGGGGCATGCCTTTTTTCCGAGCCATGAGTCACAGACACAGTGCCAACTTCGCTAGCCTAAGGTGCAGCAGGTGCAGTCCAGCAGACAGTGTAGCCTTTCTTTGCATGGCCCAGGGGTCAGCGGGGCAGTCGTTCTTCAGTTCTTGTTCCAGTTCTGATGTGATCAGAGGTTCAGGGTGCCGGGGTGCAATATTTATCCCTGAAAAGTGCCCTGAGAGGACAACACGGTTACTAACCATTGGGCTACCAGGTCTCCTCTGCCTCATATACACTGGGTACCACATAATAGGGATTTACAAGTAAGACGTGTGTTGCCAATTGGGGAAAACAAATTTGACATACATTTTGTATGAAGTATGGTTAGCAGGCCTTGGTGCAATCTCAGAGTCAACAAACCGGCAGCATCAGTCCAAAAATGTGTGGGTGAACATGCAAAAAGAGGCATTAGTTTTAAATATGTGAATGTATTTCTTTGGTTATATGGGCCTGACGAAGCATTTAAAGGTGCACATGGGCCTAAAAATGCAGAGGAGCCTTTTCTCAGCAGCTTTCTATCTTTCAAGAAATGGCCAGAAGAGTAGAAAGTAGCCCGATCCATCATTAAGCTTTGTATTCCCAATCGAGCGCTCGTCTACATGGCTCCCTGCAATAAGCAATGCCCTTGGATTGTGATATAGGAAATACAGATTTGAGTGAATATGCCACGTCGGCCATGCGGGTAAAAGGCTTAAAGCAAGCACAGTTACTTTTTAAGTGAACTGGGTTAGTTCTGATAAGCAGACTCGCCAAGAAGGCACTTGTGACCATTTCTGCCCTGCTGCCTCTGTCCCATTGCCCCCCGTGGCCCTTTGTCACTTGGGTTTAATAACCCTAGAACCGACACTGCTTCTGCTACTTGCACAGTCTGCACATTCCCCTCTGTGCCAACCACTGCTATTGGCACTGAGTGCACACGCTACTCCATGAAGCTGCCTCTCCGTGTGGCTGCCTTGGTATGTTTAGCCCCAACTCTACCTGCATCGCAGCTCCTCATTCTCTTATAGTCTCCCTACTTTCTTCCCGTCTCTCTTCCTTTACATGTTCTTTCCTGTTCTCTCACTCACTTGCTTTCACTCTACTGATTTACTTTGATTTTCTTCTGCCTTCCCTTATCCTTCTGATGCTCACATATTCCTCATCCTTAAATCTTGCTTGGGGTTTTTAGTTCCACAATCAGTCTTTAAAGTCGCTCTCTTTGCTGCTCTGTCAGTAGGCTGCATGGCGCAGTTGCATTCGCTGTGTCTGTTCTGTGAAGGAGGGAAGGCGGCATCACTGCCGTGCTGTAGCTGGTCCCTAAGTAAATGTCACCTGCTTTCCTGCTGCTGTGCCGTAACTCTTCCGTGGGGGACATGTCGCGCCCGTAGCTCATGCTGTACTGTTATTTATGCTTTTCCCTAGGAGTTAGGCATCCCTCCTTTGCTGTCTCACCCTGGCTTTTCCCTAGGAGTTAGGCATCCCTCCTCTGCTGTCTCACCCTGGCTTTTCCAGTTAGGCATCCCTCCTCTGCTGTCTCACCTGGGCTTTTCCCTGGGAGCTAGGCGTCCCTCCTCTGCTGTCTCACCTGGGCTTTTCCCTGGGAGCTAGGCGTCCCTCCTCTGCTGTCTCACCTGGGCTTTTCCCTGGGAGTTAGGCGTCCCTCTTTGCTGCTCTGTCAGTAGGCTGCATGGCGCAGTTGCATTCGCTGTGTCTGTTCTGTGAAGGAGGGAAGGCGGCATCACTGCCGTGCTGTAGCTGGTCCCTAAGTAAATGTCACCTGCTTTCCTGCTGCTGTGCCGTAACTCTTCCGTGGGGGACATGTCGCGCCCGTAGCTCATGCTGTACTGTTATTTATGCTTTTCCCTAGGAGTTAGGCATCCCTCCTTTGCTGTCTCACCCTGGCTTTTCCCTAGGAGTTAGGCATCCCTCCTCTGCTGTCTCACCCTGGCTTTTCCTGTTAGGCATCCCTCCTCTGCTGTCTCACCTGGGCTTTTCCCTGGGAGCTAGGCGTCCCTCCTCTGCTGTCTCACCTGGGCTTTTCCCTGGGAGCTAGGCGTCCCTCCTCTGCTGTCTCACCTGGGCTTTTCCCTGGGAGTTAGGCGTCCCTCCTCTGCTGTTTCACCCTGGCTTTTCCCTGGGAGCTAGGCGTCCCTCCTCTGCTGTCTCACCCTGGCTTTTCCCTGGGAGCTAGGCGTCCCTCCTCTGCTGTCTCACCCTGGCTTTTCCCTAGGAGCTAGGCGTCCCTCCTCTGCTGTCTCACCCTGGCTTTTCCCTAGGAGCTAGGCGTCCCCTCCTCTGCTGTCTCACCCTGGCTTTTCCCTAGGAGCTAGGCGTCCCTCCTCTGCTGTCTCACCTGGGCTTTTCCCTGGGAGCTAGGCGTCCCTCCTCTGCTGTCTCACCCTGGCTTTTCCCTAGGAGCTAGGCGTCCCTCCTCTGCTGTCTCACCCTGCCCTGCATCTGTTCTCAGTGTTACGCCACCTTGCTACCCTGTGCTCTGCCTCTGTTATATATTAATTAATGATGCTTGGCAAACGCCTTTTAACTCCACAAACGCCTAAGGATTGGTGTTGTCAATGCTTGTTTATGCCACTTATTATGGGCGTATTGCCTCAGTAATGCACAGTAAATAACAGTTGTCACTATAATGCATTTTAAGGGAATTAATTCTCAACCTCAGAATGAAGAATTGGGGATATGAACTGGTGACCTGCGGGTCACACACCGATGACAGCAGGGAGTGCATAAGCCACTTATGCACAATCGTCTTGGTGGTCTACCATCTTTCTACTGCTTGCCTAGCCCCTCTTCCTCCACTAGCTTCATAAATGCAGCCCATGTTAGGCAAGATGTTTTGGATTAGGTATTTAGTTTATGTGAACATGAGATAACCAGTGCTTCAGCAATAGAAATCCAGGTTTGTAAATGTAATGCCATTTCTCATCTTGTGTTACATCTTCCAACACGACTCATTGAAGGTAGCATGTTCTCCGGGCCATGTTTCATGCGATGTGTAGCCAGCATGTCTTTTACTCTCATGCCTGGAGTGTGGTGGGATGTTTCTCCTTTCGCCATCTGGTTGTCAATGGTGTCTCCATGGTCAAAACTGCTCCGAGGGGTGTTCTGCAGACATTGCACAACACTGCAAGAGGCAGTTGGAAGAGTAGAAAGAGACGAGGGATGTTAAACATGGCGTTCTTCTTTCGTCTGCCATTCTGGCTAAATGCCGTCCTCCTGGAAGGGTAGGCGCTACTAGCCTTGCATGTATGTCCATTCAGGATGGTGACCTCTCTAGTGTTTGCTGCCTGAAATCCCTAACCCAATATGGGGTCAAGCTTTTTTGTGACATAATTTCCTGCGTAGATCACATATAATGAGGCTATAATGCATTTTCCCTTAATTTCTCATCAGGTCATCGTTCATTCAGTTACTTTCTTGTCCCTGATTTTGGCTCTCTTTTTTTGTAGCAGAAATCCTTTGAGATGGTCTCTTTTGGAAGACCTTGTGCCGGGCTCCAGCCTCTTGCTCAATCCTGATTTCCAGGTGGTTTGCTTTTCAACCTCTACAGTAAACACCAACTACAACCAGAAATTAATATAATTGTCTGCAAGGATTTCGTGTGCCCCTTTTGCCCCTTTCCCTCCTAAGGAAGATTCTCTTAAGGAAATACTTCTATGGTTATATAACTGTGCAGGGAGGAATTGTGGCTACTAGAAGGAGTAACCCTTTCTCTGGGCACTCAATAGTGGACCAGACTAACCTTAACTGATTTCAATCCTTGACATCTTGCTAGAATAGTCTTTTTTCACCCTGCCTAAGGCTCCACTTGCTCCAGGCTTTCAAGCTGCTTTGCACAAAATGACCAAAGGATTAATAATGTAGGCGACTGACCACATATTAAAGACTAAATATTACTTGTTTTTTTTACACCCATTCAGATGAGCGATGCTCCTAAAGGTGATGGATTATGATCTTACTGCAAAAAAGGTCCTTGCTTAATGTAAGAGCTAGGATGAACTAAAACCACAGCATTTAAGTCAGCTGACCAGCATCATGCGTTTCTCTATTCTGGGTTCATTGTTGCCTTGGTAAATATAGGTGCTGCTGTTTCTTATTCATTCAAGTTTAAGCATGACTGGTTGTTGTGAGAGTGAAGGTAACATAGCTCTGCAGGCAATCCTGACCCAAGAATATGTGTGACTTGTCCAGCTCTCCTCCTGTGTGGCTGGAGCCTGCCTGGGGCCTCATGCAAGCCCAGGGTGCGATGAGTAGTAAGGGCATCATTAAACCTCTGCTGTTCTACCAGTGCCTTGCTGTTGAAGCCTTCCCCAATTCTATTAGTTCCACTGGCGCTGTTCCACCAGCCATCTGTTGCTCTACCCGCCTCATGATGCTCTACCAGCCTCCTGATGCTCTACCAGCCTCCTGATGCTCTTCCAGCCCCCTGTTCCGCTACCAGTCGCGTGTTGCTCAACTAACCCTTGCTCCACAACCAGCCCGCTACAGACAGCATTGTTCGCTCTATCAGACCTCTGCTGCTCTAACCAGCCTTCTTCTTCTTGACCGGCCCAACAAATACTACCCATCCTGCTGTTCCACCAGCTTCCAGCTCTGCTGTTGTGCACCCAGCCCTATTGTGACAATAGCAAACTTTCTTTGCCCTATAAAGGCTGAAAAACAAACAGCAGAATCGTTTTGTCTTGGCGGTGGATAAGACGTATATGGCATAGACATGCAAAGAACTTGGGGTATTCTAGTGGAATGGAATGCTAGTGAGAAGGAGCGAAATTTGTCCTTCTAGAGCAGCGACATTACTTGCACCAGTTCTGGGTAATGCAAATACATAAAATGTCACACCATAACACAGCATGTGAGCACCTGACATAAAGACAGAAAAGGGGGATTGATGAAGCAACCTAGCAAATCTTGCATTTCCCGACAGGATCCAGAATCACCCATGCATACATAACGAACACATATCACGCCTTATGTTTTAACCAGCATGGATCTGCGCTTCGCGTTGTCTCAAACAAGGCAAGGGTTCCAAATCAGCAGCTTGGGTTTCATGTTATGTCTTTTTCAAATCTCCATTTGTTACACTTTCTCTTCTTCATCATTACTTAACATTTCTTTCTATTTCTCTCTCATGATCGCATTATTGCACATGCCAAGTACACTGGCACACCATATTGCGATCCTATTGGTTCCTCTGTTTTGCCTATTTTTCAAACACTGGCCAGAGCTTTCTTTTCTTCCAAATTCTTTGACCCAACGAGTTTATAAAGGTCACTTGTCAGTCACAATAGAATGAACCCTGTGAAAACAACATTGCTAATTGAACCGATACATACATGCTACTTCAATTGCAATGGAATAGAAACAAGGCCTCTTACTACAGAGCATGTAGACTGGAAAGGAGGGGAGCATGCAAGGGAAGTACATACATTCTTCCTGTCCGAATGTTCAACATCCAAAACACGTGAGTGGGCAGATGTCCTCAAGTCTAGATTAATTGCAAAGCTTAGAGATGTTTTAAGGCATGGGCAAAGTGGGCAACTGCCAGGGCCCCACTTTCCAAGGGGCTTCTTGGGAAAGTAAACTTTGCCTGTCTCTTGCACACCTCTGTATATTTCTATATCTGAACCTCTCTTCTTCTTCTTCTTCTTCTCTACCTATGTCTACCGGGTCTCTCTGCCCAGTGTCAACTTATGGATTTTGAAGCCCTCAGAAAGACATATTTCAAGTGTTTTAGTGTGAAACACATTTCCCAAAATTTGATTGGCATCATGCCAGCTACAATTAACACAGTGGTGGGTAATGACATTGAAATTTGTTAAGAACAAGGGTGCCCAAAATATGTCTTGCCTGAGCCCCAAAAATCCTCAAGACGACACAAGCAAAGTGTGGGAGTTATGCCATGCTCCTGCATGAAGTACATGGGTAACGTTTTCATGGTAATGCATGTGTTCTGGCATTCTGTGCAGTTAAATAAGACTCATGTAGTTGAAAACAGAGCTCTTGGTAGGCAGCTGGCTGCTGACGGCTCGCTCTGTCTAGGGCAGTGGTTCCCAAACTTTTTCGGCCCATGGCTCCCTTGACCTATTGGCCGTTGGTCGTGGCTCCCCATTAAGTTACTTTTATTTGGCATGTGGACGACATAAGTCCGGCCTCAAGAGCACTTCCATTTTTCTCTCTGAAAATAATTGGGGTGAAGCTGTATCTGTGTGCTTGCCCCCTGTCTGTGTCTGTGCCTACTGTCTGTGTGTTCCTGCCTACTGTCTGTGTCTCCTTGCCTCCTGTGTCCCCATGCCTCCTTTCTGTGTGTTCTTGCCTCCTGTCTGTGTGTTCCTGCCTACTGTCTGTTTGTCCTTGCTTCTTGTCTGTGCCCTTATGCCTCCGGCCTGATTGGTAGGCACTCCACAAAATTGATAGATATGTTGCTTATTTATTTTTCTTGAGTTTTGGTGATTTCTTTAATTCCTGGTCCTTTCCATTGATATTTAAGTAAGGGCATGCTGCGAGATAAGCTCAGCATCTCACTTCCATGGAACTGCCTATATTTTGGTGATCCTGGCTCCCATGGGCACCCCACAAAAACAGCTATCTTCGCCCTACTCGAGGCCTCAACAGCTTGAAAAGTAAGAGCACCTCACAGAGACAGCAAAGGGATGGATCCAGGAAAGACTGTGATGTTCAATTACTGTGGTCTTACAGCAAGACTTGAAATGAGAACCCACAATTTCAAAGTGTCTCATTCTTTGCCACCCTCTCCTATGTGTGCCATAGGTGAAAATAAAGTTTGGTTCCTTAGGACTGCAACCCACCACCAAACAAATGTGATTGGGGAAGGCAGCGCTCTTAGACCATTGCACATATAGAGCACCTCTCTAGTGTCTACAGAAGTTGCAATGACCACTTTAAGATCTAGCACACCGTCCTTAGCTTCCTGCAACAAGGTGAGAAGCTTAGTAGTGAGCAACCCCAGGCTTTTCTCATGGCAGCCAGAGGCACCGCTCTGACACTCTGAGGCAGAGGCCATAATCTGCACTTGCCTCCTCAGCCATCCTGCATCGCCGCCTCCTGTTCAGTGCAAGTCATGCACTGTAGCCCCAAGCGGAGCAGTAGTGACAACACAAGAACCCTGGGTAGAGTTTCCACAGAGAAAGTGACGTTGCGGCCTCTCACAGTCGCCAGAGTAACAGGATTGTTGGCCCGTGTTCAGTATGAAAGCTGCTGTGCTACTACACCATTAAGGGTAACAGATAGAAGTGTTTTGACTAGCCACAGCAAACCTGGCATTAGTTATGCAAAAGGACTAGCTGAGACACTTAGGGATCATGATGGATGGGGACAACGTATTGGGGGGTTTGAGACACTAACTATGCATAGCTTGCCTGATATTAAATCTTTGAAAGGCGTGATGGGGGGGGGGGGGGCGTAAGGGAATGGGGTGCTAGGTAGTTGGTACAAATTATTTCCTCACCGGCCACTGATTGTAAGTGGGTGTTTGTGTTTAATGGCCTGCACTAAATAAAAAAATAATTGAACCAAAAGGGATTAGACCATCATCTTTCTCACACCCAGATGCTATTAAAAAAGACACAGGAAAACTATGCCATTTTGCCGTTGTGTTTTTTTTTTTTTATAGAAGGACTAAAGTGTCCATTTCCTTATACATTCTCATTTGCTTTTTAAGGTACAAAATTGAAAAAGAGTTGCATTTGACAAGAGAAAACAAACCACAGCAGATGGAAAGGTTGACAGTGGCCCTCTGGTTTGCAGTTTATAGTTCCAGAGTTTCTGAAAGAATGTCCTTAAATGTGGCATTCCGTCAGATTTCCATTGGCCCTCAAGTGCTACTCTATGTGTCCATAAAAGTATTTTTTAAGACAAAGGTTGAGTTGCTAAGAATGGATTAAATATGTAAAAGAGGTGAACATTTTGTATTGTTAAATGCATCTTGGGAACAATGTCAGCATTGCTTATTTTGACCAGTGTCAGTGGAAAATGATCCCCCTTAGGAGACTTGCTATGATCCAGTGGTTCCCGAACTCTGTGTTTGGTGCACGGCGCCCCTGGCTAGTTTTGACGGCACACAGGGGTGCCACGGTGCACAGTTTGGGAATCACTGGTCTAGGGTCTTAGAATGAGAAGTATGGAAACAAACAGGAGGCACTCTGATTCCGCATCTAATGGTCTTCACAACCTGCAGTAAAGTAGGCTTTAAGCAGTCTTGAACACATACTTGCCTACTAGTTCATTGGAAATAAAAATATTACCTGGGCAGTTACCGGAACTAATAACATTTTACAGAAAACATGCATGTAGTGTTGTATGGGTGACAGAGGACAATGGCTTTGAATATATAAACAAGTGTGCATGATATAAAAACCTATTCAAGTAAAAAATACATCAGGTATATTTGTATTACAAAAACATATAAAGAAATATTTAATTAAATAAATCACGACATGACATGTTGATCATGACATGAAGACATTTTTCATAGCTGATGTCCCAAGCAACATCTCTGGCTTTTCCATCACTATAACACAAGCAGGTGACAAACAACTATTGGTTACCACTTGAAACTATATAAAAAAGCTTTGACATCCACAAGAAGACCATCATTCCCCACATTCACAGACCAAGACAACCACCATAGGTCCCAGCAGCTACGCAGAAGCTACTCATATGTAAGAAAGGCACGTGCTAGGAACACAGCCGTACCTATCTACACTCAACATGGGACACATTTTATGGCACAACCTTGGAAGTAAAGTAACTAATGACAGACTAGGGTGTAGTCATCTGTCAAAATACAACTTTCAATCATCAGTCAGGTGAATACTAGTTGTAGAAACTAGTTGTAGAAACTGTAGAAGGACTGTCCACAGGTGACCACCACCTAACCCAGGAATGCAGCACTCAAAGCCCTTAATATTGGCTGCTACAAACAGCTTTCAAACCCATGATTTGTAGGAGGAAGATAAGTGCGCTATTCTTGAGATGATGGAAACCTAATTACAGACAACACAAATACATTATTGTATTAGTTACTTCACCTGCACCACTAATGAGGCACAAAAAAGCAGAACAGTTGACAATGGTAGATGAGAGGCATTCACTTACGTAGACAATCATGGCATTCGTTGACATTACTGGGAGCTGTCTGTACTCCCACTAAGCATTCAATTGCCCCAACTAATTATTCATATTAGTAGCATAAGGACATCAAGACAGTGTGCCTGTTTTCTTCAGTCTACTTTTGTTTACCGAATCCAAGTCAGAGGAGACCACAATGTTGTAGAAGTGAAGCATGTTTTCTAAGTAATTCGGGACCTGGTACCTTTAAGGTTCACCCAAGTAATCTCTACTCTGACCAATGAAGCAGATCAAACCTTGAGCATTGAATTGACATGTTTCCAATAAAAATGGTGGTCCATCCAAGTTCTTGTTACATCATTCTTTCATCATGATGTCTAGAGAAAATAGCTGCACCTATTGTGCACAAGAATCATTTGCCATACCTTGTATCCCAGGCCTACAGCAGAGCAATGTATACCCATATTCCCTCTGGTGTGGGATGCTTCCAGCTTACTGCAAACCCTGCGTTCTTTGATGTGTGATCCAGAACTCTTGTTTGAAACTCTGTATGACAGCTCCGCAGAGCTTATAAATATGCAGCTGCAACTCAATTAAATTAAATGGAAGGGCGCTGTGAATCAAGAGGCACAAGCAGCCTGCTGCACAGATGTATGACATCAGCACTGTAAGACCACGTGCCTTGCAATCCATGCACAGTTGTGACGAACGTGAAAGTTGCCACAGCATTGTCTTCGTGTGCACCAGAATCACAAGCCAGCAGGGCCGACCACATCACGCAAGCTTTAACAAGGCCAAGTGACAATGTCTTCCTCAGGCTGACACGCCGCAGAGAACACAGGAAGCAGTAGTGCGAGTTCCTTCACACACAGAGCTGTTCGATGCTTAATGTGTAAAAACGAACCATGCAGAGGAACCCAAAGCCTTTCTTAGGAGTCCCCTGCTAGAGCGCTCAGATGCCCTGGTTGGTCAATATTAAGGCTGCCTACTCCTGACTCCACCTCATGCCGCTTTTTTCCACTCCCCCTGATCCCTCTACTTCACTCTAGCAGGTCCACTTTGATCTATGCCTTTTCTCTTTCTCGCTGGATATATATCTTTTATCATGTTTCTCACAAAGACTGATGATGAAGAAGCAGCCCCAGCTCACAAACGAAGCACTGAAACAGGTACAGCATGCAGGGACGACCTTGCCCACATACGCAAATGGCAGTACGGGCATACCCTTAACACCTGCAAAAGATTCTCTTTCCCCCCCTGCGAGAATGATGTATCCTACTTAAACAGGTGGAGCACTGTGGCATGCTCCCACTCGTGGTACAAGAGTGTTCTCATTTTTCCTAAATAGTCAAGGCAAAGGAATGGTTAACCTTGGAATCCGTGAATTAAGACGCGCCAATTAAGCCTTCTGGCTTCACAACCTCCTACAAAAGGGAAAACACCCGAGGCCCTTTTAATACAAAATCCACATAGTTGTCTTTGTTCGCGTACAGATCAGTGTTTCATCTTTCAAGGGCCTCTGGGAGAGTGGCCAATCAGTTCAGCGGGCACATGAAATCCTCAAGTCCCTGTGAGCAATGAAACTTGTGGGATCCAAAAATGTATTGCGCACCCATCTATCTGTATCAGATGCAGCCTTTATTTACTACATTGTTTTCAGACTCCTACTTGCTGTAAAGTCCAACACTATAGCATATCATTACATTTGCCTGGTCTCCTAAGCAGTCAACCAGTGCTTAATTTGTGCTTGTTGTTTCCGGTGCTGAGCACCTGCATTTATTTTTAAGGGCCGGGATTTAGTCTTCTGCCTCACGCTTTTACTGCGAGCAAAAGACCCATATGGGAAAGACGGAGGAAGGAAAAAACTAAAAGGCGTCACAACGGGAGAAAGTAAAAAGCTGCTAGAGTGAGCCGAGGGGACAGGGAGTGGCTGTAAATGGAGTGAAGAGGCCCGAGATGGCTTCAGGATTCCACATTTAATTGCATCAGCTGCATGCTTAAGAGGAGGGCTTTGGGCACCGGCACCTTTTTATTTACAAATGAAGCACTGCAGTCAACACGGTAATGAATGTGCTCAATGAATAGACAAATGGTGACTAGATGTTCAGTTTGGTACTTAGCTCTAATACTTCAGGATTTTATGTGATTCACGTGGAACTTGCTTTATGCCCAGTGTTCTTGAATATATCCAGAAGGTCCCTTGCTACCGAGTAAATTACTTAAGAAAAAAATGTACTCGCTTACTCAATAATGACAAGGTTGGGACTAGTTAACAGCAATGTTTACGGTAGTTGCTCCTTTCGGAACATCACCTGGAAGGAAATATTGAGATCCATTCAGAGCCTGCTGGAGACAATGTGCAATGTACAAGCTGAAGATAAGAAAACGGTGTTTGTGTGAGAAAGCTTATAAATGTGAGGTAAGGCTGTGGTTATAAGTACAAAAAAACGGTAAGCAGGGTAAGTTTTAGGACCGTCCCCATGAGCCAGAGGGTAAGGAGACAGAAGTGGTACCCAGAGTGTAGCTATTCATGTAGACTCAGAGACCCCTGGGTATAAAAGCAAAGTAAACACTGTGGTAGGATTTATAACAGTGGAATGGAGATCTGAAGTAAGCAGATGACAGAGGAGTGCTGGGTGGGAAGATTCTCCAGTATTTGCACAATAGGTCAAATGTATTTATTGAGTGCTTGTTTTAGGGGGGAATTTATAAATTTCAAAAGTCTTGAAAAATAGCCAGATCCTCAGCCTCTAAAGAGATTCTGGCCTCATTTTGGGCTGTTTTTCATGGCAAGATGCTATACGGGCCCCCCTGGACCCTTTTTCTCCAGCACAAAGAAAACCACAATTTGGCAGGCATTGGCTATTCTTGCACTCAATGTAAAATGGACGTCTTTGCTTGTATTGGGGCACACAGATAGTAATAATGTGCTTGTGATGATCAGTGACATTATGATCTTTTCAGTAGTTCATATTGATAACGAGGTCATTATCCCTGTGGCATCGCTTTTCTCTAGGGTTGTGTGACTATTTATCACAGGTTCCTGGTTGATCATCCCCATCTGTACATGCCAACCTACTGTCCATTTTGCCGTCGGTTGCAGTTAGTCTGGAAGTGTGCTGTCAACAAGTGGACATTACATTCCCATTAGCCAAAGCTCAGCGGCTCCTGGAAAAAGAGGAATCACCTGAAGCGTAAGTGGTAGATCTACTGTTTGCAGTGCCAGGGGAGTGGACTTGTGCGGGGGGGCATGGACATTCAGTCACTAAAACCAACTTCAGGGACTGAGAAAGTGCCATGTTCACTTTCGCCTTCGGTTACATCGTGCTGTTAACCCCTTGACTTACCCTTTGGCCCTTTTGAGCTTCCCCTGTGTTGCTGAGGGGCTTAGGATAGGGCATGGAGCAAAAACTACAGAAAGAAAACAGCTCTCCTGAAGCCATGTTCACTTTGAAATCCTTCTACCTTCTTTAATCCTGAAATCAGGCATACTAAGGACAATGCCAGGAGTAACAAAGGCTAAGCCTCGGAGCAGCTACTGCAACCGACTACTTCTGCTTGCTGTCTTTCACAAATGTGTTGTATGCTGTTGTGTGTTTGTTAGACTAAGTTGGTTTCTCTAGCCTTCCTACTTCTGAGCTTTGTGTTTCTTCATGTGCTGATGAATGTCTTCTTAATAAAGTATACAAAGAAGTGGTGGATGGAATGCTTGAATTAATTTCACACACTGGTAATTACTTGGGCTGCATCCCAATCCTTCATTATTTTGCACAACATGCCACCCCAGTTTGGACCCGGCCACATGCAAAACATTCTTGTCCCTGCTGCAATGAGAACAGTCTAGCCTGCACTGCCACACCAGGTCCACCTCGAACCAGACACAAGCAACCGAGGACTGGTTTTGCCCTATTTAGGGCTTATCAAGCAGGTAAAGCTTGTTTCCAGTCACAGTGTTCAGCGAACCCACGTCTGGGCACATCTGTCCAACTTAGGGCGACACTCTGAAGTAAACAAAAAGTGATGGATGGATTGCGTGACTAGGCTGGGACCAAAATGAGGTGGCATGATGTGCAAAATAATGATGGACTGGGATGCTGTCCCATGTAATTACCACTGACTGAGATTATTTCAAGCATTCCATCGAGCGCAGGGAAAGTGGCGCTGCACTTCCTGCAGCGCCACTTTCCATAAATCTGCCCCTGAGTATACCCCTAGTAGATGTAAAACGCCCATTGCTGGTCACTGTGGAAGTGTGCTGCACAAAAACAGCCGTATTTCCTCTTGTACACGTGCAGAGACTCAAATGAAAGCGGGCCTCGTGGCTGACAGTCACAGAAGCGCAGGAGGTGCTTGGGAAGTCACACTTTCGAACTCTGAGAGAGTTCTTTGAACCACTGAGCGCCACCTATCACTCTGACAAACCTCGGAGTTTGTATTTTAATACTTGTTTTTGATGTCAAAATACACCACACACACACACACACACAATTGTTTAAACTTAATCACAACTTACTTTAGTGTCTTTTAGAGAGGCAAATAAATAAACGGCAACCACCCATTCAATCACACAATTGTTTCATAGCCAAACTCCTGAGGTTTATGGGATGACTTTAGAAAAGCGTCAGCGTGCTTCTCACAAGTAATAACTCACAGCGCAGAGGCTGTAGTGCATGGATAGCATGACACTTGGGTGAAAAATACATGACAAGATGCCCTACTATTAATGCGAAAGAATCCATCTATCCCGCAGAAAGTCTGGCCAAACCGAGAACACCGGAGAAGCGAGTAGCCAGGCGTATGAGACGAAGCCAGATCGATCATTAGAGTTCCATGTTTTTATTGGGCGAGTGGAGCGCTCTCTCTTCCCAAATGCTTAAGCTTTTCTGAGATGCTGCTGTGAGAAATGCATGTTAGAAGCACTGTACTCTTGAACAATTATGATACTAAAAAGTTACAAGGAAGCCATCTTGGCTCTGTACTAGTTCCAGCCAGGTCTTACACTTCGTCTGTTGAAGGCAGCTGTGCACAGGCCCCCAACGCCCAAGAGGATACCACTCTTTGTGAATAAGGTCAAAATCTGGATAGAAAGTAAATGAGAGGGGGCAGTGTGGTCAGATTTCCATCCACGAGCAGAAATTAAACAGTTGCAGAAGAGTTCACACCAAAGGTAATACATGCTGGAAGCCTATGTGCAACCTCAAAGGAAAACGGCTTTAAATCACTGCGAAAAGAAACTGAAATGGAGTGCACCAGCCAGATGGTGAAAATCAATTATGCTAAATTTCCAAAGTGAGGAAAACAAGTTTTTTGAAAAAAAAAACCTTAATAAGACAATAAAACATAAAACAAGACACAGAAAAAGGCACAATTTTGAGGTGACAATGGGACAGGTGGAATAGAGAGGGAAGAACTACAGGCAGGTGTAGATATAGGTTATCAGCAGAAGTAGAGTCACCAGGGTACCAGTGTAAGTAGCACTTCAATGCTTTCCATGACCCTCTCTTTCTGTTTCCTACGTTGTACTGGCTCTCACTGTTCTGTACTTTAGGCATGTGCAGGCACCAAGGGGCGGGGCTACAAATCATTGTCACACTGAATGCCAGGTGTGATGCACATGTTGTTACTTTTCTGGATAGTGCAACAGGCGCTGTGACACAAACCATTTGTTTTATGTTTGTTTTTGTGTGCCAAAGCAGAATAGCACTATCTCAAAGCATTAATCCCCGATGTTTAAGAACTGGTATGAAATAAAAAACAAATAATAACATAGTTTTACGGGGGTGTATTTAAGTGGGGGAGGCTGGTTCGGTACAGGCTGGGGTGAAGGTGCTTGCATATAGCTAGGGAAGGGGTACTATAGGTCTCGATGATAAGAAGTCCCCTCTGTGTACTGGAGCACAGGTGAAATAGAAGTAATATGGTATTCACGCTGGAAAGGTAGTAGGGAACAGGCAGAGCTAAAGGTATTATAGTATACGCAGGAGTAGTGGTACTAGCAGGGGGAGATATACTAAGATGTAGGCAGGGGTAATGGCGCTAGGATATTGGCAGGGGTAGTGGAACTGGCAGGAGTAAAGGTATTAGAGTATAGGCAGAGGCTCCATTGCCTCCTAGCCAGATTTCTAATAGTGAAGTACCGTTAGATACACATCAACAGAATTCCTTTGGTATGGGCATGGGTTGTAGACAAGAATAGGGGTCATAAGATTTAAGCATGCAAAAGAGGTCTATGGCAAAGGTTGGGGTGCTGGTAGTAGGATGTAGACAGGAGAAAGCAACACTGGGTAAGGGTAGATGTTTTAGGGCGAAGGCAGAAGTTTAGGTGCTGGATTATAGCTAAGTAATGGGGTTGTAGGCTGGAGAGGGTGACATAGACAGAAGGAGTATTCAGAGGTACTAGGATATGGGAGGAGATAGAGGTACCAGGGCAGGGTTGTCCATCATACAGCCTGTGAGAGAGAAGCCAGCCTTTAAGTGCATTTTATGTAGCCCTAACACTGGGCCTGACTGAAAAAGTATGGAATAAAAGGCCTGTAAACATGTGTCTATTATTTATTCATATACAAGCAACTTTTCTCCAAAGCATAAAGTAAACTTACAAAAGGCGATGTGGGGAAACCCTGCACATAGTCTAAACCACTGGTAGTCGCTCTGTGTGTCCTCCCAACCCATTGCTCATTGTACTATTCTAGATAGAGGCCCACTTCATGCAAATCAGTACTGACTTTACTCTTCACAGAATAGCTAATCCCAAAGTGCCAGCCAAGACCCCCACCTGAAGCAAACTAAAGTAACACCAGACCAGTTATGCCTTGTCATTAAGGTAGAACTGGAATCCTGTTGCACAAAATGCTGTCCCTGACAAATTAGAGGTACATTTTTACATATGGGTCACCCATGGTGTATGGATGAAGTCAACAGCAAAATGATGGCTCAGATCAATTGTATGAAATACTTGCATGAAGGGATACTTGTTGCATATGGGAGCATCTATGACAAAATGCTAGTTCTATTACAATGGAGGTAATTATTGACATACAGGGGCACCCACTGTGTATTTTGAAAGAAATTGGGTCAACTCCTGAGAACCATCTACATTTTTTTGAATTAGTACATCAGGAAAGAACCTCAATATTCAATAAATGCCCTTGCAGAACCTATGCCTTTGGAGCAAATTGATGTGAAAATGGTACCTTAATATATGTTTGCTTACTGGAATTCAGGGTGAATTTTAAACCCAACCCTTTCAAAAATCACCATCCACCATTGCTGTGTGCAACTAGTTACAATTTGTACAATATGTGCTTAATTGCTGTTTCTGCTTGTTATTCACCACTGCAGCAAACAGGTTCCACCTATTTAGAATCCATGGATTTTTTACATCTATCTACCCTGTTTTTGCACTTTTACTGTAGCGAATCTCAACACCTTAGTCTCACTCACTGAAAACTGATGCTTACTTTCAGTGTCTACATTTTAAGCTAAGGCTGTGGCTGCCCAGCTAATTTAAAAACCACTGTTAAACCTGGCCCTTTTTGCAGAATTATCCCCAAACATTTTGTCTTCTTTCTCCTATTTTTTATGGCACTTTATCACTACTATCCAGTGCTAAATTGCATATGCTGTCTATCTAAAATATATTGGTGACTGGTTTCTCCATAATTGGCTTATTTGATTTACTAGTACGTCCCTAGTATAGTGCCCCAGGTGTGCCCAGGCCCTGTAAATCAAATGCTACCGGTGGGCCTGCAACACTGATTGTGCCATCCACATGAGTAGCCCTGCAAACATGTCTCAGGCCTGCCACCACAGTGCCTGTGTGTGCAGTTTTAAACTGCCATTTCAACCTGGCAAGTGCACCCACTTGCCAGGCCCAAACCTTCCCTTTTACTACTTATGTCATCCCTAAAGTAGGTCCACGGCAGCACCATGGGCAGGGTACAGTGTATTTAAAAGGTAGGACAAGTACTGGTTTATTTTGCATGTCCTGAGAGTGAAATACTACTAATTCGATTCTCACTATTGCAAGGTTAACCTCTCCATAGGGTAACATGGGGATTGCCTTGAAAAATATCTTTTAAGTGTAGCTTCCTTTTGGGAGCAGATAGAGATTTGAAGTTTGGGGTCTCTGAACTCACAATTTAAAAATACATCTTTTGGTGAAGTTGGTTTTTGAATTTTAAGTTTGAAAATGCCACATTTAGAAAGTGTAAATGGACAATAGCGTGTAGTCCTCTTTGGGAGAGGGACCATTCAATTAACAATACATACAACAAAGACCCCCACTGGCTATTAATTGATAACTGCACAAAAAGACACAAACCAATACCTCAATACTGTGTGTCAATAATTACTTAATTTCTCATCAAATTATATCATTTCTTTGGTTTTTCACAAAACTCCTTATAAAATGTTCAACGATTCTTCCTTACTCATATAAACAAAATGCCAAAAAAGCTGTCTTGTTTCAATGGACAAAATACAAGAATAATACATACAAAACACAAGTGTTACATACAAAAACATATGTCCACCCCAACATGAAACCAGACTTATTATATCCCTATATTATACAGATATTTTTAAAAAGTTCAAGAAGTCCTATCACTGATTCAAAAATTTCTTAAGCTATCCATCCTTTAGTCCGTGGATTAGCTATTTATCTCTCATGCCCATCAGTACAAGGGGAATTCGATTACAAACACATATATGACCCCTGTATCCATCAGCAAGAAATTATTGTTTCTTCGTTAAGATGCACACAGGGAAATTATTAGACACTCGCCTTGATGAAAAGATAGCCAACACGCTTCGACCTCTGTGCATAATGGGCAGTTGCATTCAAAACAAGGTCATCATCAGGTCTTGTCTCTTTCTCATCATGATGGGGACTCCAATGTATAAAAATTACACAAAGGAAGAGGGAGTAAACAACTTTTATCTCTTTGTCTGTTCTTTCCAAACCTGCTACCCTTTTATGTTAACCATTTGTACGTGAAGGTCACCACACATGAATGTCAGCCTTTACGGGGGTTGCTAAAATAAAGACTCGCACATGCTCTGCATTCCTGAAAGATCTTTTTTGTGTATGTTGTTATTGTAATGTCCCAGGAAATCTCACTATTTACCATGACGTAAACTATCCCTAGTTTGTGTAAGCAATACAACATTCAGGTCTTTGAAAACACTCTTAGTGTCTAGAACTATAATCCACAGTGAACCATGTGGGTATTTAATGAACCCCCTATGTCTAAAACACCACTGTGAAATTATCCTCCAGTTATCGCTACATGTAGCCTTGCTCACGGTATAATTTATCTACTTGAAACAGACGAGTGTGCCACAGATATATAGATACAATCAACTATGGAAGCCCATGCTCTTTTTCTTCAAAAAATGAAGAAAAGCAATTTTTTGGGGTGTCAGAACACAGGCTTTGTTAGAATGCCTACAGTTTTTTCTTTATTCGTTTGGCATAGCGTCTCCATTAGCATTTCTCTGGCAGTTTATTAAGTGGCAGGTTCCTCAAAAAACCTTCAAGAAAACCCTGCCACATGTCGTGTACGTATGACGTCACTCGTCTTAATCCTTGTTCAAAGGATTGTGAGGGAGGTGGTGATATTTTGAAAGTCAATGTTTATGTTGGTTTTGATAGTGAGGTATCATTATGTGAGAGCGTGAATTTTCTAATATGTTTATTAATGGTTTTTGTATTAATAACGAGTGATGAGCTAATGTGTAAAACGAGAAAGCTTTTAAAGTTGTTGTTTTTCTGTTCTTGTTTGAGCAAAATTATATTCAGATGCTGTAGTTATTTTCCATGATTTGAAGCCTAAGAATAGTAAATGTTTTCAAGCTTGTGTAGATGTATCCACAGCTACCCCTATCGGGTTACGGTGACATGTCTTACAAGGTCATATATTAACTGAGCATTGCATTAGTTGAAATGTTCTATTGTTTGAGAATGTTACTAATAATTGTTCTTTCCTCGAGGATGGAAGTAAAGTAGCAGAGAAAATTTCTCCCTGAGAACAAGATATGCGAAAGACGGATGAGACAATGGAGTTACAGACGAGACAGAAGGAGAGTATATCTACCAAAAGAAAATGTTATAGTTAGTGTAGGTTTGTCAAGTTTAGGCCATCAAATTAGTTGTCGATTGGTCGAAATGAAAACACCCCATAGATTGACCAATCAGGAGTTGATTAGATTTTAGTATAATAATTTGTGCAGACTAATTAGAAAGGGGAGAAAGCTTGGAGTTCGTTGGGAATGTGTGAACTGTGGGTTCGTTGTTCCTTGAGAGCAGACAAGTGTCGAAATTAGCTGTCGTTAGGCCTAAAACTGTTGATGGTGTCCTCAAGTGGAAGCTCATCATTTGCTGTAACTACTATTGTGGTAATGTTTGTCTTTATATATGAATTGTGTCTCCTTTGCTTTTCAGGTACCAACTGCAACTAATAATTATAATGCTGCACATTATTAGTTTTATATATATATATATATATATATATATATATATATATATATACATATATATATATATATAAATATATATATAAATATATATATATATATCGACATAATTGAGTTAAGTGTTTTCCAAATTTGTGTTTCTAAATTCTTTTCACATGAAGCCCAACATGTAACGCTAATTTGTGGTTAGTTAGGAAAATAATCATCTATTGCTTATGATCTGGTTTGAGTTAATTTGATGCTGAACTAATGAACTCTGTGCCAGCATTACCGGTTTTTGTATTATTAATAAGTGTGATTCTTTTGGAGATAATTTAACTGCATTAATCAAATTGAGATACATACGTTGATCCGCTATTGATTCTATATGCTTATCATTTGTGTTTGAGAGTTATCTTCGTGACCTCAGCATTGTTAATACATGGAAAAAAATGTATGTATTCTTGTTACATAACTGGTGTGATGATTGACTGAAGCTTTATAATATTGAATATTGCTGATTTGTTATTGATTTATTGGTTTTCACAATTCCCATTGGTGACACCCCCTCAAACCTATGTTGCTTCGTTTCGTCGTTCTCTAGCGCAGGATCCATTATATAGTACTGATAAAAGTTTGGATCTCGTAACGCACTCGCAATTATTATTGCTCGAGCTCTTTTCTGAAAAAGATTGTACATCAAATGTTTTCAAAACATCCTGAAGCAAGGTGCTGCATGTGTTATATATGATGATTTGAAATTTTCATTGTGAATTTCCTTCTAGCAGAACCCACCGTGGGCACACCAGTGGCTTATAGTATTCAATATAAACATTCCTTGTCACCGCATGTTGTACCAAAATACGCCCTTATTAAAAAAAATATTATGAAGCTGGGATCAGAGATTTGTTATATTAAAAACGTTTCCTATTTCGGTCAACACATTCGGGCCGGTTTCTGCAGTCTGTAATTTCATTATCAGGTGGGCTTCTTGTTCTCCCTCATTTACATTTTTATTTGTCTGATGACTGTCCATTTCATCTTAGACACTTCATGACTATTCCGAATAAAATGTTTGGGCAGACAGGATTTTACATCTTACCCCTGACTTATGTTGGCTAATCACTGTCGAATTTCTTGTTTGGTCTGGCCTAGGTGGGCCTTATTACCTGGAGACGGTATACAATATACCACGTTCTTTGAGTGGCAATTAGTAAACTCATAATATTTGATTACATTGTTGTTATAAGTAAGTGTAATTCCTTCAATGATTGAATCACATGCAGTGCAGTTCCCGCATTTATGATGTCCTCTAATTGGTGGCAGTACTAGCATGCTTCCTAAACCTATTTCGCTTTACTAAGATTTACTCTTTGAAAATTTTTATCTTTACTTGTGTATGTTGGATTTTTGTAATTTTGGTATTTTTTACTCAGATAAATACTGGCTACTTTCTAAACTAGTGTGGAGTACCTTTGTGGTGTTTTTCACTGTATACTGTGTGTGTGCGTGTGTACAAGTACTTTATGCATTGCCTCTGAGATAAGCCTTACTGCTCGTGCCAAGCTACCAAAAGGGTGAGTAGGGTTTATCTTAGCTGTGTGACTTCCTTACCCTGACTAGAGTGAAGGTACCTACTTGAACAGCATGGAAACCACTGCCAACTAGAGACCTAATTTCTAACAACCACCAGAGTACACGCGTGTGGGCTTCATGTGCGAGACAAAGGTGTTGCGCAGCCCAGAATCTATGGACAGGTAGCCTGTAGCAGACTTTTCAAGGATTAGTACTGACCTTAGGTAGGCCTTCTAATGTGAGTGGGCCTTCATAGTGTAGGTCTGTAATGCTTACTGAAGGTCTGTGTTACAGAAACGTTATCACACATTATCGGCAAAATCTGCACCAAAATATGGTTTTGCCCCACTTTGGCCTACATGATCCGGCGAGGTTTCAATCTAGGGGTAAACATGCATCCTGAGTATAGATTTATGGTACCTGATATCATACCTAAACTCCTTGTGGGACTTTTAGAATTGTCATACTTCCCTGGCTCAGCTCATAATCAGATTCAAGGCCTTTGTCCCCACCAGTGGGCCCAGTTAATTACTCTGCTGTCCAGTAAGAGAGTAAAAGGCCTCCCCACACAATAGAGCCATTAACAGTGCTTGGCACAGCTCCTGGGAAGGGAACATGTGGGGAGAAAGTCTGCATTGTTTAATTAGCTTGTCTCACTTCACTAGAGCTAGGACAGTCCAGGTCCCCAGAAACAAAGGAGGAGGGCTAAAAATCTGGGGCAAACACTGGAGGGATGCACCTTTGAAGTTCTGGTGGGAAGGGATAAGGCAAATGTGTCAGATAGGGGCAGATCTGATGCTCTTGATGGGGCTCTTTCCACATGCAACTTGAAGTCTCCATAGTGGAATGTGCCAGAATTCTGTGTGGGAGGACTGGGACAGAGGTTGAGTGACAATGTGGAACCCTAAGATTGGCCAGGGGTTCCTGGCTTCTACAACATTCCTCCCCCACTTAAAACCCCTGTACCATGGAGAGACTGATGGACTTGGATGCAACAATGCTGAAACTATGGCCAGGGCCTGGGTAACCTCTAAGGTGATTAGTGTGCTATACAAATCAATATCTCATAACATGACACAGATGGAAAGATATGCCACCTAATGCCACTGCAAGGATGGAGGGAGAGACTTTAACTTTAGCTAACCCCCAAGACTAAGGTGGAACTCTTCATGACCAGTGGCACAAGCCGTACTTATGGTCCCTGAGGAACAGTTGGAGAAATGGACCTTCTGAGGTACCAACAATGGTTCTGCTGGGACCTCTGTGGACTGCCCTTGACTCCACTGACACACAGGTATGTAAGGGGCCTAGGGGGTGTTATGGGGAGTGTATTTGAATGGATGGCTGTGGATGGACTGCGGAAGATGCCATCCCCAAGCAAGAGAGTGCACCAGGAGTCCAGACAGAGAATAGGTCTGGCACACAGAACCAGAAATCCCAGCTCTCAATGAAAACTCCAAGTTTAGAGGTCAGAAGGATTGAAGAGGATACCCCACCAGGAGCAAAACAACATCTACCCTATGAAAATCAAGCCTAAGATACAGCCAGGTACCCAGGAAGGACAGGACAGAGTATTAAGAGCATGGCACATTTTTGCTCTCTGAAAATCCAAAACCCCTGGGCACCACAGCAACTTCATTCATTTATTTTTTATGGGCAGGGGCATGTGTGTGCCCCCCTCCTCAATCCAACAATTAGCCCATGGAACCCTATCTCTAAGGCAAACCGCAGTAAACAATGAGTGGGGGGACCCCAGCACCCAGGGCAAAAAATAGGAGAATTAGGAGGAGGGCTTTCAGCGTGCTGCTCACCCACCCCCTGTGCCATGTCTTCAGGAGGTGAACACGTCCCACTCTAAACACCTGCCTGTGGTCAGCATGGCAGGAGTAACACTGAGTTCTGCTCCCATCCGCTATAAACACTGGGAGTGGGAGCACAGAGGATGCTTGCACTCATGGAGTGTGGGGAGCCAGCAGGGGCTGTGGGGGACTTGGGGCTCCCTCTGCAGTCCCCAACAGTCCTGGCAGCCCTTGGGTACCCACTGGCACAGGCTTTGGTGTGTTAAAATAAAAAGAAAATGTATGCATCATGAAGCCATATAAAAAAACTCCTGCAGCAAAGACGCTATTTAGATATCCAAGCTGCTGGGCATGGAGTGACCCATAATCCCCACAAGGGGGTTAAAATGTTTATTTGTTCCAGAGCTGGGCCGGGCAGTGGCCAAAAAATGTGTAGCCCTGAGATGTATGACAAACAGGGTACCCACTTGGAAACAATGGTTGTGGGAATTCGCAAAACGGACATGGACTGAGTGTGGAGTCCACCACAGATTGGTGTACAATGGGACAGGCTGGGGGTGGGGGGCTGTCAGAATGTGATATGGTGGAGGTACGTTTACAGGGGGGGAAATTGAGGAACCTGGAGAGACACAGGCAGAGGAACTGGTTGAAGCTCAACTGTAGGAGGTGGAAATGGGAATGTATGGAGGTACAATTAATATATGGTGATAATATGAGAAGCCTATATTGTTCGGTGGCTAATTTAAAATGCAAAACAAACTGCAACAAATGTAACTGCTCCTTGTTGGGGGGAGGTAGCGGGGATTTGGGAGCTTACAGCTACTTATAAGTTGAACTGTTATTTCTGAAAACAACAACAAAAATATTTTTAAACAATCATATTTTTTCTCATAGTCTTGCAAGGAAGGGCAAGGGCACCACAGCAGTTCCACCCATAAATGCTTTAAAAACTCAGCCTAGTGTCCGGGGGGTTTAGTTTTATGCCCCGGGAGAGATTTTGCTACCTTCTGAAGCTCTTCCTGGACTTTTACACATGGATTTGGGAGGGCAGGCACATCCATTGGCTTGTTCTAAAATTGCAGTGAATAATATTGAAACAAACACTGTGGTACACATGTTGAGAAACACAATAGTTTAATACTCTAATGTTGATGGACAAGGGTATTTCTGTCTATCTGTTTGTATATATTTGTAATTTAATGCATGGTATTTAGTATGTGTGTGTAATAGAAGTACTTGATTGAAGAATATTTTATTGATTGTTATTTTTGTGTACCAACAAGATGGGATTACCAGTCCACGCCTCCTACCCTGAGTTAGCCTTGGACTGCTCAGTTTTGCTGCCTGAGAGAGACGAATTCTACAATGTGGTATTTGGTTCCCAGTTGAAAAGGCAATTGAAGACTTATTACTTGTGAAAGGCTCTCATAATTCACAATTAATAACACAATTTCCTACAACCAGACAGTTTGGTACAATTGTTAATTAGGTATAAAAAAAACATGCAAAGATGTTACTTGCTCTTTGGCGTTTTAACTCCAAAATAAGTGCAATTGAGGGTGAAAAATGCATGCCGCTAGTTAGCATTCGTGAGGGTGCAATTAGCAATCATTTCCAAGCTGCAGACATGGGAATGAGAGAGAATGCACCAGTTGTACATTTTGCTCCCCTCCTGAGGTGCACAAACCAGAAATGCACACTCCTTTGCCTTCTGATTGCAGCAGGTTTTACCTGCCTCGAATGAGGAGGGCAAACAAGTGTGTAGTGCATGATGTATTCCTGAGTGTTAATCCCACTTCAGCGGTAAGGTTGGTTTACAGTCCCTAAAATTACATCTCAATTGAAATCAGGGCCAGACAGTGTCTGCTACTCAGGCCATTCAATAAGTCGAAGAAAGACTGAGCTAAATAACAAGGGAGCTTCAAGTTTAAATGTTTGACTGGTTGTAGCAGGACTGTTAATTCAGGATGTCTTAGTGAGTTGGATCCTCACTGGTGACATAGGCCCTCATTCTGACCTTGGCGGGCGGCGGAGGCCGCCCGCCAAAGTCCCGCCGTCAGATTACCGTTCCGCGGTCGAAAGACCGCGGCGGTAATTCTGACTTTCCCGCTGGGCTGGCGGGCGGTCGCCTTCAGACTGCCCGCCAGCCCAGCGGGAAAGAGGCTTCCACGATGAAGCCGGCTCGGAATCGAGCCGGCGGAGTGGAAGCTGTGCGACGGGTGCAGTTGCACCCGTCGCGTATTTCACTGTCTGCGCAGCAGACAGTGAAATACTTGTAGGGGCCCTCTTACGGGGGCCCCTGCAATGCCCATGCCAGTGGCATGGGCACTGCATGGGCCCCCAGGGGCCCCGCGACCCCCCCTACCGCCATCCGGATCCCGGCGGTCCGACCGCCGGGATCTGGATGGCGGTAGGGGGGGTCGGAATCCCCGCGGCGGTGCAGCAAGCTGCGCCGCCGCGGAGGATTCAATGGGGCGGCGGTACACTGGCGGGACCCCGCCAGTGGTGCCGGTCCGACCGCGGCTTTACCGCCGCGGTCGGAATCCCCATTGGAGCACCGCCGGCCTGTCGGCGGTGCTCCCGCGGTCCTCCGCCCTAGACCACCATAGTCTCCAACTCACTGGGAATGCCATTGAATCCTGAAAAGACAGACTCAGCCTTTCAGCTTTCTGAGGTCAGTAACCTGAGTACCATAAACTGGGTAATGGTAACACCTTCTTTGCAGACACATGGCATAAACTCTGTTTAAAACCACATTATTTAGTATTCCTGCACCTAAGAGCGCACTCTTATAGTACTAGGAATAAACCATCCAACCGTCCTTTTAACGTTGCTTCTGCTATTACAAATAAGGGCTAAATGCATATTAGCACAGGTCCCCCATAAGGAGTAGCACATTGAAAATTCTAATTAAGGTCTTTAATTTAAATCTCTTTTATTAAATCCAGTCTGCTAATTTGGACAAATTGCAACCGGTGAGTTTTGCACATTGTTTTTGCATTTAACAGTGTTTAAATGTAACCTTGGCAATACCTAGAAACATTGCCCAAATGTTGCTTCTTTTTCTAATCACACAACCTAGTTATTTCCCAATCATCTCTTGAAAACGTAACGCAACATACTTAAGAATTCAACCATTCTGATTGTACCCTACGGCTATCCATTTGATAAAGTGAATTAAGTGGATTTATGTGCAATTTAGGGCACTTAGGAGAAAGTCATTAAGACTCTGGTGGGCTGTACTCTGTCCCTCCCGGGCAGCAGAAGGATGGATTCCACTGCCCTCAAGGACATACAGCCGTCTGCCTGGTGGAGATCTCTAAGCCTCTGAAGGAGCCACCCGCCAAGGCACCGAAAGATTGCTGAGATGCTGTCATGCTTCTTGCAGCTGCTCACCAAGCTTTTTTTGCTTTACAAGAACAACCTCCTTCCCAAATGGAAGACGTTTTTTGTAAAGCAAAAAATGAAAGACTTTAACACCTTGGGCGTTTTCTTTTTGGGACTGCCAGATTTTTCCCAGCAGTCCCAAACAGGTAAAAGTCAACAATAAAAAGGGTCTACAGTCTGTGGTTCATACACTGATGGCCAGGTAGGGTGTCGCCCTGAGACACCGCTATGTTGCGCTCAGGAACACTGTCTTTTAAAAAGCTTTATTTTAAAAAACAATTACTGTATTGTGCGTTGTTATTTTTAAGTTTTTATTTTAAAAAAATCATTTCATGAAGCATGGAGCACGTGTTCAAGTGCTTGCTTAAAAAAACACTTGTGGCAATTTTTGGATATATGCACGTTCCCTCAAGTTAGCGGTTCAGCTCTTACGTGCTCAGCCCCACACAGAGCGGCCATGGTGTGGACTGCTTTGACCTAGGTAGGGTGTCACCCTAAGGCACCGCTACGCTGCGTCCCGGTGCGCTGTAATTTAAAAGCAATTATTGTGTGGTGCATTGTTATTTTTAAGTTGGGCGACTTGGGAGCTTTTGATTTTTAAAAAGTTCCTTGTCTGGAAGTGTGGAGCACGAGTTCAAGTGGCTGCTTCAAAACACACTTGCAGCCATTTAGGATGTGCCGCGTGTCTGCTCGAGTTAGCAGTTCAGCTCTCACGCACTTGGCCCTACATAGAGCGACTGTGACAGACAGGCAGTGGCGTGCTCAGGGGGTGTGCCAATGTTGCGTCAAAGGTGCACCTAATGCAAGCCCATCTGCACCCGTCCGTACCTGAACTGAACCAGGATCTGGGAACCCTGCATCTTGCCAGCAAGAAAGGCTGATGTTTACCTCTAAACAACTTTTGACACTTTTGCCCTGATTTATACTTTTTAGGGCAAAACTGTACTAAGGCAGTTTTGCACCAAACAGTTTAGCACCGCCTTGCACCATTTCTGTGCAACAGCCTGGCACCATATTTATGGATGGTGCAAGCCGGCGCAAAGGGTAGGCTTGTGTAAAAAAAAAAATTACGTTAGTCGGGTGGGGCTGGCGGTATGGAAGTAGGGGGTTTTGCACCAAAAAATGACGTTAGGCAAGTTAGAGTCAACAAAAATTACTCTAACCTGCCTAGAGTCATTTTCTGACCCAAAACCATCCATACCACATGACTCCTGTCTTAGAAAAGACAGGTGTCATGCCCACCAACCCAATGGCCAGCACAGGGGACCAGGGTCCCCTGGGCATAGCCATTTCACCCTGTGCCATGTATGGGGGCCCATTTCAGGGGCCCCTATGGCACTTAAAAAATAAAATAAAACACTTACCTGTACTTACCTGGGATGGGGGTCCTCCATCCTCCGCAGTCTCTCTGGTGTGGGTGTCCTGGGGCGGGCACCTCTGGGCTTATTCCATGGTGTTCCACCATGGAAATAGGCCCACAGGTCCCCTAATGCCTGCCCTGACCCAGGCGTTTACAAATGGGGCAAAGCAAGCTATGCACCATTTTTTGACCCCTCCTCCTTCCTGTGCACCATTTTTGCACGGGAGTATAAATATGGCGTTAAGGCCATAGAGTCATTTTTTGCACGGGAACGCCTACCTTGCATCTCATTAAGGCAAGGTAGGTTTCCACGTCCAAAAAATGTCTTTAACTCCATAAATTTGGCGCTAGATGGGTCTAGTGCCAAAGTATAAATCTGGAGTTAGTTTTGCACCAAATTGGAGTAAAAAAAATTGGCACTAATTTGGTGCAAACAGAGTATAAATGTGCCCCTTTGTCTGGCCTGTCCTAAAGTTTGCCTAACACCTTAGACCTGCAGGCAAGCCCACTAAGCTGTTCGAACTGTAACTTCTTAGTTAAGCTTTTTGATAGCAGCCACAATGTCAACCCACAAAATGCTACTTGCGCCCACATACCGCCTTGCAACAAAGTAAGCAGTTCTGGGAGTATCCCAAGGAGTGAATTCCACTTCTTTAAAAATGATTGCCGATCCCTCCCTAAACACCAACAGCACATATTTAATCTTTTGTGGAACAGCGATCCCGATGCCGTGTTTCTAACAGAAACATGGTTGCATAAGGCATCTCTACTGGACACTGTCATCGCACTCCCATCTAATTTTGCCATTATTAGAAGGGATCATCAGGTTAGGGCAGGAAGTGGGATCGCCATTATTTTTAAGAGCAAATACCAGTGGAAAGTATAGGAGCTTTCTATTTCCGACTGTGAAGTTTTGCTGTTTTCACTACGTCTCACTCACAACCGCATAGTATCTGGGGCCTTGATCTATCGGCCTCAGGGATACAAGGTAAATAGGTGCTCAGCAGCTCCTGACCTCCTTGCCCCCATGTCCTCAAATAAACCAACGTTATGCTCTTGGGTGATTTAAACATCCACTTTGATGCTCTCACGTGTAATCTGGCTAGAACACTTACAGAAAATCTGAGTGTGCTGAATTTTAGGTTTTATCAACTTAGCACCTACTCATGAGGCAGGCCAACTCGTAGACCTCATCTTCTCCTTTATCACGGAACTTACAACAGACGCATCCTTGATGTTACCCTGGTCGGACCATCTGACAGCGCCATCGTCCTTCAGGAGCCAGGCTATCCCCTTCACAAGATCGGTCACTGCCATCAGCAAATCCAGAAACTGGTCTAGACTAGATGCACCCACTCTGATTGTACAACTTTGTCGCACTGTACCTAACCTGAAACAACAGGGGACTTTGATCAGCCCTTTGTCGATCGTTCGATCATGAACTCTCTGGAGTCAATCCTGCCAGTAACATTGAGGTCTTCACTGAGACTCCAGCCCTTCCCCCATGGTTCAGTGAAGACCTTCATCTGGAAAAAAATGATACAAGGCCCTGGAAAGAGAGTCCTACGATGAGTACCTAAAAGCAGAGTACAAATCAGCTCTAAAATACTACCATGGGCTTTGCAAGGCTGCAAGGGCGGCATTCTATTCAGACAAAATCTCTAATGCCCAAAATTGCCCGAAAACACTTTTTAACATGGTCAAGGAGCTCTCGGACCCAAGTAAAACCTCTCCGGCCCCTTTGATGTCTCAAGATCAGTGCTAAGAGCTGCCACACTTCTTCGTTAAAAAGGGGAATAACATTCAGCTCCAGCTCAAGAAGGGTCATACAGCTGATGGGCAGGCTGCAAACTCAACACCAGCACCCACGATCACGTCCCAAGAAGGGAAGCAAATGTATTATAAGAGCCTTCAACCGCTCCCAAAATGGAGTATTTGTCTCTGCTAGACATCCCTCAGTTTTTGACCCTGCTGCAATCAATTAAATTGAGCTCACCCCTCAATCCTCTTCCCCAACTATACTCAGTCTCTTGGACCCAGACCTACTTCAGACATTGGTGGGTCTACTCAACTCCTCACTACAATAGGGACTCATCCTGCTGGCCTGGAAATATGCTGTGGTCCTACTGCATCTATAAAAACCGGGCAAATTTTAAACCAATTTGAATGTTGCCCATCCTCTCCAGAATATTAGAGAAGCATGTGAAATCGCAGCTCACCACCTTAGTAGAAGCACAAAACTTTCTCCACTCTTCGCAGTTGGGCTTTAGGGCAGGACACAGCACTGAATCTGCCCACCTAGGAGTCACAAACACCTGGGACGATTCCTGGGCGAGGGTGGCACATCTGCACTGATCTTTTTAGATCTCAGTGCGGCCTTCAATACTGTTTCCCATTCCATCCTCCTGGAAAGGCTGTTCACACTCAGTCTCCAGGGAACAGCTTTAGCCTGGATGACCTCATTCCTGGGAGACTGCTCATTCCAGGATTTCTCAGCCAGTGCCAGATGAGAGCAGCACACCCTCACACCTGGTGTTCCCCAGGGCTCAGCCTTAACCCCAATGCTTTTCAACATATACGTACTCTCCTCGCAGATGTGGTAGAAAGCGGCAGATTAACCCTGTTCTTGTATGCAGATGACATGCAAATTATCTTCTCCCTGTCATCGACACAGGGATACAGCACAGTTGCCCTGAACCAGTGTTTGAGCAGGATCTCTACCTGGATGAATAACAATGCTCTCATGCTTAATGGTGAGAAGACTGAGGTTATGGTCTTGTTCAAGAACCCTCAGTTATGTCCCAGCACTGTCCGGAGGCTCTTGGAACCTTTCCAGAACTGACCCCCAAGGTAAAGAATCTTGGCTACTGGTTATACAAGTGCTTATCAGTGAAGCTGCAGAGAGCTAAGGTGACTTCAACATGCTTTGCAGTACTGAAGTGGGTAAAACAAATAATTGGAGCGATTTCATCAGCCCACAAAACTGTGATCCAAGGCTTGATTTTTTTCTAGAATTGACTGTGGGAACATCCTATACCGGGGAGCAGATAAGGCAGCCATTCAGCAGCTACAAGTAATCCAGAATGCCGCAGCCAGGCTCCTCTATCGCCTTCCGAAGTCTGCTTCTGTGCTGAATCTTCTCTGCAAGCTCCACTGGCTGACTGTGGATGAGGGAATACAGTTTAAAGCCTGGTGCTACATGCACAACACCAGATCCAACACAGGCCCACATTACGTTCAAGAGCTAGTGGAACCTTACCAGTCTGCTTGCACACTTCGATTACTCAACCAGTCCCTTTGCAAAGTGCCTAGAATCCGCCTGGCATGCCTGGGATGTCAGTCCTTCACGTACATAGGCCCTGTGGAATGTCTTCCCGTAATCTCTATGAAGCTGCACCACAAATACTGTGTTGCGTACAAACTTGAAGACCTGGTTATTCTAACATGGGGGCTCAATCCATCCTACTGTGGTTCAGTGCCGAGAAACCTTTTGTGGGTAGCTGAGCACTCTACAAGATGCAATAATAATAATGGCCATAAGTGTATAAGGCTGTCATTGTAAGGTTTCCACTAGTTGAGCCAGTGAGGGCACCACCAGCTGAAATATGACAGTCCACCTGAGTGGACCATCAGTTTGGCAGTCATGGTGCTCCGCCACATTTGTGGAGAAGTACTCTGTCTGCCAAACTTTAAAAGAAGCCAACAATCTCCAAAATCCACAAGTTCATACGGGATATTCATGGGCATTTCTGTTGTGGGCCCTAGTCTTGATGCCACCAGTGATACTGCTTCATAGTATCCGTTAGAGGTTTTTTTAATTGCAATTTGGGTGACAAGTTCTTTTGAATATTAATGCTTTTTATGATGAATTCTATCTGTGACCGTTTGCAATTGAAATGATTTTTATTAGATATTCAGAAGTGTTATCGATTAATGCATTTTAGTTGTATCACATTTTTACAGTGACACCAATTGTATTATTAGTATGGGTGCTGTTCTGATGTACTTTTCATTCTGCTACTGATCATTCCGCCTCCCGATCAATGTTCCCCTGCAGTCATCTCTCCCCACAGTTCCTGCATCTAGAGCACAGGATACTGTCACTTGAATAGTTATTTTTTATAAACAAGCATGTATTGTGAATTAAACTTTCTTCGTGTCCTGAAAATAATCAACTCAAGTTCTCTTCCACTGTAAATCCATTGCTCAGTTAGTAGGTTTCTGTTTGCTTATAGCTCACTGTTTTAAAATGTTAGTTGAACTTCCTATGATGACGTGACACTGAAGCTGCTCAGTGTTTTCCTTAGAGATGGGCTAATGTTATCTGTATTATTGTCCAATATGTGTTATCTCTAGTCACGCCACTGTGAGTTTACAATTTTATGTTCATTAATAATGCTTCAAATGTGAGTAAAAGCCCATGGTTTTGAGGGTGAGCCTGAGAGACTTTTCCTGTTCCTCCCCAGACTCTGCCCATTTCTTCAGAGACTTTCTGAGTTCCTCCATTAACTGTGTTTGATTTACCAGATACTTTCCCTCCACCATCCTTATGAACCTGCCAATTAGATTTCAGAAGACTTTATTAATTTCACTGATGATTTTGCTGTTCATGTAGGACTTTTGGGTGCAATTTATATATTGGTGGGAGGGAGCTCATCACATCAGTGATGGAGTTCCCTCCCTACCAACATAGTTGTCTGCCTGCCCATTTTAATTTTAACGGACCATCAGTTTGGCCACGGCAGAGAATACAACATGTTCGCCGTGGCCAAACTTCTTTGCTGGCCCTGGGGAATAAAGGCTGGCAGCGAGGGATGGTAAAATCATAACAATGCTCCCCTCACCATTGGAGAAGCCTCTTGTGGCAAGGGGAGCATTTATTTATTTTTACAAAAAGAAAATCCTGTTTCGGGATTTTTCTTTTTGTAAAGAATAAAAGAATATTCTGTGCTACAACGCTGCGTCCTGCTGACACAGAATAGAATGCATTGGCAGGAATAGCCATAATGGAGGTTCCTAGCAATGCTTTTATAAATTACTGCCTGCTTGGTGTTCATTTATAAATTAAGTGGGTGGTCCTCTCCAGCAAGTGGATGGAGTAATTTATTCCATCCCCATAGCGGAATGGCAGGCCATCTGACCAGATAGAAATCTGGGCCTTAGATTTATTTTGATTTCTTATTATGTACTCTTCATTAAAGTCTTTACGGTATTTAACTTTTATTTTGTACCACGTGATTTTGATATATATTTATAAAACACTTTAACTTTTCCCTGATCTGGAGCTAAATTATTGAATGGTCCCAGTTAAATAATCTGCTAATTTTAAATTGGACCTGATGTTAAAGAAGGTGGTGACTCCTAACGCAAGCTCAAGGGTATTGATATGGATCTGCCTGAGGTAAATTTTGGAGTGATCTGAATTTCAGGGTACACTAGAATTTGGGGTTCTTGATTCTACTTCCACAATCTGGTGCATCCATGCCTAACTCGTCTACTGGCAGATGTAATTTTTGAAGACTAATGTGACACCGCCCCAACGCCTATATGGGGTCTACTAGAAGTGAATTGGGTGTGCATAAAACTATGGATGGGATAATAATAGGGAGATTAACAAAATAATATAATAACTTTGGGAGCATCACCATTTCAGCCAAGGCTAGACAGCTGGCCACTGACAGAGGGAGGGTGACCCAAAACCTCACTTGGGATCGTAGAGCCGCTATTGCCCTCAAGAGGTTTCCCTTGAGTACGTCAGTGTGGGTTCTGTATATCTGAATGCCCAAATATCAAAAGGTTTGTTGCGCCCCCGGGATTTAATACATGCCCAATGAAATCGTGCCTGAGGTATGGTATTGTGGAAAGGGAATGTTATAGACATGGTGTGATTAACCCGTAGGCCAGATAAATTGCCAAATAAATAGAGAACTTTAGCTATAGAAGTGAGGTCCATAGTCATATCCCAGGTATAAATAAAAATGTTTTCCACATATAAGGAGACCGTGCGTGCTTGTTGCCCAACTGGGATATTCCATCTTGTCTTTTCTTGGCGTAGTTTCTATGTGAGTGGTTCCATTGCCAGGACGAATAGTAGAGGGAATAATGGGCAGCCTTGTTATGTACCTCGGATCCTGGGTATTCAGAAGAAATGTGCTTCCCTGTTCTAACCCTGGCTATCCGTGGTGCATAAAGAATTTTGACCCAGTTTTTAAAGATGGGTGGAAAATTAATTCTTTGTAGGACTACAAAAATATAATCCTACTCTAGGGAATCAAAAGCCTGCCGTAAAACTAGCGAGAGACAGCCTGCCACAGGAAAGGGGTTACCAGCTGCCTCCATAATTTGGTAAGTGTCTAATATTGAAGGATTTACTCCTACAGGGAACGAAACCACAGTGGTCAATATTTATTAGTCCTGAATGTAGGGGAAGCAGCCTCTGGCCAGCACCTTGCTAAGAGTTTTATAGTCTGTAGATAAGAGGGACAGTGTTCTGTATGAGAATAAGTCCACCGGGGTTTAAAAGTGATGCGACAGGGGCTTTCTTTGATGTAGAAGGTAGCTGACCTACCTCCATAGCCTCTCTGTATAGCTTTTCTAATTGTGGGACCAAACGGGAAGTAAATGTAGAATAAAATTCTATAGGCAGCCCATCAACCTCCGGTGCCTTATTACATGCCATATTCTTAATAGCTCCTCTTGTTTCCTCTGGCGTGATAGGTACCGCTAGGATTATGTGCCCATCTCCTAATACTTGTGGGAGCTGTAGATTTTCAAAAAACTGTTCTCATTTTGTCAGAGATGGCACTGGGCCTGCATGATATAATTTGGTATAGTAAGGTTGAAAAGCATTGTTCATTTGTAATTTTGTGCTACAGTGTGTTCCTGATGGTGATACCATGTGTAGTATCAGAGCTGGAGATTTGGCGGTTGGATAATGCAGGTCATTGGAGTGCCAGCCCTATCACCCTCTGAGTGTATGTTATTAATGTAAACTGTATAGTCGATTACTCTGAGCAGTTCTAGTTCTAGTTTCTTGCAGTTCTAGTGAGCATGCAGGGGTTACGGACTCTGCCTGTTCTAAGATTCCCATGCGATTTTCAATTTGGAGTAGATTCACCAACACTCTGAGTTGGGTCCCAGAAGCTGCGGCTTGGGATGGATCCTCTTATCACCACTTTGAAAGCGTCCCAGTCTATAAGGGGCATTGAGGCTGTGCCCTCATTAGTAGCAAAATAATTGTCAATGACATTCCCCAGTGTTTCTCAAAACGCTGCGTAATAGGAGGGACAGTTGCATTTGCCACATTGGGATTGGAGCGGGTATCTTGCCCCACTATAGAACAATTTCCAAAAGGGTTGTGGCCTGAAAATGTCTTCTCTAGGTAAGTCACATTTGAGAAGAGTTGTGTCAGGTGTTACACGTGTATTGGGCATTGTATACTATCTAACCGGGCATGTATGCCATACTTTCACAGTCCCATGTAGTGGACCCTTCAAATTCTGCCAGGGACCAGTGTGACTCCTAGTGTGCGAGTGCCCAAGCTTGTCTGCTCAAGATAGCAATGGGGGGTGGGACCTATCCAGGGATACATTTAGTACTGCATCCCCACCTATGAGCCAGAGGATATGTGCCCAGTCTGCCGCGACCCCAGATAGCCATTGTAAGAAAACATCTTGTTCTGTATTTGAGGTATATACACTACCGAGGACCACTGTTCGTCCATCCATTCATCCATCCAGCAGGCCCTGTACAAAAACATATCGCCACTGTGTGTCAATTCTGGTGGTCTCTGCCTGGAAAGGGGCCCATACCCTGACCAGATGAACACCCCTCGGGAGACTCCTGAGTATGTTGTGGTGAAAAACTGCCCCCTCCATTTTGTTTGAAATTTAGTTGCTTCCGGAGCTGATACGTGGATTTCCTGCAAGTATATCATAGAGGCCTTCTTGTGGTGTATCTGTGCCAGGACTCTGTATCGCTTGTGTATGTGATGAGCACAATATATATTTGGTGTGTAGAAGAACAATTCCCCAATTCTCTGCCCAGCAAAAAGTTTGTTTGACCAAACAAAACAAAACAAAAAAACAACAACCAGCTTGTAAAACAGGGAGCCACCAAACATAAAATGTAACCCATGAGTCGGTTATGCCCAGTTTTGGGCCAACTCATACCTTGCTGTTTAAACCCAGCCTCTTTAGAGCCCTTGTTTTCTTCCTCTGAATGTTGCCCCCTAAGTGCATGAAACACCAATCATTGTTGTACCTCAGAATATGCCCTTTCTGTAGAACATTAATGCACCAAGAAATCTTGCTATGATTCATCCCTCCTGGATTAGATATAAAGAGCATAAGTAGCATCCTAGAGAGAGACAAAATGAGCATTAGTTCTGCCGAAATAAAATAGTAAGATCAACAAACTGCATCATTGTCTTCTGGTAGTGTCAGCAGTTAGATATGGTAGGCTTGTGGTGATGGATATAATCAAAACATCCTGTCTGCTGTCTGTGGTGTGACTGTGGGGAAGAGCGCCAGGCTGGTATTCAAATCCAAATCTGAGTGAGACATTCCAGAGAGGGGAGCTGCATTGCCGTGCACCCATTGATGTTACTGATGCTATTGCCACTGTTCTATTCTCTAGTACCTGTTGTCGTGAGGGCACTATTGTTAAGGTCTGCCCTGAGCCTCATCTGTGCCTGTGAGATGTTCTCCAGGTATCCCTTCTCGTGAGGTCCAATGGGGGCGGGAGGCGAGCTGTAGGGTATTGACAGTCTGACCACTCCCAGTCAGTGTCAGGGGTATCGAAACATAATGAACCTCCCTCATGGGGGACCTTCTATTGAGCTAGGAACAGGAAAGCATAAGTTAACTCCTTGTCACGAAGTTTCATTTTCACTGATTGATAGTACCCCCGATGTTGTTGCACTTCATTTGTGTAGGAAAGATCAAAATGCTACATTGCCCTCAATGAGAGAGACCAGTTGCCTGCCCTTTTGGATAAGATGGTCTCAGTCTCTGTAGTTCAGGAGTCTTGCCACTGTAGGCTGGGTGGTGTAACAGGAGGGGGTGGTGGGAAAGTGGGCTGACACTCTATGCGGTCACTAAACAGTGAACATTTTGGACAGGCCCTGGGGGGCCACTACATGTTGGAGCCAGTCCTCAATGAATAACGTACGCTTTGACCATTCCGTCCCTCTAGCATTCCCTTAATTCTTACATTACTGCGATGTGCCAGCCTTTGGTGTCTTCTGCCCTCTCATGGTGCATGTCGACTCGCCTTTGAAGTTCTTTGATAGCAGCAGTGTTGGAGACCTGATGTGGGACCAATTCCGACATGATCATCTTGCAATAGCTGTAGGTCTCCTGCCAGAGAATCTATACGGTGCTCAACTGCTGCCCATAAGTCTCTTATCTCCTTTAGGATAAAGTTTAGCTTATCCACTAGGTGTAACAGGTCGGTAGGGGGAATACAGTCTGCAGATGTTGGCGAGGAAAGGTCTTCGGCCTGACTGTGTTGTGCCTCATCCTGTTGGGACACTGAGCGATTGGACTTAGTTCGAGCCACAGTCCTGTCATTACGTGCGTCAGTAAGTTTCCCTCAGCTGCAGCCACACCAGTGTTGTCTCCTGTTGGAAGTGGCAAATGGGTAGGTTAGCTAGTAGGACGTAGAGTACTAACAAGTGTGCGGAGTAGTTCTGGCCTGATCTCAGTGCTGGGTGTAGCACAATGGTTGTGTTCCAGTCTAGCACTGAAATCACAGCGGATCATATGTGTCATTTGCCCGTGCAGAGCTATTGCGGTGCTCTCGGGGTCCGTTGGTAGACTGCAGGGGTGAGGCACTTTTAACTGCAGTAGAAAGGGCCAGGGGACTATCCACAGTAATGTACCTTTGCCAACCTGGCTTCTCATGATATGGAGGAGTTTGTCAGGAGCTTGAGCCTGTCTTTAACTGAATTGCCTGTCCACATGTCTTTCAAAGCATAGTGGGGGGGCTTTATCCTCAGGGGTGCTCATAAACAGTTGCTGATGAGTCTGGGGTAACGTGCATTTCCTTTGTGTGTCACTGTGGGTGATAGGCTGCCAATAAAGGTACTCTCAGTGCCTCAAACAGGTAGCCTCTGCCACTCCCCCTCTCCTCACCTTTTCTTAGCAGGATGCAATCCTAGACAGAGGCTGCCCTGTTTACTGCAGCTGAGTTTCTTCGGGTCCCGGTTACTCAGGGCCGGCCAGCCCGCCTGAGAGAGCGTAGGAGGAGAAGTCGTTAGCCACACACTTCGCTCCGGCCTCGGACACCCAGCGGCGAGTTCTTAGTGCGCAGTGCGGCCACTTCTCATCACTGAGGGCAGATGAGCCTACACTGGTGATGTTGGATTCTCCAAGGAGCGCCCGACCTCTCCTTGATGCAGGTTATTTGTCGCGAGCGCAGTGCAGCTTATTAGACACAGCATGCCCCTCTCCGGAGAGTCCCCAGGTGCAGTGGGGGAACCCCAAAGTCCTCTCATGTGTGCGGATGTTATCAGGAAGCAGGATACATGTCAGGACGGCATAGGCACCTGGGTAGTCTGCGAGAGCTTTACAAAAACATGTCCACCATGTTCAGCGACTGGCCATGCCCCCACTGCATGGACATTGAAATGGATTCTGTATTAACAAGTTCTTTTCTTTTCAGTTTGTGTGCCTAATTTGGGTTGGTGCATCCTGCTCTTGAATGCACTGGAGTGAGTCCATTGACAAGGGTGGACTACTACTGGACTGGAGTTTTTCTAGTGTAAATTGATGTTTAACTGGGCTTACTGTTTTTTGTTCTTGACTTCGAATTCTTGTATTCTTTGTTTCTGAAGTTTCATGGTTTGTGATTGAATTGTCTTACTTCATTTACTGTTTTTTATTTCCTTTATACGGTACACAGATGAGTTTATTTAGTTGAAAGGTTTAAAAGAGGTTTTGCAATTGTTCTCCTGTTCACAGAGAAGTTGTGTACTGATTGGGTGCTTACCAGGGAGCCGCACTGGGGTTGGAGAGCTGTCGCTACAAATCTGTGCTCTGATTGGATGATTGCTGGCAAAGCCACACTGTGATAGAATGGCCTCTGACAGAGCCGTGCTGTGATTGGTTGTTGTTCGTTATCTTGCTTTTTGTGATTTTAACTTTGTTTCGAGTCTGTTTTTGAGCAAAAATCATGGGCAGTTTGTTAGCAAAACCTAAGGTTATTGTAGTACCTAGGGAGAATAAGAAATTACCAGGAGAAGGAACACCAGCCTACGATATGATGAAAGAGATTGGGTACTACACGTGGATTTCCGATATGATGAAAGAGATTGGGTACTATTTGTGTACCTGGATTTCGGAATGAAATAAATACACTGCACATGATGAAGTTTTACAATTTCTGTTAGAAGGTACCTTTAATACTAAAATGCTCGATCTCCTGAGACCAACTATGTATGACATAAAACTGATGCTCACAGCTGCACACTTTGATGCGCTATTTAAATAGGATGCATTGCAAAAGAAGGAGAGAGAAAGAAAGTGACCAAGTGGGTAAAAAGTTCATGTAACATCTACTAGAGAATAAAATGGATAGATAGGAAAAAAGTTGAAGAGAGTTCATAGATTATAAAGAGAAGCAGGCAGATAATTCAATGAGGATGATTATTTTGTAAATGAGCTTTTGAATTTGAGACCTCCTCCATATATGGCTAGAATTGTGGAAACTAATAATACTAGCCCAATACTAGAACTGTACAAGTTCCTGTTTAAGTAGGGCAGAGTGCACACGTAGAGACAACAATGACACCAGTTCCAAGTATAAGTAGAGATGCTCCTCCTGATGTGCCGATGGAAGCTGTCACACCTGTAAGACCAGAGGTCGCTGAAGACGCTCCTAGAGAAATCAATTTTAGTCTTTTTAAATTTGAATTTAGTGAAATGTTACAAGGCAGCATTGATCTAAAATAGATTTTGACTCATAATTCTGATGAAATGAGATATTTGATCAAAGAAGCAGCCAGATGAGCCAATGAAGCACATGAAAAATAATAGGTTTTAGCTGATTAACTATTGATATCAGCAAAATTAAAAATGTGAAACAAAATTATAAAGTGGATTCAACACATGATAAAATTAGAGAAATGGGATTAGTAACTCTGAGATCCCACATTAAAGATTTGATTGAGAAAATCTGTAATTGCCATGAGTTAAATATATATCAAGAAAGATGGAAGAGAAGGATAGCTTGTAAAATAAAAGCAGAAGAGACACAAAAGGTGTAGTGAGAAGCAGGGACAGGAATGGTTTTGGAGTTTCCCTTAAGGGAAGTTCATGGAGGAGATTTTGTTTATTTGCCATGGCCGTGAGCTGATTTGTATGGTTTTAGTCATAATTTCCCATAGTTGATGGTAAACACAAGAATCAGTTAGAGTTGGTTCAAATAATGCTGCAGCTACAGAGGTAATGACCAAATATAAGGCTGTGACAGTATTTTAAAAAATGGAGTCCCAGAAATAAGATGTAAATTGGTCAAATATTTTGAGAACCCCACAAAGACTCAGTGTGTGCTTATTATGAGAGACTCATGCAGGTCTTTAAGAAACACAGAAAAACTGAAAATCCAAAGAAAAATAGGGTCAGTGGATTCATAGCTGCTTTTGTGTAAGGTTTGAGGGCAGGTGTTGGTAATCACATTCAACAGTTGGCAATTGAAAAGTGCAGTTGAGATTTTTAAGTTAGCAAAGTATGGTAGTGATTAATTTGATGTGAAACAGAAAAAGGTCAAAGAGAAGTTGGCGATTGCTCGGACAAAATAGTGTGAAAAAGCACCTGAAATCAAATGCATTCAAATATTAATTTTGTATTGCCTGACATGAATGAGATGTATCAAATGGAAGCAGTGAGGGTGGGAAATCGAGTGATGCAGTAAAATGGTGGGAGAGGAATGATGAATAATGATGACATGAACATGAATGTTGAAATGACGCAAAGGAACACAGCTTGTCACTTCTGCAAGAAGATAAGGCATTGGAAGAGGGTCTGCTGACAGAATCCTAAGAGAATTCAAGGGGAAGATATTTCACAAATGCAGAGAAATGTGATAATATCTTAAATGCAGAATTTAGAGCAAAATGTGCAGAATCAGAAACAATCTTGAGTACCAATGCCTTCAGTTCCAGTGATTTAGTAAAACATGATAAATAAAATGCCATACAATGTAGGGTATCTGCAAAATCCATTGATTTTGATTTGTGAGTCGGCAGGGCTTTTTTCACAGGAGGGGGAGGAGGATTGCAAGTTTGGAGCAGTCCTAGAGGTAGACAAAGTGGCCCATATTGACAGAGAAGTTGATGGCCATCCTGTTTTGTTTTTGAATGATACCGGAGCTACCAGATCTACAATTGTTTCGGTAATAGTCCCAAACTTACCCCTCTCAGGAAGAGAAGTTCAAGTTGATGGGATCAGCAATAAACACATTGTTAATGAGGTTTCAGCAGATGTTCCAGTTGAAATGCGTCAGATGGAGAACAATCACAAATTTATTTTGTGTGATTCAAGTCCTGTGAACTTATTGAGAAGGGACTTGCTCTGCAAAATGAATTGTGTGATCTGCTGCATGCTGAATGGTGTTGCGATTGAAAGCCAGGATGAGGACTCAATGTTCAAGATTAATTTATAAAACATTGGAGTTCAACTGTTCCCTGTTATAAAAAGAGATGACCTGCCTTCAGATTTAAGATATATTGCTAAAGATGAGGTATGAGATATCACTAGAAAAGAAATTGGATTGATTAAAAGAGCAAACCAAGGAAAAAGAAAGATCCCACCTGATGCAACATTGCCAAGAACTAGACAATACAGACTCGCAGAAGAGGGAATGAAGCCTGTGATTGAGAAAATGATTGAGCGAGGGATCCTTCAGGAGGTATTTGGTAGTCCTTGTAATTCTTCTGTGATAGGAATTAAAAAACACAAATGTGATGCGTAAAATTGGGCAAGATCTCTGCAAGATTAACAAGATAGTGATTCCATGTTGTATAGTTGTACCGAATCTAGCAGTAATTTTTTTTCAGGTTCCGTCATATGCAGACTGATATACAGTCATTGACTTACGGCAAGTGTACTTTTCAATTCCTTTGCATGAGGAGTTACAGTTCCTCTTTGAATTTCAGTTTTTCAATAAAGTGTTGGTTGTCCTTCAATTTTCTCCCAAATCTTGAAGACGAAGTTGAGGTTGCCTGGCAATTCAGTTTTGGTCCGATATATTGATGACTTGCTGATTGCATATAAAACAAAACAAAACTGTAAAAAGATACAGTTGGTCTGTTGAACCATTCAGCTGAGCATTAACATAAGGTTTTCCCAACTAAAATGCAGGATTGTAAAAAGAAGCTGATTTACCTTGGACACCGTATCGAAAGAGGTTTGAGAAAAGCCTCTCACGAATGCATTTCTACAATTCTGAAAATTAGTCCCCTGATCAACCAAAGGAAGGTTCGGATGGTTCTTGGAATTGTTGGCTACTGAAGTCAGTGTATTTCAAAATTTTCCTTGAGTGCAAAACATTTAGTATGGTTAACCTGCAGTGATGTTCAGTATCCAGTACCATTTGAGGCAGAATGCCATGATGTACTTGACAAATTGAGGGAGATTCTCTGCTGTGCATCTGCACTTGGGATGATCAATTACAATTTCCCTTTTTATTTCTCCTGCAATGAAAAAATGGTTGTGAGCATTTGATTCTCAAATAGAAACATGAAAATCACATGCGCCCAGTGGCATATCTTTCATTTGTACTGGATCCAGTAGCAACAGTTTGTGTTTCCATTGAACAAACGAAGGGATTGTGTTTGGACATACTTTAATTGTTTATGTTCCACATTCTGTCAAAATTATTTTGACAAGAATGAGGACAAGGCATAGATAGTAGGTTGACCCATTATGAGCAAGTAATACTTGCTGCTGAGAACATCTCTATTAAGAGGTGTAATTTATTATATCCTACAACACTGCTTCCTGTTTCAAATGGAGACAGGGAAGGGAGAGCATATGATGATGAATTTGAGGGGCATGATCATGAATGCATAGGGGTCACAAATTATGCCCAAAGACATTAACCGGACCCCTTTGGAAGGGCTGATCTGAATTTAGTTGTTGATGGTTCATGTCTAAGAGATGAATATGATCAATTAAATCTGATTATGCAGTATATACTGTTTCTGAAAGTTTGGAAGCATCTTTTCTGCTAAATGTAACTTCAGCACAAGGTGCAGTGTTGGGTGCCTTGACAAGAGCTTGTTGCTTGTCAGAAAACTAGTATGTAAAAATTTATACAGACAGCCAATATGGATACCGGGTTGTGCATGATTTTCGGCAGCCTTGGTCCCAAAAGAACTTCATGACATCTTCAGGCGTGCCGATAAGGAACAGTGTTTACTTTATGGATTTGTTGAAAGCAATACTGAAGGGATTGTAATAGTTAAATGTGTTGCCCATAAAGCTGGAAATGATTAAGTCACATTTTGCAACTAATATGCTGATCAGATATATTGTGCATTGCAAAATGAGACAGTTGTTCAAGAGAATAAAATTGACGAAAATCGAACAATAAATTAAGATAAAAATGCAGATGAAAATGTAACACGTTTTTTACAACTTTTATTCAGACTTCTTTGCCTGAATTGAGGGATCTTTGGGAACATGCTTCAGATGATGAAAAAGAAATACAGGAGGGACTAGCTTATAAGAGAAATTATCAGGATTTTTATGTGAATGCTGGAAATAAGTATATTCTGCTGGACTTTATGTTGTACCCCATGTGTAGTTAGTTGCACCGAAAATCACATGCAAGTTGATACCAATATTTAGAAAGTACTGGGAAAATACAAACTTTAGTAGTGTTGCTGAAGACATTTGCTCTGGATGCTTAGTATGCCAACTATATAATCAGGGTAAAGGTCCCAGAATCATAATGAATCATATCGGAAAGTCAGAAGGCCCATTTACGAGACTTCTAGCATATTTTGTTGAGGTGCCACATTGAAATACTTCTTGGTAATAGTATGCTTGTTCTCTAGGTGGGTGGAGGCATATCCCACTTGGAGATCAGATAGCCTTACAGTTGCCATATTATTGTTAAGAGAGCTAATTCTGCATTTGGCATTTCACCTTCTACTGAACCAGATCTTGGAACTCATTTTAAAAATGAATTATTGCACATTATTTGAGAAGCTTTTGGAGTTAAGCAGAAATGTAACCAAAGTTATCATTCTCAGTCTTCAGGCATTGTTGCACGAACAAACAGAACTCAACTCTTAAAAATAAACTGGTGAAAATCTATTCCCAAATAGCATGACGCCCTTCCCTTTGTTTTGATGAACATGCAAGTACTCCAGAAAAAAAGAATGGTTTATCACCTCATGAGATCGTGGTGGGCAGGGCTATTAGAATTGTACGTGTGCCATTAGCTGTAGTAGTCTCCACAACAGATGACAACATTTTGGATGAAAACAAAGATTTGGCCGATGAGGTGAAATCAGGTGAATGTGGCAACAGATGACACAAAGGATATAAGTCCTGGAGAGTGGGTGTTAAACTGAAGACCTGTCAGAAAAGTTGTCTTGAAGAATGTCGGAAAGGACCATCCCATGTAATCTTAACAACAAACAGTGCAGTAAAATTTCTGTGAGTGCTGTAGTGGATTCACACTTAAAGAGCGAAAGCAGTGGGTAAGACAGCTGGTGAAGAATCAAGCACAAGCTCAAGTTCCACATCAGTTTGAGTTTGCACTGTGGGTCGGTGGGGTGAAGATTTTGAAAGTGATGAACATGAAAGCAAGAAAGTGAGAAAGACTCAATTTCAGGTTAGTGAACGTTCTGATGAAGAACCTGAAAATTCTGAAGTCCAGTTTCAAAATAGGGATCAGAGTGAAGAGTTGTTGCAGTGCAGAAGTCAAAAGCATGAGGGGCAGCAAGAAGTAGTCTCTGATCCACCCAATGAAAAGTTGCAATTCAAAAGTTACAAAGACCCCCAGTAATAGTATGAGTTCAAACTTGAGTATCTCTGCAAGTAAAAAGACTCTGACAGAGACTGTTGCCAAAGAGACAAAAGCTGAGGAAGATATTCTGAGACACAGAACTTGCAAGAGAAAGCACTATGAACCAGTTGAAGAAATTTGAGAGACAAACAGGGACCCAAACCAGTGGTAATGAATCACCAGTGTCAAAAAGATCAACAAGAAGAAGAGTGCCAAATACAAAATATGTTTCACCTGAATGGGTATATCTAGCCATCGCATCTTAAGAAGAGGAAGAAGAAGTTGCAAAAGTAGAGAATATTGTCCTAGTAGTGAACTATTGCCAGTATGAGTACATTTACAAAACTGAGTCTGAGAGTGAAATAGAGCCAGCAGACGCAGAATCACCTTTAGTGAAAAAGAAACTGTTGAATGAACCGAAAAAATGCTAAACATACAGAAAATAATTTAAGCAAGTCGAGATTTACTGCAGAGAGACTGATGAACCTTTAAATAAATTGTTTCTGAAATCTAACCTTTAAACTGTTCAAAAGAAAACTATTAGACTAATGTTTGGTTTTGATTTTTGTTTTGACTATTGTTATAAGAAAATAAGAAACTTGTGTTGTTTTAAAGAAGATTTTTGTTAGTTTGTATTTTTAAAGTTCAGCTCATTTTTAATCTGTTTCAATTAGAGGATGACCTACAGCAAATGATATAAAATTGTAGGGATTAGGATATATGTAACAATACTATGTGTTTTAGTTGGGTTGTTGGTGTGCTTACTATTTCCAGTGGGCTATGTTTGAAAGCCAAATAATTGAAAAGAATCACAATAGATTGACACATAATAGTTTTAAACTTAAAGATTTTAGTAGTAGTAGTTTTCAAGAAAATAGCTATATTAAAATGATAAACGAGTATATGGATAGAACCAAGAATGAAAACTGTTACATATGCACTTTACTTTTTACTTCTGTTGAAGAGGGTGTAACGTACTCTCAATATCCTTTGTCATATGCACTCTCTAGCAATATGTTTTTAATTGGTCTTAGTGAGTATGATGCAGTTGTCCCTGCTTGACTGATTTTAATGTTTAAAATTAGTATCTTCCTTTAAAGTAAATAGTCCTAATATTATGTATGGTAAGTATTTAAGAGTTTATGCATATCCTAAGCATGAAACTAAAACAACTAATGGAAGATGTATGTAGTTTCAGCAAAGATGAAAAATAGACTTTTAATTAATGTAATGAGAGAGGGATTCAAATTGTGAGGAATCTGGAAAAAGGAAGAATTTTAGATGAACAATTGTAGGAAGAAGAATTGAGAAGGTCAAATTTGCATCCTAAATTGAGAATGGAGGAAGAAATAAAAGGGGAGCTATGCTTGGTTCGAGAAAGAACTATGGGTGAAGATAAAATAGAAAAGGTAGGAGACAGTGTGTATGTGTTGGGTGAAAAAGCCAATTTTAATAAGGAATTTATTATGTGTGTAGGAAGAATTCATATTTATATTTAGGGTGGAGGCAGGCCATGATGGGACTGTCAATGCCCACCCCCCCCCAAAAAAACTGAGCACAGTCTCTCTGCCCCCCCCGAGGATGATGAGGGCAATAGCCCCCGATCGTTCCCCTAGGGGGCAGAAAGCCCACTGCCATGCCAGGGAATTTGTTTTATTATTAGCGCTGGAGTGGGGTTGGCCATGATGGCCTTGTCAATGCCCCTCCCCATGAAAATGGGCACAGTCTTTCTGCCCCCCAGGGGGCAGATAGGGGCAATAGTCCCTGATCTGTTCCCCGAGGGGGCAGAAAGCCCATTAGGCACCAGGGATTGTTTTATTAGTGTTTATTAGTGTAGGGGTGCCCCCACCCTCAGCAAATGAGCACAGTCTTTCTTTCCCCCACTTGGGTGGCAGATGGGAGTAATAGCCCCTAACCCTGCCCCTAGGGGGGCAGAAAGCCTGTTAGGCACCAGGGATTAATGGGCATAGTCTTTCTGCCATCCCACTGGCTAAAACATATTGGCTCCATGGCAAGGAATAGGAGATTTGACTCTTTTGGGTGTGAATTTCACATATGGGCCAGCAGAGCTTGGTTAACTCCCAATGTCGTCCCACTTTCAATGTTGAGCGGATGCACCTTTTGGGCTTGGGTAAGCTGCTACCAGGAAAAAACCTAACAGACCCAGTGACTTTTGAAAAGTAGACATCTGATAAAGTCCAAGGTGGTATGCTTAAAATGCACCCCACGCCATTTTCCTACCACAAATGCCCTGCAAATCTCCAACTTTGCCTGGAGTCATGCATTTTCCCTACATTTCTGTAATGGAAACGTCCGGAATCTGCAGGAATCCACAAAATTCCTACTACTCAGCATTGCCCCCCTCTGCCAATAAAAACTTTGCCCCACTTGTGTGGCTTGGCCTAGTGCCAGGGACAGGAACAGATCCAACTGAGGTCTCCATGTGTCTCCACCCAAGTGCTCCCATTGTCCTTAGTTTGATCCGTTCCTGTTGCGGCACTAGGCCCAGCCACACGGGTCGGGCAGTGTTTTTCTTGGTACAAATAGGGCAATGCTTGGTGGTAGGAATTTTGTAGATTTCTGCAGATTCCGGGAGTTTCCATAACAGAAATGAAAGGAAATGGGTGATTACAGCAAACGTTTGTTGGTTTGCAGGGCAATGTGGATAAGAAAACCTCATGGGATCCATGCAAGTCACACCGTCCACACCTAGGTGTCTAGGTTTAAAAAATGTACAGCCTGGCTAGCTTTCCCTAGGTGCCGAATGAGGTAGGGTCCAAAATATAGAGCTACCCACATCAGAAAAAGAGGGTCAGTTTTCGGTGGAAAACTGTGCTGCATACGTGTAGTGGTTTGGATCTTTTCCTGTCGCAGGCACTAGGTCTCCCCACACAAATGAGGTACCATTTTTATCAGGAGACTTGGGGGAATGCAGGTGGGAGGAAGTTTGAGCCTCCTCACAGAATCCAAAACCTTCCATCACTAAGTGTGAGGAAAATGTGTTTTTTTCTCACAATTTGAGGTTTGCAATTTATTCTGTGTAAAAAAAGTGGGGAGAGCCGCACAAGTAAGCCCACCCTGGATGCCCCTATGTGTCCAGTTTTAGAAAATGTATAGCATGGCTAGGTTTCCCTAAGTGCCTGCTGACCTAGGGTCCAAAATCTAGAGCTACCCACATAAGAAAAAGAGGGTCAGTTTTTGGTGGAAAAATGTGCTACATACATGTGTTTTGGGCCATCTCCTATCGCGGGCACTAGGTCTACCCTCACAAGTGAGGTACATTTTTGTCAGGAGGCTTGGGGGAATGCCGGGTGAAGGAAGTTTTCAGAACTTTTCATCACAAAATTGTGAGGAAAATGTGATTTTATAGACAAATGATGAGGTTTGCAAGGATTCTGTGTAACAGAACCTGGTGAGAGCTACACAAGTTACCCTATCCTGGATTCCCTTAGGGGTCTAATATTAAAAAATGGACAGGTTTGCTAGGTTTCGCTAGGTGCCGACTGAGCTAGAGCCCAAAATCCACAGCTAGGAAAATTGCAAAAAAGGGTCAGTTTTTAGTGCAGTTTGGGCCTTTTCCTGTCACGGGCACTAGGCCAACCCACACACATGAATTACCATTTTTATTGGAAGACTTAGGGGAACACAGAGTAGTAGAACAAGTGTTATTACCAATTGTCTTTCTCTGCATTTGCACCTGCCAAATGTAAGAAAGAAGTCATTTTGAGAAATGCCCTCTATTTTGTATGCTGGTATGGGTATCCACAAATTCCAAAATGTGCAAATAACCACTGCTCCTAAACTCCATATCTTGTGCCCATTTTGGAAATACATAGGTTTCTTGATACCTATTTTTTGCTCTTTATATTTTACCAAATTAATTACTGTATAACCGGTACACAATGAAAAATCATCGCAAGGTGCAGCTCAGTTATTGGCTCTGGGTACCTAGGATTCTTGGTGAACTTACAAGCTCTATATATCCCTGCAACCAGAAGGGTCCAGTGGATGTAACGCTATATTGTTTTAAAGAATCTGCCATAGTTAGAAGAAGTCACAGATTAAAACCTAGACACAAATGGCTGTTTCTTTTAGGCCTGGGTGGAGTTTGTGGAGTTGCACTACACGGAGCTCCACGAAGTGGCCAAAAAACTGGCACACTACACAGCGTTCCGCAAGTGGCAGAGTGTGTTAGATCGAGCAGTCCGCGCTAGGTGTTTGTCCCATGCTGAAAAATCAGCGCAAATGGCTCCCTAGGCAGTGCAAGAGGGCACTGCTTCTTTTGTGCAACTCGAGTTGATTTTCTACTTGAGCGGCAGCTACCGCAAGGTGAGCGGAAGGTTTCCAAACGTGAGTGGTCGCAACCATACCGCAACCACTCGCATTGAGGAATCTACAGGAGGTGGTGTTGAGTAAGATTCTCCTGGCTTGTGCTCACCAACTCACCGTTGACGAGCGCAGGTGAGGAAAAACTTCTGCTATGCTCCACTACGTGAAAGTTTTCAGAACTCCGTGCTCTATGTGGAGTGCGGAGTGGGAAAAACTCTGCAAACTCCGCAAGTGGAGCGGAGTTCACCACGCACCCCTAATTTTTTTCAACTCAATTTCAATATTTTTTCATTTCAACTGTTATGTTGTATAGGAAAACTTGGAAGGATCCACACAAATGACCCCTTGCTGAATTCAGAATTTTATCTACTTTTCAAACATTATAGCCTTCCTGGATTCAACACTGCTTTCACACCCATTTCTACCACTAACTGAAACGAGGTTGAAAGCACAAAACGATGATGACAAATTTAGATTTTCCTAGTAAATTATGAAGGAAAGTCTTAATTTTATTAAAGACACAGAGGTGAGCATTATGCTTTTTTTCTTGCTTTATTTCAAATAGCAGCCACAGTCAAGAAAAAAAACTAAAATCCCAGAATGCCAGGGAAGAAATTCGGCTAATGGGAAGAAAATAGAGCCAACATGCCTGAAATGAGGAAACTGTCTCACAAAGGGTTAATGTTAGCAATGGGGTCTTTGGTTGGCAGTCAGGTTACCCCCTGTCCAAGCAAGGACCCTCACTCTAGTCAGGGTAAGTCACACACAATCCAAATTATCCTGTGCCCACCCTCTGGTAGCTTGGCACTGAGCAGTCAGGCTTAACTTAGAAGGCAATGTGTAAAGTATTTGTGCAATAAACCATATAATACCACAATATACCACCACAAAAATACACCATACAAAGTTTAGAAAAAAATAGATTATTTATCTGGATAAATGCAGGTCAAAAATGATTAAAGATGAAATAAGCAAATGTAGGGATATCACTGAAAGTGATATCATGTGTCTTTAGAGTTAAAAGATTAGTGTTTAAAAGCAATAAAAAGTGTCTTAAGTTCTCTTAGAAACAACAAGTGTTTCTTGCAGGGCAAAGTACCTGGTTTGCATTGAAAAATCCTTGCAAGGGACCGCAGAGGAGGAGATGCGTGGAAAACGGTGAGTGTGCGTCGGTTTCGCCCCTTCGCACACGGACTTGTGGCATCATTTTCCACGCTGGGAAGATGTTGCGTTGATTTCCAGCATGCGGACTTGGATCCTCTTCGGGTTGTGGGGTTTTCAGACGCCCCGGGGATGATGCGTGGAATCCTGGGCTTGCGGAGCGAAGTCACTGCGGCTGCGTCGAATCCAGTAGGCGATGAGTGGAATTTTGTTCCGCAGGGCAGGTGCTGCGTCGATTCCTCTCAGGAAGTCGGGTGGCGTTATTCTGAGTCGGCTTGCGTCGATCCAGTAGGGCTGTGCGTTGAAGTTACAGTCGCGCTGCTGGCGCTGCGTCGATCTTCTGTTGCGAAGTCGGGCTGTGGGCCGTTCTTGGCAGGCGGTGCATCGAATTTTTGCCACACGGGGATGTCAGCTGCAGGAGAGAAGTCTTTTTGGTCCTGAGACTTCAGGGAACAGGAGACAAGCTCTATCCAAGCCCTTGGAGAACACTTCTGCAGCAAGGCAAGAGAGCAGCAAGACAGCAGGGCAACAGCAAGGCAGCAGTCCTCTTCAGAAAGCAGTCAGGTGAGTCCTTTAGGCAGCCAGGCAGTTCTTGTCAGGGTGCAGGTTTTGCTTCAGGTTTCTTATCCAGGAAGTGTATGAGGTGGTAGGGCAGAGGCCCTGCTTTTATACCCAAATGTGCCTTTGAAGTGGGGGAGACTTCAAAGAGTGGCTTAGAAGTGCACCAGGTCCTCTTTCAGTTCAATCCTGTCTGCCAGGGTCCCAGTAGGGGGTGTGGCAGTCCTTTGTGTGAGAGCAGGCCCTCCACCCTCCCAGCCCAGGAAGACCCATTCAAAATGCAGATGTATGCAAGTGAGGCTAAATATCCTGTGTTTGGGGTGTGTCTGAGTAAATGCATAAGGAGCTCTCAACTAAACCCAGCCAGACGTGGATTGTAAGGCATAGAAAGATTTAAGTGCAGAGAAATGCTCACTTTCTAAAAGTGCCATTTCTTAAATAGTAATATTAAATCCAACTTCACCAGTCAGCAGGATTTTGTATTACCATTCTGACCATTCTAAATATGACCTTCCTACTATTTTCAGATCAGCGGCTACCACTCAAACAATGTATGAGGGCAGCCCCAATGTTAGCCTATGAAGAGAGCAGGCCTCACAGTAGTGCAAAAACAAATTTAGGAGTTTTACACTACCAGGACATGTAAACTACACAGGTACATGTCCTGCATTTTACCTATACAGCACCCTGCTCATCTTAGAGGTGACATATATGTAGAAAAAGGGGAGTTTTAGGCTTGGCAAGTACTTTTAACTGCCAAGTTGTATTGGCAGTGAAACTGCACACACAGGCCTTGCAATGGCAGGCCTGAGACAAGGTTAAGGGGCTACTGAAGTGGATGGCACAATCAGTGCTGCAGGCCCATTAGTAGCTTTTAATCTACAGGCCCTGTGCACATATAGTGCACTCTACTAGGGACTTATAAGTAAATTAAATAGCCCAATTGGGTGTGATCCAATGTTACCATGTTTAAAGGGAGAGAGCATATGCACTTTAGCACTAGTTAGCAGTGGTAAAGTGCGCAGAGTCAAAAAACCAGCAAAAACAGTATCTCAAAAGTGGAGGGAGGCAGCAAAAAGTAAGGGGTGACCACCCTAAGGCTGTCAGGTCTAACAGTTAAAATATGAATGGGATTTGTAGTTCTGGGATCTGTAGTTTTTCCTCTTGAATGGAATTCATTTCTATTTCCTACTTGACTAATGGTAATTGCTGTGGTGCACTGGATCTCCCTCTAGTTTCTTCAAATAATGACAGGAGGATAAAATGGCCTTTTTTACAATCTGACAGGGGGTCTCTTGCTGGCATTTATGGGAAAGTTACCTTAATCTTGTTTGAAGACTCTGAGCATGAAAATTTGACTATCACAAACAAATTAAATAGTCTACTTATGTCCGTTAGGGAACATTTTTGTAGACAACCTCAAAAGGTCCCAAGCTAGGTGAAAGGATGCACTGTCTTTTAATGAAAACTGTAAGTTGGCAAGATTGATTTTAATTACAGCTGTAAGGAGTGGCAATAGTATTGCTATAGCAGATGATAGGAGGACTTATAACAGGGTGCAGTCACATGCAAGGAGGTGCTGGGAGGAAGATACCTGGCATGAATTAGTGCATTCAAACTGAAAGAAAGCCAGTTAGTTTGGCATTTGTTGCCCAAAGGGGTATTGTATACTGTCAAGGAAGATGGTTTTTTATACAACCTAATGTATGGGAACAACAGTTCTCCACATTACACTCAGGGATGAAGGCGAATCGAGGCCTGACTCTGGGAGGGAAAAACAGCATAAGCCTCAAGATCAAGAGGGAGGGGAAATAGTAAGCTTTATGCTGGCTGAAACTATAGCTGCTATCAATATAGCATAAAAATGTAAAATGCACCAGGACTTGATAAAATTCCCTCAGACCTCTATCGCTCAGAGCCGACCATCTGGGACTACATACTTAATACAGTCTTTAATGCTATAGCCGTGGTGAAGAGTGCCAGATACATGAAAGGGTGCCGAAATAATTCAAATGTATAAAAAAGGAGACAAAGGGGATCCTATAAATTATTGGTTCATTAGTCTGATAGATACACGCAAAAAGTATTTTGCAAGCAAATTGTGACACAGATACAATCTTGAATTGAAGATAACAGGGTATTATCCCATTCACAGACTAGCTTTAGAACATATACCAGCACTTTAGACCAGGTGTTCTGTTTTTTAGTGATCATTTGGAAGGTTGTTGTGATTGGAAAGGGGCACCTTTATGTTGCATTTGTGGACCTTAAGTTTGCCTTTGATTTAATTCTGAGGGACAAATTGTGGGTTGCACTGAGTGATCGAGGTATGCCCTCAGGTTTGCTGCAACTTATAATTAATTTGCAGCAATGTAATTTTGCACAAGTAAGGTGAGGTAATGGTGGAGTGGTAACTAAGAAATGTGATGTTTCAAGAGGGGTTCGCCAAGGTTGCCACCTAGCCCTAACCTTCTTCATACATGAATGGGTTAATTGATGCACCTTATGACTGTTGAGGTGGCCCTCCGTAATTCATTAGAACGACTAATACCAGCACTTCTCTCATTTTCAATACGTTTTCTGATGTGTGGGATAAATTTGGCCTGGAGACCAATTGCTTTGAAAACTAAATTTATTACCTTTCTGCCACACCGGACATTTACAGGCAAGCTGTGGTCATAGAACAGGTCTATAGAACAGGTCAAGCACTTTGATTACTTGGGGGTCAGATCGTCAAGCAATTAGTCATGGTCTGCCCAGATTCAAAACAGCCAAATGTCATTGAAACATGTAGAGGAGGTGAATGTTCAAAAATTAAATCTATCTGTGTTCCAGCCCATTTCTCCTGCACTAAATGGGGCCGAATTGGGGGGCTTGGAACAGAGTATGGGACTGGAATTGGACAAGAGTCAATTTATAAGATCTATTCTAAATTTGCCACAAAGCACATCAATTGTTCTAGTTTCTCTTGATCTTGGAATGAAAAACATCACCCATATTGCTGTTTAAAATCCTTAGCGTTATGGGTTGGACTATGGACAGGCAAGACACAGATCCCTGTTAAAAAACCTGTTGCAGGGGTACAGGCACTAGATAGAGGGGTGGGACATACCCCTTTGTTAAAGAAAGTTCAACAATGGTTAGATAAATTAGATTTGAGAGGAATTTGGGAGGAACTAGAGACCATGACTAAAGATACAGTATCAATGTTAAAGACAAGGTTTTGGGACTACATTCAGTGCACCTTTTTTAATTCTTTAGCACTTGGCACTGTAACTGAGAGTTTTGTTGATATTAAATGCACTTTAATATTTGAGATATTTATAGATCAGATAGAATTCCGGCTTACTTGATCACTTTACTTGCAATTTAGATATGAACTTTACGTTTGAATTTAGAAAAAAGTAAATAGAAACAGTCTACTTTAGAACTGATTTGCCCAGCGTGTAGACTTAGTAATGAATCTGTAGAATATTTTATGTTTTTCTGTCCCATTTATGTGAAGACTAGAAGAAGATGGATTGTCCCGGCATGTTGGCTGATGTCTATTTTGCACCTTATAAAAGCCATACGAATTTTAAGATCTGATAATATGGAGTGGGTCATGTTTTCTGTATCAAGGTACCTGCATTTTGCCTGGCCCATAACAAAAAAATACTGGCTAAAATTAGTACTATCTTTCGCACAGGTATTATGTTGTCTAGGAAACACCCACAAGGTACTTTCTTTATGCTGTATTGTTATTTCATAAGCTTTAATCCTTTCTTTTTTAATGTATTTCTATTATCCTCCGTTTTAGATGTACTTATATATGTTTTATGTGTTTCTGCATTTTATGTAGATGATCATACATTGATCGAATAAAATGTACTACAACTACTACTACATACATCCATGTCAAAGTCCACCGTTAAATCTTGATTTTCCCCAGATTTAGCTCTCTTTATAAAAATAAACAGATACATGCTGTTCTAATGGATCATATAATTACAATGGGGCTGATAATTGCTGTTAACAGCCTCACTGGAATTAAGAGGCCAAACGTAATTAGGGCCTGGGTATTTGCCTTTGTCTTCTGGGCATGCAATCTCAATTTTCACAACTTGCGCTATCTTGCTAATGACTCCGTACTGCACAAAGCATGATGTCTTGTTCAAAACATTATTGTCAGGTTGCTATCATGGTGTGACGTGGTGGATCCGACTGAGCTGCCTGGGGTTTATCTGGTTTTACTTCACGTAACGTTTACAAGTGCTTGGGGAACTTGAAAGGCACCACAGTTTCCTTCTAGTTCACAACCTACTTTATGGTCCTGCCTGGTCTATCGGATCTCCATATGCACCCTAGCAGATGACAAGCTATAATGCCTTTTGTATGAGACAGAAAAATGCAGCACCTTCCTGTAGGAACCCAGACAGGATGAAATCTGCTTTCTGATCGGGACAAATTCAAAGTGTTTTGTCAGAACTGAAGACAAATTTTATCCTATGACAATTACTTTCACTTGATCTCCCGATTGTTGCCATTACAGACTGAAGAAAGACGAAAGAATATCCACTGTATGTCCTTACCAACTGGTCCATACCAAATCACCAAATATCCTCTTCTTTGTGTGTACTGTTCTTCGTACTCTGGGTTTCCCCTGAGATTTGGTAGAAAGAGAACCATAGCATGAACAAGAGACCCCACTTGGGGTATCACAAAAAATAAATTTGTATTTTTGTCAAGGAGCAACTCTGAAATCTTTTTTTTGTGTTTGACCTTCAGGCTTGTGTGGCTGTCTTCTGCGCTTTCAGGAGTCTTGGCAACTGACAGTCTATTGTCACAGAGAAGTATTCACCAACATTGATCTCGTATTTGATGTAGCCATTGAGCATGCCATCACCCAGCTTCTAGTGGTGTTCTATTATTTATTTATTTGTTAAGGTAATCAAAACCTTAGATTTAAAGGAAAGCTGCTCAATATTTGTGGAGTAGTAGGAGTGGACTGAGATTCACTGAGATACTCTGTGAGAAGCCCACCATGCAGCCCTTCACAATTTCAACTTGAGCTGTGCAGAAGGGCATATGCAGGCCATCATTTGTTTTAAATGGGACTGGGAGAGAGGAGCTTCAGTGCAAAAGGTGACTTGCAGAACACATCTTCAAAAACACATTAACCTTTAGTGATGCTAATAAGAAAGAACATGAACATCTGCAGCGAAGCAACCACAAACCAGCAGGGGACGGCCAGAAAGCAGTAGGGAATCTTTCCCAGATCATTTTATGCACCTGGCCAATCTGACTTTTGTCTAACTGAGATAATGATCTCCCCATGGAGTAGGAATAAACATGGTTAATGATACTAGGTGTGTTGTGTGAAGTATAGTTGGAAGGAACTATCAGTTTACAGCTTCTCAAAACTGTTCCCACAATTGTGTATTTCACAACAAATATTACATGAACAGTACTGCAATAAAAAAAATGTGTAGACAGAACAATGTGTTTAACACTGCAATAAAGTACACTATGTAATGACGTGTGTTAGGTTCAGCATGAATGGTGGGTGAATTCTTTGAAGAAAGAAGAGATGGATGTAGATTCCCTCGATCCCCGGAATTAACCTGGGGGATGAAAGAGAGCTCAGCCTAAAAAGAAACTCTAAAGTTACTTATTTTCAATGCAGTGGGAGGTGGTGTGTAGGTAGAGCAATGATTTATGCTCCATTCAAAACCAAGATCTCAGTCTTGCTGTCCTTCGGAAAAAGAAGGCTACACTTTCACAAGTGGAATAAGTGGTCCAGGCACAGAGAGATGTAGTTTATAGACCTGCTATCCAGCTAGAATTATGTTTGAATATCATGAGCATGCATTTGAACAGGCAGGATAGAGATGAATCTTGTAGTACTTCACCGATACTCAGTGAATTGATGATTCTACTGACCATGTTCAAACCTACCAGCAGGGGCGGTTCCCCCATTAGGGCGTAGGAGCGTCACCCCCCCGCCAACAGCAAAAGCTGTACAACTTTTACTATAAAGCAATAATAAAATAATAAACAACGTTTATTATTGTTTTACAGTAAGAGGGGCGGAGTGTTGGGCCTGTGACGGGGACGAGTGGGAGTACACAGCACTTCACCTCAGTATACATGTATACTTGGCCAGCCGTCTCGGGCCAGGCAAAATATACATGCGCACAGGACTCTCTCAAACCCAGCAACGCAGGCACTGCATTGCTGGGTTTGAGACAGCAGACAGTGACTTTCAGTCTGCCACGGAATGCCCTGGCTGGGCACTCCACCCAATCCTAAAACAGCTTTCATGCTGCCAGCAGTATGAAAGCAGCTTTAGGATTGGATGCAGGGCAGGTTGGGAACCTGTTCCTGAGTCCAGTGTACGAGCAGATGGTTGCAGCGCGGGACAAAAGGGTACATTTTTTAAAATTACATTTATTTTTGTACACGCCGCCATGCCCCTTTGCCATCCCGCAAGCCCCTCCTGCCCACCAGCTATGGTTAAAGAGGAAGGATTTAAACTAATCCAGAGCCTGTCTGTAAATTCCAGTCCCTTTCTTGAGTCTTTTAAGCTTGGTGTTAGGTCCGTGACTCAAAGACTGCTAAGAACTCAAGAAGCATGAGGGAAGACATTTTATTCCATCGAGGTACAGCAGGACTCCTTCATGGAGATGATCCTTAGCTGTTTCAATGCCCAATTGGTGCCTTAATGCTACTGGTGGTTGTGTTATACTTTGTTGTTATCACTGAACTCCTGGAGCTGTCTGTTCGCTTGTCCTTGCATTGATCTTGATAGGAAGGGTAATTTTGTGATAGCTCAGGGACTAAAAGGTTATTTTGGGTCACCCATAATCTTTGTAAAAAGTGTCTGATGACAACATATTTCAGGAGTCCTGGTTTTGAGCCCCACTGATGGACTTGGCAAATTATACTTTCTTAGCTTTCTTGACTGTTGTATGGTAACATTTTGCTTAGTGAAAATGACTTTTCACAAAAAATAATTAATTGAAAGGTGTTGGACTTTTGCTTATGCAGGGTCATCCCCAGACTTTTTTGCCTCCTACCTCCTATATTTTTCTGACATGTTGCTGTTGGCTTTTCAACTCTGAGCACTTTACCACTGCTAACCAGTGCTAAAGTGCATATGCTCTCCTGTTTAAATTGTATGTAAGTGGTTTATCCATGATTGGCATATTTGATTTACTAGTAAGTCCCTAGTAAGGTGCACTAGAGGTGCCAGGGCCTGTAAATCAAATGCTACTAGTGGGCCTGCAGCACTGGTTGTGCCACCCACATAAGTAGCTCTGTAATCATGTCTCAGACCTGCCACTGCAGTGTCTGTATGTGTATTTTTACACTGTAAATTCGACTTGGCAAGTGTACCCACTTGCCAGGCCTAAACCTTCCCTTTTCTTACATGTAAGGCACCCCTAAGGTAGGCCCTAGGTAGCCCCAAGGGCAGGGTGCAGTGTATGGATAAGGTAGGACATATAGTAATGTGGTTTATATGTCCTGACAGTGAAATACTGCCAATTTCGTTTTCACTGTTGCAAGGTCTGTCTCTCTCTCATAGGATAATATGGGGGCTACCTTTAAATATGATTAAAGTGTAGATTCCCCTAGAGAAGAGATGGACATGTGGAGTTTGGGATCCCTGAACTCACAATTTAAAAATACATCTTTTAGTAAAGATGATTTTGAGATTGTGCGTTTGAAAATGCCACTTTTAGAAAGTGAGCATTTTCTTGCTTAAACCATTCTGTGACTCTGCCTTGTTTGTGGATTCCCTGTCTGGGTCAGTTTGACAGTTGGGTTGTTTTTCACCTCACACCAGACAGTGACACAAAGGGAGCTGGGGTGTGATCTGCATTTCCTGATTAGCCATCTCTGCTAGGAGGGAGGGGTGGAGTGGTCACTCTCATCTGAAAGGACTGTGCCTGCCTCTGACAATGCTGTCTCCAGCCCCCTGGTGTGTGTCTGAGGCCTTGCCTGGGCAAGGCAGGATTTCACAAGAGGGTGTGAGTCCCCTTTGAAGAAAGGTGACTTCAAAGACTAAAATGGGTATAAGAAGGGCACCCAAACTTACAAACTTCAGAAACACTTCTGGAATCAAGGGGAACCTCTGCCTGGAGAAGAGCTGATCGCTGAGGAACAAGTGCTGCCCTGCCTGTGACTGTGCTTTGTGGAGCTTTCCTGCAGTGCTGCTTCTGCCAGAGTAAGAGGGCAAAGACTGGACTTTGTGTGCCTTCCATCTTGAAGAAGAAATCTCCAAGGGCTTGATGTAGAGCTTGCCTCCTGTTGTTGAAGTCTCAGGGATAGCAAAGACTTCTTCCTGCCAGCACCTGGAGTCTCTGGAGAGACCCCTACTCTGCTCTGTGGTGCCCTTCCAGTTCCTGGGACCCTGAAAGGAGAGGCTGGCAGCCCAAGGACAAAAATACACGCACCGAGCGCCGTGCGGAGAAAAGATCGACGCGAATCCGATCGCGGCTGAGAAAACGACGCGACGCCGGCTCCGCAGCTGAGAAACGACGCCGCAGGAAACGCGACCGGAGAATCGACGCCCGGAGCAGGAGAAACGACGCGCAGCATCGCTGACGAAGGCTGAGAGATCGCAACCTGCGCCGCGGGACTTTCGGACCGTCGCGTGGCTGGCTGTTTCGACGCGCATCGCCGTGCCGAGTTGTTTTCGACGCATATAACCGTGCAGGGTTATTTTCGACGCGCACCGCCCGTGCGGGGTTATTTTTGACGCAAACCAGGTACATTTACACGCTAGCAGCGCTAGTGTGTTGTTACAACTACCTAAAGACTCTTTTTATTTTAAACCTTTTAAAAATCATAACTTGACTTGTGTATGTTGGATTTTTGTCGTTTTGGTCTTGTTTTGTCTAGATAAATATTTCCTATTTTTCTAAACTGGTGTTGTGTCATTTTGTAGTGTTTTCATTAAGTTGCTGTGTGTGTTGGTACAAATACTTTACGCCCAGCACTCTGAGGTTAAGCCTACTGCTCTGCCAAGCTACCAAGGGGGTAAGCAGGGGTTAGCTGAGGGTGATTCTCTTTTATCCTAACTAGAGTGAGGGTCCTTGCTTGAACAGGGGGTAACCTGACTGTCAACCAAAGACCCCATTTCTAACAAAAGGTATTCTCAAGTTTCCAGTGAAATAATGGCTGTTTGTATTCCCCTTCAGTCTTGCACAAGTGCACAAGTGCTCATTTTGCACTATTAAAGATTTTCTGTTGATATTAGCGCAAAGCAATATTTTATTTTCAAGCACTTACCCAAAGTGCAAACATTGGACTTCTACAATATCCATGGTAAACAGGTAAGGCATTCTTGTAGCAGCCTAGATGTGAAGTAGACTTTGCATGGACCAAACACTTTATGTGGACTGTACCATTCTTTGATCCCAAAGGAATGCTTTTGTGCATCCAGTGAATAAAACGATGATGATACTAGATAGAGAAAGACATTGATAACTCGATGTTCATGACAGGTTCTCCTGGCTGGATTCAGATGGTATAGGCTATCAATAGACTGTTGTTTAATGGTAGCTGAATACATGGCACAGATGCACACACATTTGCCCTGGCACGAAATGGGAGGCAATGTTGACATCACTAAAGAACCAGCTACAGCCCAATCAACTGCTAAAGGTAGGCCCGTTGCCAAGCAGAAAACGATGGTTCACACAGGACTTAAGGCAACAAAGACAACAGCTTAACAAAACAGCCAGATTACTAGAGAAACAACCGCCGGGGAACAGCCACCTGTGCACTTTTCTTGAACTAAGAAAGGCATACAAGAAGGCAGTGTGGGAAGCAAAGCAGACCTACATAGATCAGGAATGGATCAGAACTGTGGAAGCTAGTAAAGAAAAAACACAGCCAGGCGCTGTGGTCCATTATCAATCAACTGGAGTGCAGGACCGCTGGGATCCAAAGTAATGCGGTGCCGGAGAGAAAGTGGATTGAGCACATCTCAAACCTCTATGGCAGCCTGAACACAGCGAAACTGTTTCCTACCTCAAGCTGTGAGTCAAGGCCATTATCCTTTGAAGTACAAAAGATAAAGGAACAACTGCAATGTTGCAGACAGAGCGGACTCCCTGGCCAAACGGCCTTCCTGCAGGAATACTAAAACATGACCCCGCCCTCTGAGCAGGCCTGCTCTGCAATTTGTTTAACGCCATCAGCATGGAAAACAAAATTCTGGTCTCTTGAAAGGGGCAATTTTTCACTCAATTTACAAGAAGGGCCCCTACAGGACCGCTGACAGCTATCGACTAATATCACCGCAAAAATATTTGCGGGTCTCCTGCTGGAGGAACTCAAAGAATGTGCTATCCAGCTTAATCTAATACACCTAAATCAAACCAACTTCTGGCCCTCGGCGTGCACTTCTGACAACCTGATAGCTCTAGCCATGCTTGCAGAAAAATACACAAACAAGAAAATGACCCTGTACACCTGCTTCGTGGAGTTTGACTCAGTGGACCAGAACACGCTGTGGGAGAAGCTAGCATACCTCCAAATCCCACCAGAACTGCTAAAAGGAATACATCTTCTGTACTCAGAAAACTGGGCAAGGGTGAAAGTGGGCAATAATGGAAGAGTGTCTGCCAAAATTCAGATATACAGAGGTGTCAAGCAGGACTATGTTCTGGCTCTGATGCTCTTCAACCTTTACTTGACAGATCTGTGCACACAAATGAACACCACCAGATCCCATCCCCCCAAACTGGGTAACCACTACCTAAAAGCAATACTATATGCAGATGACATTGTCCTTCTGAATCTTCCAGGTGCATGACTCCAAAAAGTGCTAAACACCTTCAATCAGTATTGCATGACTATTGAGCTGAGGGTAAACCCGGAGAAAATCATGGTAGTCATCTTTGGCAAGTGGGTAATCAAGAAAAAGAAATGGCTCTGTGAGTATTAATCTGTGGAAAGAAGCAGAAGCTATAAATATCTTGGTGTCTGATTACAGGAGCGCTGGCCGCATCGCCTGCACCTGAACACCCTGAAAGCTAGAATGGGGTCTCTGCTTGCATCAGTTCTATCCCTGGCTTCGAAACTACAAAGTCCAACCTGGTGTCCACTCCTTACAGTGATTAAGGCAAAGTTCCTGCTGGCTCTGGCATACGGTTTGGCAATATTTCTTGGTAAGCTAAACGACTTAATGAGCATTGCCCAGAGCAAAGACTTTCGCCTTCTCTGCCTCCTTCCATACATCTCCTCTCCAGCACAGATTAGATTGGAATTTGAGTTACAAGACCAAGCATTAGCCCAAGGCGGGGCTTTGCTTAAATATGCCTCCATGTTAAGACAGGCTGAACCAAATACACTAAAGGCACTGATTTGGGAGGAAATTGGCACAAACTTGGTGGAAGTCTCAAATCGATGACCAAAGAGAATCGCTTCAGCCATAAAGTATCTGCAGGCAGAAGACCTATGGCAAAAGTCTTTACCCAACAAAAACTTCAAGCAATTACTAAACAAACAAATCAGGCTGCTCTCATGGAGCAAGGACAAAGACAAGTTCAGAAATCGATCGCACTCATGGATGACACTAAACACGTATAAGGCTCCGACAGCAAAGCCTTACATGACAGAAATATTAAAAACATCTCTAAAAATAAAGGTGCTCCATGCCAGACTCAGACTACTACCTTCATTGGATGCTGCACCAAAATGGCTTAGACCTGCAAACAGCGTAAGATGCAGACTTTGCGCACATCACCGGGAAGACTTCCTACCCTTCCTGTGTATATGCCCTGCTCTGCTACCCTGATGGAAGCTGTATCTTAAAAATATCTACAATGCCAATGGTATCAGATTGTGCCGGCAGGCTATCCTGTTTAGTCTGAAAGGATTGACTCTGCAATACATGGTCTGTTTGGCCAAATTTATTTAAAAAACTGAATACCTTTTAAACATGCTACAAAAAACCAAGACTGTTGACCAAGCCACCAGCACGCATCAGAAATTAACATTGTCAGCTCTGGGCATACGAGCAATGGCCACAGCATTTCCACCAGCTGCACTTTTATACCCTACACTTGGACTGGAAAATTACATCTTAATAGTTCTAAAAACCCTGCACGAATAATTAACCCAGCAATGTTTTCGGATGTTTATCACCTAGAGCCCTTTTGAGCAGGTATAACACACCAGTCAGTGGCTCACTGTTGATCTGGTTTGTATGACTGTATGCCTTAAGGTGATCAACAAGTGAGTAGGGCTTATTTGCTCTAAAAAGTAAGCAAGGAAAATATGAATGTATTGAATGTTTTATGGTATTCTAACTTTTTCTTTTGTATGCTAATTGCAATAATTTAATTTATTTACGCAATAAAGTATAAAGCTAAAGCCCTGGCAGCTAGAAAGTCTCTTACCTCCCTCTTGAAAATACAGTAAGGCTTGAACAATTATTTTTACACTGCCATAATCTTGTGTATTTCCCATCTTTAGCAATATACTAAATTCTGTGTGATTTTTGCCCATGGGAAACTGCTTCAAATTGAAAATGCCACATTGAAAGAGGACATTTCTACTTCGTTCTCTTTCCCTTGCACAACAGCAACAAAAAAGACTGTTTCGAGGCTAAGGGGTAGATAGATGTAAACCCTGTGAAGCCATCAGAGACCAATAGTACAACTCAGCTTGCAAAGTGTTGTAGGTTTAAAAGCATTGACTGCCCAACTGTGTAACCCAGGGCAGGGAACCTATTGGTAAATAAGAACATGTCCCTATTGAATACATCTCTCAGCCCCCCCAGCTACCCTCTCCTATTTTCTTCTCCATTCTTTACTACTTGGTTCAAAAATTGGGACGAAGACAATGGAGACACATCGCCAAAGATGTTTGACTAGTAGTGCCACTATGCTCTTGGTGGTAACTATGTCAGTCAGTGTGTGGTACAACACAACATATATTGCTGCCCTATTATGAAAGCTGATTTGTGGAGATGGTAATGTGTGACAGGAATGTTTCAAAGGTGTGATGTTGTGTTTTAATCTGCACTAATGGATTATATGATTGTTGTGTTGGACTTTGGTTGTTGTGTTGCCTTCTGTTTTGTTGGTTTTACTATGTTGTGCCCTGTAATATTTTTGTTATGTGTGCTTTGTGTTATAGTATTGTGTTGTCTTATTTTGTGTTCCATGAATACTTGTGAAATGTCAGTCAATGCTGCTACTTTTTAGAAGTCGTGCTGTTCCATACATAAGGTATGCATGGTTTTACCATATATTTATATCTGTCTATGTTTATATCTATATCTAAATATCTACACATATCTTTTACAAATTCTATATAATTAATTATTTTTATTATCTTATAATTTAATAAACCTAATTACAAATAATCAACCTTTAAGACTTTAGTCAAACAATTAGAAGCATTTCAAATTATGTAAACACATACTGTTTACGAAAATGTACTGCATATCAACTAAAATAATATTATTGAAGGTGTTAATTGTTATTGTGGCGCTTAATACATTTATAAATTAATATAATATATCTAAATTTATTAATTATTCGATATACATTCAATTTCATGAGTTGTCGTTCTGTAACATTTTATTTTATTAGTTCTAGGTACTAATACATATTTTACATAAAATTCCAATTACATTTTATGGTAAAATATATTTTAACATTTGTTATTAGTATACATGAGTATATTTACTTATGTGAATGGGCTCCTAAATGTGCTGCCACTGAGCGCTGAGGAGGTCGGATTTAGAATGCTACACTTTTGTTGAAACATTTATAGACATTGAAGCAAGCCTACCATATGCACTATCAATAAGGCAGCTACCTGCTAAAATCAGTTGATGGTGCGGGATACTGTATGTAGGACTTTTTCTTTGTCCCTGTTGGACATAATTCCTTCGTCCAATACAAGGCCCCAGCTGAGTCTGCAGACCCTGGCTCCACAAAAAATCTGATATGCCTGTCTGCAAACCAATGCTCATGTGCTTCCGAACATGCTGAAGTCAGGACGCACTGCCTGCGTGTGCAATGAGCATTGTTTGCAGCTTGCATTAAAGCTCCCAAAATGGAGAAGTAGGCGGACAGGGAAAAAGCCTGCAGCAGCTCTTGCCTACAACCTGCTGCCGATACAAAAACAACAAGGTGATGGATGGAATGCTTGAATTAATCTCAGCAACTAGCAATCACTCAGGCCCCATCCTAATCCATTGTTTTTTTGCCCACCATGCCACCCAGTTTGAACCTAGGCATATGCAAATCAGTCTTTATCCCTGATCCCCCTGGGAACAGTGCAGCCAGAACTGCCAAGCCTGGCCTAGAAACAAGAATCCTGGGACTGGTTTTGTGGTATCACCCTCCATCATCCAGGCGTGTGCCCCGGGCTCACTGTGCCACTGGATTCAAACTAGCCTGACTGATGAGAGGTGATACCGTGAAACCAGTCTCAGGATGCTATATGAATTCTACCTTTTCGTCTCTTATGGAGTGCTAGTGTTGGAATGTGTGCAAGGCTATTTTACAACTGGAATATACAAAGAAACATCACACAATCAAATCTTTATTTCGAACATGCATTGTATGCAAAAGCAACACCTTTTTGGGATTTTTTAAAAATGTTTTAATGCAGACTTTTTACATATTTTGTCAGAACTCGGGTGCAAGCAATTACCACCACCAACTTTAATACTACGGTCATCACAACCACCACCACCACGTCTAGCATCACCAGCTATACCACTGATTTCATTGCTGCCACCGTTTACACTACAATCATTACCACTACCACTACACCACCATTAGCATTGCCTTATTGTCAACACTATTATTATCGCTACTACCACCATCACCACCGCCTCTGTGAATGCGTGTTTGCAAACGTTTCCAAATGAAAGGCAGACCTAATGGATTTGCCAGTGCTTGTTTGCACAGCCAGTGACCAACTCCTTTGAAGATGATGTATTCCAACGTCAAAAAACTGAAGTTCAGAGCAAAGCATTTGAGGTGATTCTGCTGTAAGTTGGTGCTTTGTGCTTTGAATTAATAGCCCAGTCGTACCTCGTATCTATCTATTACAGATCCCTTTCAAGACAAAGACAAATTGAGCAATTGCCCAGGACCCCCAACTTCGAACGGGCCTCCTGGTAAAGTGAGCCAGACAGTCAAACACCCCACTTTAAAACAGTATGCAAACAAGCAGATTCTTTTTTACTTGACATTTATATATGAACATTTGACAGACGCTTGGTGTGCACGCCTGGTCTGCCCAGCCTCCATCATCATTCTCTCAGGAAGATATCTGCAATTAAATTAACAAAAAATAGTATTTCTTCTTCATGCCTCTCTAGTTACATTATCTCTCCTCTCCTTTTCCCTCTCTACCTATTTCTATGCCATCTCTCTCTACCTCACCAATGCCTATGTCATCTTTCTCTCAATACACCTCTCACTACCCCAGCTCTCTCTACCACTCACACCACATGATCTCACTGTGCCAATCTGCATCTCTCTGCTTCATCTACGTCAGCCCCCTTTATCTGCCCACCACTCTTTCTGCGCCGCACATCTGTTTCCATCTACTTCTCTGTAGTTTTCCTACTTCTCCTTCACCATTCTCTGAACCTCAGCCACCCTTCATTTCACCCATGTCTCCATTTCCCATATCCCACTATTCTCTACCTCTCTCATAACCATCCCTCTGCCTCATACCTCTCAACCACACCTTTCGCTAGGCCTCACTTCCCTGCCTCACATCTCTCTCACTGTCTCATCGTTTTCTAATCCACCTTTATCTATCTACTTAACCTCTCAATGCACCTTGCAACTCCTTCGCTCTGTCACCTCTTTATCTCTTTCCTCTTCCCCAGCTCTCGCACTAGTTTATTCCTCTGTCACTACCTCTGTTGCTCCACCTCTTTTTCAGCTTTGTCTTCCACTCTGTCTTAGCTCCCACTCCCTGTAACTCCGTCTGTTTAGACGTTGTGATACCTCATCTCTCTGTCACTGCCTCTCTCTGTCCCTCTCTTTCCTTTTATATCTCTCCACATTACCTCTCTCTCTACCCAACCCTCTATTTCTCTATCACCCTTGTCTCTCGCTCTGCTTTACCTCCTGTCTCTGTACTCATCACCCCTCTTTCTGCCCTTCACCCCCCACCCTCTGCCTTTCTCTGCTTCTCTACTGACATGTCTTCCTCTACTTTTTCCGTTTTTGTCATCTGTCTACTTCATCTCACTCATTATTTTGCATATCTAGACTTGTCTGATTACCTCAGTTCTCTACATGTTTATATCTACCTTTCTGTAACTTTACATCTGTCCAACGTCTCCTTCCTACTTACCTCTCTCTACCTGATCCATAGGTGTACCCCACCTCTTCCCTCTCTACATTTTCTTTGCCATAGTTCAAGCTCTCGCTTCCTTTCTACCTCAGTCTAAAAGCTGGCCACCCTCTTAAGCCTCTTTCTTTACCTACCCTGGATACCACTATATTTCTCTCGCCACATCACCACGCTATGCCTACCTCTACCCCCACTGACTTCTATATCCCTCGAACTCACTTATATTTGTCTTACCTCTGTCTCTACTTCATCCTGTAGTGTACCTCATCCGCCTCTCTACATTTCCTACTCCCTGCCTCTACCTCCCTCTACCTCCATTTCTCAATCTCAAACAGTGTGTGTCAATCTCTCTGTACCCCTCTTCTTACCTTCATATATTTCTGTTTCTGGCTTTCCCTCCTTCCTTTCCTTACGTGTCTCCGTACCTCACCTATTTCTCTGTGACTTCTCCATCTCCCTTCTCCATCTATTTCATTGCTTTTTCTCTTCAGTTCTCCGAAATTCCCTCTCTTTCTCTTGTCTCGCACCTCTCTTACTCAGCATAACCAGAGATCATTGTCAAGCCGGAGTAGGGTAAACCTCGAAGTAGGAGAGGGGAAACAAGGCAAGTGAAGAAGATTAAAGAGAAAATTATTAGGTTTCACCTGATAAATAAGGGAAAATCCACATAGCAGTGCATTGATTTTCACTGTTGTGGCACAAATGTCAGTTCTGATGGGAGATTTAATTGTGGTTAAGAATATGGCACTTAAATGTATAATTTGAAGTGTTATGCGCTTATGAAATTATGAAATATTATGCTCTTGTTATGTAACATCCATCAAGTCACCAATACTGTGTTTTTCTCACTATAAGAATAACATACTGGTTGAACACTGGTCGCACGTGAAATATTATTATTGCAAGGCAAACACATCTAGGACCGTAGAGCAATAAATGACTTTATCAGTGCTTATTTAAGCTATCTCTTGGTACTAACTGACTAGTGGTAGTCAAGCAGCTGAAGCTTCTAGCTTTAATTGCGTGCCTTTGTTTACCATTGTAGTTTGACGTAACAAAGGCCGGGCTAGCTGAAATCGGTAATAAAATCAACATTGTTCTGCAGGTTGGAGGGGCTAAAGAACCCTTCAGACAGTTCTGACCTGTACCCTTCATGCTTCTAAACAAAATGAGATATTTTATTTAACTGTGCGCTTTGTACTGCAGAGACAGTTAACTAGAATCTTCTCGAAGGCCTGAAGTCCAACGGTCACATTCCCCACGTTAAGCTTTAAAGGACAGGGCATTTCTCACAAAAATATAACGGTTACGTTTCATATTTCATTCTCTCTGACCAATCTTACACCACTCCTTAGCGACTTCTGGATCTAATAAAGTAAGTATTACTTTAATGCTGTAGGGAGGGGTGCCCCAGAGCTGATTGAAGAGCCACGCTAGAAGGCTTGCTTGCTAAGCCATGAAAAATGAAATGCTGCGGATTTCTGGATAACATTATCTTTTTTTTAATTCTATCATCTTTTAAGAAATGCCAGACCAGTACCTAAGACAGTCCAGTGAATTACACTTCCCTCGAATGTCAGCTATGTTAGCTATATTTCTTATTAAAACACTATTTAGGCGATTAGCCTTTTTCGATTCATGGAGGCCCACTCATCAGATCTAACAAAAAATGTGTCCGTGCAAAATACATGTGTGAATGTGTTGCGTGCATAATGCGCACAACATCTCACTAAATAATGTCCGTTAGCCATCAAGGGCCAGATCTACTATTTCCAGGTTGTAATATTCTGGTCGCAGACCAGTAAAAAATAGATAGACTCATAAAATTCTGAATCTTAGTGAGTCACAATCCGCCCTACCTCATGCATGTTAATGAGGTAGGTCCCATATTACAATTCCCTGCAACTGGTGGCTAGCTGTGGTCAGCAAACAACCAAATTTGTAATTGCCTTTACATAAGGGAAACGTGTTTTTAATGCAGTCCGTTTTCTTTAACGTTTTCTTCTTTCAAGTTTGCTGGAGACTTAGCAGTGATCTTTTGAATACTGCCAACTCTCCAATAAACTTCTTTTTTTTCACATTCGACTTTGAGGTGTTGGTAAAGTTACAATGTTTTGGTCACAAAACCTTTATAATTAACATAACAATATGGCTATCTATAACATTTCCCTCCCACATACCAAATCAGTATTCATTTTGCGTTCCATTTGAGATGTTGGAGAAACTTTTCTGACTTCTAAAGTTGGATAAGTACATAGGAAGAAGCATCTTATCTGTCATAAACGCATAACTGGAGCGTTTACGATAATTAAAATACTTATTACATCTAGGCCCAGTCCCGTCTTTTGAGTCTCAGGTATGTGTGCATTATATTAATTAGCAGTGTCGAGTGTAGGACTAGAAGATCCTTCTGAATTGTCCCAAATGTTTCCTATTGTCATCTGGAAACAGTGTTTGAAATTTAGCAAGCACCAGTAACTTAGAAATGTTTCCCTACTTGCATGCGTGTTACATTTTTTTGTAAGTGATACATATAAGAAGACATTTGTTAACACTAAAGTAAATTTTATGTTCCATCCGCCCTTTCACAATAACATTATATTGTGTATGAGACCTATGCTTATTATGTTTAGCATGCACTGTTCATACGCAAGACATGCTCCATTGTATCATCCACTCTCACCCAAGATGAGCGTGGTTTGTGATCATTGTTTAAGCTATGAATAAAAATATAAACAGAGTACAGTGGCAGCTGAATTTGAAGGCTGCTATCACATTATATTAGTGTACCTTCTGGTGCAATACTGCCATCCTTGCTGGACTCTCAAGCCATGAAGTGTGCTGGTTGTCACGTTTTAATAGTCCTCCTTTGGGTGAAGCCCCATTGCAACAGATTCTAGTTCACCTGCCATATGTCACATCAGAATATTCAGAACTTTATGTCAGATGAAAAAAGTAGAGTGTCTTAAAGAAGTGTGCCGTATGTAATGAAGGGCATGGTTTAAATGTGTAAGCTAAATTTCAGTGATTCACATAGTGTGGCACACAACCAGTGTTTTGGTACTTCTCTGAGCTTTCTGTTATTGCATCCAGATATGTGACACAGCAACTGACACAACTAAAACCAGCCAGGAAAGTTGGCTTTGCCAATAGTTGTTAGCTGTTTGAGATAAGTGTGGAAAACAATGGTTTTGCTGTAAATAAATGTTATTGAAAATGTTTCAAGTCTCAAATTGTGAGACTGTGAATTAAACATTATTGAGACCCGTGGAATGGGTAATGGCCTTCAGATTGTCTCAATGTTATAATGACTGTATGTTAGACGTGTGCCTTTTCTTCTCTTCACACCTTGTCAATTTGTATATCTTGCACATAATCACTTTCCTCTTCTGCACACTATTTTCACTCTGTCCTGAATGCACTGCCTCACATCATGTTCACTTCACCATACCCCCAAACAACACACCCACTCACCTGTAAGCACTGCATTTTCTTTTACTTTTGGATTGTCAATATTTTGACAGCTGTGTACCTCTGTCCCACATGACCATTGCTCTGTGTGCTCTGCAGGGATGCCAAGAATTGGAACACCATGTGTTACATTTAAGGTTCCAAACAGCATCCTTTTATGTGTACTTGGGCATTTTAACCCTGACCATATCTCCAATCTTCCACTTCACATCACTTTGTATTATGTTACAGTTGTATCTGTCAATGTACTTTTTTGATGTTTCTGTATCCTTTTCATTATGCCTCTTCTGTCTTTTACTCAGACTTGTTCTTGCATAACCACTTCGGACCCAATTTAATTGCAGGATTCCTTCCCTTCAAATACATAGGAAGAGAAATCCCAGTAATAGTATGTGGTGCAATACAGTAGGGCCATATCATCTCTTGTAACGCTACCCTGACATTAGTTCCATTATTTACATTAAGATGAATTCACTCCTTAATTATTTTGTTGACAATTTCAACCAATCTATTAGCTCTAGGACAATATAAAGCTGTTTATAAGTGTTTCGTGGACAGGCTACACCAAAATTCTTTCATTTGCGTAGAAGTGAACTTCACTCCATTGTCCGTGATTATACTTTGAAGTATACCTTCTTCATAGAAAACTTCTTTGAGAAAGTTAATTATTACGGTCATATTGGTGTTTTGTACTACTTTTGTTACAACCCATTTAGAGTGATGATCAAACACAGATCAGTCACCTAGGCTACTACAGTTCAATGGTCCACAACCTTGTCGCAGGGAATGGTAGGCACCTCTACCTTACAAATCGGTGACTTCCTTACTTGTATCGATCTATCAGTTATACATTGTCTTATGTGGCCTTCAATAATGGAGTTCATGTGAGGCCACCATTAATGATTTCTCACCTTGTTTTTATTTAAGCTACATCCTAAGTGACCCTCATGAGCCAGAGTAATACGTTTGTCATACAGACCTTCTGGGGGATTAATCTGTCCCATTAATCTGTCCCCTAAAAAAACACATATTCTTTTACTACATACAATTCCTCTTGAACCTCCCAAAAATCCTTTACTACATTTTTCAATTCAGAACACTGTTTTGACCATCCCCAAGTTATTATTTCTTTCCCTTGGGTTAACGTTCTATCACTCCTTATTTTTTCCTTCCACTCTTCAGGGTTAAGCCCATCTATAATTGTGGCTACTACCACTTCTTCTAATGTATCTTTGTTACTTCCTACTGTGGTAGAGATATCCTAGACAAACAATCTGCAGCTAGATTTGTTTGCACCAGGGACATAAGATACGTGATAGTTAAAGCCTTCCAATCCCAAACACTTTCTAGATATTCTGGGTGTAGTTCTTTGTACCCCCTTCGCAGTAAATGCAGAGACCAACGGCTTGTGATTGTTCTTAATACAAAGGGAATACCCCATAGAAAGAATTTAAAATGTTGCACAGCCCACTAGCATGCAAGTGCTTCTCTTTCCTCTACAGGGTATCTGGATTCTGCATCAGTCAATGCATATGATGCAAATGGTACAATATGTTTGTTATTACCAGCAGTTGCACCAATCCTTTTTAAACTTGCATCAATGGTAAGCACAGTGTGTCTGTTTACATCAAAATTACCAAGATAAGGCACATTAGTGATCTCTTTCTTTTGTATCAAAAATGCTTCTTTACATGACTCGTTCCAGACATACTTCTCATTTTTGTTTAAGAATGTCCTCAATGGTTCAGTAATAGCTGCAAAATTTGTTACAAACTTTGAGTAGTACTTTGATAAACCCAAAAAGGATTTAGGTTCATCCTTGTTTTCACGTAAAAGAGCATTTTTGATGGGTTCTACCAAATCATATTTGGGTTTAATTCTTTCTTTTGATATTACATAATGTAAATAATTGACAGATGTAACTCCTATTTGATATTTTTCATTCTTCAAGGTCAACCTGGTGTTTCGTAATTCATTCAATACCTTCTTGAGTACCTAATTTTGTTCTTGCTCTGAATTTCCATAAATGAGAAGATCATCTTGATAACACAATACATTATTTATACCTTTCAAAATGTGTTGCATATTCTTTGAAACACTGCGTTAGCTGATGCTAGCCCAAAAGGCCTTTGGCAAAACATGTACACTCCACATGCCCCACAAGTGTTTTAATGTCTTAAAGAAGTCCTCTCTGGTGGCAAGCAGAGGACAAGTCTGTCAATGTGAAAAAACTAGAGTCACATATTACACACAACATTTTGTTAATATTAGGTAAGGGGAGGTGATCCATCTATATACCCACATATTAGCATTGAGGTCTCTCAGATCCATGCATAACCAAATGGATGTACGCCGTGATCTGGAGGCTAATAAAATAGGAGATACCCATTCTACATATTCTATTGGCTCGATCATGCCCTGTTCTGTCAACGTCTCCAACTCCTTCATTAGTGGTCCCCTCATCATGAGAAGCACAGGTCTACATTTATGTACGACTTGTTTAGCACCATTTTTTAATATAATCTTATGTTGAAAATTACTTGTGTCCTAACTTAAAAGAAAAAACTTCATGAAATTCTCTGCATATCTAATTTCCACACAATGAGCTTTCCAATAGTAACCCAGGTTAATCCTGATAGGGATCTGATTTGATACCTAGGTCACTTTCATGTTTCCAACCAAGAAGATTGGATCCTCTTTTTGCAATGCAGACTTTACCTACAGTGGTTCTATCTTTAAATTAAATTTTCACTGTAACCATTCCCTCTAATGCAATGGTGTCTAGATTGTTCTCATGAGAGTTCTATCAGGTTGCTGCAACAAATATGTTCCAGTGTTAAAATTTGCATATACACTGTCAGTATCAATAATTGTGAAAAGTGAACACTGATCTGCATAAACATCAATTTGTGTTGTCAACAATGATTTCACACTTAGGTAACTTTACATTTTCATTTCCTTCAACAACCTGGAAAACAAACTTTCATTGTTCCTCTTCATTGTTTTATAATTTACTTACAGTCTTTTGATCAGAATTCATGAATGCAGACTGCAGCAAACTATCCTTTTCTACTACACTTCCTACACAATGCTTTACTCGCAGAACAATTACAATTATTAGCCAGATGACCAGTGCTACCACACCTAAAACACTTCAATTAATTTTCTAAATGATTCCTCTTTTTTTTTCTTTTTTTTGTCCTCAATCATTTAACCCCGGAGTCTGAAGTGTCTTGACAGGTATGCCACCGGGGAATGGATTCATTCCAGATCAATCTCTCCTTTGAGGCTCTCAGACCACACCAGGGGCTGATCCATATCTTTGGGCTGGGATGGCCCTCAGGGTAGCGACTACATCACCCTCCCTTGGACTTGCACTTATGTAATCATAGGACAGACAATATTACATTGCAAGCCAGTTTATTAGCGGTCCCCAGAACCCATACTTCTTTTCAGCTTTTTCCTTCCCTCTTATATCATATACTAAATTGTATATCAAAGAGTCATTCCATTCCAGGAGTGTTTGGGGGGTGGGGTCGGACTAGTCCTTTTCCTACATATCTCCCTCCTGGCTAATAATATCATATAAAACAGCAACTTGGTTTCTAAATGATTCATGTCCTTGCTGCTGACTGTAGAATTCTCATTTACTTTAGTAGAGCCAATTCTCTCGACTTGTCCTTTGACTTCATGAACCTGGCTCTCTAGATGTAATTTAATTTCTTTTATTTATTCAGCTGTGTGTGTCACACGTGTGGCTATGCCCATGGCTTCCGTAAGGCCTGCATTCCCAGCCAATAGCTTCTCCTAAATTTTCCTGTTTGTACATTGTTCTAGTTGATCCCTTTTGAGAGATTCAGTCAACCCACCAAATTCACTGGTATTAGCGAACCCTCTAAATACTGCAATGTAGTTTGTTACCTGCTCATCTTTACCTTGGTTCCTACGGAAAAACTTACATCACACTAATACTACATTTATGTTTTTGCCAAAGTGTTCCTGCACTATGTTCAGTGTAACCTCAAATACAATGTTTTGCAGCATCTTCATTTTATTTAGGCTCAGGAAGATTCTCATATATTTTCCTGCCCCCCCCCCCAGTTCTAAATTATTCAATAAGATGTGATGTTTTCTGACTGGAGAGAATTTGTCAACCCCCCTCCCATCACAATTAAAAAAAAGGTTTCAAATATTTTTGTCTATTGTTTCTAGCGTAATTTTGGTTCTCCTGAATCAGACAGACATGGAGGTGGTGAAGGCATGCTAGCTGCAGCCATGGTATTTTCAACAGGTTTCCGTCAAAAGCACAATATGGTACTGTAGTAAGATGATAATATGATTTGGAATGAGTAATCTTCTTACTAGCAACTACTTGTATGTGAAACAATATGTTTGAATATTAATCAAATACCTATAACAGTTAGAGAGTTGACAAGGCTCACTTAATAATACCGAAAAGTAGTAAAATTTGCAAAACAAAAGTTACAAATTTCCATTAAGATAATAACAGTCTTCAACACGTAGTGTATTATTTACCAACACTCAGTAATAATTGTATGCCTGGCAGAAATAGAGGTGCAGTTCTTCTTTTAGCCTTCAATCACATCTGTTGAAAGAACTGTGGAGAAATGAGTCAATGTGCATTTGCAATCGCAAACTGTTGTATGTCTAAAATAATTCAGAGTTTTGTGGGAGACGCTGTCTCCATGAGCTGAACATCACCTGCGAGTGAGCTTAGGAGAACTTCCCACCAGCTCTCAAGGCAGTGGAAATGACCTGAAACGGTCTCCATCCCAAGCGTTACTCCTTAGTTTCTTGCAGATCTCACAGCACTGCAGCAGAAAATGGCCCAAAACCGCCAAAGCACTGCCAGTTGCCTCCCACAAGCCGAGGAGCACCTGCATTTTCCCTTGAAGAAATTCATGGACCGGCAGAAGGAAACGGTCTGAAACAAGCTCTTTCCAAGCGCTACCAGGTGCCGCCTACAGGTTTGGAACACCTACAATTTCCTTCAATTCTTCAGGACTTGAAGAGACTCACAGTCAATTCCTACAGACTTTGAGAATGGAAATCTTCCCTTTGGTTGTCACACCAGAGAACCATCTCCTTGAAGGTGTGTCTGTTGACCACTGGACTCCCGCAAATGCTTCACGAAGCATACTCCATTCCCCTCACTTCATGTGGTATCAGCGGATTATATACTCCTCGTGCTTGCACAAAGGTAGTTTAAGGGTACTCACAAAGGGTGATTAATTACTGTAAGGCAGTAGTTTTTTCCATGGAGGTGATGTTGTCGGAGTTGCACCTGCTCGACTTTCCTCTTCTGCAGTGTTACACTGAAGCTTCCAAACAGCATCCAAGGGAAAAGAAGACAGAGGGGGTCATTCCAACCCTGGCGGTCGGTGTTAAAGCGGCGGCCAACCCGCAAACAGGCAGGCGGCCAAAAAAATGGAATTCCGACCCTGGCGAGAACCGCCAACACAGCCTGCCACTTTACCACTCCGACCGCCACAGCGGTACAGACAAGCAGCGCGGCGGTCACCGCCAACAGACAGGCGGCAGACAATGTACCGCCCACCCTATCACAACTCACCAATCCGCCACCTTTTCCGGGGCGGGAGCCCCGCCGATAAAAACACTGCGGAAACAGACTTCGAACGGGAAAACGCTCACCTCCATACACCCCACGAGGAATCTGGACAGCATGGAACCCGAACTACACATCCTACCAGCTATTGTCTACATGCTCCTCTACCAGGAGCACGAACGCCGGCGCAGAAGACAACGGTGAGTACTGCACCTACGACACAGGGGAGGGGGGAGGGAAAAAATTACGGGGACACACATACGCCACACACCCACCCCCACCCTCACCCACTACAACACACACATCAATGCAGAGCAACAAGTCAGAGTGACACCCCCAACCCCCCTGGAAAAATGCAAAGACAAAATAAAATGATCATTAAAAATGAAGTATAATATAGCATAATTGAAGTTAAGTGAAATATGAAAATATAAATAAAATATCTTACATCATGAACAATATATACATAGGTCAAAAGTCCGACCCATATTGGCTATCATCCATTGTTCGTGGGCCAATGGGCCTAAACACATGGGCAAAGCCCACACACGAGACCTGATTCTATTGGAGAGAACACTGCAGGGGCATCAGATAGTAAAACGACAGGCACCTCAGGGGGAAGGGAAGGGGGGCACCTCAGCCAGTTCAGTCCACGACGCCAGATCCACGAGGGGCCTCCATGCCCACTGTACCATCCTGGGGAGTGCAAAGCCACAGTCTCACAAGTCTCTACAGTGGGTGGGTTGCCCACTGTACCATCCTGGGGAGTGCAAAGCCACAGTCCATCAAGTGGATTACAGACTCCACTGGTTCTTGAGGAAGCATGGTGCCCAGAGTGCTTCGTGAAGCCCTGGCCGACACAGATCCGGCCCTGCCAATGGGCCAGCGGTGCTTGACAGGAAGGGCCCAGCGGAGCGGTGCTTGACAGGAAGGGCCCAGCGGAGCGGTGCTTGACAGGAAGGGCCCAGCGGAGCGGTGCTTGACAGGAAGGGCCCAGCGGAGCGGTGCTTGACAGGAAGGGCCCAGCGGAGCGGTGCTTGACAGGAAGGGCCCAGCGGAGCGGTGCTTGACAGGAAGGGCCCAGCGGAGCGGTGCTTGCCGCGGCGGGGCCCTGTTCAGCGGTGCTTGTCGCGGCGGGGCCCTGTTCAGCGGTGCCTGTCGCGGCGGGGCCCTGTTCAGCGGTGCCTGTCGCGGCGGGGCCCTGTTCAGCGGTGCCTGTCGCGGCGGGGCCCTGTTCAGCGGTGCCTGTCGCGGCGGGGCCCTGTTCAGCGGTGCCTGTCGCGGCGGGGCCCTGTTCAGCGGTGCCTGTCGCGGCGGGGCCCTGTTCAGCGGTGCCTGTCGCGGCGGGGCCCTGTTCAGCGGTGCCTGTCGCGGCGGGGCCCTGTTCAGCGGTGCCTGTCGCGGCGGGGCCCTGTTCAGCGGTGCCTGTCGCGGCGGGGCCCTGTTCAGCGGTGCCTGTCGCGGCGGGGCCCTGTTCAGCGGTGACTGTCACGGCGGGGCCCTGTTCAGCGGTGACTGTCACGGCGGGGCCCTGTTCAGCGGTGACTGTCACGGCGGGGCCCTGTTCAGCGGCGCTTGTCACGGCGGGGCCACCACAAGGGAGCTCCCTTCTGAGGACGTGTCTGTGTCGCTGACGTCTCCACGGGTCCCCGTTGTGGAGTTCCCCTCGCCCTCCGTCTCACTGGTGAACTCGGAGTCGGTTGCATGGCCCTCCGGGGCCATGAGAGATGCAGCTCCCTCGAGCTCCGATGCCACTTCTCCTCCGCCTGTTGATGCTAATGCACACATGAACAGGAAGACCACAAAAAAGGGGGGGGGGGGTGGAGTAAAAATGACATGTTGAGTGCATGCATTGGCGACACCGTTGGCGGAGAGGACAGACACAGAAGCCCCCTGCACTACGCCGCGTACTGGGTGTACACTACTCAATTATTGTGACTTGGCCTACAAGCCTATGGACGACAACTGCACACATAGGTGACCCAGGGCCATGGATAGCTGTACTTAGCACCCTACAGAGGTGGGGGGCGGGGGCACAGGGCCATGCCTTACGGAGGGGACCAGCCTACAGAAGTCGCCCTGGCCTAGAGATACCCACAGCCCTCCTCCCCCACCCAGACACCTCCACTGTGCGCTAACATAGCAGAATGTACTGGTACTCACCCCCTTGTGTCTGCTGTGATGTCCTCACGCACCCATCCAAATCGGGGTAGGCCACCGCCAGGATCTGGGACATTAGGGGGGGTCAATTGACGGGAGCCTCCCCTCCTACGTTGGGAGGCCATCCCCAGCAGAGCCTCCGCGGTCTTCCTGCTCCCGCGGCGGATGTCCTCCCACCTCTTGCGGCAGTGGGTGCCCCGTCTGTTGTGGACCCCCAGGGTCCGGACGTCCTTGGCGATGGCACGCCAAATGTCGATCTTCTGATGGGCGCTGACCTATGTGCATGGTCGATGTGAGTGGCCCCCCCCTCCCCAACCTTGCCATATGGCACATGCTCTCATCTGTCATGCGATGCATGCCTCATTCGCTCCCCTCCCCACCATCTTTCATCCACCCCACTCAACACAGGCATTGCCCACAAAGCATGGTCCCAGTGTACTTACCTGTTGGTCTGGAGGACCGTAGAGTAGCGCATACTGGAGGAGAACCCCATCAACAAGTTTCTCCAATTCCTCAGATGTGAAGGCAGGGGCCCTTTCCCCAGTCGCAGCAGCCATTGTATCTTCCAGACCGAGGTCACAGCAGCACTTGCAGTATAGGTCCTCTCCTGTGGATGATCAGGTCTCGAGTGATTAAGCAGATAGAAGATGGCGGTCACGCCCGCGGCGGTGCGTACCGTGACCGCCGGCGCACATCGTCATTGGCTCCTGAGACCCATAGGGTTCAATGTTAACCAATGCTGCTTTGCGCCGCGGTCTTCGACCGCCTACCGCCACGGTGTGACACGCCAGCGCATTGACCTCACATCCCATTGTCACACTTCACAGGTCAGGCAGCCGCCATTTCAAGGGCCCACATGGCTTCATTTGTACTGCGTCACACAGGCCTAGGCTTTGCATTGCCACTCATACAAGCCATTCAATGCATAGCGATTCGTGCTCTGTGCAAGCTGTGGTTACGTACCTGTGGGTTGCTGGACTCTGTGCTCCATGTTGTCCTTCCTAGGCACCGTCCGCTGGGACTTGCGAGGAGATGGAGGAATGTTCCCGTGTACAGACCGCTGGTGGACCTGTCGACAATGGAAGAAAGACATGTCATACTGACATACAGACTTGACCGAGCCACTATACAGGAACCGTGTGCCCAGCTGGAGCCAGACCTGATGTCCCCCATTCGCCAACCCACAGGGATCCCCCCCCTCTGGTGCAGGTTCTGTCAGTACTCCATTTTTTGGCAAGTGGATCATTCCAAACAAAAGTGGCCATATCATCAGGGATGTCTCAGCCTATGTTTTCTAAGGTTTTGATGAAATACATGCGGAGATACATTATTTTCCCTGAGGTGGGCGAATTGGCTACAGTGAAGGGTGATTTCTATGCCCTTGGCCATATCCCCAACATCATTGGTGACATTGATGGGACCCATGTGGCTTTGGTTCCCCCCAGTGAAAGTGAGCAGGTGTACAGGAACAGAAAAAGTTATCATTCGATGAATGTCCAGGTGGTCTGTTTGGCTGACCAGTACATCTCCCATGTAAATTCAAAGTTCCCTGGGTCAGTGCCTGACGCGTACATCATGTGAAATAGCAGCATCCCTTACGTGATGGAACAGCTACAGGCTAATGTGGCTAATTGGTGACTCTGGTTACCCCAACCTGTCGTGGCTACTGACCCCAGTGAGGAATCCCAGGACAAGGGCAGAGGAACGGTACAATGAGGCCCATGGGCGTACTAGGAGGGTGATCGAGCGGACCTTCGGCCTCCTGAAGGCCAGGTTTAGGTGCCTGCATATGACAGGTGGATCCCTAATGTACTCACCAAAGAAGGTGTGCCATATCATTGTGGCCTGCTGTATGCTTCACAACCTGGCTTTGCAACGCCAGGTGCCTTTCCTGCAGGAGGATGGTCCAGATGGTGGTGTTGTAGCAGCTGTGGAGCCTGTGGAGAGTGAAGAGGAGGAAGACGACGGGGACGACACAGACAACAGGGACACAGTGATACAACAGTATTTTCAGTAGCACACAGGTACGAATCAACCCCGCCATTTTACATTTACTTAAAGTCTCCTGCCTCTGTACTGTCTGTGTTTCCTCCCAGTTCCTGTTAACTGAGTTGTGACTTTCCCTTCCGTTTTCAGAGCTGTGGGCCCCACTGCGTGACCTCTGCTTTGTTTGCCCATGGACTACAGCTGTGTGACAGTGGTATGTTGTCATCACAATGTAACTGAACATTTTGGCACCGTTATGTCTAATACATTTGTTCAAAATACAAGCAGACTCCAGATTCTGTAGTGCAATAAGTGATTTTATTAAAGTGCTAAATTTAGGGACATGATTGTAAAACGGTGATGGGTGATGGTGGAGTAATGTCCATGGCAGAGTCCAGTTTTCAGTCTCACAGGTGCATTGTCCATATGCCTGTGGAAGGATGGAGCAGGGGCAGTTTAAGTTTGGACAGGGTGACAATGTGGGACAGTGGGATGACATCAGAGGGTATCGTTTGCTGGCGGGGGTCTTGGCATCCTACTCTGTCTTCTTGTGAGATCTCAGGTACTGCTTGCGGGGTGGTTCTTCTTCTGCAGGAGGTGGGGTTCTGGTGGCCTGTCGTTGTGTGGGGGCCTCCTGTCCACTAGCGCCAGCGGAGGTGGTAGGCTGTTCCTGGTCCGGGCTAGTGACAGGGGCCCTTTGTGGTGCCACATGGTCCCGCAATGTGGTGACTATCTGGTTAAGGGCCACGACGATGGTCCCCATTGCGGAACTAATATTTCTCAGTTCCTCTCTGAACCCCATGTACTGTTCCTCCTGCAGTACCTGGATCTCCTGGAACCTGGCCAGTACCGTCGCCATCGTCTCCTGGGAGCGGTGGTATGCTCCCATGATGGAGGAGAGGGTATCTTGGAGAGTCGGTTCCCTGGGCCTGTCCCCCCCCTGTCGCACAGCAGCCCTCCCAGTTCCTCTGTTTCCCTGGGCCTCTGTCCCCTGGACCGTGTGCCCACTACCACTGCCCCCAGGTCCCTGTTGTTGTTGGGGTGGTGGGTCAACCTGGGTGCCCTGTAGTGGTGGACACACCGCTGATTGACGTGTCCTGGAGACAGAGGCATGGGCCCGCTGGGTGGGAGCTGTGCTGGTGTTCCCAGAGGGGGTTAGGTCTGCTGTAGCCTGTGGCTGTCTGTGGGGAACCGACTGTCCCGAGGTCCCCGATGGGCCGGGCTGGTCATCTGGGTCCAGGGAGACAGAGCTGCTGTCATCACTGGGGGCCTCTTCTGGGGGTGGGATGGACATCTCTGGACCCTCCTGGGCGGTGTGGTGGCGTTCGGGTCCTGCAGGGGTATAAGAGTATGGTTATTGCTTCTGTGTGTGCCATTTCGTGTATTGGGTGGGTGGCCGTGTACCCCAGTGCTGGCATTCCCTTGTGGGGGCTTTTGTGATGGTGGCTTGTGGGAGAGATGGGTATGTGCAGTGGGCATGCTTTGGTGATGGGTGTCCATGCTTTGGGGAGGCATGCAGGGCTAGGTTTTGTGATGGGTGGGTTGTGATGGTGAGCCATTTGCAAGGAGTTGGTGTGATGGGGGTGGGGGTGAGGGTGGGGGTATGATTTGGCATGCAGGTGGGGTGGGGGGAATGAAGTAGTGAAGATTTGACTTACCAGAGTCCATTCCTCCGCCTACTCCTGCGAGGCCCTCAGGATGCAGGATGTGCAAGACTTCCTCCTCCCATGCTGTGAATTCTGGGGGAGTAGGTGGGGGTCCGCCGCCAGTCCGCTGTACCGCGATGTTATGCCTTGATACCATGGAACGCACCTTCCCCCGTAGGTCGTTCCACCGCTTCCTGATGTCGTCCTGATTGCGTGGATGCTGTCCCACAGCGTTGACCCTGTCCACTATTCTGCTCCATAGCTCCATCTTCCTGGCAATGGTGGTGTGCTGCACCTGTGCCCCGAAGAGCTGGGGCTCTACACGAACTATTTCCTCCACCATGACCCTGAGTTTGGCGTCAGAGAACCTGGGGTGTCTTTGGGGTGCCATGGGGTGGTGTGGATGAGGTGAGGGGTGGTGTATGTGTTGTAGAGTGTGGCGAGTGTGGTGGTGAATGGTGTTTTGTGCGTGGAAATTGTGTGGGTGATGTTGTGATTTGCCTCTGTGTGATGGTCTACTCTATGCTGTGCTGTCTCTCTCTGTCCTTCAGTCGCAATTGTGGTCGTAAGGGTTTGTGGGTGATGTGGGTGTGTGTTTTATATTTAATTGGGTGTGTGGGAGTGGTGTGTGTATGTGTCTCAGGTGTGTGTATTTTGAATTGTCCAATGTGGTAGTGTTTTGTAAAGGTGTGTGTATTTTGACCGTGGCGGTGTGTACCGCCAATGGAATACCGCGGTTGAAAGACCGCTGCAGGGATTTGTGGGTCGGAATGGCATGGGCGTATTTCTGTTGGCGTGACGGTGGAGGTTTGGTCATCGCCAGTTTTGCGCTGGCCGTTGCTGTGGCGGACTTTTGTTGATGTCGGGTTTTTGGCGGTTTGCCAGTTGCGGGTCAGAATGACCGTGGCGGTTTACCGCGACCGCGGCGGTGTTATGGCGGTCTTCTGACCGGCGGTAAGCGCCTTTTACCGCCGAGGTCAGAATGACCACCAGAGTCTTGAAGAAATTTGACCTGTTTATTATGAGCTAACATCAATGCCCAATCTCTCTACAACTCATTGACCAACTGTCAGAATGAGCAACCAGTTTGATTCAACATTCTATGGAAGGGAACAAGGGAAGGGAGAGGGGGTTAAAGCATACCATTTTAAGATTTAAGAGACAATTACAAAAAATTCTAAACAACTGTCACATATGTATATGCAAGTGGTTGATTGAAGGTGCTAAATTATTAATGCCTCAATTATAAACACCATACCAACTGAACACTTTTTATCATCCACTGTAAGTCAATGTGAGAAACTCGCACTGCCTTCAGCCCCAACTTCAGAGCTCTAAAACATGTCCCATTATAAAAACCTGTAAGTTACTAAGGGCCTGATTTAGGTCTTGGCTGTCGCACTGCCATGCTGCGTTAAAGGCAGACCCAAACAGACCGCCAAGCCAACTGTGTTCCGCTTGCCGTATTTAGATGTTACAGTTCTGCCAGCGGATTTAATGGCGACGGACTGCTGCCAGAGGGAGATGGTGGACGGATCCCAATGGACTTTGTACAATGGCAGAGGTTATGGAATAGAGGTAAGTGAAACACACACACTGTCCTTTTGCCATATGTGTACCCCTGCAAAACACATAACCCATTGCAATTCCAACACAACACATACATGCCAGAAACACACATTGACATACATCCATGACACAACATACACACTCCATTGACACTGCACCCACACATGACACAACCACAACAAACAACACAACTACGCACTTAGCTACACAGAGCATACTACACACAACACAAAAATGACCACCACAAAACAGCACACACCTAAATGCGTTATTCAACAACACAACATACACAATATCGATTCCCCATGCAAGTGGCACACATTCAGACACAACCACATCATCCACTCTAGCTTTCTCCATCTTAAACAGACAGTCAATGCACATACACGTTTTGACTCACATACACAACTGATAGGTTTCTGCTATCTGTACAGGTCCCCTCATAATGCGCACACATGGACACCGTTGTCCAGTGTGAGTGTACTGTCATTATGATGCCAGCATTAATTTTGCAATGAATGATGACCACAATGACAGCCGTGGATATGTGCGGTGTGAGTGATGTGCCAGTGTGTCCCCATCCATATGAGAGACAATTGTACCCACGACATATGCATGTCACAGTGATTAAAAACATTCCTGTAACATGTCATGCCTGCAGTGGCCCAGACCTCCTGTGCAGTGCCCACTTTAAGTACCCTGGCAATGCGGTTACCTTTGAGTCTGGCGATGGGGGCGGTCATGTTTTCTCCATGGGTCGGTGGCAGAAACGATAGCAGGTGTTATCCAAGACAGGGACGGAATGTAGAAAAAAGGTGAGTTTTCAATCTCTCCTCCCTAATCCACCAACTCAAACATAGAGGTCAGACCGTCCCTTTTTTCCTGGTGCTAAGGCACATCCAAATCTGCACAGCAGGAAGGGTGTCTGAGGTTCCAGTGTCAGCCACTTTTCCCTATTGCACTGTTGATGTGGGTGGTCTTTCTTGGTGGAGACAGTAGTTCGAATGCAGGCTTTCATCTATGGGACTGCTGGCAGACTGTTGAGGCGGCGTATGGGTTTTCAGTCAAAAAGTCAATGGCGGGACCATTGCCACCAAGATCTAAATCAGTTCAAAGTATGAGCTACACAAGTGTTTTGTGCCACACCAAAAAACAGAAACACATCGTCTTGAAAATAACGAACGCTCATGTTAATTGCTCAGAAATCAATCCGTTTTTTTGCCATTAAAGTTGTGGACATACATATTGGGCCCAATATGGACCCGTTTCAATGTCAGTTTTTTTTTTTTTACTACTGGGTCTGAGACCGAAAGTGTCCCAGCCCACTTAAAGCCCAGAGAATCTATCGGCTGTCTTTAGACACCACTACAGTGCTCAAAAACACCAAAGTGCACATGTTTCATCCACAGCATCTGAACATTTTACAAAGTGTTCAGTTTACACTAAATAACAGGCCGGTGCTGTTGCTCTTAGAGAAGCTCCTGTAAAAGCAAATCCCTTACAGGAATTAACAAGTACAGTAGCACAGTGCTGTGTTCGCCCCTGACAGCTACATAAAGACAAATGAAAATGAATAATGCGGTATTATGCCCATTTCAGACTGAATTTACCACTGATTCTTTAGTGATTGACCTTTTATTAGTGGCACAAATCTGGCCCATCTCTCATCCAGAGCTGGCCAGACCAACACTTTTCCTCAGTCCTTTTAACCTGCAGTGATCCAACGAGGCCTTATATAGGATAATTTTTTGTGCTGATGACATAATGATGATAAAAATCCCCATTGTATTGGCCTATGTTATGTTTTTCATCAAAACAATAAAATAAATATGAGGAAAAAAAAACTGCAGTGATCCAGTGTTGTTTTGAAGAATTCTGTTCTTCTGGCATACAAGCAGAGGGCAGCTTTACTATTGTTACACTATACCACCATGTTGTTGCTCAAATCCTGCTGAGGCACTGTTTTGCTCAGAACCGGGGCTTGGTGGTGGCATAATGCCATGTAGATGTGGCACTCCCACACACACACACACACACACACACACAACTAAGGAATTTGACTCATGATCCCAAATTGGAGTTGTATTGTGGTGGCATTAGCATCTGCTTCTCCATTTGCAGCAGCACATCCTGCCTTGTCTACTTGGAGATCCTGGGGCAGCATTGTTGCAGACTGTGTGTATCAATTTTTGTGGGATGCCAGTGCCCCACTGTTAGCTGGCAACATATTTGCATAATTTCAGTTTCATCGTCCTCCTGCTGCAGTTTGTTTCACACGCTTCTGGTCTTATGCCTGGGACCCTGCTGCCGCCTTAGAGTTCACCGTGGCAGAGTGGTTGTGGGTGGCTGCAAATTGCTAGTTCCATGGATTTTGCTGGAGTTTATCCCCTTGGCTGCCTTATATATCTCAGACTGCAATAGCTTCCTGGTCTTTTACATCTTCTGTCATCTAGTTCCACACCTTGCCCACAATGAGGAATTTGTTCTGATTGTAAAGCGCTTACTGTTTGCTATCACTTGGGTGTTTCTGCCCCAGTCTTCCTGCTCACTCTGAGCCCTGCTGCCTTTGACTGTGTACCGTCTAGTCTACTGATAGACTTCCTGTACTTTAGTCTGCTAGGATCTGCCCCTCCTTCAGGGCATAAATCAGTCATACAATAGGTTTTTGATCAGGTTATAGCTTTTGTATTTGAGACCTCTCTAAAGGATGTTGCCATAATCGACACTGGTCTCCATCACATTTCCACTCTGAACCTCACGCATGCTCTCAAGGTGAAAGTGAAGTGTTTTCTAGTGTTGACAGAGTAATCTGACACAGGTCAGAGTTTCAAACATGACACTGTCCTTACGTTGATGAAAACTCCCAATATAGTCGGCATTTGCGGACAGTGTTCGAAAGAATAACCTCCATTTTGTCTGTGTTCTTATTCAGCGCGCTATTTCCTAGCCAGTAAGAAATTTTGCATGCACTTGATATGATGTTATTACATTCATCCTTTCGCCATTGATCTGAATATTAAATTGCATTTTGTCAGCGTTGGGAGTTACGCTGCATATTTGTATAGCTCTTTAAGCCCCCTTAGGATTTCCTAAAGGTCCTGAAGGAGTAGGAGTTAGAAGAGAGGCAGACAGAGAAAAGAACACAGGACCCAAGGCAGAGGAAATTAGGAAGTAGAAGTTTGGATAGAGGGGGTATGCCCCAAGACATTAGTATCTTACTGGGAAGAATATTATTGCTTTATAGATAACCGGTTTTACCCATCTGACCAAAAGGTTGTGAAGGAAGATAAACGAGATGGGTGGCAGGAGCCATCGGGAGAGGGAAGCAGGTTATTGACATGGCCCCGGAAAAAAAAATTGTTGTCTTGGTTTGAAGGGGCACTAAGAAGAATCTGGGTGTGGCAGAGGGTACAAATCATGGTATACACATTAAGACTTACTAAGGCAGGTCAGAGAGAGCTGCACAAGGGCAGTAGCTCACCAGGCTACTGCAAAGTGGCTACATTCATGCCTCTCATGAGCCTCCCTCTAGCAGTTATATTTAGCTGTGTGTCTTGGCTGAATGGGGAGGATTGCAAGGAGACCATGGCTTGTGAAAAGGCAGTAGCCACTAGGGTTATAGAGGTTAAAATTGCAATTTAAGGAATTAGGTGGGAGAGACGTAGGCTAGAATATAGGGCAGTGCTTAAAAAAAGCAATACTAAGCAGAGGTGTCTCCTGTCTTAAAATAACTGTTCTTGCTCAGTTAAAACTTTATTCTACATCTGAAAATCAAATAGGGGTGATATTAAATTTGCAAGACCGACTGATTAAATCAATTTCCTCTTTAAGGAAACCCAGTAAATACTAGTATGTTGGCACATCAGTCTTTTTCACACAATATGATTATTCTGATCTAGCCCAAAAAAAAAATTATGTTTCTGATTTAGCCCCATCACTCCTGTTAGAAGCCACTCTGATGTCCGTTTCTGGAAGTACTTTATTATGCTGCTGATAAGCATTTTTCCTCTGCCACCAAGAAGTTTCAATTAATTATTCCTTACTAGACATGGGAATGCTACAATATACAGAAAAAATCCACAGACTTTAAGTTGTACCAGTTAATCTTATGCACCGTTGCCAAATATAGGAACCAGCTGTATTAATATATTTTAAAACGTATTTGTTACTAGCGTTCATAAGTATGGTGCAACTTTGGTTGTCAGTTCTGTGCTGCACTTCAGTAAAATACTAGTGGCAGTGGAAGTTGTATCACATACCTATTGACCACCAATCCCATTACATGGTTGACCCCTTGATCTATCTATAACAATTCAAGAACCTCTTGTTTACATCCCAAGGTCTAGCCAGAGGCAACAAACCATAAACAAAGAAAGAAAACAGGAATTTTGGACCTTTCCTATCCTGCCACTGCTTTCATGACTCCTGAGACCATGGTTAGCAAGGCTGTGAGGGTACCATGGACTTTTTTTAACTTCTTTCTGAATGCGGGTTGCATTTCAGACTATAATAGTGACCAAGGAAGTCACAACCATGAATATATAATGAGAGATTGAACTAAGGATTTTTCATGTAGTACCCAGAAGTACAGCTTAAAAATTCAGGGCCTCATTACGAGTTTGGAGGGTGGCAGATGCAGCCCGCCAAACTCGTTAGGTCGGGAGACCACCAGTTTGGTCTTCCGCCGCTGGCCCCATTTTGAGTTTCCCGCTGGGCCAGTGGGCAGAAACAGAGTTTCCACCCGCTGGCCTAGCAGGTAACTAACCACAACATTGATGCCGGCTCGTAATCAGGCTGGCGGCAATGTTGCAGTGCGTCAGCACCTGTCACGCTTTTCACTGCCTGTAATTCCATGTCCTCCAGCTTTTGCATGGCAGAGACGGGGTGCTGGGGTTCCATGGGTGCCCCTGCACTGTTCACTCCAAATGCGTGGGCAGTATAGGGGCCCCCATGGGACCCCGGCACCCCGTCTCTGCCATGCAAAAGCTGGAGGACATGGGAGTTGTAATCTCCAGGGCAACGCTGCCCTGTTGGACTAAGACCACCGGCAAAAAAGTGGCAGTGCTGGTGGTCGCACTGTGGCGCTTTCGGCACTGTCATAATGTGGCTGACGAACCACTGCATTGGCGGCGTTCCGACTGGGCTCACAATGAGTTACTCAATGTGTAATGTAGCATGGACATGAAGGATTTTTCTTTCTGACAGCAAGAGAGTTGTCTCCTGTACTAACATCTTACAATGCAAACAATATATAGATATTGTGTGCTGGGAAATGCAGATGGAGCAAAACAATACGTTGAGAAATATTTTTATACTGCACTTCTTGCTACCGATTTTCTGAAACATTATTTTGGGGAGGATAACTAAATAGCTTAAATAAAGTTGTTTTTGGAGCTTGAGACAAATGTAACTAGCCCCAGACATAAATACTTAAAACTATACATCTTAAAAGGATTGTGGGCCCAATGAGACATTTGGCATCCATTCTTTTAAAGGTCCTTCAGGAAAATCCTTAAGTAGCCTAAGGCATGAGTACTCACATTCATTTTCCCATAGCGTCACTCATGCAGCAGGGTGGAGGTCGGAAAGCAAGGGGTGGGGTCTGAGGTGGGCATGTACGTCTAGTGGCGGAATTGCACAATGTGGAACCAGAAAACCTGGGAACAATCCCTGCTTCCCCGCTTGACGAAATTGTGTGATTATAGGCAAATGCTTTATTTTACTTTGCATCCTTTTTTTCATTATCGCATATAAGAGGGCCTTGACGTACATAACATCAGGATGTGTGCTGCACAAAACCTTCCCATGGGTTTGCTTTAATAAACAATAACATGGTTCATGCATGATAGCAATCCAGGCCAGCTAAAAGGTGCAATCTCAATGTACTGATATAACCTGGTGTAGTAGGGTGAAACGCTTCTGTATGATAATTAAATACACTTCTTTTAGTTTTGAAGAGACTTTATAATATTTTTACACATTTGTTGCCAGGTGACTTGAAAAATGAAAGTGATTATAATATTAAGTGTGATGCAGGACACCTTCTGTGCATCTTTTACTGCGGTTGCCTGTGAATAAATGCTTGAAATGTATTTAAAAGCTTTACTAGTGTTAGTTCTCTGTATAGAAAATAGCAGCCCAGTGCTGCTGGTCACCAGGGGGGCCCACATAAAGGTCAGGGGGGCAAGAGGCCCCAGTGCCCTACTTTGAGTATCACTGGCATAAAATAAATGATGTTTCGCTGACACCAATATTAGAAGTCTGTTGTGATTTAAAAGGCATCTTTGGCCCCATATTCCTCAGATAAGGACACTTATTATGCAGAGTGTCACAACAGTGAAAGGAGCCACCACAAGGAATTTTCACTCTGGTTCTAAACATTGTTCCGGGTCCACTGTCAAAGTGTTATCCCCCTTCATTCCCCCAGCGTCCCCCACCCCCCGACAAACTAATAATGTCTAAGGGCCTGATTACAACTTTGGAGGAGGTGTTCATCCGTCCCAAAAGTGACGGTAAAGTGACGGATATACAACCAGCCGTATTACGAGTTCCATAGGATATAATGGACTCGTAATACGGCTGGTGGTATATCCGTCACTTTACCGTCACTTTTGGGTCGGATTAACACCTCCTCCAAAGTTGTAATCAGACCCTAAGTCTATCTACGCACTTAGCACGTAAAGACGTAAAAGTGTTCGAAGGAAAGACAGCTTCTTTTATTGTGCGGATCAGACAAACAATGTGCTGCCGTTTTATACACAAAGAAGTATAGAGGGGCCACGATCTCAGACACAAGCAAAGAAAGACGTGCGCCCACCTCCTCTGACCGCCCCCCACTTCTCTCTCGTTCCACTGCCGAGATAGCATCCCTGCTTCCCACACGGGCAGGTGGGCGAGACATCACTGAAGACGTAAAGGTAGGTAGTCAGAAGCCCTGCCTATCTGTGCCAGGTATTGGCAGTTTAAGAGATGAAGGAAAATGAAAGGTGTAGCCACACACACAAAAACAGATACATTAATCCAGTAAGGAATAGAAAAAGCAGATTCTAGACCAGCAAGTGTAGAAAAATATAATTCCTAAAAACAAAGGTGTTTTGTTGTTTTACACCTGCTTGACACATCAATAGCTACTCGTATTGCAGCGTTAAACTATTCAGTGCTTAGTTCATGTTGGTGGTTGCATTGGGGGGCCAGTACATATTTATCATCCTCAAACTTTGACCCAAGGCAAGAATGGATTGACTAATTGGTCACTACCCTTCCTCTCTGTGTATAGTCATCTGATGTTCTTCAGAAAGTGTGATGCACCAGCAGGAAAGATTTTCTAAACTCCTTAGAAGGAACCCTTTTTTTTCCCTTTAATGGCAAGAATGCACACAATAACCTAGAGGAAGCCCCGCTTCTGTAACCTGCACTCTTTGTTGTGGAGAAGAGCTGGTCACGGACATAGAACAAGAGCTAGCTCCAGTGGACTGAAGTCTGTTTGGAGGTCAGCTTGAAGGTAAAAGTTCCTAAAGCTATGGGGGCTCGAGGGAGAAGCCAGAAAATTTAAATATTCCCCCACTTTGAATCGAATCTCTAATAATGGAGGGTAGGTGAAAACCTTAAGTCCAGCCCTTCCTGGAATTGGTTGTTCACCCTGTACATCCATTCATTCTCCCGACCATCCATGTATCCGTATTTTCATCAATTCATCCTTCAGGCCATCCTTTCACAATTACATCCGTGCACCTCTTCACATATTTATACTTTACCCCTCCTAGCTACCATTCATTTTCTATCCATCAGTTCTTTCGCCATTCCATCCACCTAATGTCCATTCTGGTCACACATCAGTACGGTCATGCACTTATATCCATCCTTTTCTCTTTCCTCCATTCTTCGTTTCACCCATCATCCATCCTTGGATCCTTCGTTCAATCATCCTTTCTTCCTTCATTTAGGAACCCTTGCTATAGTTTCTGTTTTCACCCCCCCTTCTCCCACCCTTCCTTTCTTCTATGTTTCCTTCAATCGTTCATTCCTTCTATCATTTATTCCTACTTTCTTTCTACACTTTCTCCGCTCTTATTGCTGTCTACCGTCTTTATTTCTTTCCTCTCTCAGAATCTGGTTCAAATTTGAACCATTAGCTCCCACACCTCAGCAGGGCCCTGCTATTCTCAGAGCGGGCTTTATGAGGCATTGTCTACAGAACTACAGAGGAGACCAAGAGAACAAATGAACATTTTATTGGGCCATCGGGCCCAGATAAGCTTGAAAAGCGGGGCGCTCTAAGTGCCAGTGGGCACCGCAGCCAAGCTGGCCACAACTGAACCTTAAGCATCTGCTTTATTAGTGAGCTAAGAATAAACAGGAGTTCAAGGGTAGCGAGCATTCATCATAATGATCTGATCTGTATCAACTTGACTTTGTCGCAGCCCTTATAATCCTCATTTCATGTGGAGAACAGGAGTGATTTTCTCCATTTCACTGTAAGACAGAGCTCCTTTGGCAGATAGCGATATGGTCGTAGTTCTAGAAGCATTCGAACCAACTATCTCATATAGCTCCAGAGATATTGTAAATGTAATGTGCAAGTAGATATTAAACTTAAATCTCAGTTTTCGAATTGCTAGTAGGAACCAGTGGATCCAGTCACTGCCTTCATCCTGTGGATGCTCCCGCCACCAAAATGTCTTGATCATATCCAGCCATTCAAGGGACTCAGGTTCCTGTTGCTGGTGCCTCTGAGGCACTTGTGGTGTGTATTAGCCCAGTTTCAGCAACACCTCTATAATGTTGGAACAATGCACTTTGCAGACCAGTTGGACCTGTAAAGTCTCTCCCCAAACTATTTCCAGTTCACACACCGCCAAACACTGGAGCCCCAGTGTCCTTTGTAACTGAGCGCTGGTCTTAGGATTTTCGAAACCATTAGCACAATGTCACTTACTGGGAAGAGTACACGTAGGTGTTTAAAACATTTATTGTGGTTGGTTTCATATTTGGAAGTTTCTGAGCAACCTGGGATTAAAACCACTAAGTCCCTTCTGCAACTAGGGCCATTGAAGAGGTAGATCAAATGAACCAATAGCACACAGATATTTTGTACCGTTCTGCCCGACAACTGTGTTCTACTGGCTCAGGAGTGTAAATAAAGACCCAACAGAACTGAGCCTCAAAATGATCCAAGGATAGCCATGAACTCAGAAAGGTGCCCAAACAGGATAGCATTACTCACAGATGTTCGTGTTATTCAAACAGTAGTCCCTTTACTGCATAATTGCTGTAAACTAGTTTGGGTCTTATCGTATGCCCAGAAGCTGCTAGAACCTTCTGCTTTGTTCCCTTGTCCACCATTTTAACATTCACATGTTTAATTTATGTAAAGAAAACCTATTCATTTTAAAATATATGTATTTGACACGACATTGAGCAAATGTGTCATATGTCAGTACCTAACCTTCTACAACTTCAAGAAATACGTTTTGACTGCACAGCGTAGCTACCTTTGGAGAGTCACGTTTAAAAATCTGGTAACTTGGTCATTATGTTCGAGTGCAATAGTCCCGGAGGCTTCAGGACAGAAGTGGTACCATCAGTATCCACTGTGGGTACAGTCTGGTAACTGTTGGTTGTCCTAGCACCCAGAGAGAAAAGACCTCAGAACAATTATCGCTGGAAAATATTATAATCAAAATACACTTAAACTTATATTCAGAAATACAATTTAGTTTAAAGTGTAGTTTAGCAATTTGAAAGTATACACAGAGAAACTGTAGAGTACCCTTTTACTATGGAAGCTTTAATATTTAAGCCAAAATCACTATATTGTTTATTTCTAAATAAAATAGGTAAAGTAAAGAGTAAAGTACATGAAAACATTAAAAACAATGTGCGTTATTTCGAGTTTGGTGTCCAGTCCCTTGGTTTTTCTATTAAACTTGAGGAAGACTGGCTTCCATATTGAGAGATCTCCCCCAAGGAGGAAGAGATCTTTATGCCTTCACCGGAGCTACCGTTGAGGCAGTTCCGTTGGAGGCACTGAAATCATGCTGTGTGTCCACCATATTTAATGTGGCTACGCATCTAAATTTGTGGCTTTACAAAATCATATTCCCTAAGCATGAGCTTGGTTTGTTGAAAAAACAAAATAAAGGTTCCTGATATACTGGGAGTTTTTTCCCAGAGTGTGGGAATCATTTGTAGGTTGAGCATAACAGCATGCAAGCTCTGCTTTTCAGGCACTCTGGTATGTACCTGGGCTTTTAACTACGACAACCGCACGCCAATCCCTACCACTCGTTCATGGACTTGCCCTTCAAAAATCCTTTGTTTTCGTTGGTAACTGCTTTTCGTTTGTCCCTCCTTAGGGCGGTGTTGTTACCACATTGGCCATTGACCCTGTTACATGGATAATTTAGATAACTTTAACTGCGAGCGAACTTCTTTTTCCTTTTGCCTCACTCTTCACACTCACAGTGGCGCTTTGAATTGGCCGCATATGTCAACTGTTTTACTTTTTATTTTCAGTTTATGTGGCAAGAAAAGTCCAGTCACGAGTTTACAGCACCAATAGCACTAACTCAAGCAAACGCGAAACCCATTGCATTGCAAATGCTCTAGTACTTAGGCACTGCTCTGTGTGGTTCAATTAATTCCTGTGCTCATTGGAGTTCTCTCTAACAATGCCCCAATTTTTTTTTTACATAAGCTATTTGATGAAAGAATACAACTCTAAACTTGAAACTAGCTGAGCTGAGTCGCCTCTCGCTCAAACAATCGCTAATTCTCCCCTCTCTCCTCAAACAATAGCTAATTCAGCAATCCGACATAATACATGGGGGTCTCTCTTTCTTAAAATAGCTCCAAAAGAATTTGGCATATTATCTCGCAAGCCAAGCAAGAAGAAATGAGCATGTCAATTTGAGAATCTGAGTACCTAGGTTTCTGCCTGTGTTCATGGGTGAGGTCTCTTTGTAAATGATACATGGACGTGTACGCTTTTCTTGGTAATTTTACGTGCATCTTTTCTTCTCTACATTTTATTTCCCTTTTCTTTATTTTCTGTAACAATCGTGTTTGTGGTAATACTTTGAGAGCTGCGAGATCCTACCATTCAAATGTTAACAGAGTCAAGACTGTGAACCCTTCTTATAATATGTAGCCTGGCTTGTTCAACCATGTTTTCACTTAGAGCGGATGCATTTAGTCACCACTCTCACCACATGGTGGCAGTATTATGAGCAGCGTGGTGACTGGGAGGTGGGTATGGAATGTCTGACCTAGTGTCTCTAAGTTTATGCACCCAGCGCCCCTTTCTTAATTTTCCTCCATTGCCTGTATCGGTATAAATGTAACGCTCACAGCGTGGTAGTCGAAAGCAGATGTGTTTGAAGAAATAGCTGTTTCTCATTTAAATGATTATTTTATGCCACTGTGGACAAGATCCTTGAGTGGTTTTCCTCACAACCGTGAACAAGATAGCAAATATTTCGAAAAGCTGCAACTTGTTCGGTTTCCACAAATGATATAGATTCAACATTTAGTGACGACCATAATTCTTCTCCTTCATGGCGCAGACGGGCACCTTTCCTCGGAGGATTATCAGATCTGGAGCGTGAAGAGTGCACTTGCAAACACATTTTGAAACCTGTTGTTGCAGGTGGCTTTATTATGGTGTATAGTAAACCAGTGCCCCCTACATGTGCACTTGCCTCTTTCTATATGGTAAAGTATGTTCAGTTGAGAGGTTAATTCTGTATGTGAGGTGAAAATGGAAACTGACCTTTCTTTAAAATACACGAGGAGGACTGCAAAATGTCAGAGGAAGGAAAACTAAATGTCAGATCTTGGATTCTCTGTGGTGCTGAATTTCCGCATTGTAACGTGGTTTTAGTTGAGATTTACAAAATCCAGCTCCTTCCTTTTTCGTATGGAATTCAGCTAGGCTAGGGTTTTGTGTGTACCAGCAAGACTAACGATAGTAGCACAATACGGTAATATTGCATGCAGCTGATCTGTCAAACTTGGTGGCATCTTCCCCTATAAAATGTTCTGGAATTGAGTAGTATGCCAAAATGAGTCTAATAACAGCCACGCTCTTGCACTAGCCATCAATCCCATAAAGTTAGAACAGGATTCAAGCAGCAGTTGTTTACATCAATAACCTTTGGATGCACTCCTTATCCAAAGCGTGGAAGGTTTTATCCCACTTTATAACCAGAAATGGGAAAACGGTCCGGTTTGGGGCTGAAGGACATTGATGTCTGTGTAAACACACATCTGCTTCAAGGGCCTGCGTTTGACTTCATGACCACTCACTAAAATCCTTGGAGCTCGACTCAACCTTTCATCATTCTGAGGTGAATAAAATAAGTACCATTGAGTTGGGTAACATTAAACCTCTGTTATCAGTTCCAATATAATCATTTGCTTGCGATTGTGTGCTTTGTAAACACATTGTTATGTTACGTGTAATAATGAAGCAGACGTACCACAATACCCCTTCAACTGGGGCAATGTTCTCTCATACCACTAGGGCACAGATTTACAGGGACTTAACAAGTGCCTAAATTCATTGCAAAGTGATGGGAAGTGACTCAATGGGTATTTACCTTCCATCTGAAAAAGTATTTTGCGCTGGTAAGGTACTGTTTTCTTATAGCAAATAGGGCTTTCTGTTGCTTTGCTTCAGTTTGCATCAAGGGGCATTACTGCGGCAGAACTGCATTAACACCCATCATTTCTGATGCAAAGCCTGGGTTCCAGAGATAGCGAGACTAGAAATGGCATCAAAAACACCCCCTTGAAGCAAGCATTAACTAAAGAAAGGGTTTCCTTTCTGCACAACACACATAAAATGTGTGGAATGTTTCAGAATCTGTCTAGCAATAGGAATTTGGGAAATGTATTCTTCTAGTACAAATCCCATGCTAGACAACACACACCTCAGCTCAATTATACACAGGGCACATGGTGCTAAACAGACTCAGTAGTATGCCAGTATAGGGAATGACAGCCGCAGCAGACCATTTTTTTGGGTCAAAGCCTACCAAGCAGTACAGCTGTCTGGTTGTTAAAGGTATATTGGGGGCACCCTGAAAGCTGACCTGGGAATTGATTTCACCCATTGCTTACCATTGACTTGTGTATTGTCATTCATATTTGCTTGCATTATACTTGCTGCCTTTGGTTTAGCTCCTGCAGCTTGTGTTTGTCCCTTCTGTGGAGCACAGCCTGTTTACAACCTCTTTCATTGGCAGTTTCTGCTCTTCCACGAGCGCTAGCTCTCTAGGAACTAGTTTTTTTATTTTTAACTAAGCATTCCAAGAGACCGCACGCCATTTCCAGGTGTCTCCCATGAATGTTTTTATTTCACTCACTCTCTAGGGTGTTCTCTCGCCTGTATCGTTCAGTGTCCCTGCTCACTTTTTCTCCCCTGTGCGCTTCTCTCTGCCCTGCTGTTGCTTCAACACTTTCACTACCCGCTCTTACGCAAAGCACAGAAAAGGCCGCTACACAAGCTTTGTTTTTCTCATTTAGTGGTTGACGCCTGTCATACTAATTCTTCCTTTTCTTTACTCAGATCTCTTAAAGATGCGTAAAGTAGCAAATACATTATGGATCTTTTGCAGAAAATGTTACTCTCTGGATGCCCTGTGTGAGCTTCCACTCAATACAGAGATATGTGATTGATAAATGTTTCCAGAGGTGTGTCTCAGCAGCCTGGACACTTCCCAGATTGCTCCTCCTCAGCCACATCAGAGGAGCAGCTGTGGTCACTTTGTGCAATGGAAGTTTGTTTTCTCTGTGCGCCTCATTGAGGACTACTTTGATTGCAGCACACTGATGTTTCTCTTTTTTCAGCAGCACCTTCTCACTTGAAATAACCAGTTTTTAGAGTACAGAAAAGAAAATACCACCCACACAACAAAGCTATATGCAAAGCCCCCTCACCCAAGTAACATACTGAACAACAGAGACACTGACCCAAGCTCATTGCATGTGGCATTGGGATCTACAGTTTTTAAGTCTGCTTACTTGGGAAAGGCTTAATTCTGGCTCCTATCCCTGTACTGCAAGGGCTGTTTCAAACAGCATGTATAATATCAATTTGACTATGTGGCTTTATTATGAATATTTCATTTTCACCTCTGTTTATTTTTTGATCTCCTATGTTTAAAGGCAACTCCTTTTATACCATCTTTCTCTCTTTATTATGTCCTAGTCGGCTCAGAGCAAACACATACACACTTAACATGCTATATTTTTGTTACTCTTCCACAGACTGGTTGCTTGCTAGACTGTGGTGCAGCTCTGTGGGCTCTTGCTGGTGCAGCATGCTCACTTTTTCACAGGCATTGCACTAGACAGCTCAGGTTAAAAGAGCTGTAGTGCACAGATTTTTGCATTCTTGGTTAAAATTGCACTTTGCCATTTTGGAGCTCCACCCCCCTGCCAATAAGGCTATGTTATCTGTCATTTGTTACATTTAGGTGGACTCCCTTGGTCATTTATAGTGGCTCTGTAACCCAGTTTCCATCAGTACCGTTAAGATAGCACCGGCCATGGATATACAACTGCTACTGGATTTATGTCATGTGTGCTTCTAGCTCTGGGCAAAAACGTTGGTTAGAATGCAAAATAAGTGGAATGTATCTATAATTTTCATAATCTTCACGCGGGACAGAACCTTTTCACTAAAATAAAGCCTCTTCATAGAAAGGTTTCTGCCCATTTTTAGGTTGAGCTTAAGTGTATGACCTATTGTATTCTTTTAAGTATACTTCTTCTGTGGGCTTTCAGCTTTTTCATTTGTCAGTTTAAGTGTCATTTAAAAATCCTTGCTTGTTAGTGGTCAGTCATGTCTCTTTGTTGTTTCTCCGTCTTCTGTGTGGGAGTAGGGACCAACTACTGCATAATTACGCTTTGTCCTGTTCATCTGGGCTGTAGGGGACTTTATTTTTTTTTTTTACTTTGCTTCCTGGTTGTATCCAGGGATGCTTCCCTTTTCATTTGCAGAGCATTCTTGCTTTGAGTTTAGCTTAGCTGTAAGCACAGCTATAAATCAGGCTGTTATCTTGGTCACATTTGATCTTTGTGGGCCCTTCACCCTCTCTCAGCTGCCTGGCTCCCCCTGTTCCATGCTTTGATTTTCTTTAACGAGTATGTCTGCAAGGATGGAGACTCGCCTGTTTACTTGTTTTAACTTTGCAAAGGTATTGGAGGCTTTAGATTAGTACCAGCTACATTACACAATGATATATTCATTTTTTGGAGGCACAGGGAGATTAGATGATGTGGAGCTGACGCCATGACTTGAACCCGCGTTTTCAGTTCCAAAGTCGGCATCTCTATTCATTGCGCCAACCATTCTTCCTGTAGTACCATTCTGCATCAGATGCTACTTAAACTACATTCTGCATCAGCTGTTTTTGTCATGAGGGTCACACGTCTACTTCTCTTCCCCTAAGCTCTGCTATTCAGGTATTGAGCACAGCCACTTTCCAGAAATAGGTCTAATTTAAAGTAAGTTGCGATTATCAATTATTTTACTGTAGCTCCCAACAGTCTGCTTTTGGCTTTGGGCTGTTAGAGAATCCCACCAATGCAAGGGTGTTTATAATGCTTTTCCGCAGTCTTTCTCACACTCAGCTTTTTTTGATTAATCAGAAATATATCTTCATATCTACATCAAACCATTCAGTGACATTTCACAATTTATTTACAGATCAATTTAGTTAATTTGTGAACTGATTAAATATTTTTAACCAGAAACTGTTAATTTGTAAATAATTATAGTGTGAAGCTCAAGTATTGTGTTTCATGTGAAATAGTAGCTGAACATATGACATCATATGTATCTAAGTCTAAGAGTTCAGTGCAGTAAGCAAAACTATGCCTCAGTGTATATGTCTCTGTGTCCCCCATGAAAAGGACAAGGAGTGCACATTCAAAATAGCAAGTCCCTGTAGAAGTCTACAAGGATTAAGTGCTCTCAGATGTGCCTTGTTTCCACACACTGAGCAATCACCTAGTGTATTGCAACCAGTGGCCTAAACAATTATTCATAATGTTTTCCTCTTTTCAAATCATGTGAAACAAGTAACATACTAATACTATTGCTGGCAAGATAGGACGATCATGGGACGTCATGTCAGCATTCTTTGCTGCCTAGTCGATTTGATTGGACAGTGGTTAAAAGACTAATTTAAGTTGATGAGTTTGCAGTTCAACCAATATGCTCTAAATATTGGGTCTGAAATTACGCAGTGGCAGCTGAAGGACAGTTATCTCAAGCTACTGAACAATCCACATACAATTTGTTTTAGAAATGTTTTTAGTTCTAGAGATTTTTTTGCTTGACAATTCGAGCAAGTCATTAATTCACTTCCAATGACTGTTTAATATTAAATCAATAGTCAAAGTCCATTTTACAGCTTACAAATGTCAAGTGTAGAGACACTAAAATCAATCAAATCAAACGTCTACAGAGATGGATTTCCAGTAAAATCGCCCATGTAAAACACTGAATCCCAATGCGTTTGCAAGAAAAATATTGTGGATTTGGGAGGCCTCAGCATCTGTGTTCATTGTCTAAAGGTGACACCAAGTGAAAAACTGAAGCATTGTACAGTGATAGCACAAGAAACTGTATTAGAGACGCAGTCGACTTGCAATAAATGCCCTAAATATCAACTCTCCATATAGAGTTAACCTCTTGAGACTAGCCAAGAATATTGAGGTACAGGACAATTCAGAGAAACATAGATCTCCTGTTTTTACAAAAATGGAAGCGTCAGACATTCTACCTTCATTTAGATCACTCAGAAATGTTCAACATAAAGCCACATTTAAAACATATTATCAAAAACAACCATAGCTATATTTGCTTTTAGGATAAAGGAAATTAGTCAGTCGCAGTTATTTGACTGCTTTTGCTGTCTCTTTTCCCCCCATATTAATTAATCACCTTTCTTTAGACAGCTTGAGTTTCCACTTTACATTTTATTAAAAACACTATCCCTGTGCCTTCTGAAACTCATTTGCAATAGGCCTGCCAACACAGTGCCACTATGAGCTGGAAACCTCTAAATGTAGTAGGTTTCTCATAAATGTCTGGAGGATCCATAGAGTTAAGTTCACTTTCCCATTTTATAACCTCCTCAAACATGGGGAGGTGGGTTTTATGCCCACCCCATGGCCACTCTACATCCTTCTGTCTACTGCTATGCCTAGGGACTGATGCACTCTAATCCCTGCCTACTCTCCTGGCCATGCCCCCCTCCCCACACACGAGACCCTCCTCTCTCAGACAGCACAAATCTGGCCGGTGCTGTGGGCCCTATGTGTCCACTGGAAGCACTTGAATGAAGCTAGTGTGTCTGATGCAATAGTGTTAAGGGGCAGTGAAAGTGTGTTTACATTTTTTTGATTTTCAGAAACAAATGCCTGGGGAGACGTTTGTTTGCAAAGACCATAAAAAAAAAAATCTGGAGCTTTATTCCATAGTTTGTTGGAGGAGTGTGATGCCATTGTTTGGCAAGAACAGGGAAAATTAATTTTGGGGGGGAATTGTGTTAGCCAGTGATGGTAAATTGGTGAAAGTGGTATTCTATTGGAATTAGGATGGAAAGTTTGAATTAGGATGATAAATGGCAATATTTTCTGGAATTATGTGGCAGGAATAGATCAAATTATGAGGCAGGGTTGACCAATTTATGTGGCAAGAAAAATACAGTTATGAATTTACAACACCAATAGCTCTAACTCAAGCAAATGTGAGACCCATTGCATTGGGAATGCTTGTTCGGTCAGTTGTGCATTCCCTCTGACGTCATTCAGAAAGTAGACTCTTTTTTAATATAATCCCTTTGGGAGGGATTTAATGCTTAGCATCTGAAAAGTGGCATAAAATCAGAATTAGATGGTGTATTGTTTAGGTGTCTATGAAAATGTTGACTTTTTTTTAATGCATTGATGAGTGAGGTAGGTGATTAACTAGAAAGTCACACAAAGCGCTCGGGTAATTTCATAGGCTCACGCATGACTGGCGCATGCACCTTCAAAATGACGCAGCCGGCCAAGTACTGCTTTTTTTTTATAATTCATTCACCACAGCATTTGGGGCAGGGAAATAATGCAGAATCTCACAGCTTCTGCAGAACCTTCAGGAGGCCTCCATTCAACACAAAGCTAATGAATATTTCTAAGATATGGGATAGTCATGGGCCCCTCATCACATTTTGTAGTTGGTGGGTCCATTACACTGCATTACACCACTGATTGGGGATGCTGTACAGCATGACTAGAACCACTGACAAAGACAATAGGCCCCAAAGGCTAGATCTACTGCCTTTTGTCAATGCTTGTTTAATAAATACAGCTCTGCGCTTCGTTATTTCCCTAAAATGCTCGTAATAAATTGATACATAGGCAAGGGTCATATAATTATAAGTTAGCCTGTGTTGCACATTATATCCTGAGCAATAAATACCCAGAAATACAAAATGTGTTTTTGAAAAAACACAAAAACTGCATACCACAATGCAGTTTCATAGACATTTCCGATCTGACAGAATACATTCAATACATATCATAAAAGCAACACAGTGAAAGTTGTAAGAAGTATTAAAACTACTATAATACATGCCAACCTGTCTTGCTTGGGAATTGAATTACATTAAAAAAAAGTTAATGGAAAGTGTTTTTAAACTGAGCTTTAAGTAGTAGGTTTTCAAAATCATGGCTACTTCCTCAGAGCATGTTCTAATAAGACTAACAAACATTATAGAGACACAGTGGCCAATATGTAATTGTTTCTTGCCATCCAAGTGTATAGTGCACTACATAAATGTTCCTCATCATTAGGATAAAAGCTCTTTACTCTCACCAAACCTTCCACTTGGCATGCAAAGCTTGGGGGCTGGGAAGGATTTCATGTTAATGCACTCTAGAATATTCATTAATGTTATGAGGGGAGTCGGTGAGCTGATGCATTTAAAGTGACCAAATTCTAATAATTTCAGATTAAAATTCTAACATTTTGCTCATTACTCCATATGAAGAGTTTAGCTTCTGGCCCCACTATCAGACTATGTGCTTGGTAGAAATGCATTTATTAGAGTGGTAAAAGGTCTCATCTTAACCAGCGTAGATATCTTTGCTTAATGCAATTAAACATAAAGATAATCTGATGTTCTGGTTCGTAATTGGTTAGGGATTGCTTATATATAAATGAGTAAATGATTTCCACATCCCCAAAAAAGTTTGTAAACAATATATATAAAATTTACACAGTAGACGATAGGAGGTTGTATTTGTAAGATCAAATTGGCCACCAACAGAGACACATTGCGCTGGGAAACCCCAGGGTAGCCATGCGCTCTATAAATAGTATAACATAACATAACATTGTAATATCATGGAGGAAGAACATATTAGAACCTCTCTTCCATCATAAGCCCTGGACTCAAAAGATTCACCTAATGATATCCTGAAATGGGGTCTCTTAATTTCTATTGAGTCGTTTGCGAATGACTATCTTCCTGGCATCATGGACGATGTACTTAATAATACAACCAATACCTAAAGGAGGCCCAAACGATTAGTCTAAAAACTCCAGATGAATATCAGGAGTGGATACAGGTGACAAATGTCTGGAAATTGAGCACCCGATTCACAAAGGTAAGGTTAGACTTTTGAGCTAAAATTAGACCAAATTTCTAACTTTAATACTTTTTGGTATTCGCAAAGGTAAGCTACGAGTAGTATCTTTATGACTGCGAAGTTTCTGCACTTTGGGCAGAATCTCCAATTCCACCCTGAGCAGCTTCCAATTCCAAAAGTCTAACTTTACTTTTGTGAATCAAGCCCTGATTTTGTAAAAACTAGAAACCTTGGTTTCCGTAAGAACTGCTCAGGAACGTCAGATAATGATAAAGTTACAGTCCCCTCAATGCAAGTAAAGAAAATGAGGTAGGATTTTATTTCTGCAATGATGACTTTCAGTGGCATTTGAAGGGTCATTAGGGCATGACTGTGGGGCAAACGAGAAACATGAGAGATTTATATACCTTTATTACAAATATGCTCTTGCAAAGTGACTCATTTTGGTTGCCATGACCAGTTTTTCATTATTTCAGGACTCACCTGCTGGTAATCTTGAACTCTAACATCCGGACACTGCTATCCAGGACACAGTGTATGTGCTTTCACCCGTAAAACATTTAAAAACTGTCCTAAAACCCGATTGGCACATTTATTCTTCTATAAAACCATAGTATAAGCTGCAGGAATACACCATGGCATGAAAAGTTTAATGCCACTTTTGGATGGCAGCACCAATTTTATTGCACCTATTGCATCCTATCCATACCCAGTCCCAAACCTCAGAGCCCAAGTTTAGTGCGGCTGAAGACTTGTTCAGCATGGCACTACCCAAGCAAATGGCAAACATGAGCCACTGAACAAGTGGGTAGAGTTGCCCCTAGGGAACTTATATCCCTTTGGATAGGCTGTGCCAGGATTCATCCCCATGCGCTAGCCAGTACTAATCATAAATGTGGCAACAAAAGTCACCATCATTACAACATCTTCTGAACCTGCAAAGGATCAGAAGTGGACTGGTTCTTCTGTCTATTATGTGAGAGGAGCCCTCAAGAAATGGAGCTGATCTCTCTTGTACCCTGGGCAAAGAAGTGGACTTCAAGGATCAGTTGGCCAACCTCCTGTGTAGCTAGAGGAACACAACAAGCTGTAAGAAGCTTTTTCATGAAATTCCCAGCTGACCAGTAGCAACTGGACCTAGACTGGACATTTCTGTTGGCCTCTTAGTGACACTCTGAGAATCTCTAGGTGCTCTCCCTTGTGGTCCTAGGAGCGATAGAAGTGTACCCCTATGGTTATTTGGGCACCAGAAGAAAGTTTGGAAATTTCGGAAACATTTTTGCCAAAGCTTCAAAGCTCCAGCAGGATCTTTTAGATAAGGTATATGACTTGTGGTTCCTCAGTATAGGATTTAATTATTCTTTGTCCCACTCATAGCTTCCAGCAACCCAAAACAAGGAATGGCATGCCAGATTTAAAAATCCATGTAGGGTAAATGAGTGCCCTTCTCCCATATGTGGTGCTGAGAACAACATTAATTTTCTAGTTATCTAAGAAACTTTAATTTTATTACAATACAATGTGTGTGCCCATTAAAGTTCAAGGCCAGGCAGCTAAACAAAATGATCACAGCTGTGTGGAAGGCAAGCACTTTTTTGTGGAAGGTACAACGTCTGCCCAATCAAAATATGTACTCCTGGCTCCCAACATGGGGGCAGAGCCAAAGCCTTTGTATTGGTGAACATCACATAATTGTCTGGTGACAGCTGTGCTGTCAAGCCAGACCATAAAAATGACTAACAGCCTGATTTAGAGTTTTGCGGAGGGGTTACTCCATCACAAATGTGATCGACATCCCTTCCACCGTATTACGATTTGCATTTCTATAGAAAATAATGGAAGCAGGATATGGCGGACGGGACATCATGTTTGTGACAGAGTAACCCCATCTGCCAAATTCTAAATCAGGCCATAAGCCCTATTCAGCATTTTCAGTGAGAAATCCTTAAAGCTCCCGCGGGAACAACCTGCTTCAAGTATCCAGCCTTCAGTTCCATGTCTGCATCTACTATGTCAACGGTGGCCTGCTTTCCCTGGAGGACAATTTCAATAGCAGTCACACACCCACCTGCACTGACATTTTAACAGATTTAGGCATTTCCGGTACTGCCACATGTATGAGTGGTCTGAAACCTCGATCTAGATTTACACCTGTTTTTTCTTCAGATAACTCAATTGATGTATTTCACAGATTGGTAACAAGAGATCTGTATAAATTGGAAAATCAGTACATACTTAAGAGAAAAACCTGGCCCCATAACTTAAGCCTATTAGAACGCAAAGCCTTACTTTCCTTTGAAAACATGGATGACATAATAATAAAAGAGGCAGACAAGGGTGGCAATATTGTCATAATGAATCGAATTGACTACATTGAGGAAATAGACATACAACTCAAAGATCAGACAGCCTATTGTAAGGTCCCAAACAATCCCATAGACAAAGTCATCAGTGACATAGAGATTAAACTTAAATTTTGGAGGCATAGGGGTCTCCTAACGGATCTAGAATTCAAGTATCTTTACAATCCCACGCCTGTATTTCCATGCATTTACATTCTCCCCAAAGTTCACAAGCCAGCACCTTTTCCACCGGGTAGACCCATCATCTCCGGTATCAACTCACCCACGGAAAAACTTTCCGAATTTATTGATCTGTTTTTACAACCGTTCGTGTGCAACCTACCCTCCTACATCAAAGACACGACACATTTTCTCAGTCTAATTGCAGATTTCGAATGGACGGCAGGGCATTTTTTAGTGACCCTAGATGTCTCCTCACTATATACCTGCATACCCAAAGTAGAGGGTTTGGCCGCCATTCGACATTTTTTGGACAAAAGACAAGCGACTCTATATGAACATTCTAACATGTTGATGGATCTAATCAACTTAGATATGGACAACAATGTTTTCCTACACGAGGGGACCTGGTACAGACAAAAACAGGGGGTGGCCATGGGAGCAAAGTTTTCACCCTCCTTTGCCAACCTATATATGGGACACTACGAATATTATCATCTGTGGAACAAAGGCCCTCCAGATCTTACACAGTATATTTTATACTGGGGTCATTATATTGACGACGTTCTTCTTTTCTGGTCAGGTGATCACATTTCCTTGGAACGGTTCATCCAATATTTAAATACCAACCATTACAACTTACATTTCACCAGTTGCTCCAGTACAGTGAGTGTTGACTTCCTAGATCTGACATTATACATTCAAGGTAACCATATTTTGGCCAAACTTTTTTTACATGCCAGCAGTGCACATCCCTACTCCCAAATCAAAGCCATCCCCTTTGGAGAAGCAGTGAGAATCAGACGTAATTGCCTGGACGATTCAGAATTTCTCAAACAGTTAAATTTACTGGAACGTCGCTTTTTAAATAGGGGCTATTCCAAAGAATTGTTAAACAACACCCGTGACAGAATTTTGAAAACTGATAGACTATCTCTTCTCTCCCAAAAAACGCACAAACAGGTCAACAGGAGGAAAACTCCGGCCTTCGTAACAACATACACCTGTGCCAGCACAGAGGTCTTCAAGATTTTCAGAAACAATCGGCAGATCTTTCTCTCTGATGAGACCCTCAAGAAAAATCTCAAGGACAAACCGGTCATAATCCATCGCAGGGGCCGCACGCTAAGAGACAAACTATGTCATAGTTTCTTACCAAAGGTAATTAATGAGAGCTGGCTACCTTCCCCGCCACCAGGATTTTACAAATGTGGCCAATGTAACGTGTGTGAATATACTCTAGATAAGACAAAAAAATTCTGTTACAACACCAAAATGACACACACGATAAAGCAATTTATTAATTGTAATGCCAAATTCGTTGTCTATTGCATTGTATGCCTATGTAAGAAAATATATGTAGGCAGCACTATTAGACCACTCAAAGAAAGACTGCAAGAACACATACGGGCGATCAAAAACAACAACAAGGATTACCCATTTGCAGTCCATTACAACCTAGAACATCCATCTCAAGAAAGGTTAAACATACAAACACATGGCATTGCCACCCTTGGTAGAGTCAACAGGGGTGGCAATAAAACTCTCCTGCTGAGACAACTAGAGAGCAGGTGGATAATCAGACTTCGCACAGTGGAAGAAGGGTTAAACACAGATAAAGATCTACATGTTTTTCTGTAACTTGCTTATAATATATTGTTGTGATTTTCTGCATTTCATCTTGTACTCCCCCTGTGTACTGCACTGTGTTACTAATATACTATGTCATCAGTCATGCCACAAGCTTATTATCCATTCCCTTTGTTGACATCTTTGTAAATTATTTTCCAATACTATCTGCAAGTTTCTACACATTTGTACAGACCGCATATTATTGATGACATTGTAAAAAAACGATATTTGTGCTCTTTTGATTTGTCCAACGATATTTTCCAGCATATTTGTAATGTTGTTATATGCAAATGTACCATTGTAACGATAAAACCACACACAATCGGCACATATATAACCACCAGTACATTTACACTCAAGTACCCACATTAGTTCTCAATTTACAACCATAAGAGCTAGGTTTTTAATTTTTCAATTCATCCTCTTTCACATTATATGTAATGTCTCTTTCTCCTTTCACTACTATTGACACTGTGTGTCCTTGCACCATTCTAAGATGGCGGACCCTATTATCGCTCTTTCAGTCCGCTTTTCATTTTCATTGTCCGTCCGGCTTTTAAACGCATTGCCGACGTCTGCCGTATTTACTACACGGCACCCGATCGAAAAGACTCACAGTTCGGCTGCAGGTAAGGGCGCTCTGCCACTATTCTCTTCAAGGGAATTTTACGCACTATTTCGCACTCTCGTACCAACTAACTGCCGTTCATTTATGCAGAGCCAATGCGTGCTATATCAAGACTTTTAATCTAATATGCCATTTTTTCTTATCCTTTGCAACCAATACATTTTCTACTAGTCCCCTACCCGCTCTAATTCTTCATACCACCCCATTTTGACCATATACGTAAAAAGTTACGACGATTACATGCTCTCCAATCCAGATTGTTAGTTCCATTGAGACTGCCGATTTTTTCGGCTCTGTTTTCCCTTGTGTCATCGCTAATAAACTCCTTTGTAGCACTTTCATATATGTAGGACTCGTTTAATTGTAGAGTCACTTTCAAATAACCAACTCTATTTCCAAGTAACTTCCAAATTTCTATTTTTCTGACTTAGGTCCGAGAATCGTTGATTTTAAAATACTATCTTTTTCTGCAATTGTTCATAATATTATATACTTTGTCCTTTTCTTTCTTGACCGCTTTCAAATTATGATCCATGCTTCCCCTATCACATTACAGACTTATCATGGTCATGTGACTCCTTCTATTATTCTGCCATAATTGATTGAACTTACATACTTTTCGGAACATGGGACTTCCATCATTCATTCAACTTTTCCATTTTTTGAATGAGGTATGTCCTATTTGTTTATACTACTTTTTCTTGCTTGGACACACATTGTCATATCTTTATAGTTGGTGATGTGCTCTTATTCTTAGACCACCCAACACTTTGTTGTTTGAATTGGTCTGTTTACTTTTTCCACGACTTTTCATTGCGGTGCTATAGTAGTATTCACTTTCTCACTGACAATTTTTATATATAGTAATCGCTATACTATCAAGGTGATACAATTTTCTTGCCATATACTTAAATCTGATCACTTCTATAACACGGGGTCTTCTCTTTCTTCTTCCTTTTTGTTATTAGGTTTATACACTTTTTACTCTATTCGTATTTTACACCAAAATACATCTCATTAGTACCAATTAGCATTATGATTGTTATATTCCATCTTTCACAGCCTTGAAAAAGTCAAGGATGACGAAACACGTGTCAGCTGTTTTCTTACTACTATGGAACTAATCTACAAGCAACATTATGAGTGTATTCTATTGAATCGGGATATCTGTTTTTCCTGAAATACTACAAAATATTAAATGCTTCACACTATGATCCTGTGATGTGCCGTGGTTCTCTCATTTTATTCAAGAAGGATTTTTCACCTCAAAAAGTGACAAAGTCCCTTTCCGAGTTGGGGATTAAAAGTAATTTCAATACTTTTCTAAAAAAAAAAAGTCACAAACGCTTTTCTGAAGTAGGACTTAGAAACTTTTTCAAACTTTTTAACCTCCGGACTTTCATTGGGACCAACCCACCTGGTGTATTTAACCAGTGCTCCATTGCCATCTGACTTGAATGATGCCTAGATCCTGGTCTACCATGCCCAGGTTGACTGGCACTTTTTATTTTACTTGTTCGTGCTATCTTCTCTTAAAACTTTTAAAATTCCTATATCAGGTTACCTTTATTTATGTTGCATTGGTCTTATTGTACTGAAACACTTTTTCTCATTATTTTAAAATTGGCTATGGAGTCTTATTGCATTTGTGTGACCATTTCTATTGTGCATGCACTGCGTAAGTACTTTACACATTGCCTTTGAATTAAGGCTGGGTGCTTTCTGTCACGTTACTAGGAAATGAACAAAGGTTCATTTTATTTCAATTATGTGACAACTAGCACGTGGTAGTCTTATCCATTGGGGCGGACACTTGTCCACTGAAAAAAATGCACTTTCCTATATAATCATATAACACTATAGTGATGGTGGGTTAAAATTATGCTATCACACAGAGCGCAGTATTCACCAAAGATGTATACAAGAAACTGGTTAAGGCAGAGCTCTCCTGTTCTTTGTGTATCTGAAAATTACACTGTATTCTGACAAAATTACACATTTTCAGCCAGAATATTATGTAATGGTTGATTTAGTTAAAATGATGATCACAATCTTTTCTTGGAAAAACTGTTAAATTTGCTTGCCACATTTATAAAGTCATAACTAAAATAATAAGAAACTCTGTGTACCTTGGCACCAAAATATATGGTTTAAAACAATTTAACTTCACTTATAATATTTTGATATGATGTTTTGATTGTTTTGCAAGAGCAAAATTAAGTTACTCTTGACATATGTCTCTAGGACCTTATTGTGCACTTAGATTATTTAATGGAATTTGTAGTTTACAACTTCATATGTCTGTTATTGTCATTAAGGACCTCTTCTCAAAGTAAACTTTGTCTTGAGTTAGGCTTCATAACTCCTCTGCATTGCTGGATGAATACACGATTCAGTACACTGTATGCTATCATAAGGTACTTAAGACTCTTAAAAGTTTATTTTAAGGCACAATTGAGAATACCATACAAGAAGATTTTAACATCTCAATGAAAACTGTAATTTATGGATGTTTATTCATTATACTATACAAAAATATTAATTAGGTCAAATGACAAAGGCAGCTGCCATGCCTGTGAATCAGTAACAGCTAATCGTCAGTAAAATGTAGAAACTATTTAGGTGCAGAGTGCATTGTAATTACTTATCTCATGAATAGAAAGAGCATTTTTAGGATTCAAACTAGAATCTTGTAAGATCTGATTTTCTGATTTCCTATGATTTTGTCTGTTGCATTCTCATTGTTTCTAATTCTACTATTCCCAAAAATTACTGTAAATATTGCCTTTGCAGGAACTATAATCAATCAATTAAACATGTTACATATATTTTGGCAAGTCTTATTGTTGGAAAGGGAGTTGTCACTGGTAAAGTTTAACTAAAGTCCCCGTTGCAGAGGTGTTTGCACTTATGATGCCCACAGGGGCTTCTTATCAAAAGCATAGTGGAACTTCATACATAGGACAATGTAGCAGAAAAGTTTTCTCCTCTTGACCATGATGTTCTTCTTGGATTCTGTGAAGCCAAGAAAAAGCTTATTATCAACACAATGGTTCTGATTCCTTGAGTTTACAAGTTGAAAGTTGCAGGAGGGTCCAAGTGATGCAGACTTTCCTCCTACTCCTCATTAAGATGCTGAGGAGGGATGAATATGGGCATGTTAAGAGGCAGTCATCTGTCACCAGATTGAACTAGACCTGAAAATAGTACTGTTTGGAATTATTGGCAAATGGTGTGGCCCACAGTACACTAGAACGCTTGTTGGAATGGGCTTTCTGATAGCTAAGAAAGATATTGCCAAACTGTCCCCCACAAGGGAATGGACCAGAGCGATGGACTTTTGTCCATAACACGTGTGCGTGTGAGCAAGAGGTTGTAAAAAAACACCTGAATTAGGGGACGATGGTGGGACTACTCACTAATAGCTGGTCACCAAGATTCCTCAGTGTTCAATTTTTCCCCTTCACAAGCAGTCATTGCACTATTGCCATCTTTGAACAGAGTCCTCTCCACTACAGCAGATAGCACCAATCAGAAACACAATTCTGTGGTGAACTGCTCCCCTCCAGGGGTCATAACATCAACACTGCTGAACAAAGACTTCATTACCACAGCAGACATGGCCAACCACATTTCAACAAGCCCGCAGAACACACTCCAGTAGGGACTGGCCACGAAATGCATAAACTGACTACAGTCGCCCAAGTAGTCCACAAACTCGAGTGGTCCCCGGTACAAGCGGAGCTGATGGAGGCAGCCAACCCCCCAGAGCTATCAACCTCACCCTGCGGTAAACCAAACTTTTTTGGCAACTACCCAGGGCAGGTCTACTCCCACAGACCAGGAGCTAGGGGCACTATCCAAGCAGTTCCTCAACAACTTAGAGGAGCAGATTAACAGAACACTCTCTCTCACCACAACAGTAACAGCAACAACAGCAAAGAAACACTCTGACAAGGATGAGGCTGGAGGTGGTTCTTCAGCCAGAACAACTCCAGAGTGTTCCATCAATGCACAATAGCTGGCGGCCATCAGAGCCTCTCAGGATATTATGGCTAGGGCACTTCTTTGTCAGTCAAACAAGATGGAGTTGTAACTGAACTTGTTTCAGTTGCTGGCCGCACATCTACTTGAAATTAGAAGAAAGGTAACAAATATGGAGAATCTCCACATTACTACAATGAAGGGAGCTCAATGTTCTTGCTCTCCGATCCTTGAAAAGTTATGCACCCTATATCAAACATTCTGCATGAGCTAGTTGAAGTAGCCAAGGAGACACCAAGAACTGATAAAACGTCAACGGCCACCTTGCTTCCCCAAATGTGTCAATTCACCCAACCAGCCCTCACTCAGGGTCAAAATACCATCACAGCAAGTGCAAATTCAAGCAGTCCACCGCTTATAGTTCCTGGGGCTGATGGCCCAACTTCAGTCCTCTTTCCCAGCCCAGGTAGGGACACAATGCCCTGCGTGTGCGAAAAAATTGAAATTAATGCCGAAGGCGCAATTACAAGGGTCGGTGAAACAACAACATCACGCACTTCCCCCGTCAAGCCCACCCAAGATCTACCCATAGCTCTAAGAAGGACAGCAAGGAAGAAACAAAAAAAGCAAGCCAGAAAACATAGGTGCCAAACGAGATTGGCCAAGAGGCACAAAATAAAAAATGTTACAGAAGTCTCGGAAGCTAGCGGCACTGTGAAGTATTTCCCAATGTTTCAGGCACACACTTTACCAATAGCGCAGCAACAAGAACATACGGTAGAACTGATGACGCCTCCAAAATGCAGGGAAGGGAAAGCCACATCTTGAGCCCAAACGGCGATACCCACCTCACCGCAGTTATTGCCACCGGTTCAACCACAAGATCAATAGTAGCACCAACAATGTTGGCCCCTAGGGACCATGATGTAGGAGAAGTCATTGGGTCGTGCGTGACTTTAGCTAGTAGTAACAGTGACCCAATCGACTCACCAATTAACCCAGTGGCTTAGAACCCCTTGGAGGATCACAGAATTCAATATGCAAGCCCCCACCCACAAGCAATCTCAGTAAGGACCATAACAGCTTGCTCCTGCAAGGAAGGGGCAAGGGAGCACTCCACTCCATACAGCATACAGAACAATTACCAAGACCTGCAAACGGCCCAAAGGAGGGCACATCCATCCCAGCTCGTAGAGACAGCAGGTACCACCGGCTGTGTGGGCAATAGAGAGCAGGCCCTATACTCAGTGGTAAACGCAATTCATCATGTCTCCACTGGCAGAGATCCCATTTATTGGGTAAGTTTGGAAGCACTGCCAGTTGGACAGGCTACACCAGACCCAGGAGAGCAGGATTCTCTGGACATGGTGTTCATCCCTCATTATACCTCATAAGGTCATATATATATTTTCTAAATAGAGGGCACTCATTTACTCAAATTTCAATCCTTTGGCGCATCACCTCCGAAGACATGGAATGGGTTAGGTTTGAGCCAGCTGCATTGAATGCAACAAATAAGATAACACGCAGTCTGAGATGCAAGGGAGTCTTTCGCAGATTGGGGCATTGAACTATATATTCCCCTGCTTGATAAATATCCATTCATCCTCTTAAATACCGCCCCCTTTCAAAAGTGGAAATCTGTTCTAGGAGGCTCAGGTGGGGGACAGAACCATGGGACCCATACAACTGTGACCCCGCAGACCATAACCATAATCTGCCTGCAAAACAGAAGAGAGGTGCATACGGTCACACAAACCTTCCCACAAAGCAAGCAGAGGGATCGGGAAGATTTAAGGTATCGGTCCTAGCTCTGAGGGGACCATACAGTACCACCTTTCAAGATCACTAAAATCACTGTCATTTTTGTCATGGAATGTGGCAGGCCTCAGGAGTATCAGTAGATCTGGCAAGGCCATGTCCTACCTAAACTCTAATGACATTATCTGTATGCAAGAAACCTGGGAATGTGCTCCTACTCTACTGCCAGGCTATTATGAAATCTTCCAGTCAGCCACACGTCCTAGTAATTTTGGTCGGCCTTCTGTAGGGTTATCCATCTTCATAAAACACGCGGTCCATCTGGTAACCACTGAGCTTACTATTAATAGTAAAATGGCCCAAGTAATCACAATTAGTGGTGTGCACATTGTTCAACAAAATGTGGATCTCATGCTAATCAACTGCTACATAAACGCCTCAAAGAAATCCAAGTTAGTAACAATCCTCGAACTCCTGAAAAACTTGGAAACAGTCATCTTCAGTCACCCTGGCCATGAAATTGTTATGATGAGTGATTTCAATGTACACAGGCTCGGTGAAAAAACAGAGGACCTCCCCTTGGACAGAGGCCATCAACTACTCCAAAATGTCTTCACAACTTTTAGCCTATTGTCAGCCCAACAGGAGCAACAGGATAATCAGAATGGACACCTCCTTCCTTCGTCATTCAAGGGAGGCTCAACCATCGATTATATGTACCTCTCGGAAAAGTTTAAGCAGAGACTTTGAATTCACTGAAAGGGTGGAGAGCAACCACAATCCCCTGAAATGCATAACTGAATGACAAGTTCAAGTAACCGAGCAGCATGCAGTGGGAGGGACCTCAATGGGCACACAGCAAGTACACCTGGTGAGAAAAATCAAATGGAGACCAGAATATTCTTCTAAAATAATCATATGGCTAAGGCCCAAACTTGAACCTTGAATGGTGGATGAAGTCGGTGGGTGATTTACACATGCTGTTGTTCGGTAATTCTCAGCGTGCGCATGTAACTCACTCACTCAGAAGAAATATATCAACACAAATGGACAAAAATGTGCTTAATACAAGACAGGCAGTCTGCAGAGCCCTACCTAGGCACAAGAAAAAGCCCACACCGGACACAGCGGAGCAGGTATTAAATATCAGAAGATCCCTTAAGAAACTGATATGGGAGCTCAAGGGTGAAAAAAGATAGGAAGGAATGGAGCATCTTATACCTGCTCCTAAAAGACCCAAACCATGCCAGCTTCTGCGATTTTGTAAATAAGCTAAGAAATGTCCATAAGGCAAGAGAGAATGGTGTACCAGAGTTAGCATGGGTTTTGCACGATAAAACTTTGTATACAACCACTGACCTAGTATCACACTCCGCCAGCAACTGCCGGACAACGTTCAGTGCCCTTTGATCCCTCAAAGCGATAATCCCTCTCCCATGGTTTTGTCTACCTTTTCCACTAGTATGACAGAGAACATCATAAAAAGGACTAGGAAGGATGGAGCGCCAGGGCCTAACGGTCTCCCAGCTTCATGGTTCAAATGTGCCCCATCGGACTGGGCAGAGAAGCTGACACACATCTTTAACAACACGTACCACCTGACCACAGTCCGAGAGTCCTGGAGAGGTTCTATACTGTGCCCAATTCTTAAAAAGGGGGACTGCTCACTAGCTGCAAACTATTGATTAAGTGCCCTCCTGGATGTGAAGGCAAAAATGTATGCACAACTGCTGTTGGACCAATTGGAAGCCTGGGTAGAAGAGCACCAAATTCAGCCATTCTTGCAATCTGGCTTCAGATCGGGGGCCTCAACAGTGGACAACATCATGGCACTTGCATACTTACAGCACCAGGCAGTCAACATCAGCCATCAGCCACTATTTTGCTGCTTTGTTGACTATAGTGCGGCCTTCGACAGGGTTGAACGTGAAACCCTGTGGAAGAAACTGTCATCATGGGGCATTCCTATACAACTCTTAAAAGCCATAATTTCTTTGTACTCCAGTACTTGGGTCCGGGTCCTCACAGGGCCAGGGTCATTATCACGGAAAATAGAAACTAATAGAGGCCTAAAGCAGGGATGTGTCTTGGCCTCACTAATGTTTAAACTGTATACTGCAGATTTGGAGAAATATCTGAAAGCTAGTAGTTTGGTTCTACCCAAGATGGGCCCCACAAGACTCAAATTCATCCAGTATGCAGATGATATTGTGATAATTGACTGTACAAAAACTGGACTACAGAGAGCCCAAAACGCCCTGAACACTTTCAACAAGGCAAATCAGTTGCAGGTTAACCAAGAAAAGACTTAGAGGGTTATTACAACTTTGGAGGAGGTGTTAATCCGTCCCAAAAGTGACGGTAAAGTGACGGATATACCACCAGCCGTATTACGAGTTCCATAGGATATAATGGACTCGTAATACGGCTGGTGGTATATCCGTCACTTTACCGTCACTTTTGGGACGGATTAACACCTCTTCCAAAGTTGTAATAACCCCCTAAAATCCTTATATTTGGATGGTACAAGAATAAAAAGCTCACAACCTGGCAATTGGGAAGCCAGTTCATCCGAACAGCCAGGAAATACAACTACTTGGGCGGTGTGGTTCACAGAAAACAACACGGTAGGGGCACAGAAAAACACAATTAAACACATAGCTGCGATCATTACATATGGGCTCGCCATATTGAATAATCAACTCAGAAGCGCCTCACCTGCAAAAAATACTGAGAGTAACAAAGGCCACATTACTCCCTGCCCTCCAGGCTCAGAATAGAAATGGGCCTAAAGTCACAGCAGATAGATTGTCAAGCCGCAATCCTGAAATATTACATCAGTCTCAGGAAGGCCAACTTGCTTACGTTAAAACATCGCCTGAGAATGATTTCCGAGACTCCTGGCAACCCGTGGCACACGCAACTAAGTAAAGCACAGATCACTTTTGAAATGGGCGATTCCATTCAGTGACCTACAGTGTTTGGAAAACATCAATTAACAAAAGAACAAAGGAACTCTCACAAGAGTCCGATATACTGATACCTAAAACCCCAATAACAGTGCCTGCATTAAATGATTCCTATTTGGTCGGAGCCTCTCAACCATACCTCCTAGAAGCAATAAATGCAGACACTTGGCATTAAATCCTGTATATGCAAACATTAGTCCCCCCAATTAAGGACTTTAATCCTTCTTGGTCCGCACACAGGCAAAAAAGTGCCTGTAGGCTCTGCTCTTAACATCAAAAAGTTGGCTACACCTTCTGTGCTGCTGTCCCAAATTAGCAGCTGAAAGAAGACAGCTAATAATTCCAGTAGCGCTGGCTCAGAGAGCACGGTCCTGTATGGAGGTATCCAACTTTTGTTTTTCACATTCCACGCCCTGGGCTTTGGTAAGATGTGCAAAATATGTGACAGCTCTCAGGACGCTGCTAGCTCAGGCAGCTGGAGCAATTAGCAGTGCACACGAGGGTTCTAATCGTGTGTAAGCATCCTCTTGTTGCAAAAGAGACAATACGTAAACTATTTTTACTGGTCTTTTTAATAAAAAAAATATATTCGTTTAATAATTAATTTTGAACTCACACAGTATTCCTTTCACTTTATTTGTAATGGTTTTAATTAACTGATCAATAAATTGACAAATTACAAAATTACTCACTGAGTCTCATGTGATGCAATACTATTTTCAAAGTAAGAAGCCTCAAACGCCATCTGTGAATGGACTCAAAGAGGCTACCCATCAAAAAAGCAATGAGCACCAAGTTAAAGTCACGATGGATTATGATAAATGGTGAAGTGTAGAACATATGGGCCACTCTTCAGGAAATGTATCACAACAGATGATTTGAACACAGAATTCTTATCCAGTAAAACAAAGAAGCCAAACAAAATTGACAGATAACCTTTCTCAATGACAAAAGCAAAACTTGCCAGGCTAAAAAACTGGAACACAGGAAACATCCGATCAATGTGTCTTGTGCTCTGAAGTAGATACATCTTTGCTTCTGCACAATACAAACCAGGACCAGCATTTGGAATAATCTTTGTTTGTGAAAGGTTAACAAGCAACAACAATGACGTCAATTAGCTTCAAATGCAAGTCAAAGGTACTCAGATTGCTGTGTTCAATCACCAGCCACAATGATGAAGGGTCTGGAGAGTTTGAATGAAACATCTACCCTCCCTCACTGCAAGAGGAAGTATTTCCTGAGCAGAAAAGTACAACCAGAATGGTGAACCACCTATGTGTTTCATACACGACCGGTGTGTTCAGAAGCATCTGCGCACATTTCTGTCTCTCGCAACATGAGAAATTAGAGAAATGGGTTGGAATTCCTAGTGCAACTTTGAAGTCCTACCTCTTGTGAAACACATTGTTCAGAGCCATTTGCAGCAGACACTGTGGGATCAGCCCAAAGTCAGCTAGTATTTTTGTGAGTGAAGAGCAAGATCATTTGGAGCACTTCTCAGATGGCAAAGACTAACTGCATTAACTCTAAATTGAGACCAAACCCTTAATGGGTAATTTAGTACCTGATTAGGTCATGTGACGACCCTTTCACAGAACCGGCCAGATAATTCATGGACAGAACAATATTTTGAGTCTGAGCCAAGTGCTACAAAATCAGTGCTTTCAGGCATAGACAGGGAAAAACCCCATTGCCCTGTTTGTTGATGTACCACATCATGGTGGTATTGTCTTTGATGACCTCAACCACCTCAATGCAGAGGGAGGGCAAGATCACCTTAACAGACAACTATATGCCCTCAGCTTGAGCAGACTGATGTGTCATAGCTCTTCTACAAGGAACCATAGGTTCTGAATCTCCATCACATATGAATGACTACCCCAGCCACAGGATGGAGCATTAGTCAGTATCTTGTCTCATGCCAGGAGGGCCAATGGGTTTCCAACAAGAATAGAAGCAGTCCCATCTTGTGAAATAAAAGTTCTGTCCACAAGAATCCCTCCGTACTGAGACCACTGAAAACAGATCCACCAATGGAGAGTTTATGTGCAACTGGGCAAGCAGGAGAAGCAGAATGCAGGCGATCAGAAGTTCCAGAAGTTGCATGACTGTCAGAGCAGGAAGTCAAGCCCCCCAGGAAGCATGAAAAGAAGAACATCTTGAACTCCTTCATGTGGAGGATATTGTTCAGAAGGTGATTATTTAAAATGGTAAGTAGGCAGTAATCTTTTTTGGCCACATAAAGTAATGGGAGTAACACCCCAAGTCAGTTTCCATCACAGGGTCCAACTATGGCTACCAATTTTCAGCAGAGATAGCAGCTCATTGTAGTTAATCTGAGGATGATTGACTGACAGGGCAGAACAAGCAGGGGGAATATGGGGAGGGGTTTCCTGGAAGGGAAGGACATAACCAATATACACAATTTGGATGACCCAAGGTCTGACATGATGGTTTGGAAGTGTGCTGCAAAATGAGGCACATGCCTTCCCCACAGGACACATGCTCACACCGGAGCAAATGTAAGGAATTTTGAGGCATGGGGTGAGATAGGAAGACTGCTGCACATGGATGTCAATTCACCAAAATGCCAGGGGTAACGGAAGTGACATGAAGCACCATTTCATCTTTACATTCAATCACACACATTCTTACATAAACACACACTCACTCACTCATACACACACACTTTTTTACATAAGCACACTTTCACCTGCAAGCATGCAGGCAACATTCATTTAAAGGTGTCTTTTACTTACCTTAGGTACCAGTGAGGGTCATATTCCAGCTAACTGTACTCCATTTTTAGTACACTTATGGTGAATCATTTATTAATCATGAATAGTGTAATTAAAAAACTGAGTGAAAACAAGGAAGTGGACCCCCAAGCAACATCCATAAGGATGAGCTGCCCCTGTGTTCCTGGCACTGATTGGCCATTAATCACAGAGGCAGTGCCAGGGGTCGCAATGGGCAAGCTAGGGGTTGCAGCTGCGACCCCAGATGACACCTAAATGACATTCATGCTGCTGCAACTGTTGTTCCCCTGAAACTCATGGAAATTTCTGTACTGCTGCTAAAAGTAGCTTTCCGGAGATGCTTCACTCAGCGAGCACTCCATTGCAAAGCACTGCTTAAATCATTCCAGGGCACAATTCAGGGGTGGCTCCTCCATTAGGCCCACCAGCAGCAACAGTTGCAAAACCTTTACCACAAAATTATAATAAACCAAGTTTATTATCATTTTATGGTAAAATGGTGGGACACGGGGTGACGAGAAATGAGGGGCACAGCACTTCCCCTCACTGCGTATGTATGTTTGGCCAGCCGCCTCGGGCCGGCCAAACATACATGCGCAGTAGGCTTTCTCCAATCCAGCAACACAGTTGCCGGGCTGGAGAGAGCATGCACACTCTCCCAGTCTGCCTGGGAGCGCCCTGGCTAGGTGCTCCCATCCAATTCTGATGCTGTTCTGAGCAGAGTCTGGATTGACCGTAGGACAGGCTGGGAGCCTGTGCCTGCAGCGACGAGGCAGAGGAGACGGAGGAGCAGAGCAGCATGCGATGTTCAGGTAAGTGGTTTTTTTATTTTTATAATGTAATGTTTACTCCCCTCTCCTTTTCCCCTCTGCCCCTTCTGCTCCCCACGAGCTGCGACTGGCAGAATTAGCTTTTTTCTTTAAAAAAAAGACAGGAGCCAACAAAAGGCACGTGCATGAGGCTCTCCCTAACATCCAGTGGTGTGGATCCAGGGTTTCCAGGGAATGTGTAGCCCAAACCTCAGTATCTATTTGGCTTTGTCCTAGACATCCTTGACAAGATGGATGAAAGCACCCTTCATGTGATCCAGAAGGCTTTCTAACCACTTGAGCCTCCCCTCACAGTGACTGGGTACAGCACACCAGTAAGTATGTAGTATCTGAAGAGCATGGAGGCAGGATTCTAGAGGACAAAATCGTATTTCCTACAGCATCAGTGCACTTGGACTGTTGAACAGGAAGAATAGAGGGAACAGAGTAGGGTTTCTGCTTATAAGAGGTAGCCTGCCTCACCAGACAGTGAAGAGTGAGTGGAAAGAAAAATCAGATCGCTGGTCAATAGTGCCATCTACTTGGTGATTACTTGCAAGAGTAGAGAAGACTTGTCTCAAACCAAAATAACTCAGACCAAGAGACCCTCATTAAAAGGCAGTAGAAAATCGGAAGAGGAAGAATCTAATTTCTCAGTAAAAAAAAGCCTTATTGTCCTCTAGTTAGAAAGGAAGCTTCAGCACTTCAAACAGTCTACTACTTGTAGTTGTAAAAGAGGCAGGACATTACAGTTCGACTTCGAATGAGCTGACTAAGCCCAGAAGCATTCTGAATTGCCACATAAAGGCTATCTAAAGCAGGGATGAAATTGTTTCCATCTCTGTTGTAATTAAAACAACATAGGGCATTTGCACAGCATCCAAGTCAAAATCTCAGCTAGTCTGATTCACTGTTGCACAGGAGACGGTGGCTCACACAAAAGAACATCTTTAAAGGAAGCCTGATTTTCTGTTTAGGCTTGGCTGTGTCTTAGGAAAGGAGGTATTCTGATCCAGTGTTGCTGCCATTGGAATGAGTACAGCATTGACACCGGTACTGGAGCAACCTGTGAAACCTTTGGTAGAATAGTCAGAGGTGTCTCCTGACCCGTGTTGGCTTTAGGGTCGCTCTGAATGGGGTTTTCAAGAGCCACCACAGGACGCTATGTCAGGGAACTCAAAGACTATGGCCCTCATTATAACATTGGCAGTAAAAACCGCCTAACGCCATGGTGACGGGTGCCAAAATACCATCACCGCAGCCAGAATTCCGGCTATGGCTATGCTGGCACGGCGGTAGGTGTGGGTGTGTGTAGGTGTGGGTGTGTAGGTGTGGGTGTGTAGGGGTGTGGGTGTGTAGGGGTGTGGGTGTGTAGGGGTGTGGGTGTGTAGGGGTGTGGGTGTGTAGGGGTGTGGGTGTGTAGGGGTGGGTGTGTAGGTGTGGGTGTGTAGGTGTGGGGGTGTAGGTGTGGGGGTGTGTAGGTGTAGGGGTGTGTAGGTGTAGGTGTGTGTGTGTGTGTGTGTGTGTGTGTGTGTGTGTGTGTGTGTGTGTGTCAGTCATGAAAACCATGCCAGTAGGTGGGGTCATAATCCCGCAGGCGGGCTGATGACGGCCGCGTGGCTGGAGACCAAAGTTGGAGTGGTACATTGGCAGTTTGGCTTGAGCCAAACCACCAATGTTGTAATATGGGGAAATGTATCGAAAGCCTGATGGCAGTAAATTTCTCCATTTTACCGCGGCCCACCAGGGTTGTAATGAGGGCCTATATGACAAGAAGGCATAGCAGGGGACGGCAGGATGGAGCAGAGGACCATAGCATATATATTACTTGCCACAGTCTGAGGGTTGGCTTATGGTGCTATAAAAACAAGGCACATCTTTCCCAGCACCAGAATCAGCTCTGATGGCAATGTCAATGGAATAAGGCTGCTGACTCTTAACCCTTTTCTTGAAAACAGCCCCTGACCGGAGGAAAGTAATAATTGAGAGGAGGGACACTTTTATTTGTGTTGTTTTTTAGGTGCAAGTCGTGATTTGTTTTGGGATTTTGTGAAATCCCTCCACTTTTTAGGTCAACATGTTGTAATCTTTTTTGTGGGCTTCAACCACACCCATCTCACGCCCATCACCTTCATTCATTCATTCATGGCCCGGCCTTTCAAAAATCCCTTGATTTCATTGGTAAATTCTTTACATTTGTCCTGCATTGAGGCTCTTTTGTTACGCCTTGCAGACTGACCCTGCTACATGGATTATTGTACCATTGGCCAGACACTTTAGTGTGGGTGCATTACTTTTTCTTTTCCGTCTCCCCTTCATGCTCCAAGGCGGTCAAGGCACCTTGAAGTTTCATTAGTCGTACCATTTTCATTGCCTCACAGTGGGAGTCACAAATAAAAAGACTCATGAAAGTATTTAGTAAATTAAAATAAATAAAGAATAACTGTGTATTTTCCATACACGAAATGGCCATTAAATTCAAGTTTGCAAAAACAGATCTAATCTCAACCAATCAGTGCACAGCAATCGTCAGTTGCTAGCTAACTTAATTCGACTGTTTTAAAGCCAAAAATGTTCCTGAAGCAAGACAGGGACCTACAGTGTGACAGCTTGTAAGTAATCCCTAAATGGCTGATGAGTCAGCGACCTCTGTCACGCTGTTGAATTATTCAATGTTATTCCCATCTCCCACTCTCCTTTGGCTTTTATGGGGTTGTTATTTCCTCGTCCCACCCAAAGTGGTGTTGGTCGGGGGAGGTTTTTTTATTAGATAATTATCTTCTTTTAACTCAGGAAAACAACTTGTCCAACCGAGATCAAGTTTGAGTCTAAGCAGTCACGGTGAGAAGTAGTGTTGGATGTTCATGGCCTCCGGCACCATCATTGGGGCACAGGTCCCCCTGCGATGAAAAGCCCGTTGGTTTATACCTGCCCTGGTAGTTTTTGGTTTGGTCTGGGTTTTTTTGCTGCGTAGGTATGGGTCTTGTTGTGTTTGACTGTTGTGAGGCACTCACAGTGTGTTTTCCTCTAGCAATTGGTAGTGGTTCACTTTTTTGGTGCACACCAGAGCCCTTGACTGACCCTTTCTGTAGAGGTGTACAGTTGACCTTTTGACACCACCAGTCAAGTTACTTGTTGGTTCATCATGCCCTTCTGAACTTGTGCAGCAAAATAATAGTTGTTTGGTGAAACAAAGAAGGCCACATGTTCTTGGCCCGGTGACTCCAATGGCTCTAATCCCTCCAGTGAAGAACTGTTTTTACTAATAAACTATAATTTAAAAGAACTGTAGGGATGACAGTTACAACAAGAGTTGTGTGGATTTGAAATAAACATCCATGCTTGACATTTCCACAGGTTTTCTTTTCGCACTAAACCTGCATTAATTTGGCATGTGCCGCTCTCTTTTCACACCTATTCACCTTCTTGACAAACACAAATTATCTATAGACTCTGCACCTCTCCACAGAATGCCACACCACACAATTCCACAACAAACAATTCCAAAACACCATATCTCTACCTTGCACTTCCACCAACCTTATCATCCCTCCCCCACACCTCCTGCCCCTTTTATCTCTCCCTCACACTGCCACTACCCCTTCTCATCTCACAGTTCAACTACCCACTCTCATCTCTCTCTCGCACCTCATGCGTCCTCGTCCTCTCTATACTGCTGGCTGATATATGCTACCTTCCTGTACCACCTCATGCTGAGCAAAAGTCCACCTCTCGCCCCCTCTAACCTCTGGGTGCTCCTCTTACTTGCACCTCTCTCTCTTGTACTCTCTATCATACCTCTCTCTCACTCTTCCCACCACTCTCATATTAGCTCACTTCAGGTATTAAAGTACAATTTATTTCCTGTGCCTTTTCAACACTTCTGTCCCTCAAACCCATACTCTCCTCCTCTTCTTAAGGTCTCTCCTGCGTACACAGGCGCTCCCCATGTCTGCATCTGTGGCCTCTCTCTCCTTCTTTCTCTTTTTCTCACATGTTCTTTCTGCTAGAGTTCATTCAGCACTTCATGCACAAACTACATATTCCCCTCGATCTTCCTTTCTATCTATTCTGTGCAGCTTACACCGCTATCTATTCACCATCTCACATAGTTCCACTACACACATACACTACACAATTCCACAACTAAAAATTCCAATTCAACACACAATTCCACTCTAAACTACATACATCCACTCCATTCCAATTCAAAACACACAGATAAAAGACATTGCCATTTATAATGCCAATAGCTCTAACTTTTACAAATGCAAGACCGATTGCATTGCAAATGCTTGTTGAGCTTGTGAGCATTCACAAACACCCCTGTGCATATATGCCACCGTGAAAATGGTGAGAGCTTTTTAAGCGCCTGGTTTAAATACCCTTCCAGGGTGGCAAATGGGAATAGAACACCCTCATTTTGTGAGAGCGTAGGGCAAGGTCTCTCTCCAGATGTGAAATGTTTTTTTTGGAGAACATGAAAGCAAAAAGAAAAAAAGTGCAATTGCATACGGGCTATCTATTGGGCAATTGCACTGTGTGCATAATGCCACATGGGAAAAATGGCACTATTAAAAATGTCAAATAAAACCAGTAATACACATTGAAAACCTGGAACTGGTGCTGTCTTCCAGGCGTACAACTACCACAGTTTATAGATTCCAAAAAACATCTGCAACCTTTCGGAAGAATACTTGAAAGGGACAGATTCATTACATTTTTGAGAATCGGGCTGGCAGTGTAGAAAATTGTAGTTTCCCGAACTGTTGTTGTTAAGTGGGTATAACTAAAATGCATTTGAGTTCAAAAGCAATAACTGCTTAGCTTCCTTAAAACACGTCATTTAGGTGGTGTGACTAACTTTGCTATATATTTCTATATTAAGTTACTCCATTAATATTTGCTATGCTCGTTTGGTTCATCAGCCATTGACATCAAAGTGGGACCAACAATAATAAAGCCTGGTTTGTCTTCATAAAATAATTTGGAATCCTAGTCCATGAGGGTCAGATCCATAACAGATTTTCAGGAGAACCACTGACTATGTAAAGGAATTTCATTTAGTAATTGTCTGTAAACATATGTTCTTGAGAGTGTACAGAACATCCATAACTTAGATGGGCAGCTGTCTGAAACACCTGAGCTGTCATGGAACTCATGCTAGTTACTCTGTTCTTCAAAGGAGGCAAACGTTTTGAGGCCCAAAATTAGATGGACCCAGTATTAACCCGCTCTTCTGCCCCCTGAGTTTCTCATACAGGGATAGCTAACGATACCTCTGGATATTTTATGAACTTTACATTTGCCTTTAATGTGGTTTTATATCTTTACCTGTGCTTCTTTGTATGACATTGTGAACCTTGGTCCAGACTCACGCCACGGATGCCATTTGGGGGTTGCCACAAGTAGTGCTCTCTAGCCCAGGCATTCCCCTTGCTAGCCCTAGCCTCTTCTTTGTGACCCCTGAGACTGAGGCCACAGTGAAGTACCAGACACAAAACAGTCAGAGTGCCCAGATCCATGCTTTCTTTCTGTCTTTGCATGTAATCCACTCTTTGTCCCAAACCACTGCCTCTTAAGCAGTAGTCAGGGGATTTAAAATGGGCTAATAGGAGTAAACTGACACCCTTTTGCCCTGCCCCTAAATACTTATTAACCTCTTATTTGATGTTGTGGACTTATTAGAAGGCAAAGGGTGGAGCTTTTCCTCAGAGGGATGAAAAAGAACAACAAATCTGCACTGTACGCAAGCTAGTGCAGACTCAGCAACGTGGATGTCCATACTGCTGTGCGAGCTCCCACCCTGCAAAACACCACAAAGATCTGTTGGCACTTTGGAAAGCGTCAGAGAACGCTGAGGCACCTTCCTGCTCTCAAGAAGATGAATAAATAAATTCACGCCATTTGACTGGAGCAGCCAAGCCACTGTGGCTCAGTAATAGAAAGTGTTGGTGCAGGAGCTTCCTGTAGAACTCTTATTCACAACCACCACGTGCCCCAGGGTAAGGAAGGAAAATAGAACCACATATCCCACTTTTTGGTAGTAAAAGACAGACATCATTGGAGTGCAGTTGAACCCCTGGGTCCCTTCGCCTTGGTGCCAATAAGAGTGAGAGTAGCAAGGAAAGAAATGAAGCAAGACTAGATGCAGACTTCTGAGCCATGTTCTTAACATTTTTCACTGTGTGAGGAAGGGGTGGGGCCTCAACGTGGGCGTGGCTTTGTGTTGATTATAGCCCGAGGCACTTTTTGGTTCACCCACCACCACCAAAAAACACAATGCTCAGAGTACCCAAACTATTAGCAGAAACCCTGCTCTCTGCAAGGGTTACCAGCTAATTTCTAGCACACCATGTGACATCAGCTCCTCACTGGGTGACTGCATGATGGGAGCTGATATTGTGTGACACACAGTGGTACCGTTGTGAGTTGGAAGCTCTGTAGATAAAAAAAAGGGGGAGTTAAACGAAAGAGAGAGTGAAAATCATTAGGAGGAATTAGAGCAATAAATAGTTGAGAACAACATAAAGAGAGAGATCAAATGTGCAGACTCACTAGGTAGGTAAATTTGCAGCAGAGGGGATGGATCCCAAGAATCCCTGCTGCTCCTCTCATTGGATTGGGAAGTGAAGAAAGCGACGGCTAAACGCAGTCAACTCCAAAATGTCCTCTTAATGTGCTCTGAAGACAAACATAGTTATATTCATCTTCGTGTAAAAATGTGCATTCTTTTAAGATCTAGAACTGTCTGAAGCAAAAGAATATTTTCAGTCACATCTCAGGCAAGAAAAACCTATAAAATGGTTAGGAGTGCCTTGTTTTTATGTTATTTGTCCAAATGATTAGGGATCACAGTTACAAATGGTACAGAGTTTGTCACATCTGGAAATTACTGAGTGCAATAGATTCTACATGTCTGGATTTTTTACTCTGTTAAATTTCATCATATCAAACCCACCGGAATGAAACTAGGAAAAAAGCAGTGATGTAAAGCAAAAGGATGCCCCCACCCCAACGCGCACACACAGAATGTGACGATGAGCCAGAGCATCCCATATCGAATAGACATTCATTGACCTTGGGCTGAATGAGGTCCTCCTAAAGGTTTTGGGTCGGGGCCCTCCTGTGCCTCAGGGTCTGCAGGGACCTGCGACATGCACCTGGGAAAATGGCCACTAACTATCAAACTAGGAAAATTCCCAAACCCTGGGATACCAGATTTTTCCACCTGCAGTACTTATTACATGGCCCTTCAGAGTACTCAAATTCAGGTACCATGTTTAAGATGCACAATAGTGGTATTAGCTTAAAAGCACTGATATTAGGAGTTCTTCTAATCATCAAATATGCTCCCTCGTCTTTTGCACTATATAGTTTTTCTTTTATCAAAGAGTGCTTATTAATGTTAGATTCATCGAAGAGTCAAACTATACTATGCAAACAAATGCCCTTTTTAGTCTGGATTAGTTGTATAAAAGGCACTCTCTTGTGAAGAGCCCCGAATGGCTGAAGGTGCTCATATGATATGGGACACGTAGCAGAATAACAGTTCAGATTTTGAGACCTCTGCTTCTATATTGCTGAACACATTTTATTATTCTCCAATGATTGATGCGAAACATGGGATTTGAAACACAGCTCTTGGCAGCAGGTGGCTCCTGCACGTAATGAAGCAGATTGGGGCATTAGGCATCCACGTGTTCATGTTTACCCACAAAAGCCCAATGTAGGCTTCTCATTTGGGGCTGTAACTGCACAAGAGGTTTCTGTGCTAAGCATTTTAGTCCATACTGCACTCTGGAAATTACACTGAACAAATAGTAGCTATGTTTGCACCTGGGAAGCCTGCCTAGATATTTTCAGACTACATCAGGCATTTTCAAGCTAAACCTGCAAATGTGGAGGTGGCTACACCGTGGGCTTGAAGCTATGCCTACTCATGGAGAAGCAGCACTGGGGATAAACCTGTGCATGTAACTCGACTAATAAGTGTATGCTCTAACTGTGCAAAAATAGGTTAAATTGAGCCTTTAAGGGAGAACTTTTTTCATGATGAGGCTGAAGTGGGTGTTCCCTAGGTAAACCATTACACAGGAAGGATGAAGTAAGGTTTTCTCGGTCAATAATGGGTATTTTCAGTCCATACTAGGCCTGGGTGGAATTATAATTCCACCTGCGGAATTTGGGTAGCTCTGGAAAAAGCTTGTAACATGGAGTTCCTGTCAAAGTCCTCCAAACAGTGTGTGGTGGAATTATTCTCCCATTCACTGCTCGCAGGGACAACGCAAGGCTCCACAATGCACGCTTGCAAGCGCGAGCGAGATTTGCCAGCCCCTGCTGCGATTTCCAGCTGCCACAGAGCCTTCTCCTGCCATTTTATAAGACCGGCGGAAGTGAGCAGTCAAAGTCAGCGAGGGCTGCAGCTCGAGTAGATTTGCTGCAGCTCAAGTAGATTTTCTACTTAAGCAGTGGCGTAATTAACTTGATTGGCAGTGGTGCAGTTTGTGCTGATTTTCAGGCTACAGGTGCCAAATTGCAGTGTGAGTAGCAAATTTTCCACCCGTTTGTGGAATTCTAAAGAATCTCACCAGGAATTCCTGTAAGTTCACAGAATTCCGCAGAGTGAAACTCTGTGAGTTCTGCCCAACCCTAGTACATACCTACTCATGAAAAGGCACACAGAACATTTGACATCCTATTACGAATGAAAGGACTGCACATTGGAAATTCAAGGCTAATTCTAGACATCAGGAGACTACACTAACTATTTAGGGACATATCTGTACTGGAGGAGGTTTGACTAGGCAATTGCGGCTGACTTGGCATTTACAGCAAAACCGTCACACATACATACTACACCAGCCATGTGAAGTAAAGGTGTTCAGAAAGATCCAGGCATTATCTATGGTGTTAACCTTAAGCTGAAGCTGTGTTGGGCATTTTATTTGTACCTCTATATGGTTTGGGCTCGGTGTGTGCATTTTGGCCTGTTTAAGGACTGTATTTGCGCACTATGGGTTCTGTTTGCACTTTGGAGCCTTGCATGAGCAGCCAGACATACCCATAGCAGTCAAAGTTCTGTTTCAACACTCATAGCCTTAAGAGTTCCAAATGAGCAGCCGGAGCTCTTCCTGGACATTTAAGGTGGTAATTGGTCATTTTATACCCTACCTCTGGCTTTAGGGTTCAGGCTTATAGGAACTTTGCAACTGTATCTTGGCAGTTGATGGTGTGATTGGCCATGAACCATTTCACTTACTCATATGAGGACTGTGTCTGGCATATGTGAACTGTGTTTGGGTTGGAATATAATGGCTACATCACTGGCAGACCACACTAATTAGAATGTGGCTGGTAAATAAACTATATTAATGCTTACTTTAATAACTGTTTATTATTTTATTAACCATGTAGTTATTGCAGGTTTTTGATGGCTTCAGTGATGCCAATGTATGTGATGTAATCCTGGTTGTTTGCCATGTGTCTGGAGTTCCTGTTTTGTCTTGGAGTCAATGGGCCTGTTAATGTATCTTCCTGTGATACCACTGGGAGCCAAAGGGCTCACAAAGTCACTTCCCCTGGTAATTTGGTATACTGACACTTATGACTTACCCTTACAGTTGAATGCAAGAGCAGTATTTACAAACTGAAAGTCAAACTAAAAATGATTACTGCTAGAATGTGCTAAAAAGTCATGTGCTTAAGCACAGCTGCTGTTGAATCTGCATCTTGCTGACCTGCCTCCATCTCACCATTTCATACAACACAAGTAAAGTACCACTGAACTCTACTCTATGCAACTGATCCACTAAAACGTGTTCAAACCCTGATGGTGCACCAAAGACTGCTGGAGGTATTGAATGAAATTTGGAAAACAAAAATGTTGGTTTTCAGCAACAAAATCAAAAATAACCTCTCATGGTCAGTTAATAGAATGTAACTGCAAGTAGCAAAAGCTGAACAGGAGCCCTCTTACAGATGCCTTGAGAGTTGAAGCAACCCAAGCATATGAACATGGTTCACATCTGTAACATCACTGTCTCAGTTATATATCTATTCTCCTCATCATCACCTCCATGTGTAAAAATGCAAACTGCTGATGATCTTATGTAGCCCATGCCATGAGTGTTCAACGTTTCCTACTACCTGAGAAACCCTGAAATGCTCCATGAGGCACATGCGGTAGGGAGTAGGATTGGGTTACACTCTTAGATTGGGGTTAAGAATATTCCAGAATCACGGTCCTCCTGTGCCCAGAGACCTGCCACTGTATTTCTTCCTCTTGAAGGATTGTTGATAGATCTGGTGGGCAGAACTTGAAGGGAAGTCTCTGGGTGGGGATGTAGTGTTTTTACAGTTTCTATGGGTGTACAGAACCTTTGCCTGAGTACCCTTTGTGCGTTGTGCATAAAACCTTGAATTTAATTCTAACGCTTAGTGGGAGCAAACGGCGAGCGTTAAAGGATAGTTTGACGTACTCCCGCTTACACATGTTGAGATATGAACTCACTGCCTGGTGGCTCTGAAGTCTTTGGAGTTTGTCAACAGTTCATTGGGAAGTCGAGAATAGATGTTACAATAATTTAGGCGTGAGAAGATGAGAGATCTCCTCAGCTTCATTCTATGACCAGTGTGAAAGGGTGGGAGAACTTTCCGGAGGAGATGGAGCAGCATGTTTACACCCTTTGACACAGTGCTGATTTGGGGAGCAAGGGTAAGGTTTGTAACAAAAACAATTCCAAAATAATTCATGCTCTGTGATGAAGAAAGTAGAGCCTGGCTGCTCATCACCTGTTGGAAGGTTTGAAGCTGTGAGCCTCCATGTTGCATAGGAGGACTACAGTTGGTTTTGCGCCTGGGCTACTGACGCATAGGTTAGTCTGCATGATCACAGTTTTATGGTTTTAGTCTGGAGATCGAAAGCGAGTTAAAAAAACTCATCTACAAAGGTAGGGTTGCATCGTAAGGGTGTAATATCACTGCTGAAAGAAGCAGTCGGGAATGAGCGTGAGTCGGGCCACTATGCACTCGAAGGTTGGTAAAGTGGTTAGGGTCGTGTGATTTCATTTTTTCGGAAGCCTATGGGGTTTATGATTCTGATGTGTGTGGACTTAAGTGAAAATTGTTAAACTATTACATGTGGCACAACTGAGCATACAACGAGGTGGTAGGCTTGTTTTATCTCTGGCAGGATGGGAACCAGTCCTAACCATAATTATATAGTTACCTCACATTCATCATCATCCCTATTTTTATGTTATTCGATTTTGCTTTGGTGTCAACCAGGTGAGGTATTTTTGTGCTTCATTTTTTAATGCTGTAGATAGAATATTACATTATTCCTGCTCTGTTAGTGTAACACTCATATTTGCCCCTTATTGAGCGATCATACCATTTTTAAAGTACAAAGTAACCCAAAAAGAATGTGTCTGCATGAAGGTTCTATTCTCAGTATTGTATATAACGGTATTTCTTGATTTCAGTTCATTGTTGCTCTGTCAGTGCAGCGCCATGAAACAATCAACCCCAGCTAAGAAAGGCAAAAAGTGGTGTGCAGCGTCCTTAGCAATTGACAGTGTTGTTATTAACATGCAGATTTGGGGATCTACCCAGAGCTATCAGGAAATCATTTATTGAAACTGGTTGACTCGATCTCACTCCATAATGACAAGTGGACTGCATCAACCTTCGGACCGTGTGTCAGTCTTCAAAATAATTTTGTATCTAGCAAACGTGCTTCTGCACACAACACAGTAAAACACAAATGAAATCCCTCTCTAGCAAGTTCTGTAACTACTTGAAAACAATAATTCCAGTGTTCTTGTTTAATTAAAATTACATTGGTGGACAAAGTTAAGTCATATTAAGGCCTAGACGGAATTCTTGTTACACCACCGTTATCTAGTGTACTTGCTGTAATTTCACATTACACTTTATGTTATGTGAAATTCCAGACGTTATGCCACATCTCGCAATTACACACAGTTAGTGGTAAACATTTACAAAAAGCACACACAATTAATAAAATGACCTGAACATGAGCAGCTGCTATTTGCTGTTATTGTGTGTGTGGGTTTTCTTTTGTGCTTTTCTTAGCGTAAAAATCATCCTCATGTTCAAAATGGAGGCATATTTCGCCTGAAAAATATTAGGTCAATAACCTGTTTTTTTTTTTTTTTTGCATAACTATGCATAATTTTCCAAATTGTGTTCAATTACGCAAAATCAAATTATGCGACCCTGAACCGTATGAGAAGCAGTATCATATCTCCTTTGAGTATGAATGGAATTTGGAGATTTCTTTTATACAGTCTACAACGAAAACTTGCCTGTAGAACAGGTTAACAAGAAGATCCATTTAAAAAAAAAATAGAAATCTACTTCCAAAGACTGACTTCTTGTCTTAGAGTGGATTTGAGACTTCTGGAAATTTATGGCACTCTTAAATTTCCATAACTACTCTAAAGTACAAATTAACTCTTGAAATTTTGCAGAATGTTCATCATGTGTGAAAATGCCCATTTGAACATGTTTTTTTTCTTTTGTCATTTCTCCACTACCTCCACTATATGCCGGGTGTTAACTCAGTTTTCCCTTTCTTTAAAGTGCCTTAGTCCTCGCCTTCATAGCAGTTTTTGATGCATTTCCATAGCAGGAAACAATCTGTCCATTTTGCAGGGCAAAGAAATTAAAGCACATCCAAATCGGCCCCCAATTTTTTTTAGGAGCACCCTAGAATAGTACCAGTTGCTCACAATACTACTTCAAAGCAGGCAATAGCTTAAAAATAAAAAACACACACAAGCAGGGAGTTCTCCGTTTAAAATCAGACAATCATCAAGTCCATGTTTATATCTTCTGTATCTCTGAGAAAAAACGTCAAACCACTGAACATAACAATTGGATGTTGTGATCCTCAATACTATTGTTTATCTGCACATCCCTACTCCCATGTTATGTAGTCTTATTTCTCTCTGCACACAACTGGTCGCCTGAAGGTATAAACAACCATTTGCAGGAGCAAATTCTTGATCTGATTTGGTGGCGTGATTGATTTGGGGAAATAGGCAGAAAGGGTCTTAAACATGAATTAGGCTTGTTGTATTACTACCTTGAAGAAGTTTATTTGAGCAAAATGTTTTGGTTGTGTGGGTTTTTGATTGGAATTGAATTCGACACATCAAGACTATTTTATTCTGTTTGCTGGCTATAATGGATATTATTAGTGTCTTATTTTGAATAGGGTCCTCTCCGGTTGTTTTTTTTTTTTTTTTTTTTTTAAACAATATGTAGATTCTGCATACATACAAACCTAAGGGATTCTATGAGGACAATTCACCATAGTGGCAAAATGAGCCTATTTGTAAATTCAAGCTATAGTAATGATAATAAACTCAGAGGTTGATGGCAGGAGAGTGGCTGATCCAGTTCCCTCGCAGGCAAGGATTATTGAGCCCACATATCTGGTATATATGTTTCCAGCCAAAAACATCTCAGTTGGACACGTCAGGAGTTCACAAAAGGTTTCCTGGCAGGCGTAAACTGATTAACTACTGCAGAGTTCTCTACCACAGGTACAAAAACATCCAAAATAGTAAATACAACCTACAATGAAGGAAGTGAGTATTACAGGCCATGGATTGCCTGTGATTTTATGAACTTCCAAAACAACGTCGTTTGTGGGCATTCACAAAATGAAATCCTACCCCGTCTCACCATTTAAGAAGTTCCTTTATCCAAGAACTGAAGTAATTGTCACCCAGGATAGGAAGAGAAATGTTTCATCCACAAATTTGCTAGTGGTGTAGGGGGGAGGGCTTCCTATAGGGCAAAATGTGTTTTACTGTAGTGAAAACATGTGAACCAAACATTCTTGTCAGCGTTCAGCTGCCCTTTCAATTGTGAGGAACTTTACAATACATACAGTTCTGCACTGGGGAGCCTTTAAAAGGTCACGTGACAAGAATAATAGTATCCTGAAAACCTGCACCCGACGTTACTTTCCAGGCATACCTTTACACCTATCTTCTGCTTGGCAAAAACGTGTAAAAGTACATTCGAGACTGCACTTTTGAATGTGAACTGGGTCCATTTTATTTAGCCTCGGTCCGTATTCTTACTTTCCCACTAATCGTGCTCCCTGGGTCTGTGTTTGGTCTTTTTGAATGATCTCACTAATCACGCCTCGGTAACCACTGTTCACTTCAGTTACTTGCGTTTACTACACTTGCAATAATACGCATTTCCTTATCAGCCTCTTGCCCCAGGATCTTATCATTATAACTACCAGCAGAATCAATCACCCACACACGATATCCTATCTCTAATGCGTTTTGAATGTGAAACTTGTATTTTCTTTTTTAAAATATTTGTCCTGGATATTGTTTTAAGTGGATATAATACGTTCTTTCTTCCAACAGCAAGGACACAAAAACCCTGTAGCACGCGTATCAAGATAACGACGACCGCGCGCTGGACCTGGGCACCGTCAAGACTATGCTTGTATTTCACTTTCTATTTTACTTGCCAGCACCGAACGTCAGGTAAAGAAAGTAAAAGAGATAATGCCTGGTCGGACTTCACTCAGTGGATAGGCCGCCGTCCAGAGAACGAGAGTGTTAGCGTTTCCCGCCATTGTGCCCTATTTTTGGAGCTGCGCAGCACAGGTTTCAAATACGTTGTGTGCTAATCTTTTTGAACCCCAACCTGGCGGGATTAAAGGGTCCTCTACATCTAGACTACTCGTTTTTTCTTGAGTTGAACTATACATTCTTCTTCAGATTATAGTAGCTATTGATAAGTGGGATGGCGCAAATGGGTCCAGGACTAGAAACAAGCAGCGTCGTACTTCTAGACTTCACAATCTCGCATGCGCAACTTTCCGAGAGAGTTAGAGAGCCAAATAAATACAGTTCATTTCAAATTCTACAGCTGCAACCATGGCTCGTGTTACTGCCCCTCCCCAAGACTCTAAGTCTCGAACGCATCACAGGTCTGCAGCTCCGCCTCCACTCGTCTAGCCCCGAACGCATCACAGATGTTCTGAGGGAGGATAATTGCACACACCTCCGTGGAACTCCAATCAACCAATCAGGTGGCAGAGACTTCTCCGCCCCTCTGAATGAGCGGCAGGTATAAGATACCTGAGCCGGAGTCTGCTTTCGTTTTGATAGTGGAGGTGGCGTGTGTTCATTTTTAAAGCACAGTCTGTTTTTGTGTGTCAGTAGACGAAAATGTTGTTTTCAGTTTTTGCGCTCTATGCATTCTACTCTTTTTGAGTAGAGAGTACTTTTTTGATTGTGTTTAAATGGTGTTTTTATAGCTCGATGATTTTTTTTATTTTAATGTTTGGTTTTTATGCATTTAAAATGGAGTCTGACGCTCTCGGTTTATTTTCCCGGAATGTTGTAACTTTGTAGTGCGGGACTGAATGGGCTTAGTTTAGATTGTTAAATGGCGGGTGGTTCGATGCATTCGAAGGTTATAGCGACGGCCCAGCGACACGATTGTGACATCTCAATCAAGCAAACTTCGAGGGTGGCTTTAAAGGGTAGGCTTGGTGAAAAGGCTCACGAATGAGGGTCATGGGGAAGTGAACATTCTTCTCACTTACAGCTGTCTATTTCTGTATCTCAACCTTCTATGCATAGTTCGATATCGTACGGCACAGTGGGGCTTCACTTACCAGAACGTGGGGAAATGAGAAAAACATTTTTTTTGTGTCTAGGACTCCATTATTTATTTGCCCAGGGGCCACAACGTCGTTAAAAACACTAGTGAGGAACGGAAGACCTTTACGTTTCTGCTCTTAGCGATTCCCCGTGTCCATTCTCAGTTATAATGTTGTGGTGATACAAGTAGCCATGTGGTTGATGCTTAATTGGAGAATTTATTTGTGATGGTACTTTCAGAGCACATTGAACTGAAGTCTGTAATGAAACCTTATGTGAGTATTAAAATGCCTAGACTTGCTTTATACGGTGTATTTTTGTGCCTGGCAAAGAGCAGTTAACAAACGCCTACTTTGCCTAGCACCCTTCCCCCAGTTCTCCCGAACGAGAGGTTGTAGCGTTACGGGCAGAGCGGTAGACTGTTGGGGCACCAGGTTCCATTATCGGCGTTGGCCCCTGAGATTTTGTGCAAATCACTTTACCAATTTTGAAATAATATAAATGAATGTGTCCTTGAGTAATGTATACATACCTTAGGGTGGACTTGGCGCTGGCACTGTGGTGCAGGGGATCGAGAGGAGCCCACTACACACTAAAGATTATTTATGCATTTTTCAAGTACTTTTGTTAGCAATGGGGCTTCCAGCACCCTTGCTACAATACGGAGTCTTACTGTATGCATGAATGATTGTGGTTTGTTAAACCCAATAAAGGTGGATTTATTTTGTATGGGGATTAACTTTCAATGATGTAATCAATGCTTTATCTGAGTTGCAAATAAGAGACTCGACCAAAAGTATTAACACAACTCAACATTCTATATCCATTTCAATCCCATACTAAACATCCAGAATGTATAAACGAGTCGTGGTGTACGAGTTGTGATCCTATAATGTTTTTATTAGCACTTGGAAATAGTTTCTTGACTGTATGAGAAATATGAAGGCGATATAGTATCACCTATGTGTGTTGGGGAAATAAAAATAGAAGTCTTTTTGTAGCAAGTTGAGACATATTTAAGCTAAGAACTAGCTAAAAACGCCTTTTTTAAGCCACGTTAGATTGACTAGCATGTTAAAAATGTGTACTCGTCTGTCCGTGTAAATATAACCAGAATACTTTTCTTCATAAATATGTATAGAGCTATTTAAATAAAGACACTGTAGTAATACAACAATCCAACTGCAAAAAAAAAAAATGTCCTCAGTGAAAGCGCCCCCTATATTTATCGTCTCCACATGTGGCAGATAATGGCGCCAACCATGATGGCTGGGGAGGCCTCCAGCTGTGGTGCACAAAGTGGGGAGAGGGAAAGATGGACACGCGCTGCGGCTTGCCAGTCTGTATTAATCCCGCATGAACTCTGCATTGAAAGCTGCACCCAGCAAAGTCTCTTCCGCATCAGTTATGTGAAGTACTCATTTAATCGCTTCTTTACAACCTGGCGGTGTCGCCGCTTGGTTTTGCTTGTGCGTTGCTTTTCCTGCTGCAATTTCTGGCTACAGGAAAGAAGTACCGAGGGCATGGTGTTACGGTTTTGCATTACTCTTGCCCCCCACATCCTAATCTACAGGGTCTGGTGGTGCTCCTGCTTTGGACACAGCAGGCTCGTTTCTGTTGCATTTACTAATTTCATAATTCATCTTAAAAATATATCTTGCAGCAGAAAATGTGACGTCAGCATTATAATAGTCACCCCCCCCCCCCCCCCACTCCTCCAAGATTCAAGTGTAGCCATTGTGTATGATCAGAGTATGAGGGCGTGAGCGGATGTACTGAGTGAAAGGTAGACTAGAATTCAGTATACGCCAATGTATATTAGTGAATGTAGCCTCTGATGTGCTGATGAGAAAGAAGGCGTGTCAGATTAGACTAGCAGAAAATGTAGGAAACCTATTGTTATAATACCTGGAATATGTCTAATTTTCCAGAATAGTGCAAATCATATGGTGGTAAATTGATGACATGCTATTTTGAAATATTAAATGTACAGTTCTGAATTAAGGTTCTTTTTCAGCGATTAACTACTGGCTGAAGGAGCCCACTAATTAGCTATTACTTTATCCACCCACAGGAAAAGTGCGTTATAATAACCTGGGTGTATTGGTGGAAGAGATGAAGTGTGACCAGGACTGCGAAGTCACCTACTTATAAAGACCTGAAATGCTTAGTGATGTCTGCAATCGTTACCCAAGTTTATAATGCAAAATAGCAATGCATATCTTAAAGGTAGCGTGCTTGCAAATGATTTCAGAAGCTGATGCACTAGATACAATTTCTGTTGGTCAGAAATAATAGTGCTACGTTTTGCAGAGTTTCATACCACAATTTGTACCCAAAACCTAAGCATGCAAGCAGGCCATGTGGAGATGCCATACCTTACACCTGGACCAAGACTCGAGTCTGGCACAAGTGGAAATGTACTCAACTCTAGGTTTCCAAGGGGAGACCTGCACACAGTTATTGGCAGCTAGGAGAGGGCTTGAGGTCTGATATCAGTTTTCAGTTAACTCCTCATGGTGAGTTGTTTGGTTTACACCAGCACAAGCTGGCAACCTTTTCCTTTGATAGTATCCTCCCTGTGTGCACACCACTGCTAGGGAGCCAAGCTGAAAGTTTAGTGACCACGCTTGAATGGATGAAAGAATGGCTTATTTGGATTCCAAACTCCCAAAAAGGGGGGCACGTGTATAAATCTACAGTGTTCAGAAAATTTGCATCACAGATGACTAGTGTTTGCATGTTAACATACTGAAGAAGCACCAACTTGGTGTCATAAGCATAACCTCCACTTGTGTATCATAGTGAATGTCATTCTGCCCAATAACCAAGTTCACGTACACCACCATTGTGTGTAGTGAGTGTATTTGTGCATGCAGAATGAGTGCCCTCATGTTCCATTCAGGCTCCGAGACCTACAATCCTCCTTAAAAGGTCAGGAATAGTCTGTGCAATACCATCTGAAATTACACAATCAGTAACATTTTAAATGACTAGCACAGCTTCCTGTAAGCCACTGAATACTTCATAATCTGCTGGTACTTGCCCGTATAACACCAGTGCTCCAATCCTACTTCGATCATTTATTTGAGCCCAATTAGAGAAAAAAACACGCAACAGCTCGTGGAAGGGTGGGGCTTGGAGGTAGTGATACTGGAGTGACCGTAGGACAACGTGAACATTTAGATTTGCTATATGATATTGTTTTGTAGCCATTTTAGTTATAGCTCCATGCACGTTAGTTTCATACACTAGGCTGCTGTGCACTTTGACCTAGATATATTTTATTCAGCTTCGCATTGTTGTTTTTACAATAACCAGTTTTACAGTCTTGTTTTAATTTCTTCTATCTAAGTGTTTTGCTGTAGCCCAGCACTGTTTTCTCAAACAACACATTCTTTATCACTTTGTGCTTCAGTCAAGGCAACAGTTTGGTACATAGCTGGTGAACGTGGTAGAAGTTTAGTCTCCAACATTCGTAGAAAATACACATCCTCACGTAGGGACATTTTCTTAGAACATTAGCTGTGTTATTATAAAAACACTTCCTAGTCCCATTACACGTTAAGAGGGAGATTCCAGCCAGGGAACCACAAGTGTATGCTTTGCTGCCGATGCTAACGCAGACTACAGGCCTTTGCTCAGGTATGAGGGTTGATGTCCTCCCAGGGGAACCTGAAAGGCAGGATTAGAGCTTAACTTGCTGTTCTCAAATTATGATTCAGATAGAAAATAGTCCATTGACTTTAGTGGCAATATGACAGCATTATTCTTATGCTTCACTCTCATCGTCACCATTTTTATATTGTTATGCTGTGTCGTTCTGGTTATTGCAGCTCACGCTTTGCTATCTAAAATGCAGTTGTTTTATTAAATCAGTCTTTAAAAGTTAAACTTCTTTCATGGTTATTTATATATGAGACCGAATTGTGAATGAGAGAACCGGATGCGACCTGAGTGGCCACGACTTCCCTGAGAAGTATGATGTCATGGGCTCGGCTGCCCAATCATCTCTTCCTTTTGGGAGAGATGAGGCACTGCTAGTTAGCTGGAGCAAAACCCCGATTTGGAGCGACAGGTGCCACCCACCGTGGGTCAGACTCAGTCTCCCACACTGTGGACGATCTTGCTGCTCAAAATTCAGTAGTCTCATTAGAATAATGAGAGCCTCCGCGACATGGCGCCGCCAACGTTTGGTCAGGCTCACATTTTCGGGTCCTCCTGTTGTATCTGTCTCATTATATATATAATGACACCTCAATGTCGTATGCAGAGACGTCAGTGGTACTGAGGATTTCCACCACAGCTGTGTAGGTAATCCTATTACAACTGGTGGTTGTTCAAGCTTGAACTTTAAAAGGAAACCCCATTTTGGCATGCCTTCTCTGAACTCAGTTACTATCATGGCGAATCCCCAACATGTACAAATAGCTGTTAACATGAGACAACCTCTCACAGCACACTTATTAGCAAATGGCCTAACGGCCCAGGGAAGTCCAGTCACATTCGTGGTGGACGCCCACGCAGCTTATAGAACAGAACTTTTCTACTCTTGGGTCACATTCCCAGCAGTTGATGGGAACACAAATACATTTCACCAATATACACCTGCGAACGCTCCTGGACAATACAGAGCGTACGCATATTTAGAGATACCTCTATCTTATCAAGAACATAATAATTGGCTTGATGGAGCCCTACCCCATACAATATTACCAGTAAGGTTAGGTCCACTAAGTAATGACGGTCCTACCTGGCCTTTATTGGCCACCTATACACCACATCCTGCGGTTGGAAATTTAGCAGTAGCCGAGGTTTGTCGCTTATACATTGAGTTAACAGCAATATATAGACGATTAGTACAATTTGTGATGCAAACATTAAATACAAACCAAGCACGTGCTGCTCCAGCACACCCACATGCAGTAACGGCAGGTATAAATCCTGCGACTGTAATTCGATTAAGGGTAAAGTTCCCGCCAAATGAGAAGAAACTCCGTTTTGGTAGCACAAAAAATTAATACGCTGGAGGCAGTATTTTCCCATACGTGACCTCAGGATAAACATAGAATATTAACAATGTGCTTGCCCTTTGGGATGGTCCCTACAGTTGAAAACTGTAATACCTGGGGGTACGGTATTTGCAGTGCTCTATACAACCGCACACGGTACACTGACACTTGCCAATTTACCAGAAGTGCTGAAACAAATTCAAGATGAACATGGGGCTGCCCCAGCCCCAGATTTGGGGATGCAATTGATGGGCAATTTTGCCAGTGTCCTCAATCATTTTAAGTAACCTTAAAGGGGAAGCAGTCGCACTTGCAGTGCGCATGCGGTTTCGTGACGTTCCGCAACAAGATCAAGAACGAGAGCTGCCTAAAATTATAGCAGAAACCTATTCAAGTATTGGTTGAGATAGCCTAGGGGCCAGACCACAAAAACCTCAATTCCAGGGTAAATCAAATAAAGAAAACCCCAAACAACAACCTGAGGGTAATAAAGCACTGGGATAAAAAGCAACAAACGCCTAAAAAAGAAAGGGGAGAATCTCCGGGTACGGAGACCCCACAGAATAGGTATAATCTCAGAAATAGAGATAATATCAAAACCCCTGAAAGATATCAACATACTGATACACGCCAATCCCGTTCCTTTCAGGACTCATCGGAAAAGAGAAAGAGAGGTGAGCAATCAGAGTGAAGAACAGAGTACGTGAAACAGACAGGAATCACAACGCTCTTCAGAGGTTTCTGTTAAAAAGGAATAGAAACCTGCCTGCAAAAAACACAATTTAAAAAGAAAAAAGTGGCAGCAGTTGCAGTCCGACATGCCACACAGGAAGAGGGTCCTCTTGAACAAGAATTGGGCTCTAGCATTGCTAGACAGCGCGGCAGAGGTGTCATTAGTTCGCCGGAATCTTCTAGAGCATCTGGAGGTGAAAGCAACTGATGACTTTATACAAGTAGAAACCGCGGACGTGCATGTCTCCAAGCCTGATAGGGTATCCAAAGTAACGCTACAATTAGGAGGAGACATTGAACGCACAATAGACACAACGTTTTGGGATCACATAGTAAAAGTGTATGTCTTGTTGACTGAACAAGATTGGCCGCATGACTTTGCCCGTACCTGCCCATTTGGAGAAGACGTCACTAAGCCTTCCTTCTCCCCCCTTGTTCCAGAGGAACTAGCTGAATCCTATTCCATTGAATGGGCTCTAGCACAAGCACCTGCATTATACAGAAATCACGTAGGATGGGAATAAGGATTCCCCCTACCATGTAATTCCTATTAGAAGTGAACCTCAGCCACAACCGCAGTATCCTATAAAACATGAAGCAAAAGCACCAGGGAGAGAAATACTCACGCAATTAGAGTACCAGGGTGTGATTGAACCCTGTGTCTCGCCAATGAATAACCCTTTATTCCCCGTCGGTAAACCAGACCATTAATACAGAATAGTCTTAGACATCTAAATAGTCATACACGTACCTATGCTATACAAAATTCACACAGCGCTGCACTAATGAGCAAAATAGTGCGTAAAAAATACAAAACACTAGACATTTCCAATGGGTTTTTCTGCCAGAATACAGCGCCTGAAAGCAGAGACTTAACAAGCTTTAGCGCACTAGGCTCTCAGAAAAAAAAATCTGTTTACCTCAGGGGTATAAGAACAGCCCAGGACTGTTCGTGGCTCGTTTCACTGCCATTTTACACAACATCGACCCTAAAGCATTGTCCTATGTAGATGATATATGTCTTCCGGATGATGAATTACTATAACATTTAAGATGGGTAGCCCACATTGTTGTAGGGTTTGCCGAATTTGGCTACAAATTCAACTTCAAAAAACACAAAAATAGCCTTCCTCAGTGTCCTGTTTCTAGGACATGAGCTGTCAAGTGAAGGGAAGAGCCTAGCGCCACAATTCTAAAAAAAAAAAAAAAAAAGTGCTCACAGTTACAACCACCGAATACGATTGAAAAAAAATAAAATAAAAATAAAACTCCAATCATTATTAGGTTTCCTAAATTTTGGCAGAACCTACATTCCAGATTATGCTACGCGCATAAAACCTTTATATGACTTAATACGTCCTGATTTTTCAAGTAAATTCTGGACAACTGAACACACACGCATTCTTAGAGAATTGCAGACAGACCTGCTTGCAGCACAACATTTACACACAAGGGACAACAAAACACATTTGGTCATCAGAGTAATAGCTGGGGCCATCGGTTTCACCTATGTGACATTTAATGAAGGTGAGACAGTCCTGTTTGCATACAAATCACATTTGTATTCAGCTGCTGAACAACGCTTTGCTCCCACAGAGAAAATTCTCACTGCTGTCATTAAAGAAAGACCTCTTGCCCAAGGAAAACGTGTTATTGTCGTTTCTCCAATCCCAGCCCTTGAAGCTGTTACAAAAGCTGGTGTTCCGAACGCAAAAGCACTACATCCATGTTGGATACAATGGGCCATGTCTCTAACAGCCACTGATGTATACTACATTTTTGACCCAAAGTTACAAACTCAGGAAATCTTACAATATGAAGTAGAATATCCAGTTCCAGCAAATACATTGCCTATTGATCAGTATCATAGTCATGTACACCGATGGCTCTGCACAACCTGCAATTGGAACTAAACATCAATATTCTGCTGCTTGCACAGTCTTAAATGGCTATATGGAAGGGGATAAATTCTGTCTTCTACATACCTTTACACAGACCCTAGGGGATTGTACAACACAATTGGCTGAGCTAAAAGCTCTGCTGGTGGCACTGGAACACACGGATCCTGCACAGTCTACACTGATTGTTTGCGATTCATATTATTATGCCCCCGTCCTTTAATGAATACCTGCATTGTTGGCGCCAGAATGGGTTCAGAGATTCCAAAGGCAACACCATTAAACACAGACTACTGGGGGGGAAAGTAGCTGACCTGAAAGAGATGCTACCGAATGTCCATGTTGTACATTCACTTGGACACCAGCGTGTTGGAATACACGTTACTGGAAATACATTGGCTGATGAAGCCGCAAAGTCAGCAGTGGCAGTAGCCACCGCAGCTGCAGTGACTCGCTTGAGTTCCAAACCAGTTGCAGACATTTGGGCTGCCGTGAAAGCTATGGCTGATGGTACGCCCCATCCTAAAGGATTTTCTAACAAATATCATTATCATATGGGAAGTATGCTGAACGCTGCAGTTAAGATAACAGGCATAGGCGTACGAGACATCCCTAACAAAGATGTAAGACCACAATTGATTAAAGCAGTGCATGAGGAGGTGGCATCTGCACATGCTGGTGTGGCGGCTACGATTTCAATCTTACAGGCCCGTTATTGGTGGCCAGGTCTCTACAAAGAAACAAAGCAGTATGTCCTTTGTTGTGACATCTGTCAACAAGTTAAAGTTTCCACTGCCAAGCGCCTGCCGCAGACACCCCTCTTTAGTTCAAACAAACCATTACTCTGTGTGTGTGTGTGCTTGGACCACTGCGATCCCCTATCACCTGATAATGCATACAAATACATATTAGTCGCTGTTGACTAATGCTCCAGATTTGTATGAGTGTGGCCACAACGCTCGGCTGACACTCGGACTGTTATTAAAGATATGCAAGTCTTTATTGGTACATATGCAGTTGCGGCCTTCCATTCGGACCAGGGCCCTGCTTTTGCCTCAAGGGCATTTAGGGACCCCATGGCTTTGTTGGGGGGGGGGGGGGGGGTCCAACTCCAGTACTCGTCTCCATTTCATCCAGAGGGAAATAGCATTGTGGAGCGATTAAACTGTGATTTAAAGCAATCCTTAAAAGCTAGAGTCTTGGGTACGGGTCATAGTTGGCTTAATCACCTGTATGGAGTCCAGAGAGCACTAAATAACCTGCCTAGAAGGTCCCTGGGGAGTCATACTTCATATGAGTGCCTGTTCGGAACTCAAATGTATGTTCCAGATCTTGATGGTCCTGGCGTGGAGGCAGCAGAAACACCTTTTGACATAAATTAACGTGTCACTGTCTTACAGGAATTGTAACAGTTCTGTGATAATTTTTCCAAAAGTGCCACCTCCACAGGAATTAAGGATTTGCAAGTAACATCTCAGGCTGGATTCCCAGAGTTGGGGGATCTTGTACGTGAAAAAGTCACAGTGAAAAAGGAATTTGGCCCTTCTTATCGAGCACCAGTCCCTGTACTAGGGATACACGTTACCAGAACTGTTATTCAACCACTGTTGGCAGGTGCCAAATAAAATTGTTTTGTCTCAATTGACAATGTCAAATTACACCATGTGGCCAATCCTGCACAGCTGACCAAGATGAACATCCAGTAGTTCCCGAATCCCTCTCACTACTGGCGAAGAAGTTCCACTACAAGTTGTTTCTACCAACACTGATACATCTAAGAGCTTGGGGAGGGTGGAAGATGATCTTGCATTAGTTCCACTAACATCAACTAACTTAGAAACATTTGACCAAGTCAACTCAACTAAAAGCCAAATGGATGGTGCTGTCTATAGTGTGCCACCACAGGAATCACCAACTCCACCACTGACAATGGCTACGCCATTTGCATGAACTGCCTTTCGTTATTTTGCCGACTTCAATGATGATTTCTCACTCATTCGCCTCTTTGACAGCTGATTTGTCAAGTGCACGTAAGCTAACAAACTGGCTTAAAGAAACTTATTTCATTTTTCCATGGAACTATATATGGTTTTCTCTGACTGTCCTAGCCTTTCTACTTTGGATTGGTTTTGTTTTCACTTTTTTTTTTGTATTAATACATGGTCATTTTCTTCCTGAAAGATCAACATTTGACCAGGTGGAGGAGGTTTTGAAACCACATTTTTCGTCACACAAAGTCCGAAGAGATTTATCTTTTCTGAACATTTCCGCAGTGTCAATTCCTGATGGGATTGTTTGGGACAAAGTAATGTTTGATATATATGGTCCCACGGAAATTATTCAAATACCGTATGTGTTCAAATTATCAATAAATGATATAGTAATACCAGGCATTGTATCTGATGATTGGTATGTGAAAACAGTTCATTCTATGATGACAGAATTGTAATATTATACTGTCTTTGAAAACGGAGATGTTTACCAATTAAAAGAAAATTATGGTGATATGTTTTGCTATAATTACTATAATGGTATTTAATTACACGCAATGGGAACATTGCCCAACTGCAGCGCAAGGGAGTTCTAAAACATATTCAGAAAAGTTTGCATTTTTTTCTGGGCACAATCAAAAGAATGCTGAGTCGTACTACTTTAAGGTACCACCTACTAAGGACATACACATGTTATTAACTAATACGAAATGTATATATGTTCGGAATCCTTTGTTTCCTGGTTATTAATAGAAGGCTATGAATATTGGTCCAAATCAATTGATCTGAAAAGTGTCTGGGGAACAAAAAATGAAGAGAAGAGAACTGTTTCCATTACTGCCAAGATGATAGGCTGCTACCCTTCTCCTAATTCTCATCACATTTGGGTTCCAGTAATCTAGTCTCAACCAGATTCACACCCCACATGCACTACTGTGCAATGTGTAGCACCCCATGCTGAGATCCTGCTGCAATGACGTTCTCTGCTTCATTTGCACTATATCAAATTCCTAACTTAAATATTGATAAATAATTAGTTATCCCTGAACTAAATACATGAGAGGTGGCAATATCTTGTTATAGAGCCTATCTGCATCCTCTTTTGAAACACGCAGCATTATCTATGAGCCAGTGAATGAGCGTACTCCACCTTAATGTAGTTTCTAATATTAGGATATAAGGGGATCTTTGTGAAACCTACAGCAAAAGCAGATTCTGAAGGTTCGTGGCGAAGTTCAGAGGGCAGAGCATTCCAGAAACAGGCATCCCTGATGGTAAAAAAGTTACCTCCCCATGATCTCATGACACGAGGTATATAAATCTGTCGAAGATAGTGATCTCAGGAGTCTAGAAAGAACATAAATGGAGACCCGCCTTCTTGAAAAAAGAGGGCCCCTATTATGTAAAGCTCTATGAATGATACACATAGATTTGAAATGAATACGCTGTTTGATCGGGAGCCAGTGAAGTGTTACCAGTGCCGGTTTAGCAGAGAGATGCCTGGGGGAGTTAGTAAGAAGTCTAGCTGCCGCGTTCTGCACAATCTGCAGCCCCCTTATTACGTACTCTGGAGAACTAAGATACAGGGAGTTTAGTTTAGTTTATAGATTTATAGAGCGCATGGCTACCCGGGGGCATCCCAGCGCTAAAGTACACCATGAATGTCGGAAGAGCCAGGGGAAGCAGATTAACTGGGAAAGAGAATGGTTTTCAACTTCCTCCTAAAGAGAAGTTCAGAGGATTCCTGACGGCATTCAAAGGGAAGGGCATTCCAGAGCCGAGCAGCCTTGATGGGGAACGAATTACCTCCCCATGATCTCTTGACTGAAGGGATGTAAACCTGTCTAAGAACGAGATCTAAGAGGTCTAAGGGGCGAGTAAAGAAAGATTCATTTTCTAAGGGAAAGGGGACCCTTATTGTGTAAGGCTCTGTGAACAAGACACAGAGCTTTAAACTGAATGCGCTGCTTAATCAGGAGCCAATGAAGAGCTGCAAGTGCTGGTTTAGCGGAAAGATGCCTTGGGGTATTCATGAGAAGTCTAGCTGCCGAGTTCTGCATAACCTGCAGCCTCTTTATTACATAATCTGGAGAACTAAGATATAGAGAGTTCCCATAGTCCAGGCGGGAGAGAACTAGGGATTGTACAAGAATTCTTCTGGCAGCGAATGGCAGAAGTCCAAGAATCTTCCTGACACTTCTAATTAAGCTGAAGCCAGTGCTTGAAATGGAAAAATTAAAGTGCCGGTACTCTGTGCCAGAGTACCTGCTTGTTCCTGAGAAGTGCCGGTACTCTCCTATTAAAAGTATTACGTTTTTTTCTTGAAATGTGCCGGTACTCTCCCTCTCAAAATAAAAAAGTGCCGGTACTCCGTACCGGACAGTACCGGCCCATTTAAAGCACTGGCTGAAGCAGATCGAGGAGATTCTTTTAGCTTGTGGCTCCATAGTTAAGCGTGGGTCAAGCAGAAAGCCGAGGCTTTTTACTTGTGTTATTGGAGGAGGCAGGCTGTTAAAAGCCTCAGAGTACATAGCCAGAGGGGCGGTAGGGGCGCCATTACCTATAATCATTACCTCTGATTTGCTGTCATTAAATTTGAGTTTTGACAGGGTCATCCAGTCCCCAATATCTTTCATGCAGTCGGCCAGGTTGGCAGAGGGGGAGTTCCTACTACTAGAGAGGGAAACCAACAATTGCGTGTCATCCGCATAAGTGACCATAGAGAGGTTATAAGGAGCAACTACTGTGGCCAAGGATGACAGATAGATGTTAAACAAGGTGGGGCTTAAAGATGAACCCTGCGGGACTCCACAAGATAGACACCTGACGTCAGACAAAAAAAGAGCGTTCCAAAACTTGAAAGGATCTTCCCGTGAGGAAGGAGGAGAGCCAGGCAAGGGCTGGACCTCCTAACCCTATCTTGGAAAGTCTATCAAGGAGAAGAGTATGATCGACAGTGTCAAATGCTGCACTAAGATCAAGGAGGATAATAGCAGAATGACCACCTTGATCTAGAAGTTGCTGAGCAGATTCAGTTACAGTACCGATTCTGTACTGTGATGGGTTCTGAAACCCATTTGAGAAGGATGTAAATGATCGTGGCTCTCAAGATGCCTGGTCAATTGCAGGTTCACGTGCTTCTCCCGAATTTTTGCCAATATAGGAAGAAGGGCAATGGGTCGCTAATTATCCAAGACAGAGGGATCCATCCTAGGTTTTTTTAAGAGAGGCTTTATGATTGCATGTTTGAGGGAGCTGGGAAGAATACCAGCAGACAATGAATTATTAAGTATTTTTGTCAAAGGACCAACAACAATATCTGCTGCCTTCAAAAGAATAGAAGGAGGGGCCGGGTCCAAGGGAGAACCCGATTTGATATTAGCAAGAAAATTCACAATCAGAGTACCTGTGAGGGGGGGAAAATTGGTTAACTGGGTCATACCCGTAGGAGAATTCATCTCCTGCCCCATGAGATTATTCTGAGAGGGAGATGGAGGAAAACCGGAGTATATCTTGTTAATCTTGTCTTGAAAGTGAGCCGCTAATACATTACTATGCGTAATATAAGCTTTCACCGGGGAGGGTGGCATAGGGGGTATAGTGAGCTGCTTAAAGATCTGAAAGATTTCTTTCTGAAAAGTGGACGAGTTTCTATTCTACTGCTGTAATATAGAGCTTGTGTTGTCTTAATATTCTGATGGTAAGATCTAATAGCTGATCTATAGGCTTCTTTAGCAGAAGGATTATAATCTTTTCTCCAAATTCTCTTCAATTTTTTACAGTTCTTTCTAAGGTCCAATAGAGAAGACGAAAACCAGGGACTAGACTTATGAGCAGGTTTTTTCACCCTCAGTTTGCAAGGCAAAACTGAGTATAAAGAGGTAGAAATCCATTTGTTAAACAGGTCCACCGTATTAATGGAGGCATGGTCACTGGCTAAGGGAGAAGCACAGAGTGCCATATGCCAAGTGCTAGGTACCAACTTCGACCAAGCACGACCCATTGTGGTGCACCTGGGCAGTGTCTCTCTAGGAGCATCATAGGGAAACGTAAGTGACACTAAATAGTGATCGGTCCAGGGTAGCGGTAGAGAGGAGGAGAAAGTAAGATTAGGGATATTACTAAAAAAAAGGTCTAAAGTTTGGCCTTTCGTGTGAGTTGGACCAGTAACATGCTGGTCCATACCCATAGAGGTAAAAGAGGCTAATAATGATTTAGCCGATGGACAGTCAGGATTGTCTAGGTGGATATTAAAATCGCAGAGGACGGTTAAGTTAGAGGCCTTCCGAATAGAACTGGCCACTGCCTCCGGGATAACTTCTAAAAAGACTCCACACGGGCCGGGGGGGGCGGTAGAGAAGGATTCCTGAGAAAGTATAAGTAGACGACAAGTGCAGAGAGAAGAACATACTTTCACATCCTGGAATTTCCAGTGGGAATGTTGAGCATTTAATGGAGATTTTGTGAATAATAGCTATACCGCCACCTCTCATATGAAGTCTGTCTAAATGAACTGTAGAATAGTTAGGGGGTAAGGTACTGCATAAATCTGCTGAAGAATCTCTATTCAGCCAGGTTTCAATGAGAAACAAGGCATCTGGTGTTAGCTCTTCAAGGAGCATGTGAATATGTAAGGAGTGTGCTGCTAGGGAGCGGCAATTAAGCAGTAATAGCTTACCTAATTGATGGGAGGAGGTATTAGAAGGCGAGATGAAATTGGGAGCCCAAAAACAACTAGAACAGGGCGGGGGACACAGACGACTTGGTAGGCCCTACAGGAGTGGAACATATCTGGGTGTTTCTAAAAGCATAAAGATGTGAAGCTGAATACCTAAAACGAGCAGCATCTCTGGGCCCTGGGCTCGTCAGGGCGCGGACGGGCTTGCCTTAGGCGCGCCAGCGGCACACCCGCTGCGCGCGTCCGCTGCATGGCCGGTGGCTGCCCACGTTTAAAAAGAGCATGGGGGAGGCCTGACCTGGCTCCAGCACCAACAACTAGACCGGCAACCAAGATGGCTGCCGGAAAATGGCACCTTAATGGCTGCCGAATAAAAAGTAAAAGGAGATGCACCAGGTGCCCCCAAAACCGGGCACCAGTGCAGAAAAAGACAGTAAAAAACACAAAACCAATATTTATAAAAGTAGCACCCCTGAGGACTGAAAAAACGGAGTCGTTTTGGTTAAAAGTTCCCAACAGCAGATCGACCCACAGTAAAAAGAGTGAAAATACTAAATAGCAGAAAGAGGCTTTATAACTTATTTTAAACTGTTAAATCTCTAAAAGGCAATAAGGCTGAAATAGGATAGCCGTTCCAAAAATGCAGAGTGTACTTGAGGCTTGAGTTCCCATAGTCCAGGCGAGAAAGAACCAAAGCTTGGACAAGAATTCTTCTGGCAGTAAAAGGTAGAAGATTAAGAATCTTCCTGAGAGCTCTAATAAAACCAAATTAGACCACGGAGATTCTTTTTACTTGCAGCTCCATGCTAAAATAGGGAGAAGAGCAATAGGTCTGTAGTTGTCCAAAGCAGAGGGATCAAGCTTTGGCTTTTTCAGAAGAGGTTTTATAATAGCATGTTTGAGGGACTTAGGAAGAATGCCTGAAGACAAGGAGCTATTAAGTATTTCTGTCAGAGGTGAAACAATGTCTGCAGCCTTCAAAAGAGTAGAAGGGGGAGCAGGGTCCAGGGGGGAGCCCAATTTAATGTTAGAGAGAAATTTAAGAGTTAACAAGTTTGTCAGGGATGGAAAATTAGTTAACTGGGTCTCAGCAAAAAGAGGATTCGTTTCCTGCTCATCTGTCATCTCCTGAGAGGGGGATGAAAGAAAACAAGATTACTAAGATATACTCTGATCTTTAAAATGAGCTGCTAATGAATTACTATATGTAGTAGAAACTTCTATCGGAGAGGCAGGCATAGGAGTTATAGTAAGCTCTTTACAAATCTGGAAAATGTATTTCTGGGAGTTAGAAGAATTCTCTATTCTGTTGCTATAATAGGCAGTTTGAGCTGCCTTGATATTATAATGATAAGATCTAATGGCTTGCCTATAAGCTTCTTTGGCCGAGGAGCTGTAATTTTTCCTCCAGATTCTCTCTAATTTTTTACATATCTTTCTAGGTTCTAGTAGAGAGGACGAGAACCAAGGATTAGATTTATGAGAAGGTTTTTTTTATTCTCAATTTAATGGGCAAAACTGAATTCAAGGAGGTGGAGATCCAGCTGTCAAATAGATCCACTGCATTAGGGGAGGAATAGTCACTGATTTTAGAAGAGGCATGGAGTGCAGTATGCCAAATACTTGGTACCAACTTTGATCAGGTAGGCCCCACGGTAGTGAGCCTGGGTTGGAGATCTCTGGAAACATCATAAGGAAAGATAAATGACAGAAGAAAGTGATCAGTCCAGAGTAAATGCAAAAAGGATGGAATAGTGAGATTGGAGATATTGCTAAAAATAAGGTCTAAGGTATGACCCTTCAAATGAGTGGGGCCAGTGACAAATTGGGCCATGTCCATCGCGGTAAAAGAGGCTAACAGAGATTTTGCCGAAGGACAATCTAAGTTGTCAAGATGAATATTAAAATCCCCAAGGACAGTTAAATTAGGAGTCTTAGCGATAAGACTGGCCACTACATCGGGTATAACTTCTTAAAAAAAAAAAAAACCCGTACAGGGGCCAGGAGGGCGATAGAGAAGAATTCCTGAAAAAGTGAAGGTGGAAGACAAGTATAAAGAAAAGGACATACTTTCGCATTCTGGGATCTCAAGTGGCAATGTCACACACTTAATAGAGTTTTTATAGATAATGGCTATACCACCACCTCTCATCCGGGGTCTATCTATATGAGCTATAGAATAATTTGAAGGTAAGATTTTACAAGTGTCAACTGAAGATTCTTCTTTTAGCCAAGTTTCCGTCAGGAACAAGGCGTCCAGTACTAAATCTTCCAAAAGCGTGTAAATATGCAGAGAAATAGCCAATATGGAACGGCAATTGAGCAACAGCAGTTTGCCCAGTTGATGAGAGGGGGTATTAGGAGGTGGCGCAACAATGGGCGACCAAGAGCAGCTAGGACAAGAAGAGTAAACAAAAGACTGAGAAGTACCTGCAAAGGTAGAGCGTATCTGGGTGCCTCTAAGAGCGTGCAATTGAGAAGAGGAATATATAAATCTGTTGGTAGAAAAATGAGCAGCATCCCTGGGTTCTGGGCGCGTCAAGGCGCAGACGGGCACAGACAGGCTTGCCTTTGGCACGCCCGCTGCGCGGCCGGCAGCGGCCCGCATTTAAATGAGTCATGCGGGAGGCCCGACCTGGCTCCAGGAATAACAACTAGTCCAGCAACAAAGATGGCTGCCGTAAAATGGCACCGTAATGGCTGCCCAATAAAAAGGAAAAAAGTGACCGGGAGCCTCTTAAGAACACAGGCACCGGTGCTGAACAACACCCCAAAAGGAAAAGAGTACACATATTTAAAAAAAGGTTCCAAACAGCCCCCCGTGACCCCTTTAAAATTAGGGAGTCAAAAAAATATCGTCAAGATAGTAAGGCACAACACAACAGCCTAAAAACGAGCAACTATTGAAAAATTGAAGACCTTGATTTTCAATCAACACCTCATCAGCAATCACTTCACTATAACAAAATCACCCTCTCTCTGTCACCGTAAAACACATGGTCCTCATGCAACCTGGCACCCCAACCTCTACGCCCTCCCGACCTACCCAAGCCCCTACCAACAATGTATTGCACCTCCTAGGAAAGATGGTACTGTATTGGTTTGGAGCTGGGTTATTTTTATTTTGCATTTACTTTAGTTTGGAAATGCACAAGATTATTAAGAGCACAGAGAGTATTTCAGACAAAAATAAATATAATTGTTATTTTTCCAAGCCACTTTTCAGAGAAAGCATGAGTCCATATGTCCCATACAAGGGTCCTTATTTAGAGTTTTGCAGAATTGAGGTAGCTCCAAATACAGCAGATCCCCCTAGGCAAAGCTCATGGCTCTCCTACCTCATTTAGAGATGTTACACCCACAAGATTTCCACTGGTAGACCCTCAGCCGGCTCTGCCAGCAGAAATCCTTAAAATGGTGACATGCTACCTCTTTTCCACCAGGCCATATTGACGATTGCCCTACCCTAATGGCAGGTTGACCATCACTTGCATTGAAGGCAGTGAGATCCCCACCAGTCAGGGACATCTATAAATTTTAATGATCTTTAACTATGACCGGGATTCACTGACAAGCAAGTGAAAGCTAGATCCACTCCACTCCTGGTTTGACAGGCTGGTGGGTGACCTGCCAAAGTTGAAATAATCCCCACAGTGTCCCCTTTAGCATGGCTAGCTGTCATAGACTTAATATGTGATCCTTTCTTCGAGTCCTCAAAGTTTTGCTACTGCATTTATGAACTCAGAAGCTCGAGATTTCATGTCCAAGAAATCAATCTTGTGATTTGCTTGTGAGATGCAGTGTCGTTTCTTTTTAAGCTCTTGGGACAAGGATGGCATCAGCAGCCAGAATGGGCTTTGACAGTTTGGGAAAGGTTAGCAATGCAAATAAGGCACTCTGTTCTCACATCACACAAATGGGACTGGCCAGACAGTTTATTCTGTGACAATTTCCATAGAAGCTTTGATCTCTAGGGGTATGTGAAGATTCAGTGAACTAGTGCAGGAAAACATCTAAAATTTACTCCGTTTCAATGAGTGATCATAATCACATTTTAGCTTATTGCAATTAAATTCTACCATCTGAACTTGCGTGTTAAAGGAAAATACAAGAAAGGCCCTTACACGTGTATCGCTTTTATACTGCCTCTTCTGCCCTACTTAATCAGCGATTATAAAAATGTTCTTGTTTTGGTGTCAAACACATTGCCTGGTATTTTAAGTATCTAATGGCATGGTGACATGTTTGCTGTTTCCCGACCTTTCACGTCTTACACAATAAGTCAAGGAATAGTATTTCTGTCTAACAGGCAGTTTCATCATTCACATTTGAAACAATGTCTTGTTATTAAAACACAGAAAAAAGTGTGAAATTAGTTTGCTCTATTTTTTGCTAAATTGTGCTGAACTTTAGCTTTGAGAAAAATCTGTTTGCACCACTCCACATTAAACAAGCAGCAGACTGGTACATAATAGATGGAGCATGTTTTGCTTTGTTGAAAAAGTTTACGCAATACGACTCCAATTAGAATCATCATAATAAATGTTTTATATGAGACCCTATCAGATGTTCTGAGTTGGTTCCATCCACGACCCAAAGTTCGCTATTTGTTTATTCTAGGAGTGGGTAAAGCCTTTATGACGCCCGTGTCGTCAATTAGAGTTTGGAATTTCTGCCATCACAAAGTCGATTGAAGTTTCCCGACTTCTCCCCTTTTGATGCACGCCGTTGTGAAAGCTCCCAGCCTGCCTCCCTTTGGCAATATCTTTATACAGGATGACCCATGGCCGGACTTCCTGCAGTAGGAGATTGTCTGAGCTTGCACCATTCCCATATCACCCGGAAGTAGTGGATAGGGAAGGCTGCAGGAAGTGGTGAAATATATTAAATGGTTAAACAGAGAGGATATTTTCATGTGCATAAAGTGCGGCAGACTTTAGGTCCAGATTACACCTCAGAGCCAGACCCACAGGATTATACCCCTCGACCCCTCGAGCCCTTGAGGTGATGGGAATAGGCCCAGATGAAGAGCAGGAGACAGCTCCCAAGTGGCATCAGTCCGTCTTCTGCTCTTCTGCAAAAGGCCGGTGAAATAGAACTTTAAAAAGCTTGCGATCCTCAAACATTCAAAAGCTCCTTAGATTCTTAAGTCTCCGAACTTCTTTTTAATGTTGCTGGACACTTTTCTTTTTTAGCTGTCATCATATCTCCCCATATCACGTTTTACGTTCTCAAGCATGTTGAAGCAGATATGCTAATTAGAAATTATTAGCAAATGTTTGTGTTTTGATTAACAAGAAGTTAATAGAACTAAACGTAGAGAAATTAATGTGCACGTTTGAAAATGTGCCCATGGAGAGTGACAGACAATTTATACAAACTTGTACTAAAATGATTAAAAATGTGTGAAACAATGAAAATGTGCACTAATAATGTAGTGATATGTCATATTAAGATGTATAACCTATGTTTTGCATTATATTGTAGACTTAACTTAGCCAAAGTTGTGGCCTAGTTACCAGGCCTCAAGCAGAATCTACATTTCTAGCGTACTGTAGAGAAGCTGGTGAATTGAACTGACCATGAACTGCGTATGTTAATAAAATCTGCTTTGCCAGATTTTTCTGCAATGTACCAACGGACAGGAGATGATGGAACTAGACATGTAACAATTTTGGTGTAAGACAGACTTGATGTACTTTCCCAGGACTCGAACAATAGAGACTCTGACTGGAGAAGAAGATGCAACATTTTCAATACCTGATGAGCCGGATGATGAGGACATCATACAGTGAACCAATCAACGAACTGAGACTAGTGTAATATTAGAAGTCATAGATTTGCAAAGATAATATTATGGGGTAGAGTAATAACTGGTGATTGACTGACCAATTAAGAATTAGGTGGATGAACTTTAAAATCTTAATAAAAAGTCATAACAAGGGCAAAATCTTCAGATGCGAGGTAAGAACTGATGCAGATATTAGATGTCAGAAGACACGATTTGAGATTCTGTCATTGGGCTCGTGCTCTTGAGAGCCTGATGTGTTGCTGATCAATTGATGACCTGAAGACGAAGACTGACTTTGTTGCTGATCCATTCCGTGGATAGGTAGCTATGACAATGTGATTAATTAACTTTTGTGCCTTTTCTTTCTAGGTACCAACTGTGCTGTTTTTATAATTTTTTACTCCTAGCTAGATGTTTTTCCAAATTCAGGTTCAAAATTGTTTTCGCATGAAGTCCCACATGCTAATGTTAATCTGGGTTAGGTAAGGTTTTCTTTGGGTGACAAATGATTGACAAACTGATTGCTGAAGTCTGCTTTTAATGTCGACGCTGAAGCATTAGAGCATATGTTTTTCTCAAATTTTGATTAAGATTATGTTATTGGTGGTCACTAATGGATTAACTCTGAGATAATTGAATAAAGTTTGAATTAATCCAATGGTTTAGAATTGTAACTAATAGGGAAACAAAAATAGTTAAAATGTTTGAGTTGTGGTTATTTATGAAAAGTTGATATAGTGTATCATGTTTATTGATTCTCTTAGTGGTTATGGATTGATTATTGATGACCATGGCCACCACATGGCTAGGATGCTCCATGTGATCCAAAAGGTTCATCGGCCTATACTCGTCCCTTTGTAAGTTTACTTCCTAAGGGCCAGGCGCACTAGCAAGCACATTTTGACCCTCATGCTGAGTCCGGAAGTACTCTCAAGCTATTTTCACTGACACACATTTCTCTTGGAAAAGCTGGTGATGTGCCAGGAAAGAAAGTGTTGGTACTTTCAAAATGCCTGCAGGAGGGCTAGTTCATGTGCAGCTTGGGATTGGTCATGCTAACCTTCAGATATGGCAATAATGCAGCACCACCTGGGTCGAGACTAGATGAAGCCTTAGACAGGCTGAAGGTGGTCATAGCAGTTGCTGTCTGAACAGGAATGGGAGTAGGTGCTGCCCAGATTGGGGTTATGGCAATCGGGTAATTGCAGCCATCATCTGGGTCTGTTGCAACCATGTCAGCATTTGGGCCTATGGCAGTTAAGCAGTTGCAGCCATCATCTGGGTCGCAGGCAATCATGCATATGCAGCCCTGACTAGGTCACAATCAGCACAGTGTTGCGGCCCCGCCAGACACTTTTGAACATCTCTCCGCAAGCAGGCTCCTAGGTGTTTTTTGACAGACCCAGAGCTCCTGCAGTAGAAAATACATAATTCAAATAATGTCCACTATCCTCTTGGACACTGGCTGTGAGGCAAATACCAGCCCAGCTTGTACAGCAGTGCTTTGAGCACTCTACAGAACGCATCCTTATTTGGTCATAAACGGTTTGGAACTGTAGAAAAGTGGGGTGGCTAGACTGCTCTAAGCAGTTCCCTACATAGGCAATTTGCAAGCTCAAAATTAAGAATGATCCTAAGTCCCAACTCACAAATATTTTTCTGTGAGTAGTTGTTCCTTACTCCAGACATAGGATGAACCACTCAAGAGTTTCTATGATTAAGACATACTTAAACGCAATTAAAAGCTTTTCTAGTCAGTCAGACCCCGATTTACAAATGCCCTTGAGCAAGCACGTCTTTCACCTAGCATTTCATGAATTTGGGGTACCTGAGTCTGGATTAAGACAAAATGTTTTGGGAATTTATTCTGGAAATTCTGAAATAATTTACACCTAGGTGCCTCACAGGATTAACTTGAAAGCCAGGTCCTTGTTGCGATCACTCTAATGCTTCAATTCCTTACATTATGTTAAGGGAGCTAGGATTCTTACCACACTACAGTTGCCACTACTTGAAATGTTACCTGGGACAATGATAATCACTTCAATATCATCTTGCAGACTTTGTGCCTCTTGCCCACACAGTGTTTTTAGTTTAACTTGCATCAGTGAAAGCTGGTTTGAGTCCTTCCTGTTAGATGGATGTAGCTTTGTAGCCATGGTGGGCCGTCCTATCAGACTTGATGGTAGTAGACTACCAGGGCTTTGTAGGCTCCTGCCTGTCATCAGGATTGCCCAATGTGCACCCATGTCCATTTCTTGAAGTGCTCTTGATGTTCCTGCTGTGATTTTACATGTGCTGATGACATACATGTCATTTCTAAGATTACAGTGAATGCATGTGGCCACGTTTCAGTTTAATGTGGGTGGTCCCTGTACTGGAAGAAGTCAAGTTAGATAAAACTGAATGTTGCCTGGCCAGCATTGAGGTTTGCTGTGTACACCAGACCACACATTGGCTGATTGAAATATACCTTACACTTGTGCCTTTCTCCAAAGTTAAAATTATAGGTGCCTATTTTGATGCTGCACTAACTATGAAAGGTCTGGTTAGATCAGCAGTGAGTTTGTGCCCCTTCTACTTCAGAACCTGGCTGTATTTGGAAGAGGGATAATCAGGGCAAGTCAGATCACTGAGGGGCAGATGTATTAAAGCATTTTGCGAATGCAAAAATGTGTTTTGCAATGTATGAAAGGCATTCGCAGTGCGAAAATAAGGAATCGCTAAAAAGCAATTTTTTCCGACTGAGACATGAATTTGCATGTTGCAGACAGCGTATCGCAAATAGCGATATGAATTACCGAATTGCTAATTGCGAAACGCAAATTGCAACACCGATTAGCAAATCGCAGATAGCGATCCGCTAAATTGGGACGCTATTTGCGATACGCTGATTGTGACACGCAAAAACTGAATCTCGATGCATAAAAAAATCGCAAATTGCGATTATTCGCAGAATGGCCTTTTGCGCATGCAATTTACCACAAATTGAAACCAGGTGGTAACCAGGTGCAACCTATATAAAGAGGCCCAGAATGCCTCAGCTGCTCTTCCACAATGGTTGCACTCTGTCATGGCAAGGAGAATGAGGATCTTGGCAGGTTGAGGAGAGGGAGGAGGAGACAGGAGCGCATTTTCAGAGTGCGCATTACCTTTTTTGACCAGGCTGAGGAGGAAATTTATGAGAAGTACAGGTTAAGCTCAGCCATGATACTTGACCTGATAGCTGAGCTTCAACCCATGCTGCAGCTCACAACACACAGGACCAATAGCATACCCACCCATGTACAGGTATCTTGCTCCTACTAGCCTCAGGGAGCTATCAAGGGGTCATAGCAGCAGCTGAAGGGGTATCACAGAGTGCCCTCTCTAGATTTTTCAACACATTCCTCAATGCCATGCTGAGCAGAATACAACTGTACATAAGATTCCCCAACACCCCACAGGCAGTACAACAATTTAAAATTAAATTCTACCAGATAGCACAATTTCCACATGTCCTAGGTGCCATCGATGGGACACATGTAGCAATCTGTACACCATTGGCCAGCGAGTATGTGTATCGCAACCATAAAACAATAATTCTGTGAATTTACAGGTGAAATATGCAATGCCTCCTACATCATTACCGATCTCGTGGCCAGATACCCAGAGAGCACACATGACTCGTACATCTTTCGCCACAGCGGGATTCACACGACTGCTAGCTTGGGAGTTTGGTGAAGGATATCTACTAGGTAATTTGATAGTTTACAATGTTGCATTGATGTAAGTGTGACGTCAGTTATCACAATTACTCATTTTACTCTCTGTGCATTCAGGAGACAGTGCCTGAGCTGTGCGCACCTATATGCTGATGCACTACCTGAGTCCTGCAACTCCAGCAGAGAGGAGGTACAATGCTCCACATAGGGCAACCCGTAATGTGGTGGAGTGCACTTTTCGGTTGCTGAAGAGTCGCTTCAGGTGCATCCATAAGAGTGGAGGTGCACTACAGTACAGCCCAGAGACGACATGAAAAATTGTGGCCACATGTGCTCTCTTGCACAACATAGCAACCACGAGGGGCATACCAGTGGAACTCACAGAGCCGGACTCAGATGAGGATGATGAACCCTCACCACCCCTTCAACCAGCAGACGGGAGCAGTGCAGCAGAGGGCAGGAAAATACGTACTGACATCACACACAACCATTTTTGATGTAAGTAATGACACCTCCAGTTCAATAATATATATCTCAGTAGTTAGCATCTTTATTACCTTAACTTCAGATAACAAATGTGTCAATAGGACATAGCTATGCACAATAGGCAGACATGAACAATTAACAGTGTCACACTATTAGCATAATATAACTGCATTGCTACATGTTTAGGTAGTCCCCTGTAGCCCTCAACATCACTTCTTACATCCACGCACTCCACTTGAGTGCTCAGCACCCTTGCTGGCACCTCTTGTAGAAGGTTCACATGCAATACTGTGTCTGGCACTGCAACGCCTCAGATCAATCACAGGGACTCTCAGACTGCTGAGGCTAGAGGTCTCCTCACTATCCCCAACACCCAGTTCGCTGGTTGTGGCACAGCCTGCGGTTTTCATTGCATCCAGTACATTGGTTATTTGCACCAATCCCTGTGCAACGTCCTGACTGCAATGTGCCATCTCCACCTGTGTGGCCACAGCACGCCGGGATATCAAGGCTGTTGAACTTGCGAGCTGATTGACAGATCGACAGAAGCTATTCCAAGAATTGGTGATGGCACCTGCGCTGGCTGACGCGCTCCTGCATATCTCAGTGCAGAGTTCCCCAATAGCGTGTGTCAACTCCTTGGTGTTTTGAGCTGCTGTTTGCTGTCCCTCAATCAGAGTTTCCAACTGCTTGTGTAGTAATCCCATATATTTCAATTGTGAGAGACAAACTGACTGTGCACTGACCTCATGTGTTTGCATTGCAGGCGCTGCACCTTCAGCATGGGAGCTTCATGGCTGCCAAAGATTGACGGGCCCTCTCCTTCATCTGTGCACTGTCTGCCTGCATCGTGGTGCCTCTTGAGGGAAGTTGACTGTTGCTGTAGCTGGCGCAGGGACTGCTGTCTTCCTGTGGGACTAGCCTCTGGTGGTGGTGTGGGTTCATCTTCTGACATCTCATCTGAGACAATGTGCAGCATGTCAGTTTTTGCATTTTTCACAGAATTTCGCATTGTTGCTTTAAATGTACAATTAAATTGTGTCAATATAAGTCGTTTGTGGTGTTTCGCTATGCGGCTGACCACTATCTTGCTATGTATGTTGTGTATTCACCTTAGGGTTGTGTACTACCACTCCCATAAGGCATAGTTGTGTTGTACGTAAGATGTGACATGGACTACTTTTCACTGTGCATCAAGTTTTTATCTATTTCCTAAGAGGCATTTGTACATGCACATATGGAGATAGAAATAATTACTGGCCTTACCTTTGCTGGTGCAGGGTGTCCCTTAGGTGTCAATGTCAGTAACACCACTGACAGCTTCTGGAAGCAATGTGGACTTCACCAGGTCTTCCAACGGGGGTGGACAGTGTCTGGGTGGATGGTCCGCCTCCGGTGCTCCTTGCCTCCTTTAGCCTGCTGGCCACCCTCTCTTTGGCACAGAAACGCAAGTCATACCATTGCTTGTGTGTCTCCTCCACAGAGCGCTGCACAACACCCACTGCGCATATTTTTGTCTGGATGTCAGACCAGAGTTTCCGCTTCTCACTCTCAGGTACTTGGAGTGAGTTCTTGCCAAATAGTCTGTCATGGTTCCTAACAACCTCCTCAGTGAGCACCTCCAATTCTTGGTCACTGAATTTGAGCTTCCTCTTCCTGTCTCCCTTCTCCTTCCCATTTCCAGCATTGGACATGTTGCGGTTTGGTCCTGTCTTGCTCACAAGGCTGGCTACCTGGTGCTGGGCTGTGTCTCTCTCCCTGCTCCTGTGGGTGTGGTTCCTGAAAACAGCATGGGCTGACTCACTTCCTGGTTGTGATGTCATCAGGCTGCTCCGGTTTGCCATTTTTGCTATTTGCAATTTTCAATTTTCAATTACCAAATCGCTATTTTGTTTAGCGATTCGGTATTTGCATCTCGCAAATTGCGTTTCCAAATTTTAAGAAATCACTATTAGCAATTTTTTACATTTTGATACATTGCTTTTTGCATTTCTTAAATAGCGATTTCTTAAAAATCTCTATTTGAGAATCGCTAACTGGAATCTTGATACATCTGGCCCCAAATCCCTTCCTGCAAAGGACTTTTAAGGCCTTGCTATATAAATTGCACATGATTCAGCACCAGGGAGTATCCATTCTTCTCAACTCTGCAAGATCCCAAATGACTCCCATCCCAAGTCAGGTGCATTGGCTGCACTTGTCAATTGCCTATAATTGAAAAGCTCCAGTCAGGTACAGTTGCCTCACTTATTTTTTATTAATTGCTTAGCTCTATTTTTCTAACTTTTCAGATTTTGCATACTGTGTGGAGGATAAATCACAGATATACAACTGTTTGTGTGTGCACCTTCAGCATTATAATTGTAATATTAGATCCACTAAAAACTGAGGATATATCTCATGAGAATAACCTAAGGTGTGATGGATGCATGTGTTACTGTATCCCAGGCTTCTCATCATTTGTACTCTCTCCGTTGTGAATGAAGCCCTATTTCGTGAGTATACTATGTTGTACGTGCTCACAAGTTGGGCTACAAGTTGCTAGATCAAGTGGAGGGCCACCTTTTCTTGCTATTATGCTGCACCGTATTGGGCCAAATTGTGGGTAGAGTTATTATGTGTGTCACTGTCCTCTATTTTTTGTTGACATCAATGTAGTCAGAGAATATAAAACGTGCTGAGTAAGAGATTATTGCTGACTTTCTTCAATTGTGTTTCCCAGTGCAAGTTGCATGTTATGACCTTGTTCATGGCGACCAGTGTAACTGCCATTATGTGACTGGCAATTTCTTAAGGAACTGACAGCCAATATATGTAAGTTAGTACCTTCTCAGACCACTTCTAATGTCAACCAATACTGGAGGACAGAACTGTGACTCGGAGTGTGTAATTATTTAAGGTGAATGAAAATAAAACTTCACAAGTCAAAAATGTAGGTGAAGCCTTTTGAAACCCCTCAGGCAAAGGGTTGCTTTACCCATCCCCTATTCTCTGCAGCCTCACCCATGATGGATGGAACAGCAAGCTATAGGGACTTGTTTAACTGTCAGTCAGGGCAGTGGGGAAACACAACAGCATCTGCTTGGCACCTGTAGTTTTCTATTCACTGCTGCTTGAAGTTCTGTGCAAGGTGTCCAGGAGCTGGGACTCAAAGTACTTTGGGCAATAGGACTGCAGTAGATGGCTATTGAACAGTCTGTCCATTGTTTGGAGCTGCTGGAAGAAAATTCATGCAATTGTGTAGACCTCCTTTTTGTTAAAACACTTGACAACATTTTGCAAAGCTGTGACACATTCTGCTTCATATCAATTCTAACTCTTAGCAGTAACATCACCACACTGGAAATGTAGAGGAAAGCGCATTTCTATGCTATGTAGATTTGTATGCGTATTTGTTGAGCTTAGAGAGTGACCTGTATGTATATATTTATGTGTGTGCAAGGTGGGTGCATCGCTACACTTGTCCCTTTGATCTGATTTAGGTTGAGTGGGGTAGACAGACTGATATTGGTGTATGATAAACGTAAGTTCATTTTTGGGTGGTACTTCTGCTACGCATTCTTTACTTTAGGGCAATATTGAGTATTTGGTGTTCAGTTTATGTGATAGGCAGCTGTAAAAGCCTTGACACTACCTTTGTATTTTGTACCTCAGTGAGGTTCTGTTGAGCAGGGTTTAGCTTGCACTATCTTTTAGGTGCATAAAAGATTTCCCACTAAATCTTTAAGACCACAATATGGGGCAGATTGCTTTAGTAGCTTTCTTTCCAAATCACTGACGTCATGAATTGATTTGTGGCAGGAGGCATTGAGTGCTTTTACATGTTATATAAGATGAGACATTATTAAGATGATCATGCTTGAATATGTCTATATTTTTGAGGCACGTGACTTACATTTACTCCCTTGTTTTTGAAAGGTGCAGTTTACTTTCTTGAACCTTCAAGAGACTCAAGGGGTGTGGTGCTTACTTTATTTTGATAGGGTGTTCCTCTGGAACAGAGCAAGCTTTTTAAAGAACTATTGTCAAGGGTAGCTCTCATATTTTGTAACTGTTTATGGTGCATTTTGTCTTTGCATCACCATTGGAGGTTGTGAGAAAGTTGTTTCTTGAGAATTCTCTTAGTTGAGCGATTATGTTGTCAATGCACTATTCTATAAAATGACCATAGCTTTGAACAAGTTAATGATTTTGAATTTAAATCAACAAATGGCAAACAACAAAATATAACTCTTCAATATTTTGATTCTGTCCGATATACATTAATTTTCAATAACCCTGTCTTCCAGTCTCCATGCGGGTCTTCTCACAGCTTAACCACACTTAGCGCAGTGTTTCATGCCAGCCTACTAATTGCAGAGCAACACACTATAACACAACCTGCTTCTTGTAGTGGCTCACCCTCCTTTACATTTTCTTCATATTCACACAGCTATAATTCCACTAGTCTGTGCAACATAAAATAACAGTCTTTGTCTGCCTCTTTAAAATAAAACAAGCAGAACAATTCAACAACCAGAATATTCAGGTTTTTACACTTTATGACTTCCTCATTCAGAAAGATGTTGACACACACCAATTAAAGCAGGAAATCACCTGAATCAAGGCAGTATCACCTTTGACCATCAGGTTTCACTAACATTGATCATTATTAGTACAATCGCAACAAATTGTTACTGTTCCTGTCTTAAATGTGCAGTCAAAGGACATCTCACAACCTCCACCACAAAACTTTAGCAATCAAGAAAATCAGAAATCAACTCTTCGATTATCTATGCCAGGACCTTTTTACTAACTCTTAATCCAATAGCCTACTTAACTCCTTCAAAAAAAGTGGACAAGCAACAGTGTGGCAGTGGGATAGCGATAGGTATTAAAGAGACATTCAGGTTGACGATTGAATATAAGAGGTTTTATTTGAGTGTACAGGTGTCTTCATACAGTCTCTGTCTTTTATCCTTATGGGTTGGTTATCTCCTTTGTTTTCTTCTTTTTCTAGGGTTCCCGGTGGTTGGTTATGTCTCTCGGCGGTGTTGTTGTCAGGTTGACCGGAAAAAGAATGAGAAGTAGATAAGTCGTACGTCTGGGTGACTTGTTGGAATGGTGTTAGTGAGGGACGAGGGTGTAGAGAGAGGGAGATAGAGAGACAAAGATGCAGTGTGAATGGTGATGGTCTGGTGTAGAGTTCCAGATCTGAGGGAAAAAGAAAGAATGGTAAAGTGGATAGGGTCCTGTCCCTGTTCACCTCAGTGGAAACCAAACTTTCTTCCTTCATTAAAATTAACTACATCTGTGTTAGTGCCTAGTGCTCCCCCCTTTTTGGTGTCCACTTCCACAAGTATCCCTTCCCAACCTCCCTCTGCTCACCCTCTCCACCCTCCTCCCTTCCCACTATAGCGTTTAGTCTGTTTTTCAGGCAGGACGTACCTGCTGGAGCCACGCCCCTCCAGGGACGTGGCGGAGTTGCTGCCTTTCTGAATCTCCTTCCCTGATATCATCTCCGGTGTCCCAGGGTCTTGTGTTGGTTTCCTCCTCTCCTGTGGCCAGAACGCTTTTCCCTGCGTCCTCCTTTTTCTCCATGTTCCCAATGTCTTTAGTCACGCTCTCCTCTTCCTCGCCGGTGTCCTTCTCCTCTTCCTCCACAATGCGCCATGCACGTTGTCCTACAACACTTCATGTCCTCAGAAACCCAGATCCTCGACCGGATTGTGTGGAAAATGCAGTTTTTTCTTTGTCTTCAGGAGCAAGGGGAATTTGCCAGTACCCTTTAGTGAGATCCAATGTGGACAAATATTTAGCTCTCCCTAATTTCTCTAAGACATCATCTACACGGGGAATAGGATATGTGTCGAATAGTGATATGTCATTGAGTTTGCGGAAGTCTATACAAAACTGGACAGATCCGTCGGGTTTTGGAACTAGAACTACTGGAGAATTCCAAGGGCTAACAGAGGATTCAATTACTCCTAGGGCTATAATTTTCTCTATTTCTTCCTCAATGACATGTTTCCTGGCTTCGGGAATGCGATAAGGTCGTAGGCGGATGGTCTTTCCTGATGGTGTTTTTATTTTGTGATAGATTAAGGAGGTTCTTCCAGGTAGTTCAGAAAAGAAATGCGAGTGTTGTTTTAACAGGGCGGACAGTTGTCCCTTCTCAGGTTTGGGTAGAGAGTTGTTAATACAAGGAGTACTCTCTGTATGTTGTCTTTCCAAGGGGAAAAATTCTAGGTCTATCTCTTTGCACGGGGATATAAAGTACCCTGTCCCTGTTTATCTATGTATTCCCATTTCTTTAGGAGGTTTACGTGGTAAATTTGGGTTTTTCTGAGGTTGTCATTCAGCTCTATCAGGTACGTGACAGGGGAGACTGCTCTAATAACCCTATAGGGTCCCTGCCATCGGGCCAATAGTTTTTGTTCGGACGTTGGTCGCATAATAAGGACTTGGTCATTTGGGCGAAAGGTACGTAACTTACTTCCTTTGTCGTAATAACCCTTTTGATTGACCTGGGATTTCTCGAGTTGTCACCTTACATCCTCCCATAGATTTTGTAAGTGTGTTTTGAGCTTATGGACCTATTCTAGCAATGGTTTCCCCACCTCTTCTTCCTCTTCCCAAGTTTCGGCTGCCATGTCCAGAAGACAACGTGGTTGTCTTCCGAAGACCAGTTCGAATGGGCTATGACCGGTGGAGGACTGTTCGTGTGTTCGGATGGCGTAAAGGACTAAGGGTAGCTTTTGATCCCAATCCTTTCCAGATTCGTCTACTATTTTCCTCAACAGGGTCTTTATGGTACGGTTATAGCGTTCCACTAGACCGTCCGTTTGGGGATGATACACTGACGTTTTTATTTGAGTAATTCCCAATAACCTACATATCTGTTTCATAAGGTTTGACATGAATGGCGTGCCTTGGTCAGTGAGGATCTCTTGGGGAAAACCTGTCCTAGTGAACACTGTTATCATGGCTTGTGCAACGGTTTTGGTAGTCATACTTGATAAGGGAAGGGCTTCAGGGTACCTCGTTGCATAGTCCACTATTACCAGAATGTATGTGTATCCCCTGGACGATGGAAGGAGGGGCCCGATTAAATCCATACCCACCCTTCTAAAAGGAATGTCAATGGTGGGTAGGGGTTGTAATGGGGCTTTCCTGGGCATACCTGGTTCTGTGAGTTGACATCTGGGACATTGTAAGCAATACCTCCTAATGTGGGCATAAACCCCCGGCCAATAAAACTTATGCAGGAGGTATTCCTCTGTCTTTTCTCTACCAAAATGGCCCCCTCCTGGCTGATTATGTGCTAGGAAGAGTACGTGGTTCCTATACAATTCTGGAACTACTAATTGTTGTTTGATTTCTCCTGAGGTGGCTGAGGTCACCCTATAAAGAAGGTTTTTCTGTACTAGGAAATAAGGACCCACCTCATCCGTGATTTCGGTTTTAGCTGTTCTCCAAGCATGGGTGAGTGTAGGGTCTTCTCTCTGACAGGTTTGGAAGCTTACTGGGGCATTACTAGTCTCTGCTACGACCCTTTTGGTATTTGTATCCTCTCGGGTTTCCTGAAATCTCAATTTCTCGTGTCTTTTCTCCCTTCGGGTGAGTTTTCTGCGGCTTGGGGGGCATTCAATAAGGCTATTGGAAAACGGTGCTTCAACCCACCACTCCGGGTTCTCTTTCTGGGTTTGGGTTCGGTCTAGGAGATGTTGGAACCGGATATAATCAGTCCCGATAATACAGTCTTCAATCAACTGGTCCATGACCCCTACAGGGAGGAAGTCGTGATATTCACCCTATTCTATTCTTTATCGCCATGTATACAACAAATAGTAACCCATTGGCTTGAGGTTATGTCTATGGGATCTATTAGGTTCTTTCGGATTACGGATTGACTACAACCCGAATCAATGAGCGCAGAGAGGAAGCGCCCGTTTATTTTTATGACTTGTTTGAATTTCGCATTCCCGACTCCCGTACATAATACCCGGCGTCGGGTAACCCCTATCTCCATGGGTTCGGCTCCTTCTGTTTTCTTGGGACATACCCTTGCTATATGGCCCCATTCTCCACAACTAACACATTGGGGTACATGCATGGGATGACCCTCTCCCTGTTTGTGTGTCCCAGCGTCTTCCAGTGGGTACCGCGGTGTTGGTTTTGGCGGTGGTGTGACGGGTTTTATGACTGGTCTTGACTGTAGGAACTTCACGTCCGTAGACCGGTGGTAAGCACAAGCCAGATCTATAGCAAGCTCTGTATCCACCTTGGGATGTTGTCTAATCCAATTTTTCGTACTGGAGGGTAAGGAATCCAGGTATTGTTCAAGAATAATTGTTTTTATGACATCCTCCCTGCTGGTTCCTATAGGTCCCAACAATTTTAATGCTAAATCTTTAACCTGGAAGTAAAAGGTACGAGGGTCCTCATTCTGTCCCCATTTCACTTTTCGAAATTTCAGTCTATAATACTCAACATCATGACCAACCCTTTCCAAGATACTCCTTTTTATGTCCTTGTATGGGGTGGTACCTCCGGGATTAGCAGCTTGGTAGGCTGTCTGTAGAATTCCCGTGAGTAGTGGCGCGATGTATTGGCCCCATCGGTCCTCAGGCCATTGTGAGTAGGAGGCCACCCGTTCGAAGTTGGTAAAGGAGGAGTCTGGGTCTTCCCCTTCCTGGAATTTTTGTAAAACGGAACTAGGGACATTGGGGTGGACTTTACTGGCCGCTATGGTGTCTGTTAATTTCTGCAACGCAGTTTCATGAACAAGCTGGTTGTGTACCAAGATAGTGGCTTGGCTTTTTAGTGCCGATTGTAGGGCCTCTCTGTCTTCCTTAGCTTCCCGTTGATGTGCTTCCCATACTAATTGTAAATGACGCTGGCCTTCCGCCAGCTGTTAGCTGTTTAATCATGTCCTCCAGGGTGGGTTTGTCACTCATTGTCTATACCGCCAACTTGCCCTTAGGGAGAGATCCCACTTCTGACACCACTGTGGCAGGCTTTGGCGGTACAAACCAGGCTGAGACTGAGTAAGTAGGTGAGTAAACCAATAAGTTGTTTTTTTGTTATTATTTTTCTTTTACTTCGGGGAAGAAAATACAGTCCAGTATCCTTTCTATGGTTTCTTGGGGTTTTGTTCAGTTCTCCATTAATTGTTGCGATTTCTTGTTTCCTTCTTTCTTGTCTAGGTCGGTGGTTGTTAGATTCTGCAGGCTCCAGCACGGTTTAACGAGAAAGGAAACAGAAAAAACGCATCGGTAAGTGGAGGTTGCTTCTGGGGTTTATTTTAAAGGAATGGGAGGGGAAGGGCTCCAAGAGGAACGGAGAGTGATGGGTACGCCAGGGTACATGTGCGGAAAAACATAAGTTTATATTTGTGCCTACCGTAGATCTTAGTGCTCCCAAAAAGGGGGGAAAAGGAAAAGAAATTGCTTCTCCTAGTTAGCGTGCGCTGCCCTCCCTGTTTCCCTCACCCACCTCCCCTGGTCCCTTCCCCGTTGCCCCTTTCATCATAATCTCCCTCGTCCCCAGGAGGGACCGTACCTTAGCAAGCCACGACCCTCCTGGGTCGTGGCGGGCTCCTCGGCTGCTTTTTCCCACAGTGGCACTGTCGTCCGTCCTCTCGCCCCCTTCAAAGGGTCAGTTTCCGTCTTCTTCGTCCGGGTCTCTCTCTCCGTCTCCTGCTCGCAGGGCCGCGGCGTCTTCCTCTCCTGTCGGTGAGTCCGTCTTCGTCTTATCCTCCCGCCCCCAGAAGGCAGTCTCCGACGCGTTCTGTAGCATTCCCATGGTAACATGGGAACGCAGAAAAGACGTTGCGGGGTTATCCAAGAGCTTCCGGGTTACGGAAGGAGGAGACGAGTTCTCGGGAACCCGTCTACACTGACCTTGCCGCCTGCCTGACCCTGGTGCCTGGAGGAAGGGGTGGGCTCTGAGCCCCTTTAAAACCTTTATCGCACTCCCGCCTTGTGGGATGTGCCCGGGCCAAGGGCGGGCCCGTCCTTTGCCCGTCATCGACAGGAAGAGGCTGGGCTGGGCCCCCCTCTATCATTTTATTTTCATCTGGAGGAAAATAATCTTGGGAGCTATTAAAGGAGGCGCGTGTGATCATTATTTAAAATGGGAAAAAGAAAGATAAGTCTCCAAAAAGGGAAAGGTGGGTCTAGCCTTTTAGCCCATTCTTCTATTACTAGTTACCTGTCCTCTGTAATGGGGGCTATCGAATCCAAACTGGAGCAAGTTGAAGAAAGGATCGGGGCTGTTAAAAAAAAAAAAACGTTCAGTAGCCCCCATTGGAATCTATTGTTCATATAATTACTAATTCAAAGGAGGGGTCACCTTCTCTGGCCCCATTTATTAATACCACTCACCGTGATATGTGCTCACAAATCCCACCTAAACCCCCTGTTCAAAGTGTCAATTCATCCTTGGAACGTTCCCTGGCGATTTCCCCCCCCCCCCCCCACTGAAGAAGAGGAGAGCGGGTAAAAGGTCTAAGAATCTAAAAAAGATGTCAGGCCCTAAAAAGAGAATACATATTTCACCGATAATTAGCCCCAATGAATCACTCATTTTGGTTACACCAAATGAACCCCTTAAAAGAAACTATGCTTATAGTGACCCCTCTGGTGTAATAGACTCTATACTCAAATCTTTTTGTGCTACCCTTGAGGAGAAACTTATTACCCTGATTACCAAAAAACTTGACTGTTTCTGTAATAACGTGCTTAGTACTTTTGCCCAGTTATCTAATTCGGGAGTATTAAGGGAGGGAAAGGTACTTACCCGAGATGTGGCATCAAATGAAAATGTATCTCAAGGCTCTGGTACACTGATGGCCAAATCTTTGACTATATCTGGGCAAGGTAATGCTGTGATCAAGCAGCCGCAAGTAATCCTTAAAAAAGTTTTCACTTGGCCCAAATCCTCCATTATCAAACAAATCTATTTATCAAGCAGATGTATTGCACTTACCTCCTGATTGTATTCCTTATGTTTTGGTGTTAACAAACGTGCCTCCTTTGGGTAGAAACCAAAAAGAACACACCCAATCTCTGATAAGGAAGTCTGCACACTAGTTGAAATCTAAATTTAAGGGTAAATATCATCCAAATAATAAGATTCTTATGGCGCGTAGAATGAAGCAGGTTGACCATCAAAGAAATATGGATGATGGAATACTGTGTTGTAATCAATTTAGCCAACCCGTGTTCAGTTGATCACCTTTTGGCAAATTTAGACTATTCAAATTTTTTAGATAATGGGATCCAAATACACTTCCTGTGTCATTTTTATGACTACTCCCTTTTTCCACAACACTTTAGTGTTGTCCCTAGCACTCGCATCTTATTTCCAGCTAGGCCAGCTGTGCAGGTGAATGTTCCTTTTAGCAATTGTCCCTTGGCCTTTAATTCTCTTGATGAGAATGATTGATTGACCCACAGCTATCGCCAGTCCGGGTCCAAAAAATGTGTTGAGATTAATGTCTGACGACGACCAAGATTAATTTATACAGGAAGAAAGAGAGATCATTTATGATACCTTCCATTTAAACTATACTGATAAATTGGCATTATCCTTAGGATCAAAGCCCCTATCTTTGATTAGTTGGAATATTGCGGGGCTTCGATCTAAAATAAACGACCCAGACTGGACTAGTTTTATATCATCCTATGACATAATCTGTCTACAGGAAACTTGGTCAAAAGATACGTTCCTTTTGGATGGGTATACAACTCTTTACCAGCCAGCATTAACGTCCTCCATGGGAAGAGCACGAGGAGGGCTTTTGGTGCTTATATCCTTAAATTTACCATCATTGAAGGCTTCCTTAATTTGGTCTTCACCTTATTTTATGATTGTTCGTTTAGCCATTAGGGGGTGTAAAGGTATTTTGATTTTAAATTTCTACAACAATGCCCCACGTTGTCGTCTTAAAGGAATGTTAGAGGACGCTGTGGATTATATTGATTCTTCCCCCAAATTAAAGGATGAAGATTTAGTAGTCTTATGGGTCGGTGATTTTAATACTCCCCTATGTTGTCAGGAAAATTTAGAATTGTGTGCTATTCCCAATGAAGGTAGAGAGTTGTTAATCCACTTTACTCATTCACCTGAAGGAGAAGCTCTGACCTCCTTTCCATGTAATTTTGACTTGGTCCATGATAGGCAGAATGTGGCACCAGACTCTTTAAATGTTCCAACTTTCACAGGGAATGTGAAGGGGAGTACTATTGATTTTATTCCTATTGGCTCCCCATATTATCATTTAATCTGTGATTTTAAGATAATTCCTCACTGTGCCAGTGACCACAATCCCTTGTGTATTAACCCAGACTTAAATATAAATCAGGTATCTAGGGATAAGGGATTGAGAAGAAATACCACCTTTCATACAAACTCTGGTCTACGTCTGAAGTGGGACAAAATAAATCCTACGACTTTCAATCAAGAATTTATAAGATCTAGGTTTGACTCCATTAACATATGTTTATCTCAGCAGTCTGAACATGACCATTTAGTTCATAAATTTGAACTATTAAGTAATGCTATTTCGCATGCCCTTGTGGTGGACAGGCCTACTATGGGTTTGCCCGCACACAGATGGTTTGATTCTGCGTGTTCAACTGCTCACAAAAAACTAAAAGATGCCCTTAAATCAGTTCCTACTTCCTGTTATTTAATTAAATCAGCTAGGGCTGAGTATAAGGCCACCTTGGTAAAAAGGAAATCAGAGATGAGGTCTAAGGCGTGGGAAGGGCTACAGGCTGCGTCCGATCTGAAGGACACTTCAAAATTTTGGAAGGTGGTTAATCATTCTTATTTCTTTGACAGTAACACTAAGGTTGACAAATGTCTTATCGCAGAAGAAGCTTGGTTGAACCACTTTAGGAAAGTTTTTGATCCAGATAACGACTTTCTGACTAAGGAAGAAAATATTATCAACTGGATCAGTACAGACCCAAACATAAATGGCCTTGACATTTCTTTTGATCTACATGAGATCCTTGGAGCCATTAATCGTTCAAAACAAGGGAAGGCTCCTGGCCCTGATGGTGTTCCCATCAATATTTTTAAATCTATGCCTAATATTTGGGGCCCCTTAGTTACAAATGTCCTAAGAAGTGTTTTTAAAGGAAACATACCTCTTTCCTGGAAACTGGCAATTATCATTCCTATTTTTAAAAAGGGCAATAGACAAGATCCTTCCTGTTACATACCAATATCTTTGATTGATTCCACAACCAAGATTCTGGGCAGTGTGATTTTATCCCGCCTGGATGATTGGGTGCTACAGACACAGATTTTATCTCAATTCAATTTGGTTTTAGGCCCGCTTTGGGCACAGTTGAGCAAGTATTAAACTTGAATCTTATTCTTAGCAAAAATGTCACTGCCAAAAGGGAGTCAATTCATATGGCTTTTATTGACTTATCCAGCGCATTTGACTTGGTAAATAGGGAGAAGTTGTGGCAAATCATGGAAACCCTGGGGTGTGACGTGACTCTATTTGAACTTATAAAGCGCCTTCATATGGATTTAAAGGTTTCAGTTCAGTTTGGCCCATTGGGACAGAGAACTGCCCCCATTCCCTCTTTTAGGGGAGTAAGACAGGGATGTATTCTGGCCCCCTTTATTTTTTTAAATATATATATAAATGGGCTCTATGACTTTTTGATAAAAAATGGGAAGGATGTGCCAAAGATGGGTCAGAGATTGCTTCCAGTTTTGTTATATGCAGATGATGCTGTACTCATTGCACGCACTGCAAACGGTTTACAAGGCCTGTTGGACCTCTTTCTGAACTTCATGTTGGACCTCGATTTAAAAGTCCACTATTCTAAGACATTTGTTATGATATGTGGCTCCCGAAATACAAAATCTAAACAATTTACTATGGGGGGCAATAATATTAATAAGGTGAGAGATTTCTGCTACCTGAGTATGCGTTTAAGTTCTTCCATGCTTTGGAATACCCACCTTAAATTTAAGTCCCAACAAATGGCAAGGAACATGGAAGCGATTTTTCGATTTGCCCGTAAACTGGGTCATAGACAGTCTTCTCAGATTATGACGCTATATAATTCTAAGTGTGCCTCAGCACCCCTATATGGGGCTGGTGTCTGGGGCCACATCAAAGTACCTACTCTCCAATGTATTGAGAATAAATTTATGCACAGACTGTTGATGGTACCCAAGTGTATAGCAAACATCATTATCACCGAGGAGGTGGGTCAATGCTTTTTAGAGGACACAGTCTCTAGCGCCCCTCTTTTGTTGTGGATTAGATGTTGGACGAATCCAGCGGCAAGTCTTTTACAGGAATGTATTACTGAATGTATACAGCTGGCCAATTCAAACAGGATTCCCTGGCTCTCATATTTGCGATCATCTTTTGATAAGCTGGGGCTTAAGTATATGTTTGATGAACCACAACTGCTAACCACAACTGCTAGGTCTCTGCTGAAATCACGATACTCTGAGTATACCTTAGACATAAGACTTCATAGCTGTTTGAAATATAAATCTTTAGATTCTTATACCCAGATTATTATGTGTATGTATATATATATATAACCCTATCTGACCTGGTTTTCATGTTCAAAAATATGTTCTCTGTTAACCTTTTTTAGACTGAACTTGATTCATTTTAAGATGGCCTTTCCGAATCAGTGTATCTGGCAAAAAGACTTACCACTTGTCCCTGTGATGCTAGTAAAAAGCAAAGTACTTCCCACTTCTTTCTTTTTTGTTCCCTTTACGCCACCCCATGGAATGCCTTTATCTTACCTATTTTACGTACATTAAGACCGATCCATTATAAGGAAGCTTTGATATCTTCAGAAATTATCAAATGTCAAAATTTGTTTTCAGGTATTTTATTAGATCTATTGTTATTAGGAATCAATACTAATAATTTTTGCAATTTATTAATCTATTTATGCTGACTTTTAAAACTTATTTCTGTTTTTAAAATTTTAGATTTTATATTTGGTATAGGATAGATCCTCCCACAGGGAGAAAGGCTTTTACTATATTTTAGGGTAGCTAAAATGTTTTTGGTTTTATATCATATAACTTTAGTTAATGTTCTGATAAGAATACTGGAATATTTGCGAAAGAGGAACTTGGACTAGATTACTTTGTCCTCTTTTTTGTAATATATGTAAGATATGGTTTTATGAGTTGTGTTTTAATCCCGTTTGTTTGTTTACTTGGATATGCAATTTTAATTTGTCCTTTTGAATAAAGATCTTTGACTGACTGACAATACATTATTATATTTAAGAGAAACAAACCTATGGAAAGGTCAACATCTCAACACTTTTTATATTAGGTCATAGAAATTGTTAATGTGTCAGCTTTACTGAATATTTACCATTTCACATTCTTAATCTACCTCAGCTTCTGTAAAAAGTGTATTCTGCAGATTTTCATACCTAATATGTGTAACTGTGACAGCCTAGTGCACTCACTTGCTTTAAACTATGTTTTTTCTTCTGAGGCCTACACGTTATTGCTGCACGTTAATTGCATTAATTTCCATTATTTAAAAAGCACTCTAACACTCACAGGTTCCCTGAAAATGCAAAATAATTTCTCCTGAGTGCATGTTACATTCTTGCTGGTTTTTATGACACCTTTGTTAAGGTGAAGACAACAAGACCGTTTGTTGTACTTTTATCCCATCAACAGTTCTGCACAGCTTCTTCCACAGCCTTCACTTCCATGTTAAGCATTCTAAACAACCTTGTGTTACTTGGTAACCATGGCACCACATTCAGTGAGTCCTAGGATAGAATAAAACTGACTGTCAATACAAATACAAGTTAAAACAACCTTCCTCCTTATTCATGACTGGGATCTCTGTGTGATTGACAGCTGCCTTTGGTTACATGCCAATTGCTAGATAGGTTTACAGCAAACTACTGAGGAGATCTTACCTGCTCCCTAAATAGGTGTCCGTTTTTAAGTGACCATAACTTAATTGACATTATTGCTCTGTGGTTTGTCAGTATATTTATAATTCGATGACCAATTTCAATCTTTGTAAAATGTGTGATTACCCTGGAAAGAGGCTTCTCGATGTTGATTAACCCCCTTAACCACAGAAGAGTAGATAACAGAATGTGTTGCAAATGTGTATTTTAAAAAAAATTCTAAAACTGCACAAGAATGTTTTTAGATCAAACTTTCAGGGGTAGAGAGCTCCTGGCCTTGGGTGTCACCACCACAAATTGCCAACCACACACTCTGGCCTTTCTGAACTTCTGGACAGAGACGACATTCAGAGAACTGGAACACCAAAGGCAAGGAGGCGTGTTAAATGAGAATAAACATAAAACATAATTGAAAGTTGAAAGCTGATATGAAAGATAATTCCTTGATTGCAAACACAGTAAGCAAGCATAGGAGGTGGACCGAGAGGATTCAGCCACAACTCTGGGACCCACAAAAGGGATTATCAAAAATATGGAATGGCCCTTTGTTTGCATTCAGGATCCAGAAATTGGCTTTCATCCAGCTGTACACTTCCCCTAATACAAGTTTCAAATTATTTTGAAGCAACACAATATTTCCATCAAGTCTGAGAAAAATGTGGGTGTTGTCAGTGGAAGCAAAAACACGTTTGCCCAAAAAAATCAATAAGGTTGACCACAGGGTGAGCACAAAGATTAAAGTTTGGACTCAAAGTGGAACCCTGTGGAACACCTGCAATTACAGGTTTAAAGAAGATTGGCCAGTGACATTTCCTATGTGAGATTTGAAGAAAAGGAAGAACAACAGTTATAGCCTGTGCCTCTGACACTAATGTATTTAGGGCCCTCCAGTAGGCAGCCATGGGACACGGTGAAAAGAGAAATCAGCCAGAATAAAAGCAGCAGAGCCATCATATCTAAAATCATCCGTATATCATTCAAGGTTTTTACGAGGGGCGTTTCACTGCTGATGTTTTTCTAGAATCCAGATTGCAGAGTATGTAAGAAAGAGGTCTTAAAATTAAGAGGACAATTGCAGATTGTCCACATGCTCAATATCTCTATCAGACCGAAGAGAGTAGGGAAACCAGTTGATAATTCAAAGTAAAGGAGGCTTCGGCCTTGGATTTTTCGAAGGAGAGGAATGATGTGGGCTGTTTCTCAGGAGGTAAGAACAATTCCTGAAGATAGTGATGACTTCCATAGATCTGTAAGTGCAGGGAAAATCATGTGTCCACTTTCTGTAGGTGTCACACTGGACAAGGACGTAGTGGCACACCCAAAGAAGTGGAAAAAAGCTAATGCATCTCGTGATCAGAAGCAGCTAAGTTGAAAGCACTACAGGAAGGCATAGAACAATGTAAGAAAGAGCAGGGGAACTTTGCGGGGAGGACATAGTGGAAGTGAATGGCAAGGATCTGATAAGTAAAGCAAACGTATTTTGAAAACACCTGACTGTTCTCTGCACAATTTCTGACTCTTCTGAATGCAGTATGCTGCTGCAGTCAGGAAAGCCACACTGCGATAGCACAAGATAACTATTTTGGTGGGTTTATTAGAGTGGAGAATATGCTCATGAAAATAACTACAGTATGCCTTGTGGACCAATTGTTTATGCAGATGTAATCCTGACAAATGGAGAAAACTCCCAAGATTATAGTTTGCCCTCTACTTTTTCTTCAAATGTTTGCAACGCTTTTTAGGAGAGACTAAGGGGCATATTTATGAAATAGTCATAAAGAACAACAAGGTGAGCTGCATGATAGGGAAAGGGCAGGGATGCTCCTTAGTTAACAATTTATGGCACATTCCAGTCTATCCCCAGCGCTGTTGCACAATGTGTTGCCTAGTGCCAATGCAGGCACCTTTGCACCATGTTCCAACGGTGCTTGTTATGTAACCAGGATTGTTTTTGCGCAGGAAGGCATACCTTTCTGTGCGAAAACAATCCCGAAGGCATACCTTCCTGCACAAAAATAATCCTCTGAGGCATTTTCCTCTTTCTATGTGTGTTGCATAATGCAGCACTCACAAAGGAAAAATCGAGACAAAATGGACATATTTCTCCTTGTTATGCATCACCTTGGGCGGCGTAACAGTTTTGCTATATTTCTGGTCTACCACTTATGGTAAATCTAGGAATGTGTCAAAATCCATGGGTGATGTGTGGGAACACCTCTGTATCACCAATTGAATGCCTCCCTGGGGCAGAATAAAGCAACACAGTGATTTGCGCTGAGTTGTTACTCCAGATTTATCAACCACTCAGGGACATGCAAGGTGGCCTTGTGTGGCTTGATAAATCACATTTTAAGGGTTGCATTAATTTTTCAACCTGTTTGTGGTCCAAAAGTGATTCAATCCTTTGATAAATATGGCTCTCAATCTTCAGTAAACCAAGAAGCAGAAGGGATTAGATGATGGTGCATGCTCAATGTAGTTGGAACATGATTATCAAGTGAGCTAGTTAGCCAGTCATTAAAAAGTTTGGTGGTGTTTGATGAATCATCCAGAGATAACGTGAGTCTTAATTTATCCAGAATATTGGAACAGGCGCTGACCTTTAGTTTGAACCAATGATGTTGTAAAGTGCCTGGTTGAGCCCTAAACTGAAATTTCTGCAAGAGCTGAATAACATAAAATATATGATCTTATGGTCGGACCAGGACAGCTGTTCTGTGTACATAGAAACGAAACTGAAGACGTAAACACTAGATCAATGGTTTGACCTGAAAGTGTGTGGCTCCAGTCAATAATATGCCCATAGTTAGCTCTTACAGATGTTTAGTCATTTTTTAGCCTTAACCTTGTTAGAATCATCAGTGTGAAGATTAAAATTGCCTAGTACAGTTAAGTGGTTGTATTAAGTGACCAGACAGACAGTATTTCAGCAAAGAAGCAGTAAAATTGATATCCTAGGTGGAGATTCTATAGATCAGAATCGTTTTGAAAGTGGATGATGGGTCTATATTTATGGCCACCGATAAAAATGTGGCATCCTGAAAAAATGACTATATAATACATCAACACAATCGAATGCAATCAATAAATACAGGAGCATTTGGTGTAAGCCTGAGCATTGGGTGTCTAATATTAAAAGGATTTATGAGTTGGGGTGTCAAGGATGGGCAAGAGGATCAGGAGGAAGGTCAAGAGTTACCTGACCCTTTGGGTAATTTTGTGCAGGCCATACAATCGAATGTGAATGTGTCAGTAAGCTATGGCTCAGGAGGTGAATGCACAGATTAGTTCACCTTGACAAGAGGAGTTAGACAGGGGTGTGTGTTGGCCCTGCTCCTTTTTTATTGTATATTAATGGTCTGAATAGTTACCTGGTTGCTTATGGGAAAGATCTACCTGTGGCAGTCAACTCCAGGGCCCTCTTTACTCTATGTGGATGATACCATATTGCTGGCACATACTGCCAACGGGCTTAAGCTACTTGTCAACCTTTTTTTCTATTTTATGGGAGAGTTGGATCTAGAGGTGAGCACTAGAAAAACGTTGGTTTGTAGGAGAAAATCCAACAAGAGTAGGGTAATTACTATTAAAGGATGCAGGGTTTGTATGGTGCCTGAGTTCCTGTATATCTGGGGGGCCACGTTTGATTGTCAGAATAGTTGGTCAGCATGTGTATCGAAGCAATGTAACTGATTTTCCTTGGCTCATATTGCTCAGTTTAGATTTTCCAAGTTAACAAGAAATAGACCCATTGCTCTTCTATTGCAAGTTTATAAGATTAGGTGTCTTCCAGTGCTTCTGTATGGTTCTGTCATTTGGGGATACTGGAAATGTAGGTCAATCCAATAGGAGGAGGATCGTTTTGGTAGATGTCTGATGGCTCTTTCCCCTAATGCTTTATCGCTATTTGTCCATGAGGAGTTGGGACTTGACTATGTTGGATTTTGCGAGGATGGCCCCAGTGGTACTGCAGTTATTAGTATGGTCTGGTGAGCATACAGGGTTTAACAGTCGTGATAGAGGATTGTTTAAACTGTATGCACAGGCTTAAAATACCACAGTTGAACTTCATTAAGACACTGGCAAGGTCCTTGGGTTGCCTTGATTTATTTTTTTAAACCACACCTTCTTAGCAAAGGTGACAGAAAATTAGTAAAGGAGTGATTTTTGTAGGTGCTTAAAGGAAAAAAGAGATACAGAGGAAATTGTAAGACCATCTACTAGATCTATCTTGTCTATACAAACAGCTGCTGGCCCTGAGCCTTACCTCCTGTATGTTAAAAATCCATGGGAAAGGTCTGTGCTAACCAAATTTAGGATTGGACTATTCGGTCTCTTTTGTTTTCCGCCTGGCCAGTTAAATCCCCATAAGATGGAGGTGTACCCCTGTTACAGCTGCTCTCTGTAGTCATTGGAACATTTGGTGTTGTGATGTAAATGTTATGAATTTTTATGTTATAAATTGTTAATAACACTTTTAAGATTGAGGGGCTTTCATCAATTTCGTCCAGCATTTCTTCATCTGAAGTTATTACTGGATAATGAAACAATAATGCTGATTCTTCTTATCTGAAAGGGGCTCTACATTGGAGTAAGATCCTGAATGTATAGTAGTTTATGTAGGACTGAATTTGAATGGGTATAGAATTAAGGGTAATCCTCTTGTATTTATAACTTTGTATCTGTGCAAATGAGATCCTTTTTAATTAATGTGGTAATTGGGAACACAATGGATGGACTATCATTTGTACTTTTGTATTTAATGTTATACTGTAAATAATGATTATAGACAAATTTTATAGTTTTTAGAATTCTCTGTATTTTTTTCTCTTTTATGATTATCATAAATCATCGAATAAAGGTATCTCATTCAATTAATTTATACAGGAAACGCCATTGCCCATTTGATTAGCATGATCCATGTGCTAAATCAAAACGTGAGGGGATGAAACAAGTGCAATATCAGGGGCAAAGTGTGCTTTGATCAAGGTTTCTGTAACGAAAATCAAATCATTTCGTGATTGGGGATTTTAAGTCATATACCTCCAGCAATTCTTTGACCATGGATCAGGAATTTCGGAGCATGCACTTTAACAGCCTTGGGACTCAAGGGCAACATTGCTGAGCTGGGACCCACTTTTGGAGTAACTTGATTAGGGTTAAGGCAGGGTAGAGAAGATTTTATTGTGGCCATATCTGAATGTTGCTCCAAGCTATGAAAGGCAGACTGCAAAGCCAAGTGAGTGTCAAGGCTTACCTGGATGGAGAAACTTGAAGCGTTTCTGACCATATGTCTGGATGGGGAAAAGACAGGCCTTTTGTGAACTTTTGGCAAAACTTTTTGTTGCTCGGCTAGTAACCTCATGCACACATCTACTGTGCAGATGGTAATCACCCGCATTTATGACTGTGTACTGGCAAAATGCTGAAATGCAGCCAAGACATGGAAAGCCTGCCACCCCACCCAAGATGGTGTTGCAGAGATGGAGAAAGGGCTATCACTCTCAAAGGGACTTCGGAAGGACCTCAACCAGTCACAAGCGGAGTGAAGAAAGACAAACACTGATTAATGAAACACAAGTTAAACACACAGACATATATAATTACCAACTTTCACAGAGTAAGGTGCAAGGTATAACCGTAAGGAACAACACACACACAAGTTAAAAATGTCTGCTGAATAGAATGCAGAGTGCATTCTGGGCCAGAGAGAGTGTCCCTTCAATCAATTACACACCTTTCCAAATGCCTGAGAGCTGTTTGACAATTCAGTTAGTCAAAGAAAGAGGATACACATCAGTCACATTTTTATAGCTGTGGATTTGCAAAAGAAAGAAATTCTCGCATCTGCCAATGTCACATGGTGGCAAGGATAACAAGCTGAAACCAACTGTTTCAGTAGGGTTTTCATCTCGTTTTCGGAGGTTTTTAACTGCCAATGTCCATTAATGGGTGTGAAAACACCCCAGGACATCCACAGCAGCCTCAGCATGCATTTCTTTTTTTGTGGACGGGGTTTGGGGCCAGGAAGGTTGCAAAAGTGCCTCTAAGGTGCTTCTCTGCACAAGGCCTCGCCCACTCCAAGGCCCTGCACCCTCCTCACACGGAGGTTTGTGATTTAAGTTGAAAGGTCTGAAGAAATGCAGCCAAGAACCAGAAAGCCTTTGATCCCTACTCAAGATGGATGCAGAAATAGAGAAAGGCTACTGTTCTCAAACGGGCTCACGGAGGGTCCCCACCGGCCAACACTAAGAGTGAAGGAAGACTAAAGCGAATTCAGGGAGCACAATTTAACACACACAAATATAATTTCTAACATTCACAGAGTAAAGTGCAACATATAACCAGGGGTAATCCAACTCCCACAAGTTAAAAATTCGACTGATTAAAATGCACAGTCCCTTTTGCTGTGTCCCTTTAAGCAGCTGCACATCGCATGAAGAGTCTGTAAATGTTTGAATGGCTTGTTGGTTTAATGGAGTTGAACTCCGCTTTATTCATGCCTTTTAAGGTATTTTGTGTGTTTATTAGTTAATTATTAATTTTAAGGAGATACCGATGTTCTGATGTTTTCTGGGGCTGTTTAAGCATTCAGGGTTTTCAGTGACACGATGCTGGTTTAGGCCAGGGGTGAGGTTGACCTTAACTATTTAAATAAGGACAGATACTTTATCACTTCGCTCAAGATTGTTTAGGCTTGGTGTTAAGATTGAGGAAAGTTATGCCTTGGATTGTCAGGGATGAGGCTAAGACAATAGTGATTGGGCTGCCACGGATATTGTGCCTGGATATGTCCAATTCTCTTTTAGATAAGAAGCCAACTCTAGCTTTACAAAACTGGCTTCAGTTGAAAAGGTTTCAATATGAACTGAATCTTCATCCCTTAACTTAGGATGGTTTAGAGTACAAGTCAAAACTTGTGGTACTTACTGTGTGTGTACGATGTTATGTTCTTTTAACTTTCTATTGCTCCTTTATAGTTATATTCCACATATAGGCATAGCAACATAAATGCATATTATTTGTCTCTGCGAAGACTCATAATCTGCATATGCAACATGCTCACTTATATCAATCAATCAATCAGTGTATTTGTAGAGCGCACTACCACCCGTGAGGGTCTCAAGGTGCTGAGGGGGGGGGGAAACGGAGTGGTGCTACTGCTCAAATAGCCAGGTTTTGAGCCGCTTCCTGAAAGTCAGCAGGTCTTCGGTCTGTTATAGGGGCAAGGGAAGGGTGTTCCAGGTCTTGGCGGCGAGGTGGGAGAAGTATCTGCCTCCGGTAGTCGCTGTTTGGATGCGGGGGATGGTGGCGAGTGCGAGGTCGGCTGAGCAGAGTTGGCGGGACGGGGTGTAGAAGGTGAGTCGTCTGCTGAGGTAGGCTGGACCGGTGTTGTGGACCGCCTTGTGTGCGTGGGTGAGGAGCTTGAAGGTTATCCTTTTGTTGACAGGGAGCCAGTGTAGGTCTTCACAAGGGGAGTGATGTGGCTGTGGCGGTGGGCATCGAGGATGAGGCGTTTTGTATGTGTTGCAGTCGTTTGAGGAGTTTGGCCGGGGCTCCTGCGTATAGGCTGCGCTAGTGTCCTCTTCTGACATTTCACTGCCCACAACTTGTAGAAAAACATAAGAAGCTGCACATTAATATATTTTTTATGGATCTCAGGCACACTACTTTACCTGTGGAAGCAATATGAAAGTGGAAGGAGTGCACCTGGAGTTTGTCACTATGTATGTCTGATAGAGCTTAAAGACAACTCCTACAACAATCAACAAATTATAATGGGACACGTACAACGCTAGGCATATTACATATAACTAACTTATAACCTAAGCTACTTCACCCAGACTGAAATGTGCATATAATGGAGCAAAGGGTCAATTTGTTGCAGAGTTCTGACAACTTGCAATCATGCAGTGCAGCTTTCGACACCTTTTGAACTTTCTCTGTTTTGTTGGAACAAAACGTGTTTCCTTAGTGAAGAAGTAGCAGAAAGAAAAATCTGAACATATCAAGTTCGGCACAAAATCTTTTGAAGAAAAGAGGCTTCAAGCCCTCACTGAGGCTCCAATCCATACTTGATCTAAAAATGGAAAAATATGTGCACTACAGCGGGCCAGCTCAAATCTCAGATTGAGTTGATGCTTTTCACAGCTGCGTGGGCCACCCGCAAACATTAACACTGTATAAAAAATTAGAAAAACATGTGTCAATCCAGCAAGATGGTAACATTTGGGGAGTTAAGGATTTTAAACTACTGTTCTGCACGAAAAACAAGATCACCTACATGTGACCTGCTCTGGTTTAGATGAGCGGATCACCTTGGTGTTTTTACCTGTAATGTGTGTTCATGCCACAAGGCACGACAAGGTACGCCGATTAACTCCAGATGGCAAAGTCAATGAAGCAAGCAAAGGCTTAGCAAGCAAGGAGAACTGTTTTATAGCACAGTTTGAAAAATGAGCGAGGAATTGTACAGGCATATCTGGAAGGATGGTGTAGAACAAGGAGCACAGTTTGAAAAATGAGCGAGGAATTGTACAGGCATATCTGGAAGGATGGTGTAGAACAATGTGTGAACGCACAATGTCTAGTACAAATGCTGTGTTGCACTGTAGTGCCCTTAATAATGCTGTGCTTACATTTCTGAGCCTTAAATGGCCCGCAGTCTGCAAAGGACACATTTCTAACATTCTGATTGGTCTATGTTAGCATGCCTACAGTGGGAGAGTGTGCTGTGCGGATGGAACACCCTTCATGGCTACCGTGCAAGACATTTTTACCTGCCGACGCTGCAGGTAAAAATGTCCAAGGACTAAGGCGCTCTTGGGACCCAAAATGTTGTAGTGCCCTGACCTGTGAATGTGTAAGAACTCATTTTTGTGACATTGCCCATGCGATGTTATAAGGGTCAGCGGTGTGTGCTCACCAGCATTAGGGACATAAAATTGTTTCCAAGCACAGTGCCTCCTACACATGTAGACATAGATTGTGGGTCAAATACAAATATGGTTATGAGCCCAGAGTGTTTTGCTTTGCTTTGTGCTGTCACGAGAGCAGTTTTAAAATAATAACAAAGTAGGGTCGTTTTGTTCTGTGGTGTCCATGTGGACAGTTGCCTCTAGCCCTGAAGCTCCGATCAGTGTAGTCAAGTCATCCAGACAATGATTAGTGCTTAGCACACCTCTCTTTGTAAAAGGTGTAATGCAATAAGGAGAGTGGTCATCCTTCCTAAAAAGAATTGTGTGTGCTTTCTGTCTAGACGCCCCTGAAAGCAAATCAATCTCAAAAAACAAATTCTCATTGCGAGGTCTCTGTTCAAAGTCACAAGCAGGAGGTATTATCTGCTGTCGGTTGTCTGTGATACACTAACACCTACTAAGTGGAATCAACATTGATCCCCCCCACACTGACTGAGGTCTTATACGCCAAATGTATTTCAGTCTCAAATTATCCCTGATATATTTAGTCCTTTGGGACCTAGGGAATAAGAGTATTTTCCTTTTTTGTGCCTAGCCATCAGGCCATCATTTGATCTGTCAAATCAATACAAAAGGCTGCTAATAATTTTGGTTATAAGTAGGGGAAGGATATGGGTGCAGACCAGACCAAAGGATAGGTTGACAACCTATTTTGGACAAGCAGTATTTTTAGATCGGAAAGTGAGCCTACAATTCGTAAAAACAAAAAAACAAAAACAAAGCAGGAGATGAGACACATCTAGCAAAGTCATTACCGATACATTTGAAATGAACAGTACATGACCAGCTACACTCACAAGAAATAACACAACAGAAAGTAACCATCCAGCATTCCACAGTCAATGAATTATGGGGAGCAATGCTACACTGATCAGGCCCTGTGCAAACCATGCCTGCCAATATACTACCCTGTTTACGAGGGGAAAACCAGACATGAGAAACCCTTCAACAAAGAATTCAATTTGGAGCCTAGAAAAGTAAAGCTCACCTTAGGCACATACAGACCTCAAATTAAAACCTGATCTCAACTAAATGATACAACGGTAGCAACCATGACACAACTCACACTAGCTTGGTGACTGAGAGCTGCTATTAAGTACATGCATCCAGATATAGCATAGTTTGAGGAATGAAGAAGAAAATATCGAGCCCTATCTAGAATAATGACTCTGATAAGTACATTGTGTATGGAGGCATGTTTTCTGTGTACGTCTGGTGCAGACCCAGTGGTGAAATGTACATTAGTAACTTAAGCTCTGTCACATTCATTCTCCTAGACATTAGAATGTGCCAGATGCAGCACTACAGTGAAATGTACACGATTGTGCTCTATGTTCGCCTGTGTGATATTGGTAAACAAACACTGGCAATGTCAATAGGCCTGGCTTATGAATGAAAGGGCCATTTGTACTATTGATAGGTTAAGGCACTGAATAAATCATCATATTTGCAGTCATTTATTCATCCATTGACTCTTTCTTGCATTCATCCTGTGCCACAATTACAATAAAACACACACAAACCCAACATTTGCAAGATAAGTTAAAAGTATCCAAGTAGAAAAAAAAGGAAAACATACTCCCATCAAAACAGGGCAGGCATATTCTCACAGTACCAAAATTAAACATAGCAGTGTATGTCTGTCTTACAGGGGGTTTATAAATAGTCTGTTGTTGTCTTAAAGCTTCTTCATGGCCGCCACAACTAAACTAATGTGTAGGCCATCTTGGAAAGGTAAAACAATGACACACTATGGACAAAAGCTTCCTATAATATTCTCCTGGTTTGGAGGGAATGGCCATGTGGGATGTGGCACGCTGCAGATGAAATGACTGGAAAGCAAGTGATCCCATAGCACTGCCTGGGGATCATTAGCACCCTCTTAAACAGTGAAATCAGTGGTGGTTGGTTGAATTTGAAAGTGGTGGGGCACCTTGAAATCCAAGCACTCATGATGTGTACTGTACAAAAAAAGTTCCCTTTCACTCATCGTGAGCTCTCATATTTCAAGGCACTCATTAATGATGCCATTACCACATAAGACAGCAACTCGAAATACATGAACTCTATGCAAAAAAGGTTTACTTTTGTGCAACATCCATCCTGACGCCTTGTATTTCAAGTCGCTCTTATATGTGCTTTTGACTTCATTAGCATAATGAGAGCAACTTGAAATATGTGAGCTCAGCATGTGCGATATACAAAGAAATGTTCCTTTTACACAGCACCTAGCCAGAGCTTATGTATTTCAAGGTTCTCCCACATGTGCTAATGACTTTATTCAATCAGGCAAACAAATGGCAGAAGCAGAACAGAGGTGACCCAAAGGCCCTACGTGTATCTATATGGATATATATTTATATAGGTAGGTGTATGTATTACTTCATTAGTTTAGTTTTATATTACAAAATCTATGTAGACACCTAAGAAGGAGTTCTAGCAAGACGTATTACAGTGCAAACGTTACACCTAGTGCATAGGCAGAAGCAGTAACTCACACCAAAATCTTTCCCTACAAAGGTAATATAAACCTTTTCAAGTAACAAAATACCTACCTAGAGGCTTCAGTACAGCAAAATAATAATCCACGGTTAAATGCCTATTGATTTTCACATATTCTTTTCACAATAAATGTCATGCCTACTGCATTTATCATAATTTTTCATAATAAACAGAGCAGACTAATGTTATCAGAAATACTTTTCCTTATGTGTGAGAAAATGCCTCTTTTACATGATTAACCCCATTTTGTTTAGCCTGATGCTGCTGTATTTTTCACTCTGTTCACTGAGACCTTGCTAACCTGGCCCTCATGTATGCTCTCTGATCTCCAAAACATGTTGAATTTAAGTATACTCCTAATGAGCATATTTAAGTAACGTATAAGTCCCTATTATAGTGTACAAAGTGTACCCAGGGCCTGTAAGTCAAATGTCACTATTGGATTTCACCACATATTGTGCCACCACTAAAGTGACAATCCAAAATATGATGGCAGGCCTGACACCAGTAGCCTGGCTGTGCAGGTTTAAAACTACAAACTCTACCTGTCAAAATAACCTCCTTTGACAGGCTTAATAAGTAACCCCTAAGTAAGTCTCAATGCCCAATAGGCCAGGGCACATGACATTTAAAAGTATAACATGTAAAAGCTGAACGTAATACATGTCCTTATAGTGAAAATGCCCCAAAAGCTTTCTCTACCACAGGAAGCTTTGTTGTTCAATATAAACCTGCACCTGCTTTTGAGACCTGTGAGGAGAGCCCTAATGGTTGGACCTTGTCCCATCTGTACCCATAACAAAGAAGTAGATTCCAAGTGTTAGAAGACTGGGACTGGCCTGCCAAGCTGATTCACCGAGGGTCATTCATTGGCGGGCCTGACTTCACTCTAGCTCCTACTACGTTCTTCTCCACAGTAGCAAATGTGATTCAACGGGCCCAACGATGACAAGCATCCAATGAATTCGAACCCTCTTTGGCTGCAGCCTTGTCTCGTTGAAGGAATCCATCTTCCAGAATAGAATCTAAGTCCAAAGGGATAAATCTTCACTGGGCCCAATGCCGAGCAGCATCCGAATGACACTGAATTTCCTTCTTATCTTCATCAGCAGTTTCCCTGAGACTTTATACTTCGTCAACCTGTTACTGATGAGCCTGTCTTTGGATCCACCTTGGCCTGCTGAGGACTCCATCATCTTGAACATAGTATTGTGTAAAGGTAACATTCAGACTGGAATAGACCTGGTCTTACTATTTGACCTGCTCTCTTTTACAGTCTACCTAAAACCTTATCCTTGTCCCGGTCTAGCGTGACCAGTTGCCTACGGTTCAGGCTTTGCACTTTTTGGCACTATTTTTTACTTAAAACTTTATATCCCTGGTTCCCTTTATTGCATTTTTGTCACTTTGTTGTCCTTTTGTTTATTAAATTGTCTGGTTTTTATTATGTTGTCTTAGAATAGTGATTTTACTTGTGGTGGACTACTATCCACCCTAACTAATAGTGACATTTTCACATTATTTAACATATCAGACTTCTGGCTGATGTCATTGGCTTGTCTAAATAACAGAACTGAGGCCTCCTGCATTGAACTTAAGCTGCCCCACAATGCAACTTTCAGGCATACAAATTACATGGTAATCAAGATTACAGTTGGAAAAGCAAAATACAGTTTCTTCTGAGAATTCTGACGGTTTAAATCTTCCATTCCCATGGTGTTCCAGAGGGGGTAACCAAAATCAAAACTCTACTACAGTAAGCTGTGGGATTCCATAAAATAACATATATATATATATATATATATATATATATATATATATATATATCTCCGGCTTCAATGCAGAGTAATAGCAATCTACAATAATAAATGCCTATTCAATTTACAATATTCTTTTGCAATCAGCAAGTCAGACAGACTGCCTTTATCGTAACATTTGTTTATGAAGATTCAGGACTATATTATTTGTCATTGGCATGTCACCACAACCAACTCGGACCTACTGTGTTGGTCATAAACCTTTCCACAAGGCAACCATCATAAATATGAACACAATACACTTCTCAAACAATATCAAATCCTTACAAATGGATACGAATAAGGAATATGATAGTGTAAATTGTCTATTGCCATGGTTTTCTCTGGTGGGTCACCAACACCAAAACCCTTGACTGCTATGGTAATCCGTAAAATTCCATGTAACAACATACTTGCTTACAGGCCTTAATACAGTGAATGAACAATTCACCCGTAAGAGCCAATTGCCTCTAAAACATTCTTTTCACAAAACGTATGTAAGGCTTCATTGCTTTGTCATAACTTTTTATTATAAGCAGACCACACCTACATCTGACATAACTTTTCATATTGAACCTATAAGACCTCTAGGTTTTACCAATGGACTGACAATATTAACATCAAATGCTAACAGAAGTGCACATTAACTGACAACCATCAGGCATACATTCATAAAATTAGAAATAAATACAAAATTACAATTGGCAAAGCAATATATAACCCCTCTCAATAGGGCCTGACAAGAATCATCACAGTAAAATCCTACTCTGAGGTTGTGGACGAGTGGGTGACGAAAATCCTTGCCTACTATGGTAATCTGTGAGATTGCTTGTGGCCAAATACACAACATAATGTTATAGCAATCCACTGTTAGAGGCCCTATGGACTTTAGAATATGCTTTTCACAACAAGTAGGGCAGGCCTAACTGCCTTTCCAATACATTTTTGGCTAAATGGACCAGACACTTGGCATCCCATTTCCTGCACACCAGTCAAGCCTACAGCTGTTATCATTGGTTTATCATCTTGGTGAAGTCAGGATTACTATACTGAGCAAAAGCTTTCCCATAAAGCACCAATCAGACATAGTCATAACATTTCAAATCTATACAAAGTTATATTTGGCAAAGCACAATACTATCTTCTCAAATAGTGAGTATTAAGGATTCTCATGGTGCAAATCGTCTATATCCATGGTTTGTCTGAGGGGGCAACCAACACCAAAACCTTCCCCTAATAAGGAACCTGAGAGACTGCATGTAACAAAACACCTATCTGTAGGCATTAATATATAGTAATAACAATCTACATTTAAATGCCTATTGACTTTACCATACACTTTTCACAATAAATATGTCAGACCTGGTGCCTTTATCATGACACTTCATAATAAACAGATTAGGTTTAAAGCCATGTTCCTCGGCTTGCCAGCATATCCAACTCAGCCCTGGTGTATCGAAAATATAAGCTTTGACACAAGCCAAAAAGTGCAATACAGAAGTCTTTTTAGTGGAGGCGCGCACATTTGAGTCAATAATATCTTGTACTCAGGAAGCCAACACATAGGAGGAGCCTAAGCCCCAATGCTTAATTTGTATAAAAAAATAACTGCCAGAGTGCACCTACTGCTGTTGCCAATGACTGTACCGACACAACTACTAACCATCAGACTTCTGTAAGTGTGATAATTCATACTATTCCAGGACCCAATATCTATAAGAATGGCTTGGGTGTAGGTATAGGCCCTTTTAATGCAAATTGGATTAATGTATGACTGTTGTGCCAATTTCTAAACTATACAGAAACTACCACTGTGTGGTAGACTGTCATAAGTGCCGGTGTTGACAATTAAGTGCCTGGTGTGGAGCACTGGAAACCACTGGCACAAATTAAGCAATGACAAGCCCTCTATTAGTAGTACTCTGAAAGATCTTTTTTTGCATAAGGTAAGGTGACAGTTGCACTCTCAAGCCAGACCTAAAAATCCATGTAGATTAGTGTAGCCCTGGGCATCCCATACTGCTTTCAAAGACAAAAGTGCAGTCTAAAGTTAATAATGGAAGAGGAGGGTGTGGAGACTGCAAGACACTCCTCATGACTTCCCTCTCCCATTTGTGCTCCTGCCAGAGAAAAACAGACAAATAAATTATCTGGTTATTTAAGACACTCTAAAATCATTATAATGCCAGGTGTGTGTCCCCCACCTCCCAAAGTTCAAGCTCAGGCCACCATACTGCTGCAGCTGGCTCAGGCAGCAGGATAAATAAACAAAATGATCACAGCTGCTTGTAGATAAGACCTTTTTTCTGTGGACGCACACAACTTCTGCCCAATCAAAACATGTACTCTGGCTTCCAATGTGTGATGTGCCAAAGCCCCTCTCTTCAGTACTCATGAAACCTCTTTATAAGGTTGATCACAAATGACAATGCTTAGGACATATTACTGGAGCAATCCATAAAGCTTGGAACAGCCCTGGTGGCCAAGGGGTAAAACTTTCTAATATTTGTTATATATCTTACACTCCCCCTTGTGGGCACCAACCCTTTTGGTCAGGAGTAGTGGTTGTTGGCAGCCCTGTGCCCAGCCTTGCTGTGGCTGGTCAACCCTCAGTTTGCATGGCCTTTGGCCAAGCACAGCGGGGGTTGGGCATAGGACCTGGCCTGTCTTTTTGATCCTAAAGCGGCTAAAATTGAGACTATGAATCAGTCATGCTACTGTTTGCTGTACTTGCTCTTCTATCATCAATCAAGCTAAGAATAGCAACCTAATTGTCTGACATTTTTTTCTTTATGGAGCATGTGCAAATATTGAGCGTTACATGTTGCTTGTTTATATATATAAACTTTACTAATCCAAATGGGCATCAGTGGCTTAGAAACATAGGGTCTGATGTACTAGTTCTATTCACAAATCAAGTATGTGTATTTTTCAAACAGACTGGTTTTCAAATGGGAATGCAATTTGTGATTCTCATTGGAGGTTACAAAATTGTCTGCCTAATGAATATTAATCTCAGAATGTGCAACCCCCTGTGATTGGCTGTGAATGCTGAGATGGAGGCCTACATTTGCATTCCCAAGTGGGAAACCTGTGTTTTTTTTTTTTTTTTTTTTTTTTTTTTTTAATCCAAAGATCCATTCAAGGCAATCGATGTGGCTTTAAAAAATTTTTTCTAATTTAGGAAGCCATTGGATGTCTAAAGATAATATAAGCAATCATACAATGGCTGTCAGTTCATTCTCACACATTGTGCATTCACCACTAGGGAAATCTTAAGAGGGGGATCCTGGGGCAAACGTATTTTGGGGGACCCTGTCTGGAACAACTTTGAATTTCTGATCCAATTTTAGCCCTTTCATGCCGGGACACTGGTAGTACACTGGCACACTTGTCCAAATTCTAAATATATTTACATCCAATATTGTAACACAGCAGCACCTCACTAATATTACTGCAAACACTCCCATTTCTTATAATTGAGAGCCTTTTTTGATCTAAAAGAAACTTTATGGATGTTGCATGAAACATGAACACATTTTTCTGAAAATTTTAATAGATTCTCACACATCACCCACATTAAAAGCACGTTAAAGGAACATTATATTTAAACAAAATGTGTTTAAGAATAATTCAAGGTCATCAGTGCAAGACTCTGCAGAGCTGGCTCTATCAGATGGGCCCCTGAAAGGCTAGGGCCCTGAGCCAGAGCCCACTTTGCCCATGGCATAAAACATCCCTGTTTACCACTAACAACTGACAGAACAAACATATTGTAGTGGCCATCTTTGGAGTAGGGGGTTCATAATAGGAACAGGAGCTTCGCCTACTTAACTGAAATGAATGAGTGTAGGTAAATGACTTCTCTCTGTGTGCCTCGGTTCCCTTACCTTTCAAATTGTGAGCTCCTGGAAATTACCTGTTTCTCAGTTTCCAGCTTTTTACAGAACTGGACGCATGTTTGATCGTTTCAAACACAATCATGTTCCACCAAAGGAGGGTGAAAATACTGTACTAATAAACCAACCCCAAAAATCATAATTTATAAATAAAGCACACAAACGTCCTTTGGAAGTTTTAACCCAAATATTGTTAGTCATTGAACTAAGTGAACGAAGCTCTAAGGACAAACTTATCCTGCTAATATTTTTTTCTAGTTTGTATCTATTAAAAGGGGGTACATGTCATTTCTTAAAACATTGCTGGAGAACTGGATTTCTGATTTATTAAACAAAAAGAAAATTACGATTTTTACTCTTCGTGTAGGTTTGCCATCTTTCTGTATTTGGGATATTAATGCACCCTAAAGAATGAAATGTGGGAAAGCTGTAGGCTGAAGTTGATGGTCGCAGTAAAGTATAACAGTTCTTTGCTCAGTATTTCGCACGCAATAGTGTTCGGCTTTCCTGCAGCACTGGAATCACGGCTACCTCATTTTTGCACTGCAGGGTGTGGCCTCTTTAAAAAGAGAAAAAATAGTTTTTGTCACTGAGTTATCATTAGGGTGACCACCTGGCATTGAGCCAAATTCTGGACAGGACTGTAAAAAATTCAGGACAAAGGGTCAAGATTCAGGACAAAAATTCAAGAACAAACGTCAGTTTTACAGACGCACGCCAGAGAGGCCATGCCTCACTATGTTAGTGCATTTATGTACTCTTTTTTTAACATAGCACTATTTATTCACTGTGGACCTTTTGTGATTGCCTCCTGGTGTGCTACATTCAGGTGTCACATTACGTCCTTGTTCAGTAGTAAATTAATGCCCTTCACGGCAAGGCCATCACCCCTACCCAAATCTGCCTGATCTTTCCTGAAGAGAAAGTAACAGCAAAATTTTGATTGTTTCTGAACATTTCAAAACCCCTGGCAAACAGTTTGGGAAACATTAAGGTAATTAACCTTATGCTAGTTTAAACAAATTGAACACAAACATCTGGCTTACCCCAACCGCCCATGGACTTTCAACCTAATTTTTTTTAAAGAGGCAGGGCAGATGGTGTGGGTGACAGTCTCACACCTAATGACAGGATGTGATGTACCCATAACTTGTCTGTAGTCTCACTGCACTAGAGTGTATGTTTGGGACTCTACATTTATCTCCGAAATGGGAGGCCGGACTACCAATCAAAGATAATAAGAGTAGGATGAAATCGAGATCAAATGGGAGATCCACGGCAAGTAATTCAAAGGGTTGTTGCTAACAACTGGATAAATAAAGAAGAGAAGAACAAGGTGGGACAATTCCTAAAATCAGACAAGATGGGTCCACCAAGACTATTTGAAGGTATTGGGTACCTGGGGAGTTTTCTGCACACAGGAGCGAAACAGAAGGGGCACTGTCAAGTGTTTGAACAATCAACACCCATCCACCTTGGCAAACTCTTCTGGTGCAATGGTCCGCTGTTAGTGCTTGTGAAGGGTGAGCAGGGGCCAGACCCCTTGCAAGGTTGTGCAAGGCAATTGCCTGCTTTGTCCATGTCTTTATATGGTTTTGAAATTGAGCAAAAGCCAAACTAGAGATCTGGGTTATCCCCAAGTGTCAAGTACACATAGAATCTTCAAAATATTTGGGATGTAAATTGGACAAACAAAATTTCCAAATTTGAAAATTTAATTAGTGTTTCTTTAGCATAAGGCACTGTTTTCGCCTTCATACACAATTAGATCTCAGATTTAACTGGGAACCAGTTACCTTTTTGATACCTAGTGATTAATATCTACCATTCTTACACTGATTTCCAGGATGAAAATCTCGGCAGAGCAAACGGTCCCTCCAAGCCCAGTTTGCTTTTTGGTCTTCTCTTCTGCTTTCTGTAGAGGCCACGTGGCACTAGTGAAGATGGGGTGCTACCCCAATGATAGTATTATTTTGCAAGTCTTCCCCTGCTCATCCTTCATTCCTTCTTCAGACAGGCCACACATCTGATTAGTTCGCTGCGGCACCATCGGGAGCTCTTTCCACTCTAAAGCTAACTGTGACTGCAGTGGATTAGATCTTCTGGACTTAGAATGCTTTTATTCAGCTGCAGATGTCCAATGGGTGGCTCACTGGCTTTCTGCCCACCTCCCTGCATGAGATGGGATTTACCAGTAAAGTCTTTTAAGGAAGGCTTAATGCACTGCTCATCGTTTCCTACTGACCATTCTATGGATCACCATCCGGGGTTATCATGCATGGCTTTCTCTTGCCTTGCCAGAACCTGTTAACTCACTGACACGAAGAACCCTATGCTCCTGCACTACCTTTGCTAAGCCTTCCCACTCGCACAGGATGGCTGTGCTCAGAGTAACTCCATCAGTGGCATGTTGCAGGTGTCTTAAAATTGGGGACTTTGTTTCGGAACAATGAGCTACTAAATTTCCAAACCCTTGTGGCAGACTACCATCTTCACCCCGGTCAATTCCTTACTTACAAAAACCTTAAATAATCGTTAAATGCCCTATTTCATGTCTGCCACCTAGCACTAACCCTACAAGAGGTGTGCCAGAAGCTCTGTACCATAGGAAATGGTGGCAAACTGATAGAATGGGTGTACAGACCTATCCTGCAACATGGAAACCACTCCAGGTCGTCTTGTCATACTACCTGGGTTGATTGATGTAGCCAAACCTCTGCAAGATATGGACTAAAATACTGGACTTTCCTCACAAAGTATCCCACAGCTGTCACTAAGTAAATTCATAGTGCTTGAGACCCGCACGGGTGAGTAGAGCGCTTTTATAAATGTTAATGATTTGATTTGATTCCTTGTGAATGCATTCTGCCCATTGCTTGCCATTGGCCTTGTGGTTTGTAACTCACAATTTGTTGCTTTCAATTTGCTGGCTTTATTTGTTTTAAGCTATGCAGCTTGAATTCGTCCCTTCCCTTGCCAAAACCTTAAACAGTATCCTGCCGAGTGCTACCTTTCTGTAAACAGGCCTGTAAATCTTGTTCTTATCTTATCCTATTTGCTGTGCATTCAAAGAACAAAGTCAAATGTCAGGCTCTGTCTTCGGTGGGAATTTAGGCCCATATTTATACTTTTGTTAGCGCCGCATTTGCACCGCTTTTTAACGCAAACTTACAAAATACAATTGTATTTTGCAAGTTTGCGCTGCTTTTGCATTAAAAAGCTGCGCAAATGTGGCGCTAACAAAAGTATAAATATGGGCCTTAGTGTTTACTTTCCTTTTTCTGACTTCATAGTGAGAGGATTTATGCAACAATCTTGCTGGATACTGGGGTTAGGAAAGAGATTTTTCTATCACATGACAACATTTAAATAGACTTCAGAATATATCAGAATTGCACCCTACTCTGTATCACTCCACGCCACTGTTCTCTTCTCCATTCGGAACCACTCCACATTATGCCACTGCTCTCTATGCTACTTCACACTATGCCTCTCTACTCTACTCTATACTACTCTACTCTAAGCCACAGCACTTTGCGCCTCTCTACACCACTGCGCTCTGCTCGTCTGCACACCATACCACTCCAGTCTAGGCAACACCAATCTAATCCGCACAACTCCTCTCTCTGCCACTCTGCAACGCTGCACTGTACGCCACTGCACTCTAAGCTAATACACTCTATGCTAATGCACTTTACTCTGTAACACTCAACTCTATGCCCCTGCACTCTACATCAATACACTGTACATCATTCTAATCTACTCTGCACCTCTGCACTCTATGCCACGGCACTCTACACTACTTTACTCTATGCCATCACACTCTATGCCACTTTATGCAACCCCACTCTAACCTGCACTTCTCCACTCTAAGCCACCTCACTCTACTGTGAAATAATCTACTTTATGCCACTTCACTCTGTGCCACTGCATTCTATGCCACTGCACTCTACCCTGCATCTCTCCACTCTATGCAACTGCACTCTACTCTGAAACAATCTATTCTACGCCACTGTACTCTATACCACTCTGACCACTGCACTCTAGTTCAATGCACTCTACACCACTGCAAGCTGACACTCTGCAACACTGCTCTGGCCGCCACTATACTCTACACCACTCTGCCCTGTACTACTGCATTTTGCACCAATATACTCTATTCCACTGCATTCTATGCCACTCTACTCTGCCCAATGCTACTCTATGCAAATGCACTGCCCTTTACTCTGCACCACTGTACTCTGCCACTGTTCTCTGTACCACTCTACACCACTGCACTGACACTCTACTCTGCAACTCTGCACTCTACACCACTCTACTCTATGCTACTGCACTCTAGGCACTATACTCTACACCACTCTACAATACTCCACTCTGCACCACTCTACACCACTACACTCTATGCCACATGAGTCTACTCTACACTCTGACACTGCACCACTCTGCATTACTGCACTCTCTGCTACTCTGTTGTATGCCACTCTACTCCACTGCACTCTATGTAACTCTACCCCATGCCACTCTAGGCCACTGCACTCTGCGCCTATGCACTCTAAACAACTGCACTGTACGCCACTGCCCTCTACTCTGTACCACTGTACTCTACGCCACTGCTCTGTGCCACTCTACTCTGCAGTGTTGCACTCTCCACCACCGTACTATACACCAATGTACTAGGTACTACTGCATTCTATGCCACTGCACTCTATGCCACTCTACTCTGTATCACTCCACTGTACAGCACTTTGCCCTACTCTGCACCACTCTACACTACACCACTGCACTCCCTGCAATGTGAGTCTACTCTGCAATCTATGCCGCTGCACCACTCTACACTACTGCTCTCTCTGCCTGCTACTCTATTGTATGCCACTCTACTCCAATGTACTCTATCCCACTCTACTCTGTCCCATGCCACTCCATGTCACTGCACTCTACGCTAACGCACTCTAAACAACTGCACTGTACCCCACTGCACTTTGCACCACTGGGCTCTACGCCACTGCTCCTATGCTACTCCACTCCACACCACTATGCCACTAGCTTTAAGCCATGCTGAACAGCAGCTACTCTAGTGTATAACATGGCTAATGGCTAAAACACATTAGCAAAGCCAATAACTCTTTCGTAGATGAGACCTATTGGCTTTGCCAATATTTGTTAGTACTATGAGGTACCGAGGTACCTGAAAGAACTGTGAAAAATACAATTACATCATAACAAAGGCTGCTACAAAATGCGCAAATACATTTCGGTTAAATAAAAAAAAAGTGCTTCTCAAATACAGATTTGAATAATATACAGTTTATACCTAGGATAAAAAAAATTATAACACTCCATTAAAACCACACACTCCACAGCTCACCTTGGAACACCATTACATCTGAAAGAAATATCTTTGCCACCAGAAAACTTCAAGTGACTCCTTTTAGTAAAGTCAATGCAGGTTTTCAAGCCCCTTTGTATTTGCAGATTTACCAGTTGCCCACATTTGCATGTCTTTATTGAAGGAGACCCCCTGGCAAGAAGGCCTTTTCTTATCTGTCTGCCCCTCCCTCCCTCAGAGCACAGGAGACACCCTGCCTTCCAGCCCAGCTGGGGAAACTCCTCTGGCCCTAATTTCGCCCTGCCTCCGTTGCCCTTTAGGTGAAAGGCTAAAATTATGGACAAATGCCGTCCGTTAAAGCTTTCATCACGGACAACGGACAGCAGGGCGAAATTACGGACAGTCCGTGAAATTTACGGACGGGTGGTCTCCCTAGTTATCATTACTAAAAATAGGCATTCTAGATTGTCGATTTGATGATGCCTGCTTGGGTTTTGAGACATGTCCTGACTCACCAGATGGGCTTTTCAAGGTGGACACCTGTCTGTGACTGGTATCCCACAGACGGAGCCTCAGTCTAACCCAGTGCCTAATTTGTAAAAGAATGAGTGCTGGTCCCCAGAAACCCACGTTTGACACTATTAAATGTCAGTGTGCCGAATACTGAGGCTGCGTAGTCTTGAATCCACCTCATGCTACTTTATTCCACTATTAGACACTCCCTTCCCCTTTATTTCACTCTTGCAGGTTCCTGCCTTCTATTTGTGACTATTTTTAATATTTGACCAGCTCCTTCGTTAGCCTTTGTGCGTTTCTCTCTCGCAAAAAGTCTGATAAGGAAAATAAGTGATGGTTTCCAAAAATGAAAGCTGGTGGCCCCCACCGGCTCAAATTAAGCAGTGCTTCTCTTTCTCAACTTTGGCAGCAGTGTTAGCATCATTAAAAAAAAAAAAAGTGATAGCTACTTGTCACCCTTGCTTGCATCTCTCTCTCCAAAATACTGAACGAAATGAAGAGCAGATGTGCGGTCCCGCGTGCCCCATCCAGTCCTACCTCGGTGTCAGTGCGTCCGTGCCGGCAGTGAACACGAGCGCCCCCACAGATTGAGATGCTGATTAGACCTGATGGGGCTGAGGATGGTGGCTGCTCTCGCCTAAATCCAGGGTCAAATAGTTTCGGATTCCTTCAGTGGAATATCACAGTATCATTAAGTTGTCGCACAGCTTAAACACACTGGGAACCTAGAAGCGAAAGAAGATGGCAGGAGGACGAAGCGAAAGGGAATTGTCCGAATGCACCCGGAGCAGAAAAAGTGCCGGATGGGAGGTGTGATTACCAACAGAACTCCACAGCGAGGGGCTCTGGTTCACATGGTTTTCAGGTTTGTCATATGGTTCGGTGAAGTATCTGGACTCGCGGGATCTCGAACTTTACCCCCCGCCCTTCCCATTGTTACCCCTTACGCGCATGTGGCCCACAGGTTATAATGAGTTCACTGGTTGCACATCTGATAGTTATAAATACCTTGGTGCTCCAGAGGTTTTCCTCCGGCAGCAAAATGATGGATTTCTGAGAAACTATTTTCAGGACACAAAAACATTTCGAGAAGAAGCAGCCAGCGAAAGCAACATGATGTTGCTTTTACACATACAGAATATTAAAGCCAGTCCTCCCTGGAAAAAAAAATGCCAAGAGCAGTTATCGTAACAAACTAATGCTCTGGCTTCCTAGTAACAACCGATCAGTCCCCCGCAGTCGGGGCTTAGGGCTCAGCAACTTAGAGATAATGGGGCATTACTTAAGTCAACTTCAATTCTTCAGTGGTGCGGTGCCGCACTGCACCACTGCGCTGTATCGCGTGGCAAAGGGAGTCTGCGCTGTAGGCGCGAGCCAGCAGAGGAGTTTCATTTCTGAGGAAGGGATCATTTCTCCTTGACAGCACGGGGCGCACACCTCCAGAGGAAAGAAATCTCGCGATATGACCGCAGCTTTCTTAGGAAGATCACTCCACACGATTCACAAAGCATCTTGTTTTTAGTACTTGAGACTTTCTCTTGTTTTAGGTGTGAATTCCCCATATATTTCCAGGAGTAAGACGTGCTTTAAAAAAAACAAAAACAGTTTGGTAATTCAGCTACCTAGGTAAGCTTGTCTTACTGCTAGAAAATCAGAACTAAGGGCCAGATGTATGAAACTTTTTTGCACTCGCAAACGGTGCGAATCGCAAAAATTGGCCGTTTGCGAGTGCAAAAAAGTGGTCTGCGATGCATGAAAGGCATTCGCAGACCAAAAATAAATCGGAAAAATTGCGATTTTTTTTTTTTTTTTTTTTTTTTTTTTTTTTTTGCGCTGCGACCTGGTTTTGCGAGTCGCAATTTGCGATTCAGTATTTCCAGTAGGAAATTGAGAGGCGCAAAGTGCGAGTCGAAAAATCCAAGTCGCAAAGAGATGCATCAAAAAATCGCAAATTGCAATTTTTCGCAGAATGGCATTTTGCACATGCAAAATATCATTATCTAAAACCAGGTGGTAACCAGGTGCAAAATTAAAAAATGCATTTTTAAATTGTACATGTAAAGCACACATGCCCTTTTGGCATATGTGCACCTTACATGTCCCCAAAAATATTTTTGTGTGCAGTAGAGGGGCCCTTAGCCCCCCAGCACCCTGGGGTTTTGCATTTCCAAAATTGTGATTTCCGTTTCAGAAATCGCAATTTTGGAAATGCAAAAAATTCGCAGATATGAGCCAACAGGCCCATAGCTGCGAATGGGGCCGGTGTCGCAATTTGCGATTCGGTAATAGCATTTGCGATTTTTAAGAAATCGCTATTACCGATTCGCAAAGGGCCGTGATGATACATCTGGCCCTATGTCTGGTTTAAGACACACCTACTCACAGAAAAAAATATTTCTGAATAATGCCTGGATATTCAGGAGTAATTCACATCCAAGAATGACGTACACAGGGAAAAAAAAAAAACTTGGGATATGGGCTCATAAAGAAGTCCAGGGCAACACTGCTCATCTCATTCATTTCTAAACTCAAACCCTCACAATCTTCCCATTAATACTCAGAAGTTGTCTTTGCTGTCAGACAACAAGAAACAGACATATTTTTATGAACACCTTCACTTCCCTGCAAGTGGTGGAAGTGAGCATTTTTAGAGGGTTATTTGTCCTTTTTTAATGTATATTGAATTGATAAATAACTGCTGTTATGTTTATTTCTAAATTAGCCAGACAGTGCCACCAAGTGTCAGATTGTCTTCAGTGCCAGTGTTGACAATTAAGTGCTGGTGCTGGGCACTGGAAACCACATGCTCAAGTTAAGCACTGGTTAATCAGAAATATCCATATATAAACATACGCAAAACAGGTTAAAGAGAAAAGAATATAGAAAGAAATACATGACACTTGAACAGTTTATCTTCATACTGTACATAAGTGCAATGTTTTTCACTCAGTTTCCTTTCTTACAATTTATTAAATATTGCTGAATTACTACTCAAAATGTATTATGTCAATCAAAGAAGTCGAAATAACTGTTAAGTTAGTGAATTAAGCATATATAAAGGCACAAATGGATCTGGGCCAATTGCATATCTGCACCCCTTGGTTTTCTGACTTCTGACTTACTTATCAACAAATGATAACACTCTAAGGTTGTCCAACACAGTCACCTTCCGACAGTGGTTCCAACTATCTCACAAACCTTAAGTGAAGGCTTTCTTATGCACGTCCCAATTAACTTTTCACTGTATTCAGTAAAGATATTTAGCCAAGATCATAGTGTACTTCCTCCCAGAGTCGAATGTAAGGAGTTCATTGTGGCAAAGAGGGAAGGAGAGAAATCATGTACATTGGGTTCATCAAGGAGTGCTGGGTCGAATATGTTTTTCTTTTTAGAGGTGATACAATCTCACAAACTGAAGAAAACTACCTTTTTAAGTGTATACAGAGTCATCCAGAAAGCACATTTCTAATTTACTTTGTCTGCTTAAAAAGATTGCATAGTTCTTCCAGCTTCTCAATGCACTAGGTCTAGGAAAACAGCATACTTAATTATGTTTGGTACGAAATAGTAGCACATCAAAAAAAACAAATAGTAGTATTGTAAAATAGCTTACTGAGAAAATGAGCATGCGAGATTTGGAACTAAAATTTCCCGAAGATGTTAAAGGACTGAGTTAATTTTGGATAAGTAAATTATCCATATAGTTTTGCCAAAAAGTTGCTAGATATCAGGACATAGAAATTAAGAGGCCAAGGGGAATGGTGAGGTGAAAACGGAGATATTTCTAGCAGCGCATGTCAGTGTGTACACAGCTGATGAGTGTTTGGATGAGGTATTGTTTTAAGTTCTGGTGGCTACATCTCAAGAAGGAGAAAGTGTGAATTTGAGACAGGTGTCCGACTGGAACCAATGCATGCATGGAACGGTGAAAGAGTGAAAGAGTGAATAATGAATGATAGAATGTAAATGTGAAATGGACATGAATGAGTGAATGGAAAGATGGAACGATAAATGCTTGGATGGAAGAGGCAAGGGAGCTCTTCTGGGAAGAGTCGGCTCGCTTCCTTGGTGTCATCATTTTAATCATTTTTCGCAGCATGATCTCGTTTAGCAGCGGGATCGCGCTCGGTTTTTTCCACTTAATGAGGCAAGAAAAGTACGGTTGGGAGTTTACAAGTGCTAATAGCTCTAACTCGGAGAAATGCGAGACCCTTTGCATTGCAAATGCTTGTTTAGGACTGTGCCCTGATTACAGGGAATGAGTAATTGTGGAAATCAGTGATGACGAGTTGTGCCCAGCTTGCGTGTAATGCATCCATGATGCATGCCATGACAGTCCAAAGGGCAGTGAAACCATGGCAGAGAAATAAAAAAATAAAAAAAAATAAAAAATACATCTGCAGTGAGAGATCTCGGCTGGCCGGTGTCACATAACAGTTGTCAACGTGTTTTGTGAAATTCCAAATCTACATCATGAAGGATAGAGGCACATAGGACTATGCTAAACAGTACGATGTCTAATGGACATCGCCCAGGGTGTCTAAATTGCTGCGTTTATATCTAGTCAGTCCTTACAATAAAGATAAAAAGGTCGGTAAGGGCGATTAGAAGCATTAACAAAAGGACGCGTAGGTGTCACTTGAGGGTCAAATTTGTGGGGCTGCAAAGGCTAGACATAGCTTTCATTCCTTACCGAAGTGAAAATACATTTTAGGCGGGAATGAAAACAGAATTATGGCAGCAAAGTCAGATAAGGCGCACTTTACAAATGAACGCCTTCGACGCTGCATTCCTCCTCTGCCCTGACTGAATCTATACGAATGGGCATGAAAGAGTCCGAAGTTCTCAGTATTTGAATTTAAATAATCTATTAATCATGGCAGGTTTGTTATTCCTTTTAATTGTCTGTACCACTGTCTACAAGCCCTGTTTGTGGTAATCAATGTAAGTAGTAGGAAGGGATACCTTTAATCACCATATTAAAAGTGACAGTTGTCCCGCCCCGGAAATGACGTCATATCCGGTGGCTGGGACTTCCGGTGTCCCAGAAAGCCCACCCCGGAAGTGACGTGCATGGGGGTGTGTCACGTGGTTTGTGAACACGTGTTGTTGGCTGGTAGAGCCACCCTTTTTTTGTTTTTTTTTTTTTGAAATGCTGCATATAAGGAGCTGGTTAGAACCGGCTGTCAAACCGCAAACCAGGGCTGAATCAGTTTGCCAAGGCGCTATGAAGAGATACAATCCGATCGCCAGAAAAGCCGTCTCCTCAGGGGCCCTGAACACTATTGGTAGATATTACCGGACCCTCGCCCCTCGTACGATGGATGAGAATGCACAACAGGGTGTCCCAGACACCCGGGATACCGATGTTACAGGTTTTCAAGAGGAACTTTGCCATCGGCTTGAAAAGCTTGACCTCAAGGATGTGTCGCCCTTGATATCCCCTATTAAGGGGGCCGGCAGTGACAGCGATGTCTCGAAAGATGGATTAAGCGGGGCATCTAACGTCGTAGACATTGAAGCTGAAGAATGTGTACCACCCCCGAATTCGCCCATCTATGAAGACATGGGCTTCCAGGAGGACCCCGAGGCAGAGGCCGTTATTTTACAACCATCAGGTGTAAGTTCAGGCGCTGTTTCTGCCCCAATGGACCTCTGCGACTCCCAAGATTTCAGAGGAGCCTCTGAGTGTGAAGCGAATGCTGAGGTTAGTAAAGACATTTTTTATTTTATTTTTTTATGCCTGTATACTCTAATGTTATACTTTTAACTAATAATGTGTCTTGTGCTTTCTGTTTGAACCCTAGAACATAACAGAAGAAAGAGAGCCTCTAGAAGGGTCAGCTCCAAAGGTTAACACCGTAAATTTTTTCTGCTTATGCTGTTCCAGACAGTCTGAAAGTATTACAAGCCAGAACAAAGAGCCTCGTAAGAAATGTGTTTGCACCTACACTAGCCACGATCTTGAAAAGGAAGCTCCGGGCGTACCCTGTGACACCATATGGCCGGTTAAAGGCTTTGCAGCTGCCGTTGTGAACGCATGTGTTAAAAGGGATTATTATGACCTTTGCTACGGGCATAAAATTAATGACCCTCAACAGGAGGCTCACGAATGTCTATACGATGCATACACTGCAAGAACAATTCGTCACGTTGGTAACCGGATAGACACTTATCGGGTATATAAGCTGTTAAGGGTTGTGTATGGGCTGTCTGCTGTGAAGAAAAGTGTCCACTGTGACATGATGAAGGTCTTGGCTGCGGCTGTCCTTGAGATCCGATACGCTGCAGAGCCATGCTCAAAACTCGACCGCATGCACGGGATGTGTCCCCCCTTTGACAAACGTATGGTAGAACGGGTTATAGAAAGACGAATGTGTGACATTTATTATAAAAACAGAAGAATGTTGTCTTTAGCCCCTCGAAAACTGTTTTAAATAAAGAAATAAAGAAATAAATAAAAAAAAAAAAAAAAAAAAAAAAAAAAAAGTAGACCATAAATATGTTACTTAACGCTCCATACTTACTCACTTTTAGGAGGGGATTCCGGGTATCGAGGTGCAAGATGTCTATGAGTTACAACCGGGCTACATCTGTATCGGGAGATTGATTTTTGTGCTGGTTAAAGAAAGAATAGCTGAAATACAGCCTGTGACTCTGCGATGTCTGAACATTTCGGAACCTTCGGCCTTGTTGCAATGTAACTGCCATGAGTGTATCGCCAAGTGGTGTATCAATGGCCGGCTAAACGCATCTGTTAAATGCTGGGCCTTGGACAAAGACCACAAGCGCAAGTTAAGACTTTCACCTGAGACGGGGGTGCATGAGGCTTTGGAGAACATGACTGTAGATTATCTCACAAATAAAGGTTCTGCATTGTCCTATCTAGAACTGTATGAACTGTTGAATTATATCAGTATCCTGAGCGTTCAGAGTTATAGACGTGGGGAACGGGAAGTCATGTCTAGAGCTATTGAGAGTATAGCTATAAAAATATCAATGTTTGTGTCGCTTAGGGTTTGTAAAGGAACATGCTCTGAGTAACATGTGTAGTGGATGTTGTACTATGTATACGTTTGTAAAAAAGGCCACATTGGATCCGTGTTTTGACATTTATAAGCTATGTAGCACAAAATGTCAAATACACGCTGGTTGTATACCCCAGCCGCACATGTATGTTTTTTATGTTTAATAAAATGACCTTACACAAAACAGGTGTCTTTCATTTCGGGGTGTTGATGTGAGACAGCATGACGGATGCTGATTTAAGGAAGCTTTATTACGATAAACAGGGGGTTGGAAGTTTCGGAGGCTCCGAAGCTCTATTTAGAAGGGCTCGAGCTGAAAATGAATCTGTAAAACGTGCCAGTGTGAAGACATGGTTAGCTGGGGAAGAGGCTTATTCGCTACACAAACCTGTCAGGAGACGCTTTAAGAGGCGGTCCACAGTTGTTAACGCACAGCTCGATTATCAGTGGCAGGCCGACATAATCAGTCTTCAAGATCTGGCACAACATAACGATGGTGCCATGTATATATTAACCGTCATAGACGTCTTGTCCAAGTACGCATATGCAGCGGCGTTAAACGATAAAAGTGGTACCAGCGTTACAGCTGCTTTTAAAGACATCTTCGCTAGCGGGCGCGTGCCCCAGAAACTACAAACAGACGCCGGAAAGGAATTTTTAAACAAACATTTCCAAAAATTATTAGACCAGAACGCTGTTCAACATTTTGTAACGCACACCGAGGTAAAGGCCGCTGTTGTAGAGCGTTTTAACCGTACTTTAAAGTCGAAGATGTGGCGATACTTCACCGCCAACAACACCTACAGATACGTGGATGTTCTAAAGGCTTTTATAGATGTTTATAACGCCACCTACCATCGGACAATCAAAATGGCCCCTGTTAAGGTTACAAGGGATAATTCGTAAACGGTGTGGAGAACGGTGTACGGTGGGCGTCTCACACAGAAGGTCAAGAAACCGGATTTAAAAGAAGGGGCTCATGTCAGGGTTTCAAAGTTGAAGGGTGTCTTCACCAAAGGCTACCAGCAAACATTCAGCGATGAGATATTCATAGTGGAAAGTGTGCAGTTTAAAGAAGGGGTATATATATTTACAGGTTAAAGGACTACGCTGGGGAAGAGGTATCGGGTGTCTTTTACACAGAAGAGTTACAAGAGGTGCCCTACGACCCGAACAGGGTGTACAGGGTTGAAAAGGTTCTGAAAAGAAAAGGGAGCGGAGCCCGGCGACAGGTGTTGGTCAAATGGCGCGGGTGGCCAGAGAAATTTAACAGTTGGGTTCTGGCCAGCTCGTTGCACGGTGTGTGAGGTATAGCTGTAAACGCTATGATGGAGAACTCCCCTTTTTATATCACGCTGCCATCCAACGCTTCGAAGGACATGTTCCCAGACAATCAGATTTCGAGTTATACAGTGAAACTTGCAAAGCCAGTGGATTTGAAAGGCCCGTGGGAGGTGGCACTAACGGAAATACAGTACCCTAGAACTTGGAATACCTTTACAAAGGCCGATGTTAAATTTCATATAAAGCGACCTCAGGATGCACTGACCTATAACTTGTCTTTCCCGCACGGCTATTACCCTACCGTCGCAACGGTGGTCGATGCCATCAACAAGTCTATAGCCAGCACTGAAGCGTATGCGAATATATATCTGGTATTGGATCACGTTAGAAGAAAGGTGGTTCTTAAAGCCCCAGAGTTCAGTACAGTGTTTAAATGTAGTGGTAAATTACAAAGGGTTTTAGGGACCGTACAGCATCACCAAAGGCAGATGGATCCAGACCCTACATGCCCCGATATTAACGGCGGTTTTTATACACTCTACGTTTATAGCGACATTGTAGAGCCGCAGAGGGTCGGGGATAGTTATTCCCCTTTGTTGAGGTGGGTCCCGGTGCAGGGTGAAAATAACACAATGGTTAATATACAACATCACAAACTCGACTATGTTGCAATTTCTAAAAACCATTTTGACACTATAACCATCATGGTGTACAACGATCAGTCGGAGCCGGTCGCCTTTAAATACGGGAAAGTTATTGTTAAGCTTCATTTAAGGCCACGGCGCGAAGGTGACTATTAGACAGCTGCAATGGTCACCATGAAAACCTACGGGGATCCCTCGATGTACAGGGACTATTATAGAGTTCAGGCAGGGTATGGCGGTCCCCAACCCTACTTTCAAGGGGCTCCGGTTATGTATGGGGCGGGATTGGGGGGTTTCTTCCGGAGCATGTTTAGGCGTGCCATGCCCTTTTTGAGAAGAGGGTTCGAAATTGCAAAACCTCATGTTAAAGCGGCAGCTACAAACATAGCCCAGGACGTTGTGGGCAGTGTAACGTCTGCGGTAGCAGAGCGCATGAATAGACAGCCCCAAGAAGGAGCGGGGTTGCTGTATAAAGCGCATGGTTTTGTTAAAAGGAAGCGAAGGGCATCGCGGCGTAGGGGGCCGCCAAGGCCCTATAAGAAGCGCCGGACTACTTCAAAAGGCCCTCACAAAAGAAGAGTCATAAGACGGAAGAGATCAACCAAGAAGAAGAGAACTCGTTCTAGTGCGAATATTTTTTAAAGCAACGACCATGGCCTTCGTACACTGCATCGGGTGAATGCGCCAAATCTGAGTTAGATCTGTTTTCTCTCAAACCCACACAGACAAGCATTGAAAACAGTTTTTTCATGGAAGCGTCACCAATGGCTGCTCTGACACCCCTTGCACCGATAGAGTTTTATGTGTCGGGATCCACGGATATGTACCTTGATCTCAACAATACTCTCCTGCACCTCGTCTGTAAAATAACCAAAGCGAACGGTGACAACATCGAGGCTGATGCTAGAGTGGCCCCGATAGCATACCCCATCGCAACAATGTTTAATCAAGTGGACATTAACCTAGGCGATCGCCTCGTCACACAGAGTGATAACATGTATGCCTACAGGGCCTACATAGAGAGTATTCTAAATTATAGTCGTGATGCGCTGGACACACATCTTTCAGCGGGGCTCTTCTACCGAGATACCGAAGCGCATTTGGAGAACACAGCTTTGGACGGAGACAACGAGGGTTTTAAAAAAAAGAGCCAGCTTCGTCGCCGGCAGTAGGCAGTTTGACCTCCTGGGGCGCGTACATTCAGACCTTTTCTTCCAAGACAAACTGTTAGTCAACGGTATTGATCTTAAGATCAAACTCAATCGTAACAAGGACTCTTTCTGTCTCATCAGCGGTGATGCAGAGCAGTATAAACTGGTTATATTGTCAGCGAGCCTGTTTGTAAAGAGAGTGAAAGTGTCCCCAAGTGTCAGACTGGCCCATGCTGAAGCTTTACAATTATCGAACGCCAAGTACGCCATTGAAAGAGTCGCTCTGAAGATATTCAGCATCCCCGCCGGAACCCGGTTAACGCAGCAGCAGAATCTATTTCTGGGGCAATTACCGAAACTCATCATCATAGGGTTTGTGGACAACACTGCTTTTAGTGGCCTCTACAACTCAAACCCTTTCAACTTCAAACACTATGATATCAACTATGCCGCTCTGGTTCACGAGGGTGCTGTGATCCCCGCAAAACCTTTCACGCCGAATTTTGGAACATCAAATTTTGTCCGGGAATATCTAGGACTGGTCTCGATAACGGGGAAACAGCTGCGGGACTCAGGAGTAGTTGTTTCAAGGGAAGGGTATGCTGCAGGCTACACGCTGTTTGCGTTCGACCTGACACCTGACATGGAAGATGGAGACCATTACAACCTGATCAAAAACGGAAATCTAAAAGCAGAAATACGTTTTACACAGGCACTGGCGGCCAATGTGAACATGGTTGTGTTCTCTGTATTCGACAGTGTTATTCAGATCAACCACGCCCGTCAGCTTATGTTTGACTACCATTGAAAAAGTGTAAAATAAAAATAAATTTTTTTTTTTTTTTATTTTTTAAAAAAATATATAAAATGGACACTACTGAGATACGTGACTTCTTAAGTAGACATAAATATGCTAAGAAATACTTTCTAGGGGTATACCCTAGCGATGGACTACCTGAAAAGATAGGTCCGGAAAGGCCACGTACCCTCGTCTTTAACACCGATCCCCATTACAAGGGTGGGGCACATTGGGCGGCACTGTTTCTGGATGTGGACAAGGTTATAGTGTTTGATAGTTTAGCTGAATTCCCTAAGCATAGTATTTATACAAAGCCGATATTCAAATATGTAAAAAAAAGCATCACCCACGGTTGTGTATAATAAACTACGGGTACAGGATCCTTTTGCCATCACATGTGGGGAACACTGTATATACTTTATTAGTAAAATGTCTGAAGGTATAACGTTTAGAAATTTTTTAAATCTATACTCAGATGATTTAGTAAACAACGACGGTGTTATGAAATATGTGAATGAAAACTACAGGACAATGTCACACGTTGTTAAAACAGACTCTGGTCTCTGTCAAAAGTGTAAGGTCTTGTAAAGCTGTTATTTGTACTTGTGAGTGTCTAAAATAAAAAACATCTTAAACAAGCTTTCATCCTAGGCATTTTTTTTTTTTTAATCCGTACTGTGTACATTTTCAAACCATTCATAAATAAAAAGATGGCATACTCCGGCTGAAAATTTAAAAGTGTTTATTACAAGCATGTTTCAACACGAACATTTACATGGTTAAACATATAAAATGAAGCACATTTTTTCGAACCGTAAAAACTTTTAACAAAAAAAACTGTACATGTGTGCAAAATTAGATCGGTAGCCATGTGTTCATTTTGAATAGTCTCTTTGTAGGCCCCATAGGAAGATCAGCACGGTCCCGAGCGGGTGTTAGTTGTGGAAAGAAAGGCGATGTCGATATAGCGGGGCTCCTTGTAAAAATAGCGGGGGCCGGGTCTTTTAAACTTTCAAGCTTACGGCGATTCTCGGCATTTCCGATGATCGTGGAGGGAATGTTGAGTTCCGCAGCTGCATTTAGGAACTGTTCCCAGCCTCTAGGAGCTTCTCGTGTTGTTAGGGTTTTACCGTGTGTGAGACCCCGGACCAGATCATACATATGGGAACCAGCAACCGGCTGCCCTTTGTAAACGAATTCACCCCGGGCGTTCCAAGTGGTCAAATCTTTAGTAGTACTCATTTTACTGAGTAACATTTGCGCAGCCCCTCTATATTTCTGACTGATATTTTTTAAAAGGTCTAAGACAAAGGCATCAGTTGTGGGTGTGGGACCTATGTCATGAGCCTGCGTAGAGGGTCCAGGCGGCTGTTCAGCATCTGGGGTGTACAGCGTCAGTTTGGTTTTTTCAGAGGTGAGTTGCTTGTAGTATTGTAGAAAGTTTTGAAGGGCTCCTGAGTAAAGCCCTGCCTTGTCGTGGGGTTTTAAATCAGTCCGGTTCAAAATGGCTTTGATTTCCGCATCGAGACGATGTGTTTCGTTTTTGCGTATGTCCCAGACATCCGTGTTAGAAGGGGCCAGATGTTCCACCTGTTGCCGGGGCACGAGGTACATTTTGTGGGCGTGCTCCATCAGGATCGCGACAGTAGCCCTGTGATTAGGGGTATAGCTATACCTAACAACGACCCTATAAAGCCTCCTGACTGTTTGAACAGTTTTCTTTTGGAAAGGAGTGAAGCCCTCTTATTGCTGAGCTTCTTAATAATGTGGCGTTTCTTCTTCAGAACCCGGAACTGGCGCGTTGATATAGGGACATTACCTTTTAGGGTGTTTAGGGCTATTTCTGAAATGGCGGCCACTAAATCATCCGTGGCAGCGCAGAGGATGGCTTTTCTTCTCGCGGGGCTGGCCGTTATCAACATTTTTAGAAGTCCTAAATTACGTCGTAACCGCGCAGACATTGTGGGGACCTTATATTACAAGGTTTAGAGTGTAAATGTTATAAGCAGCTTTTTACTTGTTCTTTTTATAGTTTTTGGACACTGTTTTAGGCGTGTAGGCGACTGGGAAGTCCGGGGGTATTATGCCGGCTCGTAGTCTGTAGTCTTCAAAAGTGTTGGGTTTCAAATCCACCAGTAAGTAGCCGTGGGGTTTTGCTGTAGCATCGTTAAAGGCATCCATGAAAAACTGGGTGTTGCCGGGGTACATTTGTTTAGCTATAATTGAGATTTGAAGTTTGTCTCTAGGGTCTTTTAAATAAGACCAGGTATGAGGCGTTGAGAGTTATGGACCGGCTGCTCTTGCCCTTGTAAAACAGGTTCTGCACTATATAGCATATGCTCAGATTGCGGTGGTGTGAATATTGCGTAAAAGCCCGCTCAAGCTCGGGGTGGTCCCCTCCTTCACGCATGAGGTCATCCACCACGACAATGTTTACAAGGTGTTTTGGTAGCAAGTCATCGTCGTTGAGATTATCGGGGATACCCTCTATAAATCGAATGTGGGGAAATTTTAGGGTGAGCTCAGTGTAAAGATCCTGCCAGCATGAATAAAGCCACACGATGTTGTTAGGGGTCTGAGATAAAACACCGGGAGCGTTTTCTAACAGTTTCTTTATAAAAAAACTTTTACCGCTATTGGAGGGCCCCGCTAAAACGCAGGAGAATGGGTGCTGCAGTCTGGTGTCCATATCTGGGTGATGTTCAAACCTCTAATGGCTTTTAGTAACCGTAAGGCAGTGTTTTGTAGTCCGTTGTGAGGACCCGTTTGTCAAACACTACTCTTAAGGTTTTAAACATAGGCTGTGTTGTAATTTCCCATTTTTTCTTGGACCTGACTATGCTCGGATGGTTTACAACAATGGCTTTGCTATTTTTGTGATCGCTCGATGCAGAGTATTCGTGCACCAGGCCCTTCAGACTGTCAAAGTTTATTTTAATCGTATTGTTGACGTTTAAAGTGATACCTTTGACTTTCATGCAAACCTTGTTGCTTGAGGTCTTATAACTGTACGTCTTAGGGCCTGATGAGGTAAATTCCTGTATATACTCCCCCTTTTCGAGCTCGCTGGTCAAATCCCCTAGATAATCACCCAGCGGAGGATCTTCATCACCCTCTTTACTCACAAAGATAACCGAGTCAGTGTCATGGTACAAACACCGTTCCTGAAGCTGGTCCAACAACCTGTAAAGCTCTAACCTGGCGTGAGCGGTTGTGAAGCATGCTATAAAGATGTTTATATTGTTACACGTCGTGGGGTACTCTTTGGCGTATTTCCAGCATAGAACGGCCGTCTCGTCGTCAATAAATTCACAACTGGATACGTCATAAACAGGTGTGAATATGTACTTAAAAAGCTCATCCGGATCTGTGACGATGGATGTGTTTGACATATTGGTCCGCTGTGCGAACTTTCCCCACAAGGAGTTGAGACAGAGCTTAGCTAACTGCCGGCGGGCGGGGTTAACCTTAATGAACGCAGGTCTCAGTTTAATACCCTCGCGAGCTTTGTAATCAGCGATATACTTTTTCTTTGAGGGCTCATCGACACACCATTCTGGATACCCCGAGGCCTCCTGCTTGTCTCTAAGAAACAAGTTTATGTACTCAGAAAAGAGCTGTGTTGTATTTGGAAAGTGCCAGACTTCCAGGATTTTACCAAGACGATACCCTTTCTCTAGGGCCGTCTGCACCTCAATGGTACACCAAGTCCCTTCCAGCAGCCTCTGCTCATCACTATGCCGACATTCGCTAAGCTGTTTACTTTCAGCGCAGGTACGGCATAGGGGGAACATTAGCTTACCGTCGACTCTATAAGGGAGCACCGGAAAGTAAAGTTTCCGCGGAGGGTGAATCTGACACTTAATGATTCCAAAGTACTCTTTGAGAGGTTTAAAGTTCCTGTATACAATTGTAGGGTGGCCCACAGGGTACAACTTCACCTTGTTCACAAATGGATACAGACTAGTGAAGTCGTAGTAATGTATTTTCTCACCAGGGCCAGCTACACGGTACAATTGAATGGCGTTTGTACGGCCGCCGAATAAGGCGTCACGGGGCTCCAGCGGTGAAGGTAGCTGCTGGCTCTTAATAAAAGTGCTCAGTGCGCCATCTTTCGATAGCTCAGTTACCCAATCATGTTCCCAGAGAGTTCTCAGAACAAACCCACAACTCTCAATATACTGCGCCTTTGCCAGAGTCCGGCGGTACAGATGTTCAAACGTGGTGCCCTGCAGTCTATTAAATTCATGGGGTTTGTAACACTGAGGGCAACCATGGTAAAAACACCAGTTGAACTCAAAGGCCGTTGGAACACCGTTAATTAATGCATACCCGTCTAGATAGTAGCGGCCTAGACGGTATTCGCCGCCCTGCAAAGCGTGCTGAATGAAGATGCTCTCATTCGCAGAGACGTACATGAGCCACTGAATAGAAGGTGTGGAGTAACGTTTCTGCTTGCCGTTATAGAGGTCAGGTGGTATTAAGGCGATAGTTTCAGACATTAAAAACATGTGTTTATAAATAGACATGCACATTGAAGCCAGAGTAATGTTTTGAAATGGGTCCAGGTATACAGTTATTTTTTTTTCGCGCTCGCACGGATCGGTTTCAATAAACACGACCCGCTTCGTCATCGCCACCACAACATCTCTGAATAGGTTGCATGCTTTTCGCAATATCATACTGTCCGCCTGACCGTATGCTCTCAATTCAGTTTGGAAATGAAACCGTTTTTCACGGTTTTCATCGTACCACTGTAGAAAACTCTCTTTTTCAGAGGGCATCATATAATCGCAACCATAACTGTCGGGCGGAGGCATAGGCCTGAAGTAATTCTGATTAGCCCATGTGTTAAAAAAGTGTGGGAAATAACCTTTACAGCCTTCAAACCCAAAGGCTTTTGGCAGTTTGCTCAACTTCATGGGCAGAAAATTCAAGGTGTCTATGAACCTAATGTCAAAAGGCACAACCTTAAGCAGCATTAGTTTGGAACCTTGGGTTATGAGACTAACGGGAAGCTTTTCATGTATCAGGTCCCTGATAATGAAAAAAGAATCATATGCTTTGGAGTTGTGAGCCAGAAATGTATAATCCTGGTATCGGGGTTGCATAAATGTGAGGAGGAAATCATTCACGCAAGCCCGACCTTCAAACTCCCAGCTCCCATCACCGGTTAGATGGTGGGCGTAAATATAGTTTGGTTGGTGCACCCCCGTCTCTTGCGTACACTCTATGTCAAATACGATATAGTCTTCTGTTTTTTTCTGGTAGTGACTTCTGAGCATGTAACACTCATGGGTTGTTCCGGCTATAAAAGGAGCTGTACACCTAGGGCACTGCATACCTTCACATTTGTGATCGACAGGTTTATAACGGCCGCAAGTCCCACAGTCGGCTTTAAGAACACATTGGGCGAGGCCTATGTGTGTGTTTAAGCAGTCTTTTGACCGACAAAACAGCTTGCACGTTGGACAGTTCACTTTCAGAGCATTGTCATTGACACAACCGTCCCTCTGACACATTTTACAGTGTAATTCACACTGGTGTTTGGTCCGGTTGTTGTATATGTGATCGCAATGCTCACACACATACTTGGCGCCTAGAAAACCCTTCAGGTTCAAGACACCGTAAAAGTGGTTTTCATGGTGTAGCACATACACGGTCTTGTTTTTCACACCTTCATTGGTAGTGAAGTACTTCCAAGAACCGGCATGGTATAGAACTTTAACCGTCACGGCGAAGTGATTCTCAAAAAGTCCCAGATCCCCAAAACCGACCATTTTGTCAGTCGGTATCTGAAGCGCCTCATGTGCTGCTACAGCCATCGCCATAATGACGGCGTCTGGGGTAGAGCGGTCCATCAATAAGCCTGCAATGCTTGCGGCCAGACACATGTTGGTAGCTCCGGTATTAAAATCGAGCAACCATCGTGATTTCTTGTCAATGATTTTACTGTACATAACGCTCTTTAAGGCTCTGGAAGCACCCCCCTCGCGCCCCCTAACAACGAGGGAGATGATTCTAAAGGACCCGTACGCCAGTAATTCAGCCTTGCTCTGTAAAAGTTTAGATAGGTTTTCTAAAAACGTTACAGCGTCAAACACATCCCGAGATGACCGTCTGGTGAACAGGGGACTATTGAGACCCTGTCCCTGAAAACGCATCTGAAAGAAATCATTAGGACCCACATCGTGTAACAATCGTTCGATCAGCGTTTGCACAGCCTGATGTATAGCTATAATGCCATGATCTGAGGAGTGTAGGCGATCTAGGTTAACGAACCTAAACTCCTCATAGTGTTCTGTAGCGTTAAACCGCTCTACAACACGACTATACCGTCTCACACTTTCCATAAAAACTGGTTCTGAAGCCTCAGTTTGAGAATTACTGGTTGTTGGAGAGCTCCCAGGGGTGTGGTTAGATGTAGGTGTGTTTTTAGACCTTCTGGTAACGCAGAGTCTGGCTTTCTTTAACTTTTTTATTACCAGCTTGTGTTTTCTAGAGCTACCAAGCCACTCTGGCTTCTTATGGGCCCATCTGGTTTTTGGTAAACGACCCCCGCCGATCTGAACAATGTCTGGCTTGTTTACAAATGGTGACACTGACACTACACCGACTTCGGACGGGGCTCCTACAGACTGTTTAAGGCTGAGACACCTCGGACCATCACCCCCAGAGGGCCTGTAAAGACCAGCAGCACCTCCTAACTCTATATTTTGAGGTCTTATGGGTGCAGGGCTTGGGGGTTGACATGACCTCTGACTATTGAGCGCTCGTAAAACTCTTAGAGCTCTACTAAGCAGGTGCTGGGGCTTCTTTTCATATTTAGACGGGCGGCCCCCTGTACTGGTAAATGTAGTTCTAACATTCCCCGGGTATGTACGCTCACCTAGTCATGACGGGATGTTACCCATGGCCACAATTGTTGAAGCGCAAGTTTGGGCCATTGTGTTTCTACACCGAGCCATCAGCTGTTTTAAAGCCTTTATGCTAGCTCTGGATGCCCCTCTATTACCGTCGTTCTTACATAGTTTTAAAGTTTTTAGACGGAGTTGGCATTTTAACTGTCTGAACGAATGATGGATTTCTTTAACGTAGTTGTCTAGAACTCTAGCCCGGCTTGAAAGGTTTGTTTCAAGGCCAGTACTTGTGACACTAGAGGGGTGATTGCCAACTCCCTGAGCATCCCCAGTTATAGGACAGCGGCCGGTGTTATCACCCCCAATCACGGCTGAGGGATCAGAGCGGGACGTAAAAACAGGATTCCAGTGTGAACATCCAGGAGTTTGAGAGCCCTGATCATCGCTCGAGGGTGTTCCAAAACTCTGATTTTGCGTTCCGCTACACCCTATACTGCTGGCGGGGTATATTGATGAGGAAGGTGAAGACCACTGAACACGAGCACTAGGTGTAGGACTGGTGGGGTCGTATGCCCCCGGGGGTGTATCGGGGGACATCAGACATGGGGAGGTCAAATGTTTATCGCTATAAAGGGTGTCCGTTGTTGTAGAGGCAGGGCTGTGGCTGGATGCTACTGATTGAGACCCTACTGCTTGTAACCCTAAGGGGGCCATCTTAGAATTGACACAAGTGGATGTCAGGGCTTCAGAACTCGGGGTAGTACCAGCTAGAGCCTTAAGAAGGTCTATACAGTGGGAATAAGGATCCTCTACAGGGTGGTCATTTTCCAATGATGAGTCATGTAACCGGGATGGTTTAGTTGTACACCCTGGAGAGGTTAGGTCGAGGCCAGACACGCCGATATTAGAACTAAGGACCCCAGACGGATCCGGCTGTACCTTAACAAAATTTTTAAAAGACAGGTCTAGAGGCCCAGATTGTTGCTCAGGGTTCTGGAACTTCTTCCTACGATTCTTTAAGGACAGCCGATTTATTTTAGGGTTGCTGCACTGTTTTGGGGACCCTCCAGAGGCTTCACAAGGTGCAAACAGTTGGGCGCTTGGTGTTGTAAGAACGATAATGTCCGGATGGCCACACCCCAAACCCGGGATAGTTGTTGCAGAAGTGCCCGCTGTACTAGGTATTCCCTTTATGATGGATGATGTGGTGTCGTTATGAGTTGTACCTGGTCCAGGAGCGACGGATGTGGAGATGTTGCAAGGTGGGTCTCGGTGCTCGGGTTGGCTCACGAGTACCGATGACTTTGTGGGGTTTTGAACCGTCCCAGTGTAGACCTTTAAAGATGACATCCGCGGCTTAGGCTGAGGGCAGGCGTCTCCGGAGCTCTGGTGTGATGATTCTAGGATGTAAAGATAGCAAAATATAGATTAGGGCTAGTTAGAGCGGCTATACCTATGGGTCGGAAAGACGTTTAGACACACGCTGCACTGTATACACCAAACTCTACATTTTCTTAAACTCACCATGGTTTTTCCGGCTTGAGGGTCCCTTCTTAATAGGCGGGCCACCCTTTGACCCCGGGGACTTCCTTTTGCGGGGCTGTTTTTTAAGCTTTCCATCCATATCCCGGCTCGCTTCTTCCATAGGAGCCCCTCGGGATAAAAAACATAAAAAAATAATGTTACACATACAATATAATACATAGACTATACGAACTCACTGAGATGTCCAAATATAGGTCTGACTGTTAGACCCTGTTAGGTTTTCAATGGGGGTACAAAAAGACCCCTAATATATACCTGCAGAAACGTTATCCTGTGACAAGGTGCTTGACCCCTCTTGAACATGGAGGATTTGTTGGAGAGAGGCAATCGCGCACCTGAGTTCTGCATCATAACCTATGCAAACACATGGGTGCCCATTAGAAGTAAAATAAAAAATAACAATCCTGACAACGTAGTTTAGAAGGCTCTATGGCCTGTAACTCACCTTGCTGCACGTTCTCCACGGCCACATGGGATTCCCCAGACTCTTGCATGTCCTGTGTACAAGAGAGACATATTTACCTTTAAACATACCACAATTCATCTTCTACGTCCGAACCCTTCATAAAAGCACAACAAGGGTAGGACAAAAAGAAAAAAAAAAAACAATTAAAAATAAATGTAAAAAAAATAAAAAAATAATAATAAATAAAAAAAAAAATTATAAATAAAAAAAAAAAAAATTTTTTTTTAAAAAATGTATCTATCAAAATTCAAATTGTTGAATCCACATGTTCTGTAAGTATAAATACATATTGGTAACTGTAAAACTTTTCTCAAAAACTATACAAGGTTTAATAAACAAATTCCACATGATGGCGCTCTTGCATAATACTACCTCTAGGACTGTCTCTATAAGACATAGACTGGAAAGTGGATCCTAGGATCCATGCCGGGTTTTTCACCTTAGCTCAACAAAGCTGTGAACCATGTGTGGGGGCGGAGCTCAGTCTAAACTCCAAGCTGAGCCAGTTCCACAGCCCCCCCCCCCCCCCCCCCCCCCCCAGTCTTTGTTTTAAAAAAAAAAAAGAAAATGGCCGGATGTGGATGCAGCCTGTGTGAGGTTCTGGGTTTTTCAGGGCAGCAACGTAGGATCCCATGCCATCCTGAACTACGGTGAGTGGTGTGGGGTACTTGGGGGTCTGAAAAGTTTTTAACAGGGATAGTTATTTTTTAATCATTATTATTTTAATTTATTTCAATTTTTTTTTTTATTGTGTGTGATTTAAAAAAAACGACCCTGTAGGCCCCTAAACCCTGGTCACACACACACACACACACACACACACACACATATATATATATAAATAAATAAATATATGTATATATATATATATTTTTTTTTAAAAAGGTAGGCCTGTGGGGCCCTAGGGGCCTCTGAGACTCGTGCTCAGGGCCCTCATTATCCCCATGGCCTTATTTGTATATTTTTTTTTTTTTTAAATGGTTCCCTATGGGGCCTTGGGGACCCAATCCCCTTGCCCCCCAAAACGCTATTATTTTTTTTATTTGTATGGGCCCCTAGGGCGCGTGGTCAGGGCCCCACAGACCCTGGCCTCCCGCCGTCACTCACTTTTTTATTTTTTTTATTTACTTATTTTTTTTTTTTTTTTTAAAAAAGAACGCCGCACTCTGGCGGCAAGCACCGACTCTCCGAGGCCTCGGGAACTCCCTGAGGCCTCGGTGCGCAGGTCGGGAGAGGTTTAATTACCGTGAATGCCGCTGAAACAAACGCAGCATTCACAGTAATTAAACCGTCAAGACGGTTCTCTAAAGCCGCAGGGGAATCCCCCTGCGGCTTTAGAGAACCGTCCGCATCCTAAAACACGAGATCTCCGGGCGGCTGTAGCCGTCCGGAGACCTCGCGTTGTACTCTGAAAGCCGGCTCTGAGAAGCCGCGGGGGAATCCCCCAGCGGCTTCTCAGAGCCGCCCTGTAGAGTACAACGCGAGGTCTCCGGGCGGCTACAGCCGCCTGGAGGCCTCGCTATAAAGTTAGTAAAACTCTGCCCAAAGCCCCCAGGGGGCTTTGAGCAGAGCTCTGTTAACTTTATAACGAGGTCTCCCGGCGGCCACAATCGCCGCAGAGGCCTCGTTATAAAGTGAACAGAGCTCTGCTCAAAGCCCCCGCGGGCTTTGAGCCGAGCATTATTAACTTTATAACGAGGTCTCAGGGTGAATGCAATCACCCTGAGACAGCGTTATAAAGTGAATGAAGCTCTGCTCATAGCTCACATGGGCTTTGAGCAGAGCGTTATTCACTTTATAACGAGGTCGTAGAGGTGAATACATGCACCTCTACGCTTTATGAAAAGAAAAAAAAAAGAAAAAAAAAAAAAATGCCTGAAGCTGCTCTTAGAGCCCCCGTGGGCTCTGAGAGCAGCTCCCTGAAATACTGTTAATGTTAGAAATCTAATATAAATTATACCAGGTCACAATATTTCATTGTCCTTGGACAAGACAAGGGTACAATCTTACTATGCCAGCACCACTGATATAAAGAGGTGATAAATATGTTATCTCCCTCTGGGGTCCCAGGGTGAACCAGGACGTCTTAATTACAGAGATCCCAAGTTTGCAATTGCAGAGAACCCAAGTATGCAGAAACACGTAAAAGCCATCTTGTAAAATAATCAGGAACAATTAATTAAATACATGTGGTACTGGTCTGGAATACAGGCCTATACATAGTACATTACCCCGCAAGTACCATTTAAACAATACCAAACCACAAAATAAGTGCAGAACTTCTAAAATACAGGTCCCATACATAGGCCCAGAACCAGCCAGTATAAGTTAAGCAATACTAATATGCCCCATTAAATAATTGCAGCCCCATAAAAATACAGACCAATACATTGCACAGGCCTCCATTAGTAACATTTAAACAAAATCACCCCACAAAGTAATTACAGTATCTCAAAAATACACTAATAACTTTTAATTTTTTTTATTTTTTATTTATTTTTTAAAAACATGCATTTTTACGTGTCTATGTATAGTTAAACAGGTTAGTGCTAATGTCATTGTTAAACTATAGTAAAACACATACACACATCACACTGTTACAGACCTTAAGTAGAAGATGTTTAGCAGCACCAGTCTGAACTCTGCCCTTCATGTTTCCATCCATGATGTCCTGATGCGTCCCTGCGTGCCACAGATGTCAGTAGGTAGTTCAGAAAAAAGAGGCCTGTGAAGATGGGGGGTTCTTATACTATGCTCACAGTGGTAATTATGCCTGGGCGCTGTGATTGGTGGGACCTGGAAATAGGCATCTGTTATAGGCTAGCAATACATGTCCTTTGTAGTGTTTCAAACTTTTAATTACAGGGCCAGTTTCTAATTTAGTCCCCTCTGGAACCCCCCTGAAAGAATGTAGACACATCTCTGTTTTAGATTAGCCATGCCACAACAACCTCTGGGGTGTTTCAAACTTTTAATTACTGGGCCAGTTTCTAATTTAGCCCCCTCTGTGACCCCTGGAAAGGCTGTAGGCACCCACCTGTTTTAGATTTGCTATGCCCCTCACCATCTGTTGTGTTTCAAACTTTTAATTGCAGGGGCAGTTTCTAATTTAGCCCCCTCTGTGACCCCTGGAAAGGCTGTAGGCACCCACCTGTTTTAGATTTGCTATGCCCCTCACCATCTGTTGTGTTTCAAACTTTTAATTGCAGGGACAGTTTCTAATTTAGCCTCCACTGTGTCCCAGGGATAGCCTATAGGCACACAGCTGTTTTAGATTAGCCATGCCACAACAACCTCTGTTGTGTTTCAAACTTTTAATTACTGGGCCAGTTTCTAATTTAGCCCCCTCTGTGACCCCTGGAAAGGCTGTAAGCACACCTCTGTTTTAGATTTACCTCTCTAAATTGATAGGCTGGCTCTAACAAAAGCAACATTTGACCATTCCCATTTTTTTTTTTTTTTTTTTGGATTAGCCACCAGTGTGGAGGTTTGGCCAGACCGCCCACTTTGCAGCCCTATGCAGAGGCCCCCTAACAGCCACTTGGGCATGATTGCCTGACATGTCCAGACCTGTCCCTCTCAGGCTCTGAAACCACTTGCACAACACTAAGTCATACTTTTTACACAGCCCATAGGCCAGTACCAGGGGCTAGGACCCAGACATAGGGCTAACACGTGACACCATGAGGTCACAAACCACATGACACACCCCCATGCACGTCACTTCCGGGGTGGGCTTTCTGGGACACCGGAAGTCCCAGCCACCGGATATGACGTCATTTCCGGGGCGGGACAACTGTCACTTTTAATATGGTGATTAAAGGTATCCCTTCCTACTACTAATGTATCATGCCTGGGAAATGTGAAATTGCCCTGCAGAAACCCTGCAGTACAATGAGTAGGTAAATTCATATATCGTTTAGGAAAATCGAATTAACGTGGGATGTTTCATTCTTTTTTTGAAAATAATGACGTGTACTGTCGCTTCCCACGCTATGATCAAACCTCTGTTGTGAAACGTATTTTCTTTTACGTGATAAACTGTAGAACACTAAATAGTTTAAATAAAAAATAAAAAAAAACGAAACAAAAAAAACATCTATCCTACTACTAGTATCACAGATGCGAGTTTCATAGAAGTAGGAAAATAAAATGTAAATGATGTTCAGCCTGAGCGCCTTCGGATATTTTTATGGGTTAATGGTCATAGACGGGGCTTTTATTCTGGATCAGTCTTCACGGACCTGTGTGAAATTTCTTATGTTACATGCATTCCGGGATGTGGCAAATGTTTTGAAAAATGCATACTTTTGTATGAGGTTGACCGGCAGGACCTGATTTGAGTAGAAAGTATCTTGCTAAGTGACATTTTCTCTTCGAACAAGAAATTTTCTCCTCTAATCAGTCTCCTGGCATACCTTTTCGCTAAGAGGTATCTAGTCCGAAGCGAAAATGCACACATTAGGCTGGTATGAAAACAGAACAGTGGCAGCAAAGTTAGGTAAGCAGCATGTAACACACACACACACTCCTGCACCCCTGCCTTCCATCTCTGCCATGACTGACCAGTCAAATGACAGGAAGTAACAGTGGTCTAACGTCCACTGGGCCTGATTCACACAGGTAAACTGCTTTTGTGTAAGTTGACTACTTTTCAATATTCACATGCTAGGTACGGAGTTTTACAACTATGTAGTCCCTATACTTACAGAGCAGCAGTTTTTTTTTTTTTTTTAAACTGGGGTGTGAGGGCGTTGCACCCTGTCTGTTTTGTTGCCCCTGGGCAGCAGCCGGGCACATATAAAATGTTTACTTTATTTTTAATTTCTTTTTTATTTTTTTTAGCCGCAGTGAGGGACATGGCCCGGACAAAGCTTGCCTTCAGCAGAGAGTGAGGGCGGAGGTGGCGGGGTTGGGGGAGAGCTTGAATGACTGACAGTGACAGATTCAGCTGTGGGCCTCCTTGGAGTGAAGTGCGCATGTCAGGTTGGGAGGGTACCTTACTCTGACCAGCCAGACATGCACACTTGAACCCTTGCCTACCTGGCAATGTAGGACCTCAGGGGATTATAGCCACAGCAATCAATCAATCAAGAAATTTGTATAGCGCGCTACTCACCCGGAGGGTCTCAAGGCGCTGGGGGAGGGGGGGAACCGCTACTGCTCAAACAGCCAGGTCTTGAGTTGCTTCCTGAAGGAGAGGTGGTCTTGGGTCAGACGGAGGTGGATGGGGAGGGAGTTCCAAGTCTTGGCTGCCAGGTAGGAGAAGGCTTTTCTAATGCGTTGTACGGCGGCGAGGGCGTGGCTGGTCGATCATAGCTGGCGGGAGGGAGTGTAGAAGGTCAGGCGGCTGTTGAGGTACCTGGGGCCCAGGTTGTGGAGGGCCTTGTGTGCGTGGGTGAGGAGACGGAACGTGATTCTCTTGCTGACGGGGAGCCAGTGCAAGTCTCTCAGGTGTACGGAGATGTGGCTGTGTCGGGGGATGTCAAGAATGAGGCGTGCGGAGGCGTTCTGGATGCGTTGGAGTCTTTTCTGTAGTTTGGCCGTGGTTCCGGTGTAGAGGGTGTTACCGTAGTCCAGTCGGCTGGTGACGAGTGCCTGGGTGACCGTCTTCCTGGTTTCGGTGGGGATCCATCGGAAGATCTTTCAGAGCATGCGTAGGATGTTGAAGCATGATGATGAGACGGCGTTGACTTGTCTGGTCATCGAGAGGGAGGAGTCCAGGATGAAGCCCAGGTTGCGTGCGTGGTCCGTTGGTTTGGGTGCGCTGCCCAGGGCAGGGGGCCACTAGGAGTCGTCCCAGGCAGAGGGTGATGATCCAAGGATGAGGACTTCCGTCTTGTCTGAGTTCAGTTTCAGGCGGCTGTTCATCATCCACTCGGCTACGTCTTTCATCCCTTCGTGCAGGTTGGTTCTGGCGGTGGCTGGGTCGTTGGTGAGGGAGAGGATCAGCTGGGTGTCGTCAGCGTAGGAGATGATGTTGAGGTTGTGTTGGCGTGCGATGGCTGCGAGGGGGCTCATGTAGACGTTGAAGAGGGTGGGGCGGAGTGATGATCCTTGTGGTACGCCGCAGATGACTTCGGTGGCCTCGGATCTGAACGGGGGGAGGCGGACTCTCTGGGTTCTTCCGGCGTGGAACGAGATGATCCACTCTAGTGCCTTCTCTTGGATTCCGATGTTGCTGAGGCGCTGCACTAGGGTGCGGTGGCAGACAGTGTTGAACGCTGCAGAGAGGTCCAGGAGGATGAGGGCCGCTGTTTCCCCGTTGTCGAGCAGGCCTCGGATGTCGTCAGTGGCTGCGATGAGGGCGGTCTCAGTGCTGTGGTTGGCTCGGAAGCCGGACTGCGTGTGGTCGAGGGATCCATTAGTCGCGAGGAAGGCGGCTAGCTGTCTGACGGTCTTCTCAATGACTTTGGGAGGAAACGGGAGGAGCGCGATGGGGCGGTAGTTCTTGAGGTCGGTGGGGTCTGCTGATGGTTTCTTCAGGAGGGCGCTGAGTTCGGCATGCTTCCAGCTCTCCGGGAAGGTGGCGGTGTTGAAGGAGCAGTTGATGATGTCCCGGAGATGGGGTGCGATGACTGAGTCGGCCTTGTTGAAGACGTGGTGGGGGCATGGGTCGGTTGGTGATCCGGAATGGATGGTGTTCATCGTATGGATGGTGTCTTCGGTGCTTACCGGGGTCCAGGCGCGGAGGGTGGTGTTGGGGGGGGCGTCGGTTTGGTGGTTGGGTGCGTGGTCTGTGCGCCGAAGCGGTTGTGTATGTTGGCGATCTTGCGGTGAAAGAACGAGGCGAGTGAGTCGCAGAGGTCTTGTGAGGGAGTGATGTTGTTTCCAGCGCTGGGGTTGGAGAGCTCTTTGACGATGCTGAAGAGTTCCTTGCTGTTGTGTGCGTTGTTGTCTAGTCGTTCTCTGAATGCTGTCTTCTTGGTGGTGTGGATCAGCTGGTGGTGTTTGCGGGAGGCGTGCTTGAGGGCGGCCATGTTGTCTGTAGTCGGGTTTTTTCGCCAGGCTTTCTCGAGGGTGCGGCAGTTCTTCTTGGAGTTCTTGAGGTCGTTGTTGAACCAGGAGGCTTTCTTGCTTTTGGGCCTGATGGGATGGGTTTTCAGAGGTGCGAGGTTGTCAGCGCAGTTGGTGATCCATTGTGTGAGGTTGTTGGCTGCTTAGTTGGGGTCCGCTGAGCTGGCGGGAGGGTTCTGGCTCAGTGATGTGGAGAGCCGGTCTGTGGTGATCTTGTTCCAGCTCCTGCGGGCAGCCTGTTGTGGGTGGTGGTGAGTCGTGGTTCTTCTGAAGCTGAAGTGGACGCAGCTGTGGTCTGTCCAGTGGAGTCCGGTGGAGTGGCTGAAGGAGATGTACTTGCTGGAGGAGAAGACTGGGTCAAGCGTGTGTCCGGCGTAGTGGGTGGGGGTGTTCACCAGTTGCTTGAGTCCGAGGTTGGCGAGGTTGTCCAGCAGGGTGGTGGTGTTGTTGTCGTTGTTGTTCTCCAGGTGGAAGTTGAGGTCCCCTAGGAGGATGTAGTCAGCGGAGGGGAGGGCGTGTGGGCTGATGAAGTCTGCGATGTCTTCGCTGAATTGTGTGCAGGGTCCTGGGGGTCTGTAGATGAGGGTGCCTCTGAGTGTGGTCTTGGGGTCGGTGTGTATCTGGAAGTGGAGATGTTCGGCGGCTGTGAGGGTGTCGTCGGAATTGGTCGTGATGCGGATGGTGTTCTTGTGGACGATGGCGATGCCTCCTCCTGTCTGGTTGACGCGGTCCCTCCGGGTGATCTTGTATCCGTCCGGGATGGCGATGGCGGGCGCTGAGGAGGCGTTCATCCAGGTTTCTGTGAGGAAGGTGACGTCTGGAGATGTGGTGTCGAGCAGGTTCCAGAGATCCACGGCGTGTCTGTGGATGGAGCGGGTGTTGAGCAGGATGCACTTTAGGTGGTTGCTGCTGGTGCTTGGCTTGGCGGGTGCGGTGCGGGTCCGGATGCAGGAGAACTTGCATGATTGGCAGGCGAAGGGTCCGTGGGTGCGTCTTGGGTTGGCACGGCAGCACCCGGGGATCCGGCTGGTGTTGAGTGCGAGGAGGGGGGCGGCGTCGTAGGTCCGGCGGGGAGGCTGGCATCGGCGGGGGCCAGGGGGTCTGGCGCTGGGCGCGGTCCAGGCGTGGACGGGCACAGACGGGTTTGCCTTTGGCGCACCAGCGGCGCGCCCGCTGCGCGTCCTCCATATGAGGGGAAGAGGGAGGGAGGAGCAGCTGGGAGGTGGGAGCGGGGCGGCCAATGGGGTGCAAGGGGGCGGAGCTACCGGGACGCGGCGGCGGGAAAACGGGCGGCGAGGGGGAGACGCGGCAAGACGAGGGAAGCAGAAAGAAAAGCACGCACAGTCAAGGCAACAAAGTAAGGGAGAACAGTTAGGGCAACAATACCAGGGACACAGGCACTCGGGGCACAGAATCAGAGGACACTGGCGCTCGGTCACAGGAGGCAGGACAGGCAGTCAGGGCACGGCAGCGAGAGCGGTCACACTGGGGGCTGCGTGGCGGTGAGGGGAGCGACCTGCCTGGGAACCAGCCCCTAATTCTCCTAGAGTGCCAGTAGCACCCGACAGAGCCAAGCCTCGTGTTGCTCTCATGCAGTTTATAATAACCTAAACAGCAATGGAGCAGCATTTAGATTAGCACAAGAGTCGCAGGTGGGACAGGAGATCTAAGCTGGTTTCATGCATGCCTGGAGGCAAAGTCACAAATGTCCTTCTGATGGACTAGATGGTGGGAAGATTGGTTAATTGATACACAACCTTTTATACAGGCACTGGATGGTCACGCATTTGGTTCAGGAACACAAAACATTTGGCATCTAGGACTGGAGTGTTCAGGGGAAATGGTTTAGACATGTCATAAGCTTTCACTTATTGACAGACTGGATCAAGGAATGGTGCATGGAAATATAACATTTTGGCTGTAACCTCTAAGGGCACCGACTGGGTGGATCAAAAAATATTCAAAGACCCATAGTATTTCACTACTAAATCTTCGGGGAGTGGTACAGAGCTAAATAGCCTTAATTTATGTGATTGGACAGACATAGGAACCGGTAAAGGTGCTCAAAATCTCTTAGATCAAGCATTGGTTAGCTGCGGGGACGTGCGGCGTTTTACTTTCACTCTGAATGGGTCGGGAAACTAGTACAGTGACACATTATGTTTCACTTCTCAGGAGACTGAATAGCTCAGGATGTGATGCAAGGGAGCGAGATCTTGCACCTGAGCTCCAGCGTAAGTCCATAGTTGCATCTGCTGCCCATACTTTCTGCATTACAACAACACATCTCTTTAGCTGTCCTCCTCAGCCCTCTGCTGTGTTCGGGACACTCACCTAGAGGATGTTCCGGGACCACTCCTTTCCTAAACAATTGCAAAAGTGGCGCAGAAATGGCAGCTCTTAGCCGTCCAGGAGAGGGCGCCATCTTTGATGACTATGTAAGAGAAGCCCTGGACCAGGCCCGTGCCAGCAGCATTTCGCTCCTGCAGAGTCCACAATATAAGCCCTCAATTTATTGTTTGAATGTCCCAATGGTGCTCTCGACGCTGCATTGTGTGCAGATTTATCAGGCTTGTGTCTCCCCCTGCTGGTTGTAGGCATTATCACCAATGTCACCGGTGAATAACTGATGTCACTGGTTGGATGGAACAGGTAGTCGCGAGTGATTGAAGCGTGCATGCATGGTGCAGTGTGTATATGAAAGTGACTCAGTGAGTAAGAGACCGCTCCTATACCTGGCTTTTAATATCTCTCACATGCAAGGCCACGTCAGGACAAACCCCAGGCAATCATTTTGAGCCCCTCTTAGCACTGCAATTCATTTAGAAGCCCAGGGTTCGGTGTGGCATCCCTTCTGGATGGAAGGAACGCCTTCCTGATGGTGAGGTGTGCATTGTGCTCTTATAGTAATGCTGCAGGTGTTTCTTTTATGATATTTTCATCTTGTTATTTGACAATTAAAAATTGTTTGCAAATATGTGCCTTTTTCTGTTTTATGTATGGTAAATGCATGTTTTAGTTTGCACATTTCATTCTTAAGTTTTTCTTTTTTCTTAACTAATCGCTGCGTGGGTGGTGTTCTTCTTGGAAAGGTTTCTTAAGTGTTCTTATAGAACAATTTTGGGTCTGTTCATTTTTGTAGTCCAGGTGCGGGAATGTGATTTAAGTGTTAATACACCGGCGTGAGCCTGGTGGTGATTGTTCTTGGTTGATTCGCCTGGAGTAGTTAGTAGTATTAGTGTTTTGTTAGTCTAGATGTGTTTGCAGATTTGTGAGGCGAGGCTTCGCACCTGGGAGCTATGGCGTGGAAGCATAGCGCTGCTACCCCTAGCCCTTTAAGGTATACACAATTGCGTTTATCTCAATACCATGCATGCAACATAATAAATGCTAGGACACTGGTTTGTGGGTATAATATGTCGCAAGTTTATTGATTACACAGGTAGGGTTAGCTTACGGGCGATCCAGGTGTCGGAGATGAGTTTCTTAAGGATTGGCCAACACCCATCCTGAGAAAGCTAGAGCTGTTCCGTCTGGTGTTTCCTGCACGAACGTGCTTAGCATCTTACAGCTCGTTCATTTATTGTGGTTTACCACTTTATTAATTTTGTCATGCTCCTGACAAGTCAGAGCGAGACCCCGGCCAGTCTCCACAGTTGCTCAGGATTCCAACTGTCCCCTGCGGGATTAAGGAGCGTAGTCGCGTCATCCCAGGCCCCGCCGCAAAGGCTCCAAGTGGCCTGAGGAATAACTTTTGGCTCCAGGAATCACCCTCTGGAGGCCTTTTACTTAACGTATAGCCTTAGGATCGCCCTGTAACTCCGCCAAGCCTCTGGGATGGCATCTCGTGATAACCGAGGCCCCCCCCACCTGTGTTCCCTTTTACTGCTAATTACAGCCTGCTATCTCTAGAGCGTCTCTAATATTTATTAGGAAAATGTCCATGCCTTCGTCAGACAGGTGTACCCCGTCTGCCGCAAAGTTACTGCTCTGTCGTCTATTCAGCAGGGTATGCCTGATGAAACCAAATCCGTGCTGATTCGCAAACTTCTGTAGGGACCAGTTGATTCTTCGCCTTGACCTTTCAACTGCGGCAGGAGACCTGGCTCCCTGCCACACCTCCCTTGGGATAATCTCGGACCAAATTAATTCCCCGCCCTCCATCAGGCGGCCATTCTGGCCAGGCTCTCGGTCATGGCCTGCAACAGTGGGCCCCTCCCACAAGTAGTTAGGTCGTTTCCGCCCAGGTGTATTACGAGAATGTCTGGCTTCACCCCCCCTTTTACCACCAGCTGGCGGACTCTAGGTTCCAGTCTGGCCCATCTCATTCCCGGGGTCCCCATCCAGGCGAGTTTGGTGTTGATGAAACCCTGCTCCCAGCCATTCTCTCCGGCCCGGTGTCCTGCTCTGTCCACCAAGGAGTGTCCCATCACCCATACCGTCTTACCCCCTAGATGGACAAGAAGGTAGGCGTTGCCACACAATTTATTGACATCCGTTACCGCATATGTTAAGGCTTCTTAGCGTTTACAACATCATTCATCATCTTTAACACGTTTGCATCCTAGCGCCTCCATTCTCTCCACTTGAGGCCCAGCTCCCTGCCTGGTGCGCTAAATGCTCTGTCCCTCGGGGTGGGGGGGGGGGGGGGCTTGTGTAACTGCCCTTCCTGTCTCCAGACCGGATGTACAGTTTGTATCTTCCGGACTACCACCTTCCAATTCGCAAAATGGCCTCCACATGCAGGCCCTCCTCAAATGCTGTGGTGGCAGCACCGATTCTAAAGGAATGCGTTGACCATTTACGCCCCTCGTACCCCGCCTTTTCGATTGCCCACTTCAAGACCCTTCGATATTGGAACTGCGTTAAAGGCTGGCCCTCTTGGTGGACCAATAGGTTTCCTGGTATTGTGGGACGGCATGCAACGTACCTCCTGAGGAGTTCTACCGGGCAACATTTGGGGTCCCCTAGACCTCTCAAGTGCACCACCGCACTTATCCCTTTTTGGTCAGTCTTGGAGCCCCGCACTTTCAGCTCCGCAATGTCTTGACCTATCTTGAGATCGCTCCATCTTAGTGCCCTCTCTGACGTGTCGCTCCTTGACCTTGCTACTAACTCTGAGGTCCTGAACGCTCCAAAGAAGGCTAAGGAAAATGTGACGCCGAATAACAGCTCCTCGTACTGTGTGTTACAAATGGCTGTGAGTGCCCCCACCAAGTCCCTGAGCATGTCTAGATCGATGGGTGCCCTTTGGTCAGGTGTTCTTCCTTCCTGCCTCACCCATCCCTTTAGAGCAGCCCTCAACGGGAAACCCGCCGTCGGGTCTCCCTCCCACCTCAATTTTGAGAAATGGGCTATCGCCGCCAAGTGCCTCGAGACCCATGCGTACGATTTTCCGTTGTACTTCGCCCATAGGATGAAGCAATGCACCCTCGTCGCCGGTGGGTGGGCGTCCCCAGTTGCCCATGACTGTTACTGCTGTGAACTTGTCGAAACATACCCTGTATTTGGCTCTGGTCGTCGGGGCCAGCGATAGCTCTCCTAGCGCACCTATCCTTTGCTCCACTGTACCAAGCGCCACCACTCATCCTTGAACGGTGTCATCTCTGCCATGGCCTGGGGGCACGCCGCCCTGAATTTTGACCACTGAAAATGAGAAAGAGCATCAGCGGCCACGTTCTTCACCCCTTGCACATGCCGCGCACAGAACTCCACATTCCTCAACAGGCAACCTCTCACTAGCTCCCTCAACAGCCCCACCAATACTGGGCAATTCCCGGACTGACAATTGATGGCCTGCACCACTGCCATGTTGTCGGACCAGAATGTAATCCTCCTGTTGGCTAACACCTGTGGCCACAGGTAGAGAGAGAGTACAATTGGGAACATTTCCAGTACGGTAATGTTCTTTGTGAGTCCGTGCCTCGCCCATGCATTGGGCCATTTCGCTGCACACCACTCACGGTCCAATATGACCCCAAACCCCTCTCTGCCTGACGCATCGGTGGCGAGCTGGAGCTGCTGACTGGTGCACCATGCGGTGTGCCACACTAACCACTGAATTCCCTCCAAAAATGAAAGCCACATGCGCAGGTCTTCCTTCAGGCCCGCACTGAGGCGAACCAAGTGACGGGGTTTCTTCACCTTCGCTGTTGCCCTTGCTAGCCGCCTGGCAAATATTCTGCCCGCTGGTATTATCCTCGCTGCAAAGTTGAGCCTGCCTAGTAGGCTCTAAATAGTGGCTAGCGTTGCTTTATACTTGCTCAGGACCAGTCGGATGTCTGCCTGCAGGGCCATGACCTTGTCCTCCGGCAGTCGGCACAACCCTGCCGTCGAATCAATTTCGATGCTCAGGAACGTCAAGCACGCTGTAGGCCCCTGCGTCTTTCCTGGAGCCAATGGCACCCCAAGTGTCTGGCTGAGGTGCTCAAATGCCCCGAGGGTTGCCCTGTATTCCTCGGAACCCGCTCTGCCTATAAAGAGGAAGTCGTCTAGATAGTGCAGTGAACTCCCCGGTGGGGTGCTTTCCCTCAGGGCCCATTCCAAGAGGCAAGCAAAAGTCTCGAATAATGAACATGACACTGCGCAACCCATGGGCATGCACTTGTCGGAAAAATATTGCCCGGCCCACTGCATCCCTAGGAGGTGAAAGCTGCTCGGGTGAACCGGGACCGGGAGGAGGCGGAAAGCGGATTCAATGTCCGCCCGTGCCATGAGCACACCCTTGCCTGCTGCGCGGGCTAGGTCAATAGCCTCATCAAACGAAGCGTAACAAACCGAGCACGTGCCCTCCTCGAGGTAGTCGTTTACGGATGACCCTTTGGGGAAAGAGAGATGGTGGATCAACCTATACTTGCCCTGCTCCTTCTTTGGCACAATCCCCAGCGGTGACACAATAAAATTTGGAAGGGGTGGCTGGGTGAAGGGGCCAGCCACCCTCCCCATTTGACGTTCCTTTTCCAGTTTTTCCTGCGCCACTCCTTGTGCCTCCATAGCGGAGCGCAAGTTATTGGCTTCCCTTGATAACGACGGGCCGGAATACGGGATCCTAAAGCCTTCACTGAAACCCCTGAACAATAGCTCGCGTTCCGCTGTTCTTGGGTAGCCTTTAAGGATACTGGCGAAGGTGCTAAAATTAATGGGAGAAGGTGCTAATGAGGTGTGTTGTGACTGCAGACCATTAGGGCTGCTTGGCACCGGCGTAGGTGCCCATTGGCTTATCGGTCTTGCTCCCTTTGCTGCACTCGGCTGCTGGGTGCCAGCTGCCGCACTTGGTGCAGTTGTGAGTAAATTTGCAGGCGGGACCCCATGAGCACATCCCGGCGTTGTAAAGCCTGCATGAATTATTGTTGACCCTATACTGATGACCCCCTCTGCGGGGGCTTCCCTTGAAAGGAGGGCCTCAGCTGCTGCTTTAAGTAGTACGGCCTTGCTTGCTCGTGTCTAGCGAAAGGGGGGTCACAGGTTGCTGGCCTGCTGCCATTGCCCATGTATTGCACCCAGAGCTTGATTTCGAGGCAGTCCCACACCATCTCTGGTGTCTGTTCCATCTTTTGCCTGAATTCTCTGTCGTAGTTCAGCCACCCTGTTCCCCCATTGCGGGTATATTCCTCATATATGACCCGGTTGTACTTGCATAGAGCCGGTCCCTGCTCAGGGAACTTCTCCATGATAACTGTGGATAGCATTGCAAATGCCTCCAGCCAATTGTCTATTGATTCCTCGGGCTTAACCTTCCTCTTCCATTTATGCTTCTCGACCTCTTTGCTGGGTACCGTTATGTCTGCGCCCTCTTTGGCAAATGTGAGCAGAGAAAAAATATAGATGAATTCCCTGTTCCATATCCTCTCCCTCGCTTCCAAAGGGACCCTCCAGGCCAGGGATGACCTCCCAGATAACAAGGGGGGATCGGGCCTAACCACGACCTTTCCCTCGTTCGCACCTGCTATGGTTTCAGCCACGGGCCTAACCGATGCCTCCGCTCCGTGCGACGAATCCTCACCCTGCCCCTTCGGCAGAGAGTTCGATCCCTGGGCCCACACCTGCCCTGCGCATGCTCGCCTGCTACTAGAGCCCAGGTCGTCTGAGCCCAAACCCGCTAGCACCTTTGTCCCCAAGCGACTAACATGCAACACTATGCGCCCCCCCCCCCCTCCCCCACCCAGCTGTGGTGATCCACGGCCCATCCCCGTGTGTCCCCTGGTCTTGCCCACGATAGCCCAGTCAGCGTTCCAGTTTTTTTTTTTTTTTGGGGGGGGCGCGCGCATGGCGCGGCACGAAGATGCCAAAGAGGCCACACCCAATCTGGGTCGACTCGTTGCGACCCTTCATGTCCCCCGGGCCTGCTGCGAGTGCAAGCCCGTGCTCCATACCTTTTCTGTTCTTCTTTTTTTATATTTTTTTTTTTTATTTTTTTTTTTTATTTTTTACCATTCCTCGCGTGCCGCACATGGCAATGCCCTTTTTTGGCACCTCTCCCGCGAATCGGGATGGTGTGCTGCGCGTCCCTGGAGCCTGGGGCCCAGAGCCCGCAGCCCGATGCACAAGGCCTAATGCCCAAGGCCTCGGGCCAGCCAGGAAGCGATACCTCCCCTCCCCTGCCATGCTGCGGGCCGGGGGGGAACGAATTTCACGCCGCCCCACTCACCTGCCAGAAATGCGCCATGCTGCTGAAGGTAAGGAGTGCCGGCGGGAGTTGTAGGGGCCGGGGGGAAGGGAGCGGGAGTGCGGTAGGGTCGATGGGGCTGGAAAGCTTTTTGGGGCGGGTAAAGAAAATACACCCCGGGCTTTAAACCACTAAAACCACCGCACCCCTGAATAAGGATCCGGACGCCGCATCTTCTCCCCTCGCCCCTGCCCCCCCCACCCCTTCCGACTCACCTCCGTACAGCCAACAAGATGTCCGACCAGACTCTGGGACACTCTCTCGACCTCCCGCCGTCTGGTTGCTTGCCGTTCCTGCAAAGAGGCCCAGCCCTGTGCAGTCGCCCCTTAAGAGGCCTCCTGGCCTCACTCCTCCTTCCTCACACCTAAGGGGGCCATAAACTAGCTGTGGACCCCCTCAGCCAGTACTGAGGCCCTTCTGGGCCATTACTTCAGGCAGGGGAGCGACGCTAGGACGCTGTCCACCTTACCGTCGCCCTACGTGCGACACGACCAGCCACAATCTCCAAACAAAGGGAGAGTCACCTTTAATTGCCAAAAAGGGACACAGTAACTTACAACTAAATCAAAACAATGTCCCTTTTGTGCTTACTAATTTCTATGGACCTACATGTGCACCTGGAATGAACACGATCATCATTCATAAATGAAAATGTAATATGAAATGTACTTTTGTGATACACACGCAATTAGGGCATATATCGCGTAACAATTATTGAAGAGAACTGTATGATGTTAGATATTGATGCACTTCAGTCATTTTTATTTCTGTCTCTTATAGCCTTTGATTTTAAATGTATGTCCTGATGAAGGTGGTTTGAACCATTTCGATTTCCGCTGAAATGCTACGTCAAAAGATTTTAACAAAATATATATATATTTGTACTGTAGTGTAATTGTTGAAATTAGCAAATGATCTATGTACCTGAACACCATGTACATGTATGAGTTTTTTTTTTTTACTAATGTATCATTTTTTCGAATATGTATGTTTGTGATATATTTTTAGTTATATCATAAATTAGAACTCTTTAAAATAGAGTGAGAGAGACTGTGGTTTTTCAATAATATTGTTATATATTGCCCACAATGTGTACTCATCTAGTGAGGGTGTTGGTATGTTCAATATAGGTTCATAGAGATTAGTAAGCACAAAAGGGAAATTGTTTTTGTTTAGTAGTAGCTAGCTCTAAAGTGAAAATAAACGGCTGCCTTTGAACATTGTGCATTTCCCTCTGTATCAACATGTGTGTCAAATAATTGCAGGGCCCGGGGTGGCGGAAAAAATACTCCTTGGCAAAGCAGCTGAATCATTTCCTTTTGTCCCCTTCTCTGGGTTTTGAGCTCCGCGTGTGGGCACGGGGAAGTAAACAAAGGCCCGTCGTTGTCAGGTCACAAAGGCATGGCAGCATGTCCCTAGATTGCTCAGTGGGCAGAGCACGGCAAAGGCCCAGGTCCATGCGTGATGTGCTGCTCCAGCCCAGGTATTTTCTTTGAATGCTGGGATTTGTAGCCTTGTTTATTCCATTATAAAATAGAACTGCAAGGCCTAGAATTCAAAGGAAAAAACCTGGACCGGAGCAGGGCATCACACATGGAGCTGGGAAACCTGGCAGCTGTGAAGGTCCCTGATGGAGCACATAAAAGGTGATTTGCAGGATGGGAGGTTTTTTTTGGAGACAGACTATTTGGGTTTCGCACCACAGATCCGGATGGACATTATGCAGACCTTTTCTTTGCCCTTGTTTTACTGGCAGTCACCTCCCTCCTTCATTCTGCCACCCACACACCTATTGGGTTTCAGTTCCCTTAGGATCCGGAGGCCCCTAGACAGCCCACAGTCCCCCCCCCCCACCAGCTATACGCAGACCGACAATCTTACTTGTTGGAAGAAGTTTTTATTAACACAACTTTTGTATTCTCATAGCATAAAGTCATAAATCATTTTTCATAAAAACATTACACAAATATTTACAAGTCATGAGATACCAAATTAGTGACCATAAATCTTTTCTGATAGGATCCCTTCCTGTCCTGAACCACCATTGGACCACACAAGTGACCCATATCTCACCTGTATCCTTAGGAGGGGCGGTTACCCTGACTACACCGTTCCTTGTCCTTACGTTCAGGGTTCTGCCCCCCCTTCCAAACACCAATCAGTCTCTGGGTGTAACGGGGCGGCCAAGAGCTGGAGCCCCATGGCCCCCCCCCCCCAGCGATCTGTGCTCCCTTACCCCTTGATCTGGTGTGTACATCCGCAGGTTGGCTCAGAACTTCAGGATCCTATCCCTGGTGTCCTCCCAGGGCCCCAACCTTGGGGGACCCCCCTGTTTCTGGTCACTTTAATACCTCAATTTCCACTTAAACCTTTCTTCGCAACCTAAATTAAGGAGAGGGTGTGTGGGACAACTGCGGCCCGCAAGCTCCAGCCGCCGCGTCCGGAATAAGAAGGATGAGCCTTCTTGGGGGGCTCTTAAATAGCCCCCCACCAGCACGCGGCAGCTGGAACCGGCTAGCGGCCAACGCAGCCGCTACGATTCCTCTGTTTGTACTTCCGCCCTCATGCGAGGCGTGAGGCCGGAAGTCCTTGGCCAGTCTCTCGCACCACCGGTGCGTAAGGGGAGCGTCGGGCCTCGGAGGCCCCGTCCCCCAACTGGCCACGCTCCCCCTTGTTGGGGGGGCGCTTTACCCTAGGATCCGGTGGCCTCCAGACAGCCCACACTCCCCCCACCAGCTATACACAGACCGACAATCTTACTTGTTGGAAGAAGTTTTTATTAACACAACTTTTGTATTCTCATAGCATAAAGTCATAAATCATTTTTCATAAAAACCTTACACAAATATTTACAAGTCATGAGATATCAAATTAGTGACCATAAATCTTTTCTGACAGGATCCCTTCCTGTCCTGAACCACCATTGGACCACACAAGTGATCCATATTTCACATGTATCCTTAGGAGGGGCGGTTACCCTGACTACACTGTCCTTGTCCTCACGTTCAGGGTTCCGCCCCCCCCCTCCAAACACCAATCAGTCTTGGGGTGTAACAGGGCGGCCAAGAGCTGGAGCCCCATGGGCCCCCCCCCAGCGATCTGTGCTTCCTTACCCCTTGATCTGGTGTGTACATCCGCAGGTTGGCTCAGAACTTCAGGATCCTATCCCTGGTGTCCTCCCGGGGCCCCAACCTTGGGGACCCCCCCTATTGTTTCTGGTCACTTTAATACCTCAATTTCTGCCACGAGGGCGACCAGGGCCCCAAAGGTCCTTCATCCTCCCCACCCGCGAAAAGACTGCGAGCAAAAAACCACATGCCCTGAATGAACTGATTGGTACCAGCATCCGATAGATGCACCATGTCCTTGTGAAACATGTCAGGGCCCTTTAAAAGTTTGTGAGGAATGTTCCATAGCCGCCCTGGATCAGGGCATAGTTTGACCATTTCGGTGTTAAGGTGGCGTACTGAGACGTTGATTGTCCCTGATTTGATTCCTGCGCCCCACTTGCGTCGAGGCACCATGTGGGACCAGGCAATTGCTGCATTTGGGTATTGTTTTGCCAATTTTGTGATTTCCATGAACATCATTTCTCTTAGGAGGCAACGACTTGGTGCGAATGGGTCGCAAGGCACTAAGTGAATAATGATGAGATCCGGGGACTGGAGCCCCTCAAATCCTTTTGCTAAATTGATCAACTGTTGGAGTTGGGCGATTCCAACTCCGCACCAACGAAAAGCCACGCCTTGGACCATCGCCGGATTCGGCCCACGGAGCTGTTGCACCCGGTACGCCGCCCGTCAAACAAACGAATGCTCCAAGACCCATACAACATGCTGTGACATTGCCCTGAAATGAAAAGAAAAGAGCATGAGATCACCACATTTCAGAAACCAGTTTTGTGACTATACCAGTTCAGGCCTAATGTGCCTCCTAAAGCAATCCGATGACCAATGACCGATACCCTTCACTGTGGACACCGGCAGGCCCGCGGTAGCCGGCAGCATAGCTGCCCCAATTTTAAAGGAACGGGAGGCGTACCCTTTTTGGTCAACCCCTATTGCCCTCATCGCTATCTTGAATACCTCTAAGAATTGGTAGCGGGAAAGTCATTCCCCGTTAGCGTGGACGAACAAGGCAGAAGAGCCTGAAGGTGGACGGACCGAGAGGTAAGCTCTCGTCAGTTTCACAGGGCAGAGGGGCTATCCAATAGAAGCACTAAGTGTAATGCGCACTCCTCTTTTAAGCTGGTTCGTTTTTTGACTTGCGCAGGACTATTGATAATAACTCTGCACTGACTACCACGTCTCCCCACTGCAACCCTCCTGCGTGATCGCCCCTGGAAGAGCCCACTAATTTGCTGATGTGGAATGCCCCGTAGAAGGCTATTGTAAACGCTGCCGAAAATAGTGCTGACTCAGCCTGCGAGGAGCAAACTGTTGGGAGGGCGCTCAGAAGATTCTCTAACAGGGTGACTGTTACTGGGCGCCTAGAGTCTGACTTCACCTGGACAGCCCTAGCCCATCCTGCTAGGGCCCGTTTAATAATAAACATGTTCAGTGGTGCCTCCATGTTCTTAATTCTAGCGAAAAAACGTATCGCAGCCAGGTAAGCTTTTGCACAAGAAACAGGTCATCTCTTGTCTTTCAAATGCTGTAAGATAGCGCATATCGCTGACTCCGAGAATAACTCTGAAATTTGCTGCGCATGCAAGAACCGCCTGTACTGGTAAAAATCGTTCTCATAAGCCCACCTAGTACGCCGCGCTAAAGATGTTGCTACTAAGCCTGGGAGGGCGGGACACCAATTTTCCACAGAGATTCTGGGAACTCCGTCATCTTCTTCTTGGCCTGAGGGTGGTACCGCAGAAAGTCCTGCATTAATGAGCAAGACAGGGCGTCGGCAGCATTGTTATAAATCCCTGGTACATGTTTAGCCTGGAATGTAATGTTATATTGTAAACATGTTAAAATTAAACGTTTTAGTAGGCGGAGAACCAATGGGCATGTAGCTCTTTGACGATTAATGGCTTCTACTACAGCCATGTTGTCAGACCAAAAGATTACAAATCTATTCTTAAATTCCTCCGCCCAGATAGTGACCCCAACTACAACAGGGAAGAGCTCCAGAAAAGCTATATTATTTGTCCAGCCCAGGCTGACCCATTCTGATGGCCAATCTGCCCTGCACCACAGAGGGCCCAAGATTGCGCCAAAACCTATGCTACCTGCTGCATCAGTATAAAGCCCCAGAGTAGGGCTGGAAACCGCCGGATGAGGCCAAATTACCGCCCCATTAAAGTTTTGCAAGAAAACTTCCCACAACTTTAAATCCTCCCTAACCTCCAGTGACAACCGAGTGCGATGGTGCTTCAGTCAACCCAGCCATTGACCTAGCGATGGATCTAGAAAAGGGGCGGCCCATGGGAATAATCCTCAGAGCAAAATTCAGCTGACCCACCAGCACCTGAAGTTGGTGGAGGTGACTTTTTTCTGTGATAACATTGTTTGTATGGACTCCTTGAATACCTGTAGCTTATCCTTAGGCAGGCAACACTCACCTGCCACAGAATCAATCTCTATCCCTAGGAAGGTAATGCAAGTAGAGGGTCCATCTGTCTTATCTGGAGCCAAAGCGACCCCAAAGTCTTCAAACATCGTGATCAAGGCCCGGAGCGCCCACCTGCATTTCTCTGACCTAGGTGGACCCAATACTAAGAAATCATCCAAGTAATGAATGACGTTGTGGTGACCGGTGTAAATTGAAAAGGTCCACTGTAGGAAGGTGCTGAACTGCTCAAAATAGCTGCATGATACACTACAACCCATGGGCATGCATTTATCATAAAAATACCCACCCTGGAATTGGAAACCCAGTAGGTGGTAATCCTTGGGGTGGACAGGGAGAAGTCTGAAGGCTGACTCAATGTTGGTTTTTGCCAAAAAAGCCCAATGGCCTAAGGCCCTCACTTTTTCTAAGGCGTGGTCGACAGACGCATAGTGGACCGAGCATAGCTGGGGATCGATGGCTTCATTTACCGATGCTCCCCGAGGGGCAGACAAATTATGAATCCACCTAATCTGACCCGGCTCCCTCTTAGGAACCACCCCCAAAGGAGAACAAACAAAGCCTTTCAAAGGCGGGCACAGGAAGGGGCCTGCTAACTTGCCCCGCGCGCATTCCTTTGCTAACTTCTTGGCCACTACTGTCGGGTTCCGTAATGCGGAGATTAAATTTTTACAATGATTCACTGGAGAAACATTGAGGGCTGGGATTCTAAAACCAGAGGAAAAACCATGTGCGAGTATCTTCGCGGACTAAGTCGCAGGATAAGCCTGCAACCATGGTAGCAGAGTGTCAACTTGATAGGGGACGGCAGAGGGGAATCAGTTAGAGGGCTTGCTCGCATCTCTTCCTTTTTTGTTGGATTTTTTGATGCATTTAAACTCTGGGTGAGAGGGGTGTCCACAAAAGGAACAGTTGTGCCTGAACTTGCAGGACCCTGCGGGGGTGCAAACATATCTTCCTATTGAACGCCCAACAAGATCATTTCTTCTCGCCTGAGTATTGTGCCCGAAAGGGCTGCCTCCCTGGTACTTTGTTATTAACACATTCTAACCAGACGTTCACCTCTGTTTGATCCCAACCAATAGATGGATCTTCCACTTTAGCCCAGCGAAAATCCCTATCATATTCCAACCAGGCAGACCCCCCATAAGTGTGCTGTGCCTTCAGTATCTTGTTTGCATAGTAAATCATCGAAATACCCAAATCCGGTTTCTTTTTTAACATCACTGACATGAATACATCGAAACCAAACAACCAGTTCATAATGTTCTCCTCCACCTTGGGTTTCTTGTCCCCAGAGGAAGTTGTCTTAACTTCTTTCTCTTTATTATCTACTTCCGTTCTTTTTGTCCTAATTAATGAAAATATGTCCACAAATTCCCCCTTCCAAATCCTTTCTTTTACTTCTGCACTAACATGTGCTGCCAGCTTACCTGGTCTTGACAGTAATGCATCGGTTGTCCCTTCCTTTGCCGAATTATCCTTGACTGGAACCTTGCCATTATCGGTCAACACATTTGTAACTAAAGGGTTTGCAGTATTTACAGCGCTCGGTGTCGGGGTGACACTCGGGCTATTTGATGCCGCCTGCAGTGGGATTGAGCTACGTGCTACTGCCAATGCTTCTACCTGGCGCTTCAGTTCCGTTAAAGAATTTTGCAAAGAATCGTTTGAATTCCAAGGAGCTGTAGGCGGGGGTGTGTGAGGGGGGGGTTACTAGCCGGGCCATTAATATTTGCTAGTAGTCTAGACACTTCCAGTAAGGCTTGCCTGGATGGATCTTGGACCTGCACCTGCTGCATGGGTACATGAGGTGTAGGGGGTGCCATGGTTAGCGCTGCTGGAGTTGGAACCCCTGGCAAGGGGGTTGGTGGGACCCCTGGCACCGTTGCGGGTGCCAGGATAGCCAATGATTTGCGTATATTAGCTAAAACCTCAGCCACACCTAGCCCTGTTGACATGGTCGCTCCCTCGCTCATGCCCTGAAGCTTGGGCTGCGCGCACACAGCGGGAACTGGAATCTCAGGCACTACGACCTGTTCCAGGGGACTAACAACTAAGGTAGCCTGCTTAGGAGGGGTGGAAGCAGGAGCCTTCCCTTTATTCCAGCGCTTCACAGGTGGGAACGCCGTGTGAGGGGCTACATGGGACCATCTAGGACGACTGCTATTTGCCCCATTATCTTCGGTATCTGATGCTACATCACAACTGTCAGTATCATCATTGCCTAACTTTTCCAAAACCGTCTTCAATAACTGTGATAACTCTGGGTCTTTCTTTTTTCTCTTCCCTGCGCTTGCCTTGTTAGGTGGCATGATGTAATGAAGTAACAGTGGCTACCCTGTGGCGCAGCAAAACTTTTTTTTTTTTGTTTGTTTGTTTTTTTTTTTTTTTTTTTTTTTTTTTTTTTTACACAATGTAAGCAAAGGCGTTAGAGATGTCCCTGTAAACAAAACGACAACGGTACACAGTTACTCAAAACGCCATAAAAACACAATCAGTCCTACCATTTAGTTGGACAGTAAACTAGACCAATGTAGATCACACTCACAGGCTCCTTGCCAGCTCAGGCCACCAAACCTCCAACCAGGGTACTGGAAGAAACAACTATGACCCCTGCTGTAACTGCAATATCCACACTTGCTAGGACACTGGAATGCCAGCAGAGGCCAAGGAAAATTGTGGGCAGAAAAAAGGGCAAATAAAACAAGGGAACCAAAAAACTGTATCCCAAAATGCCAAACTTTTAGGACAACATCATTGGACAAATGTTTAATAATTGAAACCCCCACAATAAGCGCAACCGCACAGTGACACAAATTATAACAATACTTCAAGAATGCCCTTATTTCAAGAAACGCCCCAAGTAGCAATTATAAATACCCACACAATTCAATAATGGGGGAAAAAAACACTACAAACAGTAACACGTGCTAAATCCTTGGAAACTCAAGGCATTTGGAACCAGCACACCATTAAATTATGAACCATAGTTCTCTAAACACTTGAAATAATAGATACAATGAAACACACATTGGCCCGTATGGGGATCGAACCCGCAACCTTGGAAACTTAAGCAGTGATTATGAAAGTGTGTGTGGCATTGAAAGACCCCGGGGCGCGCTGTTTATTCCTTCCCCTCCAGCATTAAATCAAAGCACACTTTGGCCCGTAAGGGGTTGTTTAAACAAACGTGCAATTCAATTACAGCGCGCAAACTTCAAATAACGAGGAAGAAGAGGGGCTTGCTTGAGGAGACCCTTGAATAAACAGCAACGAGCGTAACAAACATCCGTGGCAAAACACGGTGACCCTCACCCGTCAACCGACCTCTACTTACACGCTGATCTCAGACGACAGCTACTCCTCCGGGGACCTTCCTATGAGCCACAACCAGGTCAAGCTCCAGATGCCGCGACCGCCTCCTCTCCTTCTCGAGGCTCCGACGAAACGAGGGTCAAATAGTTTCTCACGCCCACGAAGGAGGACCCAACGCAGTCGAACAACACAAGCTCCAGCCGTCGCGTCCGGAATAAAATGGACAAACCTTCTTGGAGCGGGGGGGGGGCTCTTAAATAGCCCCCCACCGGCACACAGTGGCTGGAACTGGCTAGCGGCCAATGCAGCCGCTACAATTCCTCTGTTTGTACTTCCGCCCTCACGCCTCACGAGGCCTGAGGGCGGAAGTCATTGGCCAGTCCCTCGCACCACCGGTGCGTAAGGGGAGCATCGGGCCTCGGAGGCCCCGTCCCCTAATGGACTACGATCCCCCATGTTGGGGGGGGGGGGGGTGCTTTACCCAAGCTCCTTGCAACAAGAAAGGCTTTGGTACATCATTCTAATGACCAATGATGTCTAGAACAATTGTCTAAGCATTTGAATTTCTCCATAGCACTCAAGTACTGTGAGGTGGACTACAGTGCCATGCAGGCGCCACAACAGACCGTAAATACACATGTATAGACTGGTCATTTCATAGTACATTAAGCTCTGAACAAAGCTAGTTTTTCTCAAATGACAGCGATATGCAGCTCAGACATGCGCATAGACAATTTTACAACTTGCTGGAATACTGAATAAGCAGCTACCTACGTCATTATAATATGAAATCTCTTTATTGATGGCATAACTTAAATTTCACAATTGCTTTATTAACCTTGTTGCTTTCTCAGATTTGCTTGAAAGTGCACCATTTGCCCACTCATTTTTTTTCAAAAATTTCCTGGGGTCAGAACCTCCCCTACCCCCAAACCTCTCTTATTACAGAAGGGCTCGCTCGATATACTCGCTCGCCAATGGGAACTCATCCCAAACATTTACAGCACACCACCTTCAAATGTCACCAGCCACCAATGTACTTATGTGTGCAGAGTTCTATGCACCCACTTACTACGCAACTGGGATGGAGAACTTCGCACACATAAGTATAGGGAGTGGGAACTCATAAAAATCAGCACCTAGTTTGTGAATACCGACAGTAGTACACTTACAAAAAAAAAGTGTAAGTTTATCTTTGTGAATCAGGCTTCCTGAATTATGTCAGTTTTGTCAACCATGTAGCTGTCTGTTGTGCACCACTGTGTCCAAGTACAGTTGTTGGTAATGCTCAAAGGAACAGGCATGCGAAAATGTGAACTTTCAGGTCAGGTGTGTGTTATGCTGAGGTTTTTAAAAAACATAACAGCTAAAAGCAAGTGAATTTTTTTTAACATAGCAGATTGAAAAGAAAAGTCTTTCATAACTTGTGAACAAAATAGTGAAGGTGTAGCCCAAATATGCCCTAGGGAGTTTGTTCCATTTCCTCACTGCTGCCACTGAAAAGTATTGTTTTTGGGATGTCGAGTATAAACTGCCAGCGGAAACGCAAAGATCCGCAAGCTGTATGAAGACAGAATTATGTGGCTATAAAGTGAGGGGCAGCCTCATGACTAAGAGTGGGCAGAGCTCACAGAGTTCCACTCAACATAATTCCATGGAGTTGATTTAAAACTCAGCAGAATTCCATGGAGTTTTGTGAGCTCCCGGTGAGGCCAGAGGGTGGCCTGGATGGCTGGATCCAGTGCTGGCACCTGCTGCAGCTCCATGCCGCCGACGTTGGGCCAAGTGCACACTGCAGCCCATGTATGGGCCACACAGTGCAAACGCAGACTGTCTGTGTGGCCCATAACTGTGTTGCAGTGTGCATGCAGTAAGCTCCACTCTGCTGGCGGGGCTAGCACAGTTTTTGGCTGAACTCTGCGCTCCAAGGGGAGTGCACGGTGCCAAAAACTCTGTAAGCTCCACCAGTGGAGTGGAGCTCACCGCCCACCCTTATTCGTGACTAGCCTGGTGAACAATCACCAAATCCTTAAACAAAACCCTCTTTTAAAAGGGCAATCAATGGAGATACTGAAGAAGAGACTGAGGATGTTGTAGAGGAATGCATGTGCTACACCGAGCACTAGTAGCAGTCATTTGATCAGCTTGATAGGGAGACTCGGGTGTCAAGCAATGCCTTAGTCAAGCCAGGACTGAACCAAACCCAGGAATAAAGGGGGTAGTGATTCATACTGATGCAGGGTAGGAGCTTTCCCTGACAATGAAGGTACCACAATCATATGCTCTCCCCTTAGAAACCTGGGGCTGTATTACGCATAGGGTGTAGTTTCCCTATTGGCACCATACCATAGTGCACCTTTAAACAGGTGCATTAGGTGCAGACTTGGGCAGTGCCCCCTACTATGATGGATGAACTTGTACTGCCATGGGGGAGCTCATCCAGTAAAATACGCAGCAGATAACTCAAAGTTGCTCTGTGTTTCTCTGTGTAGGGGGGATACTGCTTGCACTTTGAAGAAGGGGGAGAGATCCCTTTGCAGGCAGGTGAGGTGAGTGATGGCACCTGCTTGCAGGGGTATGTCTAGGGGACCCATGGGACTAGACACAGGCGATATATTCTGCTCTGCTGACGAAGTTTTAGCCACTTTGCGTTACGCTTGTAACACAAAGTTTCAGCCAAATTCCTCCAACCACCACTTGGCAGAGGTTTTTCCTTATATGCGGCTCACAAACAGTAAGTTGGCAAGTGCAAACGAGGTTTGACATGTTCTAGCTTAAGTTTGCATCACAAGCGGGGCACCCAGTGAGATTTCTACAACGCAGGAGGTTGCAGGAGATCGCAACTGTTCATGGTCAGAAAGCTGCAGTTTCAGTTGAAAATCTACTTGAAAAATCAAGTGAAGAAGCTGCCCCCTGTGATCTGCCATGTGTTGCTGTTTATGCTTGATTTTCAGCACAAAATGAGCTCCCACCTCTAAATCCCATGGCAGGCAATACGGTGTGCCTGTTTCAACCCGTTCATGGAATTCTGCAGAATTTTGCTGAGATTTTCTTTTTTGTAATTCCATGTAATTCCTTGGAGTTAAACTCAGTGAGTTCCACCCAGGCCTGCATGGGACTCCCTTTTACCACTCCAGAGGGCTGCCCTCAGGGGGAGCGCAGACAGTGCGCCACCTTTTTATGATGCACATTCAGTGTGCTTCTTAAGGGTCTGTTTGCCTCTGCGCCCCATCCTTAATACGGCATAGGCGCAGAGGCAAATTGATTCCATAATTTGCTTGGGAGCATGTCCTCATGCAAATGAGGGAACAACCTCTTAAAAAAGCACTGGTGCTATACGTGTGCGCACCAGTGCTATCAGTATCACAGTAGGGGACGCACAAGTGTCTACAGCTCCTTCTACAATGCCAAAGTGCCCCTGGGGTGCACGAAGTGAGTGCAAACACCTTTTCAACCCCAGAGCATATTTGTAATATGGCCCCTGATGTGCTAGGGAAACATCTGTGTCTAGATAGCTGCTAATATTTCACACAACTCTTGATGATATGGGGCTGGTGCTCCTTGCCTCAGGTCACATTATGAGACTTAATTTGTTGACACTCTGGGCTCTACTGGCTCCATCACCCATACTTTGTCTCGAGGTGAGAATTCTACCAGAGTGGCCTTCCAGTCATACCACTCCATCACCTCTTGACTGGCCTCGAGGTTTCTCCTGGCCTGTTTCCAGAAACGCTGTGTCTGGTTGCGGAGGGCCAGTATGTAACTGACCACATCCTGGTGAGGTTTCTTGGGAGCTTTCTCCCATCCCTCCTTGACTATGCTTAGTGGTCCCCTGACAGGGTAACCATAGAGAAGTTTAAAGGGGCTGAACCCCACCCCTTTCTGGGGCACCTCCCTATAAGCAATGAGAAGGCATGGCAAGAGGACCTCCCACTTTCGCCTTATGGCCTCAGGTAGGCCAGTGATCATTCCTTTCAGGGTCTTGTTGAATCTTTCAACAAGCCCATTGGTTTGAGGATGGTAAGGGGTGGTAAACTGGTAGGTTAACCCACACTCATCCCACAGGGACTTCATGTACGCTGACATGAAGTTTGTGCCTCTGTCAGACACAACCTCGTTTGAGAACTCCACATGGGTAAAAATCCCCATCAGAGCTCTGGTCACCACTGGTGCAGTCACTGTCCTTAGAGGGATTGCCTGTGGATAGTGGGTGGCATGGTCCACCAAAACCAAGATAAACCTGTTGCCTAGTTCGGTTTTAGGGTCCAAGGGTCGAATTACGTTGATGCCCACCCTTTCAAAGGGGGGCCAATGACGGGCATTGGGATCAGGGGGGCCTTAAGCATTTTCCTCGTCTTCCCACTAGCCTCGCTGGTTGGGCAGGCACTACAGAAATTCTGAGGCTACCTGCATTCTAGGCCAATGGAAGTGGGTGAAAAGCCTGGCAACGGTCTTGTCTTGCCCCAAATGTCCTGCCAGGGAGATGTCGTGAGCCAGGGCCAGTAACACTGGGGGACCACCAGCACACATGCTGCCCCAGCGGCTGGTACCTTAGGCTCACTGGAGAGGAGATCATTCTCCCAATATGTTGTGATCACCAGAGGCTTCACCTGCTGCTTGGGCTGAGGTCTGTTGCCTGAGACCCTAAAGTGTGGGGCACTCCTTGGGTGCTTTGCAGAATTCCCCCCTGGTTGGCCCACCCTCTACTTGCCAGCCAGCAAGCTCAGGCAGGTTACCCAGGGCGGCGATATCTTCCCCAGTTGGCTCAGGGGCCTCCTCTTCTGGGACCCAGTTAACCACAGCGGGAATATCTGGGGCCGGTTTCCAGCACCCCTTGCCCTTCCTCTGTGCAGCTGTCTGGGCCATTGTTCTAGGCTCCAGACGCCCTTGACTCTCTTCCCAGGCAGCCATGGACTGTGAAGTCATGCAGACCCACTCAGGCAACCCTAACATATCCAGGCAGGATCTGAGCTCTGCCTCTTTCCAGGCAGTGTGCTCAAGATCATTGCCTAAAAGACAATCTACAGGCATGGCAGGACTCACAGATACTTTGAGTACCAGAGACCCCCCCCCCCCCCCGGCTCAAAGGGAACCAGAGCTATCAATTGGTGGCTCTCTTGATTGTCAGTGAAAATCACCTGGAATGTATTAGCGATGACCTGCTCTACTGACACCAGCTGACCCCTGACAGTAGTCATACTGGCTCCTGTGTCACGCAGAGCTTCCACCCTTTGCTCATCAGTGGTGACCCACTGCCTATACTTGGGAGTATTGGCAGGCATGTGGGCTTTTGGCACCATTTCCGTATCTCCCAGGGATACTAGTGACAGCTCTATCTGCTCCCCAAAGATAACTGGAACCACCTCCCCCAAGATAACTGGGACCACCTTCCCCCGTGTGCTGCACTAGCCAACCCAGGTGTCTGCCCTCCAGTCGGCGGCTGTGCCCTCTTGTGGTACTGGGAGTGGCCCTTATAGTGTCCAAAATTGAAGCACTCTAAGCATTTGGAGATACACTTCCCTTTTTTCTTGTCAAAGTACCCTGGCTTCCTGTCAGATTCAGGTGGGGACTGGTTACCAACTCCCCACCCCACCCCACCCCCAGAGTTGTTTTGGGGTCCTTTTGAGAACTCCTTATTTTTAAGTTTTTCTCCCCCATCTTCCTTCTGGTGGGAACCCTGACCACCTTTGTGGGTGTGTCTCCCCTCCCCCAGGTACCTTCTTGGACACTCTGGTGCTAACCCAGAGGTCCACCTCCTCAGCAAGCTTTCTAGGATTAGTCAGCTTATTGTCAATTAGGTGCTGGCGCAACTCTGTAAAGCAAACACTGAACATATGCTCTTTTAGGATCAAATTATATAACCCCAAATACTTATCTACTTTACTGCCCTCCACCCATACATTCAGTGCCCTACTGGAGAAATCAAAAAAGTCTACCCAATTCTGTGTGGAGAGTTTGATGCTGTCCCTGAACCTCTGACAGTATTTCTCAGGTGTCAGCCCAAACTTGGCAAGCAAAGCAGTTTTCATGGGTGTATCTGTTTTGATCCTTAGGATCCAATGCAAGGAGTGTGTCCCTCCCCACTACTGGATCATACCACCACAAGGCCACCGCCCATTGCTCTTCAGAGACCCCATGAGCCCTTAGTGCAACTTCATAAGCAGCCAACCACTTATCAACGTCATCTCCCACCACATAACTTGGCACAACATTTTTGGGTATACAAACCTTCCTCTCCCCAGCAGGTCCTGCATGTATGCTGCCACCATCACTGCTGGACTTAGACTGCCTCGCCTTGATATCCAGCTCTTTGAGACTCAGTTCATGAGCCACAAAAAGTTTATTCCAGCCAAGGCTCGAAACTTCAGCTCGTTTGGCTGCTGCCTCTCTCTGCTTTCCTGTCCTCTGCCTCCATGTTTAACTTTGCCATTTGTAGTTGAAATTCTGTCTTCTCGCTCCTTTCCTCTGTGGTCAGGCAATGGCTAGAGACACTGCTCCCTGGTTTACTAGGGGGCACTATTCCAGGGGTAACATCCCCCACTACTGGCAAAACATCCTCTGAGGGGCCCTCCTATGGACCCTCCGCTTCAACGTTCTCATCTGAATGGGCTTCTGCCCAGGCTCTCAGTGCCTTTCGGTATTCCACCTTTATGGAGGCACCCTAGGTAGGTACTCCCATCCCCTTGCAGAACCCCTTCAGCTAGTTAACAGTGTATGTCTCGAGCTTGGCTAGGTCAAAATCTTCAGCTCCTGCTTGAGGCCCAGCCAGAGATATGTTGAATGAGGATTTAGATAAAAATGTAAGGCAGAAAATGAAATTGCCGAAAAAGATTTAAAAAAATAAAGTTGACCTTCAACTGTGGGTAGGTAGTGTACACATAGCTATTGTATGTCATTGCACAAATACAAGTTCTATTCTCACCACTGATCACCAATGTTAGAAATGGAGTCTTTGGTTGGCAGTCAGGTTATCCCCTCTCTAAGCAAGGACCATCACTCTAGTCAGGGTAAGTCACACACAATCCAAATTATCCTGTGCCCACCCCCTAGTAGCTTGGCACTGAGCAGTCAGGCTTCACTTAGAAGACAATGTGTAAAGTATTTGTGCAATAACTCCTGCAATAACACAGTACAGCATCACACAAATACACCACACAGTGTTTAGAAAAATACAGAATATTTATCCGGTTAAATGCAGGTAAAAAACGATCAAGATCTGATAAGTACACATTGATATATCACTTCAGAGAATAATAAAAGAAGTCTTTAGCCTTTAAAAAGCAACAAGTGTCTCTTGCAAGCACAAAGTACCTGGTTTGCGTTCAAATCCTCTGCATGGAACCGCGGAGGAGATGCGTGGGAAAAGGGGGAGGTGTGCGTTCGTTTCTCTAGGTGCACACAGACGATGCGTCAATTTTCCACGCAGGGAAGGCTTTGCGTTGATTTCCCGCACACTGACTTGGATCCTCTTCGGGTTGCTGGGTTTTCGGATGCCCTGGGGATGATGTGGCTTCAATCCAATGGCCAGTGCGTTGCGGTCTTAGCACTGGTACTGCGTTGATCTCCTCTCGGGGAGCTGGGCTGTGTCATTCCGGTTCGGTGTGCAGTGATTTTCTCACCGTGATGCAGGGTGTGAGTCGTTTCTGGCAAGCTGTGCATCGAATTTTCACCGCAGAAGGAGTTTCTTTGCAGGATGAAGTCTTTTTGGTCCTGAGACTTCAAGGAACAGGAGGTAAGCTCTATCCAAGCCCTTGGAGAGCACTTCTCAGCAGAGCCAGAGGGCAGCAAGGCAGCAGGGCTGCAGTCCTTTGCAGAAAAGCAGTCAGGTGAGTCCTTTGAGCAGCCAGGCAGTTCCTCTTGGCAGGTTACAGGTTACAGGTTCTGGTTCTTGTCCAGAAGTGTCTGAGTTAGTAGGGTCAGAGACCCTGTTTAAATGCCCAAAATGTGCCTTTGAAGTGGGGGAAAATTCAAAGAGTGGCTTAGAAGTGCACCAGGTCCCCATTCAGTTCCATCCTGTCTACCAGGGTCCCAGTAGGGAGTTTGCCAGCCCTTGTGTGAGGGCAGGCCACTGTCCTTTCAAATGTAAGTGTAAGTCCCTCCACCCTCCCAGCCAAGGAAGACCCATTCAATATGCAGATGTATGCAGATGTGTGCAGGTGTGACTGAGCATCCTGTGTTTGGGGTTGTCTGAGTGAAATGCACAAGGGAGCTGTCAACTAAGCTAGCCAGACCTGGATTGTAAGGCACAGAATGATTTAAGTGCAGAGAAATGCTCACTTTCTAAACGTGGCATTTCTAAAATAGTAATATTAAATCCAACTTCACCAGTCAGCAGGATTTTGCATTACCATTCTGGCCATACTAAATATGACCTTGTTACTCCTTTCAGACCAGAATCTACCACTCAAATAGCATATGAGGGTAGCTCTAATGTTAGCCTATGAAAGAAGCAGGCCTCACAGCAGTGTAAAACGCATTTAGGAGTGCTACACTACCAGGACATATAAACTACACAGGTGTATGTCCTGCATTTTATCTACATAGCACTCTGCCCTATGGGTTACCTAGGGCCCACCTTAGGGGTGACTTATATGTACAAAAAGGGGAGTTTAAGGTTTGGCAAGTACTTTTAAATGCCAATTCGAATTAGCAGTGAAACTGCACACACAGGTCTTGCAATGGCAGGCCTAAGGCATTGTTAAGGGGCTACTTATGTGGGCGGCACAATCAGTGCTGCAGGCCCACTAGTAGCACTTAATCTACAGGCCCTGGACACATGTAGTGCACTCTACTTGGGACTTACAAGTTGGTTCATACCCAATTGGCTTATTTAATCTGTCACCGTGTTTTAAGGGAGAGAGCGTATGCACTTTACCACTGGTTGGCAGTGGTAAAGTGTGCAAAGTCCTAACACCAGCAAAAACAGTATCCAAAAAGTGGAGGGAGGCAGGCAAAAGGTTAGGGGTGGCCACCCTAAGGCTGTCAGGGCTAACAGCAATGCTCTGGTGGCGCTGTGCCCTGCTCAATATCTACAAGCTGGCGTTAAGCAACTTTTACATGGCTTAATGTGGCCTTGTAAATATGGGCCGCCCCAACCCAGTTTTCTGTGGCAAAGGGGCGTGCAATTGGTGTTGCTGTGGTAGTTCCCACACAACACCCATTGCTTTTTGATTTACAAGAAATAGCAAAGCTGAGCCAGCACCAAAAATGAACACCACCCCATGGGTGGCGTTAGAGTGCCACAACAAGGAGAAATACTTTTACTTCTCGTTTTTTGCATTCTGCAGCACACATAGAAGGAGAAAATCACCATTAATGGTTGTTTATGTGCAGGAAGGCATCCCTTCCTACATAAAAACAATCTCCCCCGCAACGCAGGCATCCTTGTGCCATGGTGCAAGGGTGGCTGTGTTGGCACTAGGCATCTGAAACACAAGGACGCGCAGTAATCTTGTAAATACGGCGCATCCCTGCTTTTTGGAAATGACGCAGCTCGGTGCAGCAATATTACTTGCGGCACCTTGCTGTGCCATTTCCTACTAAATGATGCACCTAGTGTCTGAATTGCACATTGTGAAACAAGAAACTTTGGTATAAATCCTAGCTTCTCCACTTTGGGTGATCCTAGGTAACTGTTTTATTTCACTTTACCTCCCTTTTTCCTTTTGTCTTCATTATCACATATGAGGACGTTGAAATACATGGCTTCAGGGTGTGCGCTGTACAAATCCTTCTGTGTCTGATTTAGTAAACAATAATGTTTTTCATGTATAATAGAAACCCAGGCCTCCCAAAGAGTTCTCATAACAACCGATTTGCAACTCACGTTGTCAGGGTGGGGGGATGAATGAAAGTTTCTAAATCAATGTTTGAAAACTTTAACTTAAAAAAAACAAGTGCTTCACAATGCATTGGTATAATCTTGGGTACCAATGTGAAATGGTCCTGCATGTTAATGAAATGCACTTTTTGAATTTCCAAACAGACTTTATCATACTTTTACACCTTTGCTGCAAGATGTCCATTAATGAAGGTGTTTTTCAATTAAGAGGTGCAGCATTCCCTAGTTACTTCCTTCCTTCAAATTCAATTAGCCTTTAGATAAATAATTGCCCGTTTATTTAAAATTGTTAGTGTTAGTGCTGAGTCGAGTAAACAGCAGCACAGTGCTGCTGTTGATCAGGGGGCAGCATGTAAACACACACAAACCTCAATTCAAGTGACAGCCTAAACCCCCCTCTTCCCCATTCTTGGCTCTACCAGTCTGGCATCCGAAAGAGCATCAGGGTGTTGTGTTCAGGGAGGCATTGCAAGAGAAATATAGACTGTTAGCTACACTATGCTCTCAGCAAATAAGTTAGCAATTGTTTGTTTAGTATTCCTTCCTATAGTCAGTGCTCAACATATGAGCTGTTCTATTGGTCACCTTCAAAAATACTAGATAGGCTTTTAGGCCGCACCACTGATCTGTAATCTGCACTACTCTCACCGACATACTTTCATGCTACCTAGGCCTTCTGAATCCAGACCTGTAGAGTAACATATCGACGCCCTGCGCAGAATAGAAATAAAAAGGAAAAGTCAGGTCTACTAAACATTTTCATTCAGTGTTTCGAGACCCACTCACATTGCAGAAATCCAGATACAGATAATACTTTAAAATATTAGCAGTGACTTCCACGAAACTGCAAATTCAGATGGCTTTCATTTAATTTGACACCACAAGCTACGAATGCCAATTGAGTGTCCATGTGCCTCCAGCACTTCAAGGAGGGATGCCCTCAGTTCTGCTGTTGACCAGGTGCCCCATGTAAAGGTCAGGAGGGCCGCACTCTAAGTATCACTGTACCAAGATCCAGTAACAGAACATATTGTTGTGCACCGTTTTATATGATCATCTTATGCCTGCATCTGCCTAAATATTTGTTCAAATAAATACGTATATTAGGTATCACAAATGAGTGATTGATGTGTTTCATCAGAAAAGGAAAACAATAATCGAAACAAATCGGTTGCTTTGGCGTATTCAGTGATATCTAAGGATTGAAGATTGCAAAGAATGGGCTTTTATTGTGTCTCAGTCTTTATTTGGGCTCAGCAAAATTTTTATTATGCCAGCATTATTTTGCGTGGTTTTCAAATCTGTGTTACGCAAAACGTGCATTGTTTTAGCCATTTTGCGTCACACAAATTTTTGCATGATTTGTGCCTGTGAGAGACTGGTTCGAATGAGACATTTCCCTGCGAGTGATATTTTCTCCTTGAATACGACATTTTTCCCTCATGCAATCTCCTGACGATGTCTCATGTGACTTCATTAGTGTGAGGTATACTCTTTCAAGGAAATGTCACTCCAGATACTAGTCAAAAATATTTTGCATAATCCACGACTTTGCAAAAATGAAGCGGTGGTTACTTTAGTACTTCTTCTCCAACCTTAAAACAAGGGAGGGGGTAGGTGGGACAACGCTGCTTCCTACAACTCCTTTGCCACCACGCCAGAAAAGGCGGGGGGGTGCTTAAATAGCCCCTTCCCCACCTGGTGAGCGGCGTCCAGAACCGGAACCAACGACACCCCTGAGCACACCCTCAATTTAACTTCCACCCCCACACCTCATGAGGCATGAGGGCAGAAGTACCCTGGCCATCCCACCGCACAACTAGTGCCACCGCACAACTAGTGTGGGGGGCTTGGGACACGGCATCCCCGATTTCTAAGGGGCTGGGCTCCCCCCATCTTGGGGGGGCGCTTTACCATAGAACTCGGAGACCACCAGAAAGCCCTCACCCCAACACCTGCCACACGCAGACCAACAAAACTTTTGTTGGAAGAATTTTATTTATAACTTTTACCAATTACTTCATAAAGACACCAACAGTAATATTTCACTTAAAAAAGAATCTTCAAAAACATATTCACACTTATATATAAAAACCATTTCAATAAGCTTTATTCATTAACCATAAATCAATGTTACAGGACCCCTTCCTGTCCTGAACCTCCTTTGGACCACACAACCGTACCTCACCTGCATCCCTAGAGGGGGTGACTCTCCCAACTTCACCGTTCCTTGTCCTCATGCTCCAGGTTCCGCCCCCTCCGTAAACACCAATCTGCCAAGGGGGTGTAACGGGGCGGCCAGGAGTGGGAGCCCCATGGCCACCCCAGCGATCTGGGCTCCCTACCCCCTAAGCTGGCGTGTTCATCCGCAGGTTGATTCAGGACTTCCTACCTCTGGTGTTATCCTGGGGCTCCAGCCTTGGGGACCCCTCCGTTGGTTATGGTTATGGTTACTTTAGTACTTCTTCTCCCACCAAGACGGCGACCAGGGGCCCAAAGGTCCTTCGCCCTCCCCACCCGCAAACAAGCTGTGAGAGATGGACCAAATGTCTGCAATAAATTGGTCTGTCCCTGCGTCACAAATGAACCATATCAATGTGGAATATATCTGGACCCTTTAAAAGTTTATGCGGAATGTTTGGACCCCAATTGCGGCGAGGTACCATATGTGACCATGTGATGGCCGCGTTTGGGAATTCTCTGGATAACTTAGTAATTTCAGCAAAAATCGTTTCTCTGAGTTCCTTGCGTCCCATGCGCACCAAGTCATTGCCTCCAATATGCATAATAATGAGATTCAGGAACTGTAGTCCCTCGCATCTCTTTGCCATTTTGACAAGTTGCTGTAGCTGCGTGATTGCTAACCCACCAACCCCACACCAGCGAAAAGCCACATCCTGGAACGTCGCAGTCTTAGGGTTACGGAGCAGTTGCAACCTGTAGGCCGCCCGCTGAACAAAAGAATGTCCTAAGACCCAAACCACACGAGGTGCTGTTGAACTGCAATGAAAGAAAACTGTATGAGAAACCAACACGCATTTCACAAACTATGAGGGAACACCCATCATGGCAATTCAGATCTAATGTAGCGCTTATAACAATTGGATGACCAGCTCCCGATGGACTTTACATCTGCTACAGACATCCCTGAGCCAGCCGCTAAGGTAGCTGCCCCAATCCTGAACGAATGCAAAGAGTACCCCTAAGGGTCCACACCTGCGGCACCAAGAGTCACCTTAAGTACTGCTAAAAATTGGTACCACGATAAGCATTCCCCGTTTGCGTGTAGAAAAAAGGCAAGTGACCCAGAGGATGGGCGGGCCAGCAGGTAAGATCCCAAGCGACCCACCGGGCAGAACGGAGACCCTGGCGCAGCTCTAAATTCAATGCGTGATCCCTTACTCAATTGATCAGTCTTGGAGTTTTGCAGTTGAATTATCACCAACCCTGGGATGATACATACATTGGCCCACTGAAGGCCTCCTGAGTGGTCACCCTTGGAAGACCCCATTAATTTGCTAACACGGAATGCTCCATAGAAAGCTGTAGTAAATACTGCGGCGCATAATGCCGCCTCAAAAGGCGTGGAACACACATCGGGGATTCTGTCCAAGAGCCTCCCTAGTAAGGGAGCAGTTAAGGGGCACCTAGTGTCCTTTTTTGAGCCCTCTCTTTGAGTCCAACCTGCCACTGCCCTCTTAATGACAAAGGTGTTCAAATGGGACTCTTGATTCTGTAGTTTCGCAAATAAACGAATAGCGGACAAGTGAGCCTTGGCGCATTAAACTGGTCTGCCCCTTTCTTTCAAATGACTTAGAAAACCACAAGTGGCCTGTGTAGAAAACAAATCTGTATGTTGTGATTTCAGAAAATGTCTGTATTGTTGGAAAGATTTCTCATAAGCCCCCCTTGTGCGGCTGCTACTAAAGATGGGAGGGCGGGCTCCAATCCTCCACAGATATGCTGGGAACTCCATCTTCACCGCCGCCTCGGGGTGGAAGCTCAGAAAATCCTGCATCAAGTAACGAGACAGAGCATCAGCAGCATTGTTATGGACTCCAGGTACATGTTATGCATGAAAGGTAATGTTGAGTTTCAAGCAGATTAAAACCAAGCGTTTCAGGAGACGGAGCACCATTCTGCTTGTTGCCTTCTGTCTATTAATCGCCTCTACCACCGCCATGTTATCTAACCAGAGTATCACTGACCTATCTTTAAATGTGAAGGCCCAAATGGTGATGGCAACAATAATGGGGAACAGTTCTAAAAATGCTACGTTCTTTGTGATCCCCTTCTCAACCCACTCAACTGGCCATTTGCCTCTGCACCAGTAGGTGCCCAGAATGGTGCCAAAACCAACACTGCCGGTTGCATCAGTAAATAGACCAAGGGTAGGACTAGGAACTGGAGGATGAGGCAATATGACCGCCCCATTAAAATCCTGTAAAAAGGCATCCCATATTTTGAAATCCTCCCTAACTTCAAGCGACAGCCTAGTGTGATGGTATTTCTCTGTCAAACCAACCATCACCCTAGTGATGGACCTGGAAAAGGGGCGTGCCATGGGGATTATTTGTAAGGCACAATTCAGTTGACCTACTAGAACCTGAATCTGATGCAGATTGACTTTCTTTTGTGACAATGCAGAGCTAATGGAATTCTTAAAGACCCGTAATTTATCCAAGGGTAAACAACACTCACCTGCTATGGAATCTATCTCAATCCCCAGAAATATGATGCATGTAGAGGGGCCTTCTGTTTTGTCTGGGGCTAAGGGTACCCCAAATTCTTCAAACATAGAAGTTAAAACCTGGAGGGCCCACAATCACCTCGCCGACCCCAGAGTGTCCAGTACCAAGAAATCATCCAAGTAATGTATCACTTCGTGTGTCCAGAATGCTTGGTGAAAATCCATTGCAACAGTGTGCTAAATTGTTCAAAGTAACTGCAGGACACACTACACCCCATAGGCATGCATTTATCATGGAAGTACGACCCACTAAATTAAACCCCTAATAAATGGTAATCATCAGAGTGAACTGGAAGGAGCCTAAAAGCGGATAAAATGTCAGTCTTTGCTAGAAGTGCCCCATGACCTAAGGCACGTAATTTCACTAGGGCCTGGTGTACAGTTGCATATCGGACTGAGAGAAGTCCACGCGGAGCTGATACATCATCTATCAACCGGAACTGGCCTGGCTCTTTCTTGGGAACCACCCCCAAAGGAGAACAAACAAAATTTGTTGTTGGGGGGGGGGGGGGTAAGAAAAAGGGCCCACCAACCTGCCTAGTAGCCTTTCTTTCTCTATCTTTCTTGCCACCACCCCCGGGTTCCTCAAGGCTGATAATGAATTTTTGCAATATGGAATAGGAGGTACTTGTAGAGCAGGGATTCTAAAACCAAAAGAGAAGCCATTAGCTAGGAGTTCTGCAGATTCTTTGTTCGGATAAGACACTAACCATGGGAGCAATTCGTTAATCTGTGTAGGTGATGGCAAAGTAGATTTAATTAGAGGGCTTACTCCCCTCCTTAACCTTCTCTCTGGATTTTTTAATGCACTTGTACTCTGGGTGAGAAGGATGCTCGCAGAAGGAGCAAGTATGTCTGAATTTGCAAGATCCTGGGGGGTGAGAAAATACTTTTCTATTGAATGCCCAGCACAAACCTTTTTTATCACTGGAATATGGAGAACGAAAGGGCTGCTTCCCAGGCAATTTGCTATTTACGCATTTTAACCATACGTTCACTTCAGTTTGGTCCCAACCAATTTCTGGGTCTTCAACCTTTGCCCACCTGAAGTCTATCATATTCTAACCAGGAGTTACCACCATACATTTCGTGTGCTCTCAATATCTTATTTGCATAGCAGATCATTGATATAGCCAACTCAGGCTTCTTCTCAAGCATGACCGACATAAAAACATTGAACTCAAACAACCAATTAGTTATACTTTCTTCTACTTTGGGTTTTTTATCACTAGAAGACGATGCCTTCACCTCCTTGTCTTTGACTTCTACCTCTCTTCTTTTGGCTCTAATGAGAGAAAAAAATGTGAACAAATTCTCCTTCCCATATCTTTTCTTTTACCTCTGACCCAACATGAGCAGCGAGCTTACCTGTTCGGGATAATAGTGCGTCTTGTCTGGCCCCCAATGCTGTAGAACTGCCCCAGGCGTGTTATTGTTTATCTCAGCAACCTTTTTTTCTATGCGGTCGGGGGCAAGAGGCTTCACACCCGGTGCCGGGGTGACACACAGACCCCACCGCCTCAGAGTGTGCTGATGTATCACTGCGCGCTGCCGCAATCGCCTCAACCTGGTGTTTAAGCTCTGCTACAGAGTTCTGTAGAGTGTCATTTGAGGCCCATGGAGTTGTAGGTGGAGCGGGGGTAGCTGAGGTAATAATATTAGCCAATAGCTGACACACCGCCAGCAGCGCTTGCGTGGTCACATCTTGCATAGTTACCTGGGCAGCAGAACTGCCCTGCCTTTTTGCACGGGGTTCTTCACTACCGCTTTGCAGATTTCTCCATTAAGAGGAGTCCCTCACAGGGGAATATGAGAGTCTTTGGAAAAAGTCAACTGACATCCTCATGAGTCCTCCTGTGCGTGGTGTAGGTTCATAGGTGTACTATCAGGGGGGTTGTTTTTAAGCATGTAATCCCATTTTTTTCCTACCAACTTTCAATTTTCCTGTGTGTTTTGTGGTAAGCACTTACAAAGAATGAGAAAAATTCACGTACTTTCATTTTGCATAATTACGTGAAATTTTTGAAAAATCAAACACAATTACCTGAACTCGAGCAAAATGCAAACCTGGCATGTAACGCTATATTTGAGCTCAAATCCATTTCGCTGCAAAAACAAGAAGTGCCGTGAAGGACCAGCTGCGTGCCTTCTGTATGTGTGCTTTGTTCCCCTACTCCTGCAAGAGGAGTTTTCCCGAACGAAGTTGAAATTTCATGATAAGCTGTAATGTGAAAGGCCAACTATTACACTATGTGCTGTAATATGAAATGCCCGGAACTTACACGAGAGTACAGCAGTGTAACCAACATTTCTCCTGGACCTTACATTTTACTTGCATTTATTGTATTGCTAACGCCATGGTCCACCTTTGTATGAACTGTGTGTACTTCTCTCATTTCAGAAGCAACGTGGTGTGCATCCTGCCTACTTATAATGCTGTGTGGTTTATTTGGGCTGCAAGGTTTGTATGATAGGAGCCCTGCTATTGTGTTCATTACTGCAACCAGTTTCGTGGTTTAGAATTGAAGCATGGTTTTACATCACTATAGCAGAAATTGAGTAATATTTTAAATGTATATTTACTTTTCTTCCCAGCTTTTAGGATTTGGCTTTAAAAACAGATCTCATTACTGTTTTCACAGTAGAATTTCGACAGGAGCTATGCCACAATCTAAGGCTTCTGTCTTTAATATCTTGCTACTCCGTTTTTGTTTGGTTTCCCACCAGTGGTGTTTTTACCAAAATAAACTAACAGTGGCATTTTAGTTTTGGGCATTATCTGTTCACTTTCAAATCATGCTTCTAATGGCACTTTTTGGACCAAATGAAGGGCATTTCCCACATTACCATGTGGAAAGAGGGAATATCGCCGCCTGCAGCAGTCTAGAATATTTAATATTGTATTTGTTGGGTGTAGCTTGTGCACCCTTTTGTCAGCGCTTGATATAACAATTTCAAATCCATTAAAGTATACATTCGGATGAATGTATTGCTTATTTAAATGCTAACCTTTAGTTCAATTGTTTTTAATAAAACTGGCACTCATCTTGGTGTCGATTTGTTTTGTGAAAGATCCTTTGCTTTAAAAGCTGAATGCCTATAGTTATTATGCCTTCCATTTTAACTATAATTTCCTCTTCAGTTCCTAAGAATTTGTTTTCAGTTTTCGTACTTACTACAAGTAAAACATCCATGGGCCTATTTATGAGCCATTTTGCATCGATGTTGTACCACGTGATGCAAGAGTGACACAAACCTTACATGTATTTTATGAAGCCACGCAAGGCCACTTTGCGTGGCCTCATAAAGCTGGAGGAAAGCAACTCAGCGCCAATCACTGCATTGCCCTACTTTGCCCTGGGAAGGCGTTGCATGGGTGTCCCCACAGAACTCCCATGATATTTTTACTGTTCCCCGATTTACGAGATCAATTGGCATGACAAAACTTGGTGGGGGCCTCTGCAAAGTACCCGGAGGGGACCCCCTACACCCCTGGACCCAGTCAGGATCCTACTTCCTGTGTACAGTGTACTGTTTGGAGTGGGCCCCCTTGGAGCGTGGGCGCTCTGGGGGTGCAGGGAGCCTTTGTTACACCACTGACCAGAAATGATAGACCTGGGAATGTGCCAAAAAGATAAGCCTTCTCAGGTGAGGCGTAATGAGTAGTAATATCTTTATTTCTTCTTGTTACTTCCTCTTTCTATGTGTGCTGTATTCTGATGCACACATAGAAAGAGGAATATGCCTCTCAGGATTGTTTTAATGGAGGAAGGTGCCACTTCTTGCACAAAAAAAATCCTGCATGCAAAACAGGCCTTCTTGTACCACAGTTCAAAGAGGTCTGCATTGGCGCTAGGCTGCCAAAAAGGCACCAGTGGAGGAGAAAAGGCAGGAATGCACCGTATTGCCTTAAATATTGTGCATTCCTGCCCTTTCCCTGCCTGTCATGCAGTGCAGCTCAGCAAGGTAGCTTGGTGCACTGCGGGACAAACTCGTAAATAGGCCCCTCAGTTTTTAAAATGTGCACATTTTTCCTGTCGGCTAACAGGCTTGCTCTGAAGATGTCACGTATCTATATGCCTGAATAGCTGTTTCCTTTAGAATTGACCACAGGCATTACCTTTTCTGGGTTTGTTGCCTGTTTGCTAGCCACCTTTTCAGGTAAAACAAATGCTTGCCATGTATTATCCCCAAGCAGCCAATTTGAGAGAGGACTGAGCCAGACCTAGCTAATAGGGAATATTGAAGGCAGGGTTAGAAGCACAAGATCCCTTTCATTATGCTACTTTAGTGACATTAAAGACTAAGGGCCTGATTTAGAACTCAGAGGATGAGTTACTCTGTCACCACCGTGATGGATATCCTGTCCGCTGAAATCTAAATCCCATGAATTTAATGGGATTTAGATTTCGGAGGTTGGATTACCTGTAACCATTGTGACGGAATAACTTGTCAGCCGAGTTATAAATCAGGCCATAGATAATTTATTTTTCATCTTGATTTGTCGTGAAGGTTGACCAGATTGTAAGGGGTGGGGGGCGAAGAGTCACAATATAGTTCTTTTAACATTTCTTGGTGGGACTTGGATTGACAGACACACGGAGAGTGTACATTTTGAGACTTTTTTCTAAAGGCTTCTATATATTCAGGAACCGTCATGTGCAGACTCTCTAGGTGATTGGCAGTTACTCTGATCATGTAACAACTAGCAGGAGTATTTTAGAACCGCACACTAATAGTAGCATCTATTTACTTGTGGATTAGTGTAAGAAGCTGGCTATGTCTATACTACATAAAAAGGAGATATAGTGTGTACAGAGTCCAGGGGGTCCCCAGAGGCTTCACAGAGGCTAAAGTAGATAATACTAATGTTCTCTTTTGTGGTAGTGTGGTCGAGCAGTTGGGCTTATCAGAGGATAGTGCAAAGCATTTGTTGTACACACAGACAATAAAAGAACCGCACACTCAATTACTTACAAAAATATATTTAGTTACTTTATTTCTAGAACCACAAGATTCAAGTTCCAGGTAAATACATAAATAAGTATTTCAAATATGCTGAGAAGTTTGATACCAAACTTCTCACTATTCAGTGAAGCCATTATGGAGCTGTGTAGTTCGTAATGACAAACTCCCAGACCATATACTCAAAATGGCTACCCTGCACTTACAATGTCTAAGAATAGACTTAGACACTGTAGTGGCATATTGCTCATGCAGCCATGCCCTCACCTGTGGTATAGTGCACCCTGACTTAGGGTTGTAAGGCCTGCTAGAGGGGTGACTTACTTATGCCATAGGCAGTGATTGGTGGGCATGGCACCCTGAGAGGGGTTCTATATCAACTTTACCTTTTTCTCCCCACTAGCACACACAAGCTGCAAAGGCAGTGTGCATGTTATTGGGGAGGGGTCCGCCAGGGTGGCATAATACATGCTGCAGCCCTTGGGACCTTCCCTGGCCACAGGGCCCTTGGTACCATGGGTACCAAGTGTGTAAACAAAGGTACACATTTTGGGAAAGAACACTGGAGCTGGAGCCTGGTTAGGAGGATCCCCGCACACTCTCAATCAAAGTTGGCATCAATATCAGGGAAAAGGTTTGTGGGGGGGGGGGATGGGTATATCCATGCCAACAAGGGCACTTTCCTACAATTAGTATTTACTCATTAACATTAGCTTGTTAGCTAAATTCACTTATGCTATCATGTACACCAGTCTCTAACCAGACAGCTCCAAAATTGCTGTTTCAAATGGGTGCATTTTGTATTTATGACTTTGGGTACCATCTCAAACAGAAGTATTGTACAGACACTACATCAAGTGGTCATGTCAGTTTTAGAGTAAATGGTAAAACAATGAATGGTATGGAGTTGGTTTGGACAGGGCACAGTGCAAGAGGACCCAACACTGGCGCACTTGTCCAGGAAGTGATCATGATGTAGTCTGAAAAGCGGTGTTCAAATGCTGGGACAGAGGTAATCAAGGTGAGGTCTTGAATACCTTTTGTGTTAGAGTCAGAATATTTTAAGGGCCATTTTGAGAGTGGTCAATTAATCAGAAGACTTGAGGTTGAGAGGTTTTTACTGTGATTGGGCAACAGATCCTGAATTATTCCATAGTCAAAAGTGTGTTAGATGGAGCATTGTTGGCGTTTAAGCTCTGGTAATAGGAAGCAGTTTAAAAGGGGCTGGCCTATTCAAGGAATGGTAGGTTGAGATAATTGATAGATTGTCACTAATATGAGGAACCTGCAAAGGTGCATATTTTACACATGATTTAAGAGCCTGTCTGATTAGTATCTGAATGAAGAGGTAACCCTGAAGCTCAGCAGTGTAAATATTGAGCAGATTTCAACAGGAGGCTGGTGTGATAAATACTATTTTCATTTTCTATACAACCTTAACTTCTGTGGTCTCATAGGGCAAAAACGACTCCTAATCAGCACTTATAGAGGCCTGAGGGCTGGACTGTATAACTCATGTCAGTCTATCAAAGAGACATGTTACTTGAATGGGAAGACTGTTACCAATGTACTTGGGTGATGGAAGCCTGATTACTAATAATTAGCATTGTTATTTTGCCTTGCATGACTTCAAAAATATGTTCCTAGTTGTTTACCATGCACTTAACACATGGTATTTGTATTGTATAGTGGCATTTATATAGCGGTCCCTACCCCTGTGTGGGGCACTGATTAGTGTCTGAGACCAATTAATTATACAGACTATGCGTGGCTCACAAAATGGGTAGTTAAAATGAGATTCTACTAGTTTACCTTGTTCTCAAATAATTATGAGCCTGATATACAACTATTTCTGTTTTAGGTGGCTCGGTAATGTCAAACATGGTCTCTATTTAAAGGTCAGATGGTTGTCATTGCCAGCTAATACATACTGCAGATATTTTCACCCTCTAGACAGCATATCTAAGGCTTTGGAAGCCAAATTATTTCTATTACTTCAGCTTGTTGGCATGAACACACTTGTACACTTCAACAATGGGTCAGCATTCAGGCTTGGACTGGGAGAAGCACCAAAATAAGAGTGGCCTGATTAGTGAATCAGACGGCTAAAAAAGTGGCTCACATTTGCAAAATGACACAGATTTCAACTTAGAAAGACACGCTTTATAGGTGTTTTGTTGTGTGTGAGAGACTATGCATTTATGCTTACTGCAGGCAATGGCTGTGGTATCATCAGGGAAACCAATAGTAAAGACAACAACCACAATCAGCCAAAGAACTAGGGGTGGGTGAAGAATTCCACTCCGCCGGCGGAGTTCGCGGAGCTTTCCCACTCCACGCAGAGTTCTGAAAAAACTCTGCAAAGTCACGCAGAGTTTTTTTTCTCTTGCCAATGTTAATAGAACTCGGAGACCACCAGCAGGCCCTCAACCCAACACCGGCCATACGCAGACCGACAAAATTATTTTGTTGGAAGAAGTTTCATTTAACTTTTACTTGTTAATTCCATAACACACGTTTAGCCATAAATCACTTCAAGAAACTTCAAAACATATTTTCAATAACATAACTGTATTTGTACATTTCAATCTGGAACCATAAATCATTGTGACAGGATCCCTTCCTGTCCTGAACCTCCCTTGGACCACACAGGTGAACTGTACCTCACCTGTATCCATAGTGGGGGCGGCTCCCCTGACTTCACCGTTACTTGTCCACATGCTCAGGGTTCCGCCCCCTCACCAAACAATGAGCGGGAGCCCCATGGCCACCCCAGCGATCTGGGCTCCCTACCCCCTAATCGGGTGTGTACATCTGCAGGTTGGTCCAGGACTTCAGGATCCTATCTCTGGTGTTATCCCGGGGCCCCAGCCTTGGGGACCCCTCTGTTGCTTCTGGTTACTTTAGTACTTCTTCTCCTGCCACGAGGGCGACCAGGGCCCCAAAGGCCCTTCACCCTCCCCACCCACAAACAAACTGCGAGAGAAGACCCACATATCAGACATAAATTGGTCTGTACCCGCATCTGACAAGTGCACCATATCCCTGTGGAAGATATCAGGGGCCTTCAAAAGTTTATGTGGGATGTTCCATAATCGTCCAAGTCCCAGGCATAGCTTGGCCATCTCTGCGTTGAGCCTCCAAACTGACACGTTGATTGTCCTTGATTTAATGCCTGGGCCCCACTTGCGGCAAGGCACCATATGGGACCAAGCAATGGCCGCGTCCAGGAATTGTTTAGACAACTTGGTGATTTCCAGAAAGATTGTTTCCCTGAGTGCCTTCCGGCCCATGCGCACCAAGTCATTGCCTCCAAGGTGAATAATAATGAGATTCAGGAACTGAAGTCCCTAGTATCTTCTAGCCAATGCGAGAATGCGAGTTGTTGAAGCTGTGTGATTCCCATTCTGCCAACCCCGCACCATCAAAAGGCCACGTCTTGGCTTGCTGCCGGATTAGGCCTACGGAGCTGATGCAACCTGTAGGCCGCCTGCCGAACAAACGAATGCCCTTAGACCCAAACCACATGTGGCGTCATTGAACTGTAATGAAAGAAAATTGAATGAGAAATCAACACTTAATTTGCGGATGTAGCGAAGGAACACTGATCATACCAATTCAGGTCTAATGTAACTCTTATAACAATTAAATGACCATCTCCCGATGGATTTCACATCCGCTATTGACAACCCAGCGCCGGCCGCTAACATAGCCGCACCGATCCTGAATGAATGGGGCTAATATCCCAGTGGGGCAACCCCTGCTGCCCTCAGTGTAACTTTTAATACCTCAGACAATTGGTAGCGCGATAGGCATTCCCCATTCGCATGTAGAAAAAGTGCGGGAGACCCTGTGAACGGGTGGACCGACAAGTACATTTTTAAGTGACCCACTGGGCATAAAGGAGACCCATGAGCCGCGCTGAGTCCAATGCGTGCACCACTCTTACAAACTCTGGACTGAGTTGCACATCGGCCCACTGGAGTCCGCCTAAGTGGTCACCCCTGGAAGCACCTATTAATTCACTAATGCGAAATGCACCATAAAAGGCCACAGAGAAAGATGTTGCGAATAATGCAGTCTCAAAAGGCGAGGAACCCACGAGGGGATTCTGTTCACTAGCTTCACCAGTAAGGATGCTGTTATGGGACGCCTAGGGTCTGACTTAGGACCTTCTACTCTAGCCCACCCAGCCACCGCCCTCTTAATAACTAAGGTGTTTAACCGGGACACCTGATTCCGGAGTCTCGCGAAAAAACAAATGGCGGCCAGGTTAGTTTTTTAGCGCAGGAAACTGGTCTACCCATGTCTCTCAAATACTGTAAAAATGTACAGATAGCCTCTGCAGAAAACCAGTCTGATATATGCTAAGTCTTTAAGTAATGTCTGTGTTGTTGAAAAGCCCTCTTGTACGCCCCCTTCGTACGGGTGGCTAGAGATGTTGCTACTAGAGATGGGAGGGCGGGACACCAATCTTCCACAGAGATGCTGGGAACTCCGTCATCTTCTCCGCTGCCTGGGGGTGGAACCTCAGAAAATCCTGCATTAATGAGCAAGATAGAGCGTCCGCAGCATTGTTATGAACCCCCGGCACATGCTTCGCATGAAAGGTAATATTGAGCTTCAAGCAAGTCAGCACCAAATCTACATGTAGCCTTTTGTCTATTGATCGCCTCAACCACAGCCATGTTGTCAGACCAGAAGACCATTGATCTGTCCTTGAATTTTTTGTCCCAAATGGTGACAGTGACGATAATAGGGAACAGCTCTAGGAAAGCTATATTCTTAGTTACTCCCTTGCTGACCCAATCTACTGGCCAGTCAACTTTGCACCAGTAAGGGCCCAGGATGGCACCAAAGCCTACGCTGCCTGCTGCATCAGTGACTAACCCCAGAGTGGGGCTAGAAACCGGAGGGTGAGGCCAAATTACTGCCCCATTAAAGTCCCATAAAAATACATCCCGAACCCTTATGTCATCCCTCCCTTCCAGTGACAGTCTACTGTGATGTTGTTTCTCGGTCATACCAGCCATAGACCTAGCAATGGACCTGGAGAAGGGGCGAGCCATAGGAATAATCCTCAGAGCGAAATTCAGCTGTCCCACCAGGACCTGTAACTGGTGCAAGGTAACTTTTCTCTGTGACAACAAAACTCTAATGGACTCTTTAAATACCTGTAACTTGTCTGCAAGCAGGAGACACTCCCCAGGCACCGAATCAATCTCAATCCCTAGGAAGGTAATGCAAGTAGAAGCGACTTCTGTCTTGTCCGGGGCCAGAGGGACCCCACACTCCCTGAACATAGCAGTCAAGGCCTGAATGGCCCACAAGCACCTCGCCGACTGTGGGGGGGCTCAGTACCAAAAAATCGTCCAAGTAATGTATCACATCTTTGTGACCAGTACGTCTGGTAAAGATCCACTGCAGTGCGGTGCTGAACTGTTCAAAATAACTGCAGGACACACTGGTTGTAACCCATGGGCATGCATTTATCATAGAAGTAATCCCCTTTAAATTGGAATCCTAGGAAATGGTAGTCATCAGGGTGGACTGGGAGAAGCCTGAAAGCCGATTCAATGTCTGTTTTTGCTAACAAAGCACCGTGCCCTAAAGCCCTCAACTTCGCCAGGGCCTGGTCAACAGTCGCATAGCAGACTGAGCAGAGTTGAGAGTCGATAGCCCGAGGAGCAGACAGATTATGAATTAACCTGAACTGGCCTGGCTCCTTTTTGGGAACCTCCCCCAAAGGGGAACAAACAAAATCTGAAGTTGGGGGAGAAGGAAAAGGGCCTGCCAACCTACCCAGAGCCCGCTCCTTGTAAATCTTTTTTGCCACCACTCCTGGGTTCCATAAAGCAGACACGAGGTTCTTGCAATGTTCTAAAGGGGGGACACTGGCGGCAGGTATCCTAAAGCCCTGTGAGAAGCCCTTAACCAGTAATTCGGCAGACTCTTTAACTGGGTAATCCTGCAACCATGGGAATAATGCATCAATTTTTATGGGTGATGGCAAAGATAATTTAATTACCAGGCTTACTCCCATCTTTGACTTTTTCCCATCTTTGACTTTTTCCCTGGATTTCTTAAGGCACTTAAACTCAGGGTGGGAGGGATGTCCGCAAAAGGAGGAGGTGTTCCTGAATTTGCACGACCCGGGGGGGGGGGCGAGCATATTTTTCTATTAAACGCCCAACATGACCCTTTCTTATCGCTGGGGTATTGTGAACAAAAGGGCTGCTTTCCGGGTAGTTTGTTATTCACACACTCCAACCAAACTTTCACTTCAGTCTGATCCCACCCAATTGTTGGGTCCTCCACCTTTGCCCACCTGAAATCTCTGTCGTACTCCAACCAGGTGTTCCCTCCATACATGTGGTGTGCTCTTAATATTTTGTTTGCATAACAAATCATAGAAATACCCAACTCTGGTTTCTTTTCAAGCATGACAGACATAAAGACATTGAAACCACATACATGTGGTGTGCTCTTAATATTTTGTTTGCATAACAAATCATAGAAATACCCAACTCTGGTTTCTTTTCAAGCATGACAGACATAAAGACATTGAAACCAAACAGCCAATTAGTAATACTTTCTTCCACCTTGGGTTTCTTGACACCAGATGACGATGCCTTCACCTCCTTATCTTTGGTTTCTACTTCCCTTTTTTTTTGCCCTGATCAGAGTAAAAATGTCCACAAATTCCCCTTTCCAAATTTTTTCTTTAACCTCTGCACCAACATGAGCAGCGAGCTTACCTGGTCTTGACAATAGTGTGTCTAACCCTGCCCCTTCCACTGATGTACTACCTTTACATGAATCGGTGCTCATTACAGCCACCTTACTCTTTTCCAAGGGAATAGCAGAAGGCAGAGCACCCGGTGCCGGCGTGACACCCGGGACCCCAGCTGCCGTCTGTAATGGGGGAACTCTACGCGCCACTGCCAATGCCTCCACCTGGCGTTTAAGCTCGCCAACTTAGTGACACTGAGTTTTGCAGAGAATCATTCGTGGCCCAAGGAGTTGAAGGAGGGTGGGGAGTTGTTGAGGTATTTATGTTAGCTAATAACTGAGACTTCCAGCAAGGCCTGCGTGGTCATGTCCTGCATGGTTACCTGTGGGGTATGGCAGGCCTGTGTTTTCACAACTGGGGAAGGTGTTGCTGGCACTGCAGCCTGGGCCTGGGGGTGATGTTTGGATTACTGGCACCGCAGAAGGCACTGCTAAAGATGCCAATGACTTTCAGATGTCTGCTAACATAGCTGCCACCCCTAGGACAGGAGCAGGTACAGTATTCTCCCCACCTGAGGGAGGCTCAGAAGTAGCAATCACAGGTGTTAATAAAGTGACAGGGGTAGGGGATTGCTCGGGGGGGTGTAATAGCTGCCGAGGGAGACAATGGTTGCTGTGCGTCTGCAACCTGCCTTTTATTTCTACGCTTTACGGGGGGAAACGCTGCGCAGGGAGCTACATTTGACCGCTGCGGGCGGCTAGTTCCTGCAACATTATCCTCAATCTCAGATGTTGCGTCCCTGCTGTCCGAATCCCCATTACCCAGCTTCACCAACACCAGCTTTAGAAGCTGAGACAATTCAGGGTCCCTCCCCTTCCTCTTACCGGCTCTTATGCGGTTGGACGCCATGATTCAATGATACTTGACCAACCTGCTTTAAAAAAAAAACTGAAACTGTAAAAAGGGTTTGACCACTGTGACAGACTTAATCACTAACCCTACCAAGCTATTAACAGTGCAGCTGCAGGAAGCCCAAGGCGCACTGTAACAGTTTTAAATGAGCATTAACACCAAATTGGCATTAACTTTGCAATTTTGAAAAGCCCAGGGGGCACTGTAACAGCTTTAAACAATTATTTTCAGCAATATGTCACATGAGAAAACCCAGGAACCACTAAATGCCATTAAAACAGTAAGTACAACAACATGCTGACACATGTAACACACTGTCAACTGCTTAACTGTAATAGCAATTCATTACCATGCCAATCATTTTGCCTGTGTCACGCGGCAAATCTTACTTCTGCGTGCTGCCAGTGCTAGTGTGCTTTACTATTTGAAAAAATGTGGGGCGCTTGGCCTTGAGTGCAATGCGCTGTTTAACAAAACAATTAGGAACCATAGTGTTTTTGGTAGAGGGGGACGAAATTGTAGCTAAAAAGCCCTTTAACTACTTTAAAAATTAATCGGTGAGGGGCCGGAGTTGATTAACGGAGTATCGCATCTCAGAAAAGAGGGGCGCTGGCCCCATGGAACAATCCTTTCCCTAACTAACACAGCCGCCTAAGCGTGCTCTCTCCCGCCCTCCGAACCGGTTGCCTGGTTGTGCCCTCCCAAAAACCTGAATAGCATGGGGAAGTGCCACTCCGACTGGGTGCTCAGCCACCAACGGTCTCCAAGCTCTGCCGGGGCGCTGCCGAATTTCTCTTTTTTTTTCTGCTGGCCTGGTCCGAAGGAGCAAGATCAATCCCAGGCCGGAGACAGACGTTCTCCAAGCTCTGCTATGGTGTGGCGCAGTCGAATCTCCCTTGCTCTCCTGAGTCGATGGAGCAAGATCCAAAGGGCCGGAGATAGACCTCTCTACTCCGACAATGCCACTCCAACATCGAGCTGTCTGGTCATCCTCCGCCGCGCCACAACAAGGCCGAGCCTTTCTGTGGGGGGAGGGGCGCGATTATGTAGCCCCCCACCGGCGCGTGACGGTTGAGACCAGATCAGCGATCGCAGCCACAACGTTCTCTCCAAAAAGCTACTTCCTCCCCCACACCTCGCGAGGTGTGAGGGTGCAGGTACCTGGCCAGCCCAACGCATAACTAGTGCAGAGGGTCCTGCCCACGGTGGCCCCGATTTCTAAGGGACCACGCTCCCCCCATATTGGTGGGGCGCTTTTCCAATTGGCAAGCGCGAGTGAGAGAAATCACTAAATTGGCAAGCGCAAGTAAGATTTCTGAACTTGAGCGGTCGCGATGAGAAAGCTGCCCCTCACGTTGAGGAAGCTGCAACTCGTGTAGAAAATTAACTTGTGGCAGAAAGCAGTTAGCACCCTCTGGCACACCACGTGATGCCGTTTGCGCTGATTTTACAGCATGGGAGAAACTCCTTGCTCTGAAAATCAGTGCAAACAGTGCGACTTACCCAAACTCTGCCGCTTGCAGAACTCCATGTAGCCTGACGGAGTTTTTTCGGCACTTCGCGGAGTTTTGCATAGCAGAACTCCACCCAGGCATACAAAAAAACAGCCCAAACACTGACCTGTCAAACCAGCCCCTTGGCCACTGCCGAATTGCCCTTTAGGCCAGTCCGACCCTATCAACATATGTGCCATTTGAAGACATGTGACCACATTACACAGACTGAACTGGTGCTGGTGTAATTTCGCAATGAAGTTTGCAACATTTGGACCGACCATCTGATGCAAGCACTTGTCAGTAGGTGCGTAGGGCATTTTTTGCTTTTTTGTTGGTCATAATTGCACCGACACGCACTCAACGTAATACGGTCTGAAGGGCTAAAAGAATTAAATACAAATCTGCTAGGAAGGTAAGAAATGTATAAAAGGACAAAGAAAAACAACAACAAAAAACATTTAAATCCTTTTCTTCGAAATATGATTTATGCGTCTGCAGTCATTAAAAATAATTTTCCTTTTACATCGAACCGGAAAGGCTTGGGTTTGATCTCCTCCCAATCGAAACAGACAGAAGGTTTATCCGCCGACTCATTACTGGAAATAGCCTCTCTCAGTGGCTCACCACCTCGAGGAACAGCGCTGCCACGCGAACTTAAACGAGGTATTCTTGTGACCGCCACTTAGCACCCAGAACATTCTGTGCACAAGCCAATGCTTACACTTAACCGTGGGCGGAAAAGAGCACCGTGCCCTTTGGACGTAAGCATCCATGAACTGCTTTCAGTGCTCTGAAAACGGCACACAACTCGAGCTGGGATATTTGCTCTTTTCTTTAGCCCCTAAGAATCCCCGTAAGCCTATTTAAACCCTTGCACCTTACAACTAGACACACTAATCGAGAGTAAGGCACAATGGCTGCTTTCAGTGAAGGCCTCATTAAGTTTACCTCACTGTACATTGCCATTGGCACGGGTTATTGTGTTCACTCCCAGCCAGCAACACCCTCTCAGTTCCTAAGTTAACAGCCAAATCTTAAAAAATGGCAAAGTAAAGTGGCAAATGATAATTTCAACCCGACAATTTCATGTGCAGGCTGCATCGTGAAGAGGTTCTCCTTAAAAAGACATTTTAATCACCTGAACAGTGTATTACCAAAGGTTAATAAAAGTCGCTACAGGCTCTCACTGAGGTTTTGAGTTATTCATGCAATTCATGCCATTAAGCCTGCCTATGATTTCTGTCACCTCACAGAACATGCTAGAGCTTCCCCCAGTCACAGACACCTGGTCAGTGAGACCTCTGCAATTGCAGCAAAACACACAGATCCCGTTGACTGCACCGAGTGCCTCTCCAACAGACAAACTGGACTAGGGATAGCCAGGATGAACAAAGACGAGCTTACAATCGTCGTATTTCATCCGCCGACAGCAACACATTTGAAATCATTCATTTCCCCATGGACGTCAATTCACCGAAAAGCCTGGGGAAGCCGAAGTGACATCACATGCCCTTTGACTCCCACTTTCACTCACGTATGTACTTACTCATGCACACAAATTCACACTTACACACGCTCTCTCTCACATAAACACACCCGCAAGCACGCACACAACAAGCATTTAAAACATTTTTTTACTTACCTTAGCTCCCATGGAAGGGCATATTCTAGTTAGTTGTACTCTATTTTTATTACAACTAATAGTGAATAATATGTTATTATTCACTCTTACTGTAATAAAATATTGACAGAAAACAAAGAGAGGAGCCCCAGCTGACATCCAAAAGGACCAGCAGCCACTGTGTTCCTGGCACTGAATTTGCCATCTCTGAGCTCTGAGACCAGGGATCGCAAAGGGCAAGCCAGGGGTCCCAGCTGCGATTTCTTTTGTCTTATGTCCACAAATATCTTTTGCTCTATTAGGGGTGTTTTTATCAGTGGGAGTGAAATTCTTCTTTTCCTGTTTTTGTTTCAGGTTGGTCTCTGCCTTCCACTGGTGGGTGAACTTGTGACCTCAGATGAAAACAGAACAGGACTCAAGGTAAGTGGTTTGTAGTGTTTGCTGACCTAAGGGGGCATGATAAGTGAGGGGGCCCACAATGTACCTTAACCACCGTGCACGTTGTCTTTTTGGGGGTTGTTTTCTTCTGGTGCGATACCCTGTTTTCCCCTGTGTCAAAGTTGAGTAAACAAGCATTTGCACAGGTGCTACCCCCCCCCCACCCCCTTCAGCTTCCCCCTTCCCCCTTCTCCCTTACACCACCTATGACAACTGTATATACCCTCCCAGGACGTGGCAGGATAATTGCGTCCTTCCTCGCGGGGGTTCTCTGTCACCCGGTTAGCAGTCCCTGTTCTCTTCTGACTTCGCCTCATCATTGCTTGGCTCAGTGCATGGCTGAGGACCTCCTTCTCTTCTTCTTTCGCCTAGTATGCTCGTTATCGTCCCTCCCGCCTTTGCATCCTCTCCTAGTTCGATGACCTTGGCGTCCCTTCTTCACTTGACTCCTCCTTCGGACTCCATGCTGTGTCCTTCCTAGTTCTGCCGCCTTCTTGTACCTTCGGACATATGGTAAAAGGACTTGCAATCCTTCTTTCAGTAATACCCCAGGGGCACTCTTCACTCTCAACAGCGAGTCTCTGTTGTGTGGGCCCACCAGGGTCATGTCACTGTCAAGAAAACACATATTTTGTAAACATGTCCTGCATTCCTTCTCACACCTAGCTGCTGTTGACCCTAATTTCTAGTTTGAAGATAACTCGGTACACTCCTGCAGAAAATTACTGGACACATGAAAAAGCCCACCAAAAGCCCCCTAAAAGCTCATGAAGACCTGATAGAGAGGCTTGACAACCTCCACAGGGTCAAGATGAACATGGTCTTCTGTGGGCCGCAGACTAAAAATGAATCAACCTTGGTGGAGCTTTTAAAATCATATCTCCTGCATTAGCTTCTCCCCTTCACAGATCACAGCTCCTTGAGGATGCTAAGGGCAATGGGAATTACCACCAGAGGTTGGAGAGGCACATTTAAAATGCATGATACTGGTATCATGGAAGCTATAGGTCCGGCAGGTCTTATGGGCAGTAGCATGGGAGAGGGAGTTTTAACAACAGAGAAACTGGCTTTTTCTCATAAATCTTAAAGCAATAGCAATTATTAGGTGGCAAAAGATCTAGGAACTGAAAAAAGAGTGTTTAAATTGCAACGCTGCGACCTCTATCCTGCTTCCTGCCCACTTAAAGGTATTGATAATCTTCTCTCTGTTTTCTTACACAGACAAAAGTTTCCATCTGGCAAAAATCTGGAACCTTTAAGGAATCCCTGCCGCCAATGTGGTGGTCCAATCGCTACATTACAACCATGGCGGTAGCGCCAAGATCGGACCGCCAGCATCGCCAGTTTTCCTCCATAGGAAGTGCTGGCAGGGCAGCGCTGCAAGCAGCGCCTCACTGAGGATTATGATAGCCTTCTCTGCCAGCAGTTACATGGTGGTAGCACCGCCATGTAACTGCTGGCGGAGATGGGTACAGGGACATCAGGGGGGCTCCTGCGGTGCCCATGCATTTGGTATGGGCACAGTGCAGGGCCCCCCCTGGCCAGACCCGTTGCGATGTTCACCGTCTGCTTTTCAGACGGTGAACATTGTGATGGGTACTGGTGCGTCCTACGCACTACAGCAATGCCGCCGGCTGTAACATGAGCCGGTGTCAATGTTGTAGGCTGTTTCCTGCTGGACTAGTGGGAAACTCTTAATGGGGCCTGCAGGAAGATGGACGCACTTGTGGCAACCTGACCGTCGGGACATTGGCAGATGGCCTTCTCCGTCCACTGAAGTCATAATCAACCCAAGAGTGTTGCTTTTATTTTCCATGAATGAGCTTTCACATTCATACCTCTAGCTGGCATTCTTTTCTATTTCAAAACATAAATTAAATAAAGTTAATTTTCATTGGGCTGTAGAATTGCAAATACAATCTATTGATTTGTGTTCCTTGAGAAGGAAGCTATGTTAAGGACATGTGCCTTACAGTTAACAATTTCAAGGTCTGCTGTCCAGGCCACAACTGTGCTTTATTGGTCGCTTAAAATGTATGTTGAGTTGTGATTGCTTCAGTAGTGCAATGTCAATTCTGTTGTTTGTAGGGTAAAGGGTGCTCAATTATTATACATAATGTGTTTCCTAAAAGTTTCCTATTCCAGTTAACACAAATTCTCCAATGTTGATTTGATCATCTTCCATAACTTTATAACATTATTGACCAAAATATGGTGCACAAGAATGAATAGAAACACTTATTATTGTGACTTAACAATACTCTTCATGTCTGAGGGTATTAATTTCTTTCATTCTTCAATTGTGTATGGTAAAATAATTATAGGCTGTTTCTAGTCAATAAAATAATAAATAGTTTTAAAAAAGCCTTCTCACCCACATAAGAGGAGCCACGACTGTAACAAGGTCCAACAACAGGGCATGAAAGTTGGCAAAATCTCCTTTTATAATAATATATGAGAAACCGCTGTTCTCCATTATGCCATCTTCCCTCACCTCATCAAGTATGCACACACTAAACCCATCATCTTTTGCTCTAACAAAAACTAACAACCAGTACTTTCAAGCCCACACTGACAGACCACCTCATCTGGCAAATCCTTTACACATACCCCTGACTCTATCCCCTTCATGCGTCTCAAAAACTTTACCTATACTGTACAAACCTTCTCTCACCACAGAAGAGCAAACAAAACCCTTACAAATGTAATTGATCAACTTTCCAAGGCGGCTCTAGAAACCACTTGGTGAAATAGTAGTGAAATTCATCAAATCAGGCTTGGCATACCATACATTAAACTTTAAAACTAAAAAGTGCTTTTTTTCAGGCAAGGTATAGAATCCACTAACCACCCTCTGGTAATCTCAATATATGTGGTGGTGGAATCTTGATAAGGTGGAACTGTGAGGAAGATAATATCCTGTGTGGAGTGATGGATGAATGGGTGACTGGAAACTTGTGCAGTTGCCAGATGGATTGTCCTGGGGAGGCACACTCTGAAGAGGCTCTGTGATGCACCTGTTATAAACCCAATACCAAATAAAGCTTTAGCTTAATTTTGCCTGGTTTCTAGAAGGTCTTTAGAATGGAACATGCTCTGAAGAACTACTCAAATTGGTCCAGGACGCTCCCATTGCCCAAATGCAAAACTGTGCTATAGTCTAGGAAGTTTTTTATTTTTTAAATGGAAAAAGTCGAAAAACTAAAACTGAGCAAGGCAGCTATAGCGTATGCAAAATGTACATCAACCCTTCACCCTCCCCCACCCACTACTAACAAAAATCTGACTTTAACAGCATGTCCTTGCGTCAGTGAATCCTTTTGCTGTACTTCCTCTGATAAAAAGCCTAAGACCGCATAAAGGCGAGGAGATATCTGCAGAACATCACTAGTTTGCTAAGCGGCCTTGGCTGACCTGGTACAAGTATTAGTCAACATTTCTTTACAGTCAAAATATGTTGCAAATGCCATGAAACACCTTGAGGACAAATAAGCCGCACTTTACATAGCTAACCCCATAAACTACCGTCTTACTACAGAACTCCCATGGAACTACGAAATTCAGGGAATGGTAGTCACTGGTCAAATGCAGGCCCATCTTGAACCCCACTAGACTCTTTGCCCATTGGAAACAGAAATAGCTCTAGTCACAGTTTAAGATAGCCTGCTAGAAATTGCAGAATAAGGCTTAGAATTCTCAAATCTCTGGCTAGTTTTGCTTTTTCGACACAGTGAACCACATTCTCCTCCTTCGCTGTCTCCAGTCACAATTGCACCCTGAGAATAAAGATCTGGTAATTATCCCTCCCTCCGCCCCGAGGCTTCTCTTCCCACCTTTTCCAAGGTCTTCATTAATCTTATAGGCCATTCATCGTTTTTGAAACCTGCAATTCGACTCCCATATCAATTTCACATAAAATATGTGTCACAGGTACCAATACCAATCTTCAGCATTTGCAAGGGCTTCAAGGTAATAGTGGATGGGCCAACGCAACCTCAAATTTAACAGGTCTAAAATAAAAAGTCCTAATTCCAGCTTTCGTCGGCGGAATAACACTAATCAAAATGAATATGAAATACCCGGGGGTCATGTACAATACTGCCCTTAGCTGCAGCTCTCACACAGTAGCAACATCAATAAAATGTTATTCATTTTTAAGCAATTTGAGCTGGGGTGGGGGGGGGACTGTGCAGAGGGAGGTGAGGGGGGCGACGTTCTCCCTCTTAGTGAGGCATATGTCCAAACCAGTAAGTACTGATGTGTATGTTTTGATGCTCCTTTTTTATATATGTGCCAACCCGCTTTCTTTCATTATATTCTGATTTTATTCCTAGACATTTGTAAAACATGTTCATAAAGAATCTCGAGGTAGCTATAGAAAGCATTATCTTGACTGTCACCGGCAGATTGCAGGTGCAGTCTGTAAAGGACACAAAATCCGCTCTCCTATTCAACGTCTTTTTTTAAATGTTTGGTAATGTTTTTTGCTAATCGTACAAATAAAATAAAGTTGAATTTGGGTGATCAACCTCGGTGAACCATTGTAACTATATTTCTATTCCACTGCCTAGTTCCCTGACCACGTCATTTTCACAAAGCAATTTACACTGAACCTTTAATTTGGCACCTTGCACCTATGTAACCAAGATGCTCCACTGTTACAGCACCAAGACACAATACATGTGCGCCATGCACCTACATTTTTATATTCAGGTTTTTATGTTTTACAAAAATACCAGCCGTATTCCAGCAAAACTACAACGTTCATATAAATTCCCTGGTGTACTCATGTGAGACATATATATGCCATTTGACTACAGATTGTCTACAGAGTAAAACATCTACAGGTGTAAAATAAGGGTAGGTGCATTAAACCGAAAGCTAGGACTTTATGGGTGTTCATCATATTTGTAATGTCATCTACCATGTAGTTCGCCACGTGAAACCCCATTGCCCACATGATACAACTGTGGAAAAGCCGCTCATCTGGTCATGCGAACTGCAACCACAAAATTCCACAGACTGTGATTCTGTAACTATGGCTCTGTGATTTCAAGTTGCATGTGGCACTTTTTGTCCATATAGAAGTGCATATATTGTTACCAGATATGCCTCTACCTCACCCTATTGTCAGTCATAAACAGAGCCCTAATCTTGAAACCTATAAAAGGATTATTCCCCAATTACTTTACCAGATTAATTGTAAAGTGCACATCTCCTCAATCTTTATTCAGGAAACGATCTCCTCCCATGCCACCTTGCTCAATTCCAAAGTTCCAGTCATTTGACTTGCTTTGGCCTCAGCACTGCAACTCACTTTCCACTGACTTGCATTCATCCCCTCTCCACATTAGACTGGCCTGAAAACACACCTTAAACAAGGATAGATTGACTAACCCTCAGCCACCATTATCCTCACCTTATAACCATTCCCCATCTCTTCTACTTTGTCCCCATTCGTATGGTTTTTCTTGACAGTATAACTGTCACCAGACAAATATGTGAGCATCACTAGAGAGGGTTCGGTTACACCCACATGATGGGTCCCAGGAGTACATGTTGTGATACTAAAGAAGTTGTGTGCTTCCACAAAAAAGTGCTTCCCTTCCACGCAACTATGATCATTTAAATTATCTAATTGCCCAAAGTTCAGCTTTCAGAGGACATTGAAATGATATTAAAGTGTCCTGGATAACTAGATCATTTGTGTGGCTTTTCTCAAGCAGCAGCAGAGATGGGAGAAGGGCAGTCATTATCCTACATGGATTTTGAGATCTGACTTGACAGTGCAACTGTGACTTGACCCCTTAACCCACACCAATATTATTCTACAGTTCTTTCTTCCACACAAATAAATATGTATACCCATTCTATTCATTTGTAATCTTCCCCCTACCATACAACATTCCTTTAAAGCCTGACCTATTGGCATTGCTAATGCTTGTTAATATGTTTTTGTAACACAAATACATGTATATGCTTTACATTGTAATTCACATCCCAGTTACTAGCCCTAAATACTGTTAATGTTATCTACCTAAACTATTCATTGAGTTATGTTCCCAGTAATCCTGTTGCTATGTAAAGCGTTTCTTGTCCAAATGAATAAAGCCATTCCACACCATGAAAAGCCTCACAGGCGTCAATCAGTCCTGCTACTTTTCCTAATCTGAAGCTTCTCATTACTCTCCAATCCCCAAAACAGCCACGCACTGGATGATCATGGGATGACAGGGCAGCCTTTTTTCTCCTGCCAAGCCACACTCTTGGAAGCATGCAGGAACGCAGCCCCAGAGGCACACTGAGACATGAATAGAGATATTGTTACACGCGCAGAGGAACCTGAAGGCTTCTAAGTACAGAAAAATGTCTGCCTGTCATTTACTTTCTTATTCTCCTAAGTGGTTTGAAATTACTGATATAATACTTAGCAGCAGAGGAGGGTCCTTAAACCTCATCCAGGCTAATTACCTGAGAGCTGCCGCTCCTCTGTCTGCAACCTCAGTTATCAGTTAACAAGAATGAGAACTGGGGAGGGGGATCGTGCAACTGAAGAGAGCATTGGAGTGGAGAACAAGACATTTTTTAGTTTTGGAACCCAAGAGCAGACAATAACTGCTCTCACATTTCACCTGTATGCCAATGAGTAATGCTAATTATGCTTGTGAAATTTTACGTCATTCCATTTTATATATATATATGTATGTGTATGTGTGTGTATATGTATGTATATATGTGTATGTATATATGTGTATGTATATATGTGTATGTATATATGTGTATGTGTGTATGTATGTGTATGTATATGTATGTATATATGTGTATGTATATGTATGTATATATGTGTATGTATATGTATGTATATATGTGTATGTATATGTATGTATATATGTGTATGTATGTATATATGTGTATGTATATGTATGTATATATGTGTATGTATATGTATGTATATATGTGTATGTATATGTATGTATATATGTGTATGTATATGTATGTATATATGTGTGTGTATGTGTGTATGTATGTATGTGTATGTGTATGTATATGAATGACCTAGTGGCAGTCACCACTAGGTAGTTATAGTTAGGACACAGTTTCCATAGACGGAGTTTTGTTTTCCCTTTAACTTTGTCGCCGCTTGACACATCTTCACAAAATGTTCAAAACTTACACTTTGGCCAGGGGTGCGTGAAAAGGGGGGAAGGGGTCCCAAAACGTGTTTTTCCCATTCGTTTGTCCATAGATTATGCTTTTTGTGGTTTGGTGCAAATCCGTTTAATAGTTGTGGAGTAATTTAAGACCAAAAAATCTAGATATCAAGGGACCTAGATTCTCTACGGATCCGACTGTCCCTGTGCTGATCTCTGATTGTCTGCCAACACTTCAACAAGCAAGTGTTGGCATCTTGGGGCTCGACTTCGGCTGAGTCCATGAAAAAAAAGTAAAAAAATAAGAAAAGGGGCCAGGGAAGAGTCACCCTGACCCTGTAGCTCTGGTGCTGGGGTCCAAGAGGGACTCCACCAGGACTAAAAAGCATTAAAAAAAAAAAGGGTTTTTTTTTTTTTAATATTAAACAAAAGGGCGGTCTCCTGCCCATTTCTTTTTTTTTTAGTAGCCCCTGGGCAGGCCAGTTTCAGGGGCATTGGGGGAGTTTAATAAGGAGGGGGGGTGCACTGGGCCCCTTTCTTAGGGCTTCCACTATACCCAGGGGGGCACCACCTCCCCGCTGTGATGAGTAGTTAGAACGTAGGGGGCATGCACCCGCCCCCCCCACAGCCCCGGAGACCACCACCTCCCTAGGTCACATCTTACACTGAATGTGGAAGGGCCGTGCAGAGACCCCTACAGCCCCAGGGACCACCACCTCCCTGGGGCTATAATAAAAAGAATGAAGGGGGTTCTGTTTCGGACCCCCAAGCCCCAGTGACCACCACCTTACGGGGTTGTGTAATATTGGACGGGGACTTGCCGGCACCCGTCAAGGAGCCTATGATGGCCCTGGGGACCTCAACCCCCCCAGGCCCAGCTCCTGCTATGTCCTGGGGTGCCCACCCCCAGGACATAGCTGTTTGGTTTTGCTTGGTGGAAGCTGACAGCCCCCACCAAGCAAAAACAACCAAAGTCCGCTTTCTGACAGCAGGTCTTGTCGAAGAGCTCCAGCTGTCAGAAAGGGAGATTTTATCTGTCTTCCCTGCATGCAAATATGCATGCAGGGAAGACAGATGAAAACATTGCCCCCACAAGCAGGGAGCTGCTATTGAAAGCAGCTCCCTGCTTCTGGGGGCTATGCAGGCTCCTGCAGGATGTGGGGTGCCAGCAAGGGCTGCTGGGGCCTTGAGGCTCCATCTGTGGTTCCTTTTCTCTCTCTCTCTTTTTTTTGTTTTTTTTTCCTTCCATCCCATAATGGGATGGAAGCGAGAGATTGTCATTGCATGGTCTCCCCAATTCAATGACTTCAAAGAGTTAGACTAGGAAGATGTGTAGTTTGAGTGTTATAGGTATGTTTTGATGGAAAGCAGAACAGAGTCTCTTCTGACATACTGATAAAGCTCTTGGACAGTCAGTCAGTAGGCTGATGGTTTAAAGCCTAGTAACCACAAAAGAGGGAGATTACTTGTTATGTCAAAGGGCCCTGGGCCGAGGACAGCAAACAAAACCTAACAAAAAATCCCAGGCACCCTCAAAGATAACATTTTGAAGGCATACAAAACTATGCTCTTAATTTGAAAAAACTGTATGGCTGTGATGGACATTGACAATGTATATCAAATTCATCATTAATTCAATAATAAAATACAAAATTCTAGCCAAACAAGATATAATATATACAAATTATTTAAATAAAATAACCATTCACAACTCATCCACTGATCTCAACATACATACATCATTCTCTCCATACATACCACACGATTCTAAAAAGCCATCATCCTATTCCTACCTCATTTTCAACTTGGAAACCAAAAAATTAAAGTGCATTCCAACACTATTGCACCCAAAGTGTACATCAATATGTTGCATATTCAATGTTGATAATCCTATCCAATTACTCTATAAAAATCGATACAACTCTTATTTTGGATAAAAACCAATCCAAGATAACAAAGACTAAGGGGGTCATTCTAACTCTGGCGGGCGGCGGAGGCCGCCCGCCAGAGTTCCCCCGACAGAACACCGCTCCGCGGTCTGAAGACCACCGTGGTGATTCTGTGTTTCCTGCTGGGCTGGCGGGCGACCGCCAGAAGGCCGCCCGCCAGCCCAGCGGGAAACCCCTTCCCACGAGGAAGCCGGCTCCATTCGGAGTTGGAAGGTGCGACGGGTGCAGTTGCACCTGTCGCAAATTTCAGTGTCTGCTAAGCAGACACTGAAATTCTTTGTGGGGCCCTCTTACGGGGGCCCCTGCAGTGCCCATGCCATTGGCATGGGCACTGCAGGGGCCCCCAGGGGCCCCACGACACCCCATACCGCCATCCTGTTCCTGGCGGGTGAACCGCCAGGAACAGGATGGCGGTATGGGGTGTCGGAATCCCCATGGCGGCGCAGCAAGCTGCGCCGCCATGGAGGATTCCTGAGGGCAGTGGAAAACCCGGCGGGAGACCGCCGGTTTTCCTGTTCTGACCGCGGCCAAACCGCCGCGGTCAGAATGCCCTGCGGAGCACCGGCAGCCTGTTGGCGGTGCTCCCGCCGACCCCGGCCCCGGCGGTCCTTGACCGCCGGGGTCGGAATGACCCCCTAAATGTTGCACAGTACACTTTCCTATGCAGTGTACAAACTCAATTTCCCCCAACTGATGTTTAAATTGTACTGCCAACAAAACACTCTAAAATGAAATTGTGGCTTCATTCTTCAACGAGCATTTCAGCAAAGTTGCTTTCTTCAGGAATTGCCACTTCTTATCTTGTTTAAATCTGCTGTATATCTCTTTGGGTTTGTCACATTTGAAATTATAGCACAACTACCTCAGACACCAAACAAAATGTGGATCATACGTGTAAAATATTATATCTCTTCTTATAAACAGAAGAAGGTGTCCCACTCATCATACCATGTCACCACCAAAGAAAGTGAAATAATCTGCAACATGCACATGCTATCCCCATATTATGGTAATGGAGCCTAAAGGACAGCCCGTTTTAATCATTTCCACTTCCATGTGGGTTTTGTCAGAAACGTGTACCTCGTGCGTATACATGCTATTCATGCAACCTCCTTGTGGCTAATCATGCTCCCTAAACAACTCAATCAATGTTTGTAAGTCATGCATATGTGCCATTCTATTGGCTAATCACCCAAAGGTACCTGTTCTTACTGAATCAGACTAATGAATTCCTTATATAGTTCCTGCCTTGAACAATCCTGGATCATTAAAAGAGGTATATTGATTAGCTCCCTAAATTAAACACCTGTTATCATGCTGGAGAATGGACATTCACTCCAGCATACCTATAACTATTTCAGTCCTCCAAAGGGTAGATATCTTCTTTTTATTGCATTTGCCACAGCTTCTTTTCCAAGACAAACCTGCCATATCGCAGTCAACTGCTAAAGAAAACAATGTATATTATAATGAAAGACCAATGGTGGCTTCATAGGGTACTATACCTGACTCTCCCACTTTTACACTGTCCTGTCTTCTAGATAATCTTCCACCCTTGAATCTACTGGACCGAAGATCTCAACTGTTGACCTAAAGTACCTCTACAATAACACTCTGCACAGTTAAAAACTGCAATAACCGTTTCTGTGAAAAATGTAAAATGCCTGAATAAAGCACCTTATCTATGACTATCGAGTGTTAGTTCTGCATTCTCTTGCCTGCTAATAAATGTACCACCACATGGTCTAGTTATGTAAAGATACTGTAAACAGGGCATATGTGGTCTTACTATCTAAGGAACCCAAATGGCTATCGTAACTCCTCGGTTTGACCTCAACTTCATATTTCTCCCTCTGGGAAGTCATTCGACCCAGCAACGAGTCCATCAAACTATCTATTTGGGTGAAATGAGCCCAGACAGACCTCTACCCATCTTGTGGGTCCAAAGGTTACTATATTGAAATGGGTGTGTATCACAATTTAGCCCTTGGCATCCCGCTTTACAAAACTATATACGTCACTATACAGACAACCTCTGCCTACCACCTACACTCCTAAAAACATCACCTTCCCCTTTAACCTTGCAAATTACCCCAATGTCTAACTACCTTCTGTTATTCATAACAGTTGAACATCCTTGCCTAAATTTTAACTTGTGCCTATTTGTAAATGCCAATTTCCTGTGTAAATAACCTTAATCCCTGCTCCCTTTCTGTTCCTAATTTGTTGCCTTCTCTCTTAGGGCCTGGTTCCCCTCTATAAACTCCACTGACCTTCTGTTAAGCCCCTCCAACCTTCTGGGCATCCACCACCAGAAAAACTGCACCCTTACCCCCACCCACACAAATCCTTTCAGCGTCTTCGCTATAAAATCAGATGAACCCCATCCGCATGAAGAAATTCCACAGCATCATATCGCATATCAGAGTTCCATGGAACCTATCTCCTGGTCCCTACAAAAACGCCTGATCTCCCTGTTAAGCTCCCTGCGGGCTCTATCTCTGCTGGTTTGTACACCCTACCTTCAACTTCTTCTAGGTATAAACTCCCTCCACACCGGAAAACAACCTGCCCACTGCTGATTTATCTCCAACAAGTCTCGCTTCATCCATTTTACCAATGCCAAGCCTTTCTCCTGCACTAAGTCATTTTCTCCTTAATTCACGATCAGTATACTGGGGCACACCGCCCTCTATTTTAACTTAACTAAGGTTGGCAGCTATTCTTTCCACCTCATGCCCACCTTTACATACCATGCAAACCCCCCCACACATTTCACTTAGTCCCAAATTGATTGTATTTGACTTCCTGGCTTCTTGCTCCACTCTTCTGATGAACGAATGCCCCACCATTCACATGCTCAATTTTGCCAACAGGGGGCCCAGCACTGAACCTACAAAAGAAACAAATGTTAACAGCAAGCCCCGTCTGATCTTGCCCCTACCTAGAATCTAATGCACATACCTCTGAAAGCACTCGGAAGACCAGCTTCCCAACTGCTTTATTACCTCCCTGGACCACCCTGCCTCCCTGTTTCTGTTGCTGCCCCTATCCAGAAGGACTGTGTCCAAAAATCCATAGGTTGCATCCCCATGCACGTTAGTGCTTTTCTCAATATGTTCAACAACTGAAAGGCTGTTACTCTCTTGCCGTCCATGTGCACAAAAACTGCCTCTACCTTCTCAGCCTTTAGCCTTCTCAACTCAAACACCACCGCCGAGGGCAAACCCCACTGTGTTCCTGCTCTGGCAGCAATACATGCACCCCTTGTGCCCTCTGATCCATCTCGGAAGACCTCAGAAAAATTGGCACCCCCTGGGTTTGAATGAAGACCTCCTCCCATAGCAGCCCCTTTTTTTCTTTTTTTTCTTTTTTTTGGAACCCTGCATTTCCGACACACGAAATACCCCAAAAAATATCCACCCCATCAGTGTTGCAAAAATTATGTGTTCCTGCTCTGAATAACAAATCTGTGGCAATGTTTGAAGCACCCACCTCAAAACTTCTAAAGTCAAGGGGCTCCTTGCCTCCCTGTCCTGTCCTTGTTCCCTTATTCATCCTTCCAAAATGCGTGCGCCCAGCTTTCCAGCTGATGGTGCATAGCACCACAATAAATTACCCATGAAAGCCACGCCTGTTAATTTACCTGCAATAGTCACCTTTTACTGCCCTTTTCCTATCAAGTCAAAAATGACTTGTACCACATCTTCAACTCTATCCCTCCCCCTCTCCCTTCTGACTGCACCATACCCAATGAATTCCCTCCAGGCCAGCTTATATGCCTTCCATGTCGACCATGCCAATGACCCTACCACCAGCTGCAGCATCCTTTCTTGCCTACATTCCAAAACTGATGTGGCATGTGACTCTGTTTCCTGTCTGCTTCTGTGGCAAGCCCATGGAGCCTCTCCCACTGTAACAGAGACAAAGCATCCGCAATGTCATTATCCACCCCAGGTACGTGCTTTGCTTTCAACATGATATCATAGTGCAGACACGCCAGGACCAACACTCAGCTATTTAAGACCTGCGGATCCCTGGCTGACTGCCTATTAACCACTTGTACTACTGCCAAATTATCCACATGAAACAGAACTCTCTTGTGCTGCAATACCGGGCTCCACAAATACACTGCTACCACCAGCGGGAAGAACTCCAGAAAGGCATTGCTCTATCCTTCTTTTTTCCACCCCGTTGGCTACTCCTCTACACACCATCTGCATTGTCAATAGATACCAAAACCAATGCCGCAGAGGCATCCAAAAATATCTGTGTTTCCCACTCTATTTCAAGCGTAGTACCCATAGGGATCAATCAATCAGTAGATTTATAAAGCGCGCTATGTACCCGTTAGGGTTTCGAGGTGCTGGGGGGGGGGGGGTTGCTGCTGCAATCGTTCGAAGAGCCATGTCTTGAGGAGTCTCCTGAAGGTGAGGAGGTCCTGGGTCTGGCGTAGTGAGGTGGGGAGAGAGTTCCAGGTCTTGGCGGCGAGGTAGGAGAAGGATCTGCCGCCAGAGGTCTTGCGCTGGATTCGGGGGACGATGGCGAGGGCAAGGTTGGCAGAGCGTAGTTGACGTGAGGGAACGTAGAAGTTGAGTCTGGAGTTCAGGTAGGTGGGTCTGGTGTTGTGTAGTGCCTTGTGTGCGTGGGTGAGGAGTTTAAAGGTGATCCTCTTGTCCACGGGGAGCCAGTGGAGGTCCTTCAGGTGGGGGGGAGATGTGACACCGGCGGGGTATGTCGAGGATCAGGCGGGCTGATGCGTTCTGGATGCGTTGGAGTCGTTTGATGTCTTTTGTTGGGATACCTGTGTAGAGTGCGTTGCCGTAGTCGAGTCTGCTACTGACGAGGGCTTGGGTCACCGTCTTTCTGGTTCCTGTTGGAATCCACTTGAAGATCCTGCGGAGCATGCGGAGGGTGTTAAAACAGGAAGAGGAGACAGCGTTGACCTGTTTGGACATGGTGAGAGCGGAGTCGAGGATGAAGCCGAGGTTTCGTGGCTGGCTGGCTGGCTGGCTGGCTGGCTGGCTGGCTGGCTGGCTGGCTGGCTGGCTGGCTGGCTGGGCCGAGGGCTAGCAAGAGTCGTTCCAGGCCAAGGGGGTGCGCCCGAGGATGAGGACTTCCGTCTTGTCGGAGTTAAGTTTCAGGCGGCTGTTGCTCATCCACTCGGCTATGGATTTCAGTCCCTCGTGGAGGTTGGTTTTGGCGGTGAGAGGATCTTTGGTCAGGGAGAGGACGAGCTGGGTGTCGTCGGCGTAGGAGATGATGCTGAGGTTGTGTTGGCGGGCCAGTTGTGCGAGGGGGGCCATGTAGACGTTGAACAACGTTGGGCTAAGTGAGGAGCCTTGGGGGACGCCGCAGATGAGGTTGGTGGCTTTGGAGCGGAAAGGTGAGAGTCAGACTCTCTGGGTTCTGCCGGAGAGAAAGGATGAGATCCAGTTGAGGGCTTTGTCTTGGATGCCGGCTACGTGGAGACGGGTTAGTAGGGTGCGGTGGCAGACTGTATCGAAAGCGGCTGATAGGTCTAAGAGGATCAGGGCTGAGGTTTCGCCGTTGTCCATTTGTTGTCTGATGTCATCTGTGGCGGCGAGGAGTGCGGTCTCAGGGCTGTGGTTTCGTCTGAAACCAGATTGAGAGGGGTCTAGGATGGAGTTGTCTTCTAGGAAGTGGGCGAGCTGTGCGTTGACGATCTTCTCGATGACTTTCGCTGGGAAAGGGAGGAGGGAGATCGGTCGGAAGTTTTTGAGATCGTTGAGGTCAGCCTTAGGTTTCTTGAGGAGGGGTTGGATTTCTGCGTGCTTCCAGCTGTCCGGGAAGGTAGCGGTGTTGAAGGAGAGGTTGATGATCTTGCGGAGTTTGGGGGCGATGGTGGCGTCGGCTTTGTTGAATACGTGATGTGGGCAGGGGTCAGCGGGAGATCCTGAGTGAATGGAGTTCATGGTCTTTCGGGTTTCAGCGTTGTCTACTGGAGTCCAGGAGGTGATGCAGTAGGCGTGGGATGAGTTGTTGGGGGTGGGATGAGTTGTTGGGGGTGGGGTCTGGCGGAGGTGAGGTGATGAAGCTGTCGTGGATGGCTGCGATTTTCTGGTAGAAGAAGGTGGAGAGATCGTCGCAGAGCTCCTGGGAAGGAGGGACGTCGTTGACGTTGGCGTTGGGGTTGGAAAGTTCCTTCACTATGCAGAAGAGTTCTTTGCAGTCGTGAGCGTTGTTGTTGAGGCGTTCTGTGAAGTGGGAGCGCTTGGCGAGTCGGATCAGTTGATGGTGTTCGCGGTTGGCTTCCTTGAGGGTAGCAAGGTTGTCGGGTGTGCGCTCGAGGATCCATTTATCTTGAGTTTCTGGCAGGTGCGTTTGGAGGTGGTCAGTTCGTCTGTGAACCAGGCTGGTTTTTTCTTTTCTTGGTTGGCGGTGGGTCTCTTGAGTGGAGCTAGGATGTTGGCGCAGTTGAGGATCCATTGATGGAGGTTGCTGGCGGCGGAGTCCGGGTCGGTGGGGTCAGGTGGTGGGTTTTTGGCGAGGGTGCTGGCTAGTTGATCTTCAATGACTTTTCCCCAGCGGCGGTGAGGCGGTAGAGGGGTGCGGTGGTGTTTGGTGTTTTTCTTGAAGGTGAAATGTACGCAGTGATGGTCGGTCCAGTGGAGTTCGGAGGTGTGGCTGAATGAGATGTGGTTGCTTGAAGTGAAGAGTGGGTCAAGGGTGTGTCCGGCGATGTGGGTGGGAGTGTTGACCAGTTGACGGAGTCCGAGGTTGGAGAGGTTGGTGGTCAGTGATGCAGTGTTGGTGTCATTGTTGTTCTCCAGGTGGAAGTTTAGATCTCCCAGGAGGATGTAGTCTGGAGAGGCGAGGGCGTGGGTGCTTGCGAGGTCGGAGACGGTGTCGCTGAAGGGGGCTCTTGGTCCTGGAGGGCGGTATATGAGGGTTCCTCTGAAGGTAGTGTTGGGGTCCGTGTGAATCTGGAAGTGGAGGTGTTCGGCTGTCTTGAGGGTGTCGTCCGTGTGGGTGTGGATCTTGAGGGTAGATTTGTGGGCGATGGCTATTCCTCCGCCGATTCCGTTGGTGCGATCTCTTCTGGTGATCTTGTATCCGTCAGGGATGGCGATGGCGATGTCAGGGGCCGAGGAGTCGTTCCACCAGGTTTCGGTCAGGAAGGCCACGTCTGGGGCGGTGGTGTCGAGCAGGTCCAAGAGCTCGATGGCGTGTTTTCGTGCGGAGCGTGTGTTGAGGAGGATGCAGTGCAGGTGGTTTGTGTTGGTTGTTGCTGGCTTCGTTGTTCTGTTGCAGGAGAAGTTGCAGGTGCGGCAGGAAAAAGGTCCTTTGGTGTGCTTCGGGGTGGCCTGAAAGCACTCTGTGGAGGGGCCAGGGTTGAGGGTGAGGAGTTCGCTGGCTGAGTATCGGAGGCAGGGGGTGCGGGGGGCATGAGGACCGGGGGGGGGGGGGTGGGCGCTGGGCGCGGTCCAGGCACGGACGGGCGCAGACGGGCTTGCCTCTGGCACGCCCGCTACACGCGGACGCGCAGCGCCTCCCATTAAGAAGGGAGGGGGGAGGGAGGAGCAGCTGGGAGCCGGGAGGCGGGAGGGAGCGGCGAATGGGGTCGCAAGGGGGGCGGGGCCGCAGGGAGGCAGCGGCAAGGTGAGATCGGCAAGGGGGAGCGCCCAAGGGACGAAAACCAGGGAAAAAAGCAAGGCACAAAACAGCAAAAACAGGCACAAATACAAATATGGCACAAATTACAATCGGGGTACAGCAATCAGAGGGGCACAACGGGGGCAGATGCGCAGGAGGCAAGGCGCTTGAAAAACAATAGAAAAGCACTTACAGATGCCATTAAAGGTATCCAAGAATATGCACTACATGTGCAAGTACTCCTTCACACCCACTGATAGCCTCAGGTGATGATGAGGCAAAGACAGTTCTGACAATACCAGCCCCAGCCACCTGCAGAAGGTTTTGCCCGCTTGGACTACTTTACATGCAAAGTTCAAGTGGGCCAGTAAAGCTTGCACTTCCTTCACTGTGACCATCTATCTACCCCACATCCTGTCCAACAGTAACTGCATTGCTACTTTCTTATCGAGTGGCCATCGGGCCTGCATAGCCATGGAATCCAGTTCAATCCCTAAAAAAGATGTGGCGGGACCCACTGTTCTTCTCTGTGACCAAAGGCACTCCTACCACTTCTATGAGCTATTGAAAGCTGTCCAGCAACACCTAGCAGCTCATTGAACCGGAATGTGTAACCATGAAGAAATCATCTAGGTAATGAGTGACCTACTTGTGGCCCTTATTGTATGTGAACAGCCACTCCAAAACAGTACTGAAGCACTCAAACAGTGCACATGACATAGGGCATCTCATAGGTAGGGCCCTATCCACATACCACATGCCTTCAAACTGTATACCCAACAACTGGAAATCATCCGGGTGTACCGGGAGCAACCAAAAAGCTGACTTGATTTCACAGTTTGCCAACCATGCCCCTCGTCCTGCCTGCTCCATTAATGCCATAGCCACATCAACTGAGGAATATGACACACATGCTACTTCATCCAGGATGAAGTCGGTAACAAACTGTCCTTCTAGCCAGGATAAATGTTGTATTAACCTGAACTGTCCTTGTTCTTTTTTTGGGCACCACCACGATGAGAGAAATAATAAGATTGTCCATTGGCCAATCCTGAAAAGGTCCTGCCATCCTACCTTCGGCCACTTCTTTGGCTAGCTTTGCCCCCACCACCTGTGGATTTGTCTTAGGAGATTTTAAATTCTCAGCACAATGCCTGTCTCGTAACCAAACCTGACACCCCATGTAAAACCTTCTGCAAACTGAGCAACCTCATCTCCTTTGGGGTAAAGCCGAAACCAGTAGAGTATTCTGTGTATCTTAACCGGCGTAAGAGCCCTTACCTCCAGACCCCCGGCCTCCTCTACCCCCTAAAGTTCCCCTCACTTCCCTGATGCCATCCCTGTGAGGCTGGCCGCTGCTGTCCCCTGCTGTTGTATTGCCCAGCTTGCTCTGTTCCCTGGTTGCCATAGCACTGAACCAATGCGTGCCTGCCCCGCACTTCGAGTACTCATGTCTAAACTTGCAGTACTCTTATGAAAAGTCCTTTGTTGAAGTCCCAGCACGCCCCCAAGATCCCTCATTGTGGTTTGAATTCCTGACCCCACCCCACCCAGGGTAGGACGCTGCTGAAGGGCTTATACTGTATCGGCAGGCCACTGACTCTAAACACCGTCTTATCGAACTTTGCTGGGCCCATAGTCTTCTGCCACAAATTGTGTCGATTTCCCACCAATTTGGCTTCTGAGTCAGCTGCCATTCTCGCCCAGAACTCTTCGCCATACTGAGCCCATGCGTTCCCACCAAACGAAATCTGTGCCTTCCTAATTATGTCCGTATATATTTTAGAAGGGCAACACTCCTCTCTGGATATTTCTCGCAATATACATTTGCGTATATAGGAAAACCAGAAGCCCAGTTTTCTATGGTCACTGGCACCCATGGGCATTTTGCCAGTTAAAATCCCTCTTCATTCGAGGCTTCCTTTGACCATACCTTTCTATGTAACAATTTCAGTACCTACACAAATTCTCCCGTGCAAATCTTGTCCTTTTGTAGCTGGCAGCAAATGTGCCCCCAATGGTTTCATAACCCCCACATGAGGGAGTTTTTTTAAAACTTTAACCTCTTTACCTTCTCTTCCTTCTACTCCCTGCCCTGCTCCATCTTTCCCCACTTCTTCGCCCTTCTTTCCCTCAGCAGCATTCACCTCATCCTTTTGCCCCCCTGTCTGTTTCCAAATCCTGTACCTGCGATCTCCCCTATTCGCCTTTATCAGGCCCCACACACGAGTCCCTAATGTAAGTACCCTTTCTGAGTCGTATCTCATCAGAGCTCCCCCCACAGTCAACCTCAATTCTTTGTTGCTCCCGATTCACGTACCGCTTCTGCTTACCTGGCGTCAAGGTCGGCGCCCACCCCAAAGCCTGCCGCCTTGCCAGTGTCTGTGAGGCCCTCCTCTCTGCCTGCCGTTGCTCTGCCCTGCAAAATACGACCACAGATCTTAGGTATGCCCCCGCTGCCTTTCCTCCTTATCACACTCTTTCCACAATCTCCTCTTCTTCTGTACTATCCTCGATATAATCCAGATCCATATCTTCAAATCCACACCATTGTGCCTCTGAGCCATATCCACCTCTGGGCACCTCCTTGCCCTTGTCCTGTCCCATGACCCCGGTACCACTCGGACCCGCCACGTGAGGCTTTCCCCACCACCCCAGTGGTGACACTTCATCACTCCTTAAACATAACCAAGTCTTCCTGTGGTTATGTTTTGAGCTGCTTTTGTGGCTCACTATGCCGGCAGAGCGGGCTCGCTCACGCCCAGCCACTTCCTCCTGCAAGGCTGTTGCCAGCCTACGCGGGGTGCTCACCTCCAGATCCCACGGTGTTGCCCGGCGGACTGCTCCGCACCAAGCAGACCATTTGCCTCCGGGTTGCTGAGCCGGCCAATACTCTCCCGACTCTGCCTTACCCTGACTGCTGGTTCCTGGTGTATACATATCAAGGGGGCCCGCTGCGGCCTGCCCTGCTGCTCCCTTCATCCTCATCTTCGCTCCATGGAAGCTCGCTCAACTGCTCCAACATTAACGATCTCGTCCTGCTTACACCCCAACTCATGCCCGCTCCCAAGTACTCCTCCTTGTCTACCTGCCCCAACTCGTGTTCCCCCGCACCCTCCCCCATATGGCACCTAGGCTGTCCCCCCTCAAATCCCATCCTCTGGTCCAACGCCGCCCTCTGCCCAACCAATGCTGGCTGGGCTCTGTTCCCCTAGGACAACGTTTTAATCTTGCCCCATCTCTGCCTGGCCCCCTTTGAGATCGAAATGGCACTCCCTGATGGACCCTGGCATATCTTTTCTTCCCTGAACTACCTTCCCCAAACCTGGTCTTCTAATGCCCAGGGCCCTCATATGGCATATCCAGGGCCTCAGGGCAGTGGCACGGTCTACCTGCACCCCAGCTCCCGCTTCAGGGCCTCCATAACATCTCCCCTCCCTTATACCCTTCCCCCCGTGGCTGAACGTGCCCAACCGCCCACCCCTCCCTTCACTGTCACCTTCCAACTTGTTCCCCTGATCCTACCCCAGCCCAGCTCTCCTACTGCTTACACCCCACAGCCCCTCCCTTTGATGTGCCTTGGGTCCCGGCTGCTCCACGTACTCTCAGGTGGCCCGACCACTCACCTGTTTTGGTTGCTCGCCTTTGCGAGCATGGGGTGATGAGCACGCAATGACCGCTCCCGCCACTCCGCTCTATGCGCGCCTCGGTGGGCGAGGCCGCGCTGCACCACACCGCTAACCACCAATTCAAGGAGGCCGGCCTTAGTTAACAACCTCATGGCCTCCTTGATTTTCTCCTCTTCTGAGGACATCCTTGCTACTCCGCTGCACCATTCTTTTAACTAGGCTCGCTAAAATTCCTCCCAGTCTCCTAACAGGGCTGCCACTGTGTGTTCTCACACAATGGTGGTTAGCCAGTCATCTGGACTGTGCTGCCTACCCCAATACCCCCGGTGGACAGACCGCTTGCCAGCGACTGTCCTCCAAACCCCTACTGTCTACATCTAACTATATCCAATACAGTATTTGTCCCAACTTACCTGTGTGAATTTCACCCCATATAGGCGCGTCCCAAGCTTCCTACCATGAAAAAAACTTGCCACTTGTTGACCCGCCTTAGAGAACACTGTATTCTTAGTACGTAATACTAGACATCACAGGCAGGGCGGAAAAAGGCTACAAGATCTCACACACCCACGCCTGCTATCTTGGACTAGTTAGAAACTGGCTAACTTGTATGTATAATATGCAAAGAACTTCTCCTAAATCAAATCAAATCATTAACATTTATAAAGCGCGCTACTCACCCGTGCGGGTCTCAAGGCGCTAGGGGGGAGAGGGGGGGTTATCGCTGCTCGAACAGCCAAGTCTTTAGGAGTCTCCGGAAAGCGGAGTGGTCCTGGGTGGTCCTGAGGCTGGTGGGGAGGGAGTTCCAGGTCTTGGCCGCCAGGAAGGAGAAAGATCTCCCACCCGCCGTGGAGCGGCGGGTGCGAGGGACGGCAGCAAGTGCGAGGCCAGCGGAGCGGAGGTGGCGGGTGGGGACGTAGAAGCTGAGGCGTCTGTTGAGGTATTCCGGTCCCTTGTTGTGGAGGGCTTTGTGTGCGTGGGTGAGAAGACGGAAGGTGATCCTTTTGCTGACTGGGAGCCAATGCAGGTGTCTCAGGTGTGCGGAGATGTGGCTGTTGCGGGGTACGTCGAGGATGAGGCGGGCCGAGGCGTTTTGGATGCGTTGCAGGCGGTTTTGGAGTTTGGCTGTGGTCCCGGCGTAGAGGGTGTTGCCGTAGTCCAGGCGGCTCGTGACGAGGGCGTGGGTCACGGTTTTTCTGGTGTCGGCGGGGATCCAGCGGAAGATCTTACGGAGCATGCGGAGAGTGAGGAAGCAGGCGGAGGACACGGCGTTGACTTGCTTGGTCATGGTGAGAAGAGGGTCCAAGATGAAGCCGAGGTTGCGGGCGTGGTCTGCGGGGGTCGGTGCGGTGCCGAGGGCCGTGGGCCACCAGGAGTCGTCCCAGGCGGACGGGGTGTTGCCGAGGATGAGGACTTCCGTTTTTTCAGAATTCAGCTTTAGGCGGCTGAGCCTCATCCAATCTGCGACGTCCTTCATACCCTCTTGTAGGTTGGTCTTGGCGCTGGCGGGGTCCTTGGTGAGGGAGAGTACAAGTTGGGTGTCGTCGGCGTAGGAGGTGATGATGATGTCGTGCTTGCGTACGATGTCGGCGAGGGGGCTCATGTAGACATTGAAGAGTGTCGGGCTGAGCGATGAGCCTTGAGGTACGCCGCAGATGATCTTGGTGGGTTCTGAGCGAAACGGAGGGAGGTAAACTCTTTGGGAGCGGTTAGCGAGGAAGGAGGCGATCCAGTCCAGGGCCTGGCCTTGGATCCCGGTGGAGCGTAGGCGGGTGATTAGGGTGCGGTGACAGACGGTGTCAAAGGCAGCCGAGAGGTCGAGGAGAATGGTATTTGGCAACCCTGATATTCAGCTGCAGTACATCTGTATTGCATCTAGCCCTCCCTAAGTACCTACAAGTGACATTTAGACACTTCAAAGAAACGAAACACCACAGCACAAACAAAAATTAATATAATTGTATTTGATCAACAGTGAGTAAGACTGCACAAGATAGATGGGACCAAACCGACCAAGATAATCACTCACTAAATTTAAACAGAAATTGAAAAACCTCAAGGGCGTATAAAAAACATTTCCTCCCATTAATGATAAAATCAACTTGCATCAAAAGAGGAATACAAGTCCATGACCAAATGTCTGCCATCTTAGATTAGAAGAAGGTTGAAAAACAGCCTCAGATGAGTCTTTTCAATGTAAAACCTCTCACCTGGTTCCATCCCAGACTAAAAACTATTAGTCCAAAATTCAAATCAACCTCGAAAACATGGGCTCATAAGGTCCAGTTTCTTTTTTTGAAATATATATCAACTAGATCAATAGAGGACAATAGTGGGAACCAAATATCTCTTGTGGTAGATGTTAAACTGCTCTCTGTGATCAGGTAGTCAGCCAACAACAGTCCCCTCTATGAGTGATACAGTTCCAAATCTAGGTAGTCTTGATGGTACTGTACCACAGGATATGTGTACCTCCCTCTTCATGAGTTGCACATGAAGGCGTTCTCCCACTGGGTTTCATTATTAAAGTCTCATGTATGTGTATCCAAAGTAAAGATCCTTCTTTTTCCTTACTTGAAATACATCTATGCCCCCTTCATTCAATTTTTTTTCCAAGACCAACCATCTTAACTCATCCATCTTGTGGCCTCTCTCCAAATAATGTTTCACCAAAGAGGCATTTGTCTTTGCTGTTTTAATAGCTGACCGATGCTCCATAATTCTAGTGGCAATACTACACCCTTTTTCATCAACATAGCCTAACCCTCATGGACACACCACCACACCATTAAGTAAATAACATTAGTGGTTTTACAGTTGGTCATTGACTTCAAATGTATGGTATAACCATTGATGGTACAGGACCCTCCTTCGATAGCCCTATCACAGCCCTACATCAGAAACATGTATAGTTTCCCTGTGCTGGAACTTTTCCATCAATTGTTTTCTGAATGAATGTGTTCAGGTTCAGTAAACGTAATTGAACTAAATCATCCCTCAAGTTCCTATTGCACGTAAGTGCGAATAATGGTTTGGGGATAGTACCACCTTGGTCTACATTGCTGTTCACTATATGCCAATTAGCGTTAACTATTTGGACTTTTTCATTGAACACAGCACAGAATGTGTGGTAATTCAAACTCATTTGGACTCCTTTTTTTAGCAAATGATCTCTGTCATAAAATCTAGCTATCTTATAGGCTTCGCTCACTAGTCTGTGGGATAGCCTTGAGCAAGAAACATTTCCTTCAAATCACTGGCCTTATAATCTGTGATATTAGTACTATTTCGCTTTAAACTCAAAAACTGGCTAAAGGGAATACTCTGTCTGTGATTTCTAGAATGGTAACTGCTAAAATACCCTCACCATACACTGCTAATTACCCCACAAATTACAGCACTCATGGAATAATTGATACCATCACTGATAATATCAATGTAATACTTGGGCTAAATTCTTTCACCAAAAAACTGTACATGGAGGGTGCACGAGTTATAGTTACCTTAGGGCATGAGTTATAGTTAGTTGAGATCATTCTAACTATAACAGGTGAATTTCTATGGTTTTGTATGTTTAAAATGCGAGCCTAACTATAACGTCCCTGTGACCTTTGTTTTTTTCAGGGAATATATATCTGTATGTATATATATATATCACTGGACACTATGGTTTGAGCAGAAAATATGCCACTGAAAGACCATTTTTGCTTAAACAAGTCTCCAGCCAGTATCTCGTACAGTTCTACCGTTTCACATAATTTTGTCTCTAAATAAATTATGCTACTTTGCAGACCCCTACCTATGAGGTTGCGCTATGCCACGTAATGCTACATAAATTGTGGATGGACTCTTCTATTTTAATCCTTTTGAATGCCCAAACTATGCTGACAATATCACTGTGCCTTGGTATGAACACCACAAGTTTCTTAGGCCATGCTTTTTAAAGATAGTTCTTAGTTATACGTCATAGGCCATGCTCTATTTATAGATCACTCTCTGTACATACACATTAACTCCTGCCCCAAACACTTTGATTACAAGCCAGCATATTCATGATCATATAGAAATATCTTAGCACAATTGTCTGTGGCTTGCTAGGGTTTAACAGTGCCAATGCAAGGATTTTGTAAGCTGTAACCCACGGATGAACAATGCAGGTCTTGGTGGGTTGTTTCCACACAAGGTTTTCAGGATATTCATGTAAGATAATTGTATATACAATGTATAAAAATGGAAATCATTTACTTAGTCAAAAGATATTCTAAAAATCTGTCATGCAGCCAGACGTCTCAGATCTCTGTAGTGCTTAATTTGAGCCAGTAGGTGCTGCTGGGCCATTCCAGCACTCTTTGATTGGGGACCGGGACTTCTTTTTCATCACAAAACTTTGACTTAGAAGAAGAAAGAAAAAGTCCGAAATTGGGGAGAGTCGGAGGACGAGAAAGGTAAACAGTGACAAAGGGTGAAAGCAGGGTTGGCAAAACAACCTTCAAATTTGAGATCGAAGTGCAGAGAGTGCAGAGAGTTGAATGAAAGAGGCATGGGACGAAATCAATGCTAGACAGCATTGGTATTTGGCAACCCTGATATTCAGCTGCAGTACCAGTAGTCTTCTGAGCAAAACTCTGGGCCCTGGCACTTACTGTTTTACAAATTAAGCACTTGATCTATGTTGAACATTCTGAAGTAATCTGTTAATATCGATATCTTAGCATGGAGAGAACATTTTCAACTGGTAATGTAAATATGGTGCTAGTTACTTGTGGCACCCAAAGTGGCACTTAATTTTCCCTTGCACTAAAAACTGTTTCAGATTAAGAACAGCCCAATAGCACATCCAGAGACACACAACATTCAAGAAGTATTGGCAAAGCCAATAGGTTCCACCTTTCTGGTCACTAGGGTTTGCCAACGTCTTTTAGCAATGCTGCACAGCATCCCCTAGTCTGTACAGCATAGCTAAAGATTTTCCCTTTTGAAAAAGGCATTTGGCTGCACTTATGAACATCAAGCGCTTGATCTACTTTTGTGCTCCCTTTTCTCATCCTCGGTGGTGGTGGAAATTGGAGTATTATGCTGTGAGGTTGGTTAGGTCTCACTATACAATATTCTGCACAGTGCCCCAAATTGGTTCCTTTGGATTTAAAATAATAAATCCCTAGCTCAGTCCTGGTAGTGTTGCCCAGAACAGTTAGAATTTACTAGAGGAAAATGTTTTAAGCAGTTCAGAGTACCAAAATGGACATTAAGTAAATAACATGCCTCAAAAGAAATTTGACACCAATTTATAAAAAATAGAGATTTTTATATAAATTTAGACACCAAAACAAACACAATCAAAAAAGTATAACTGAATTATGGATTTTAGAATGTGAAATAAATCATTGCAATTCACTACTGTCAAATTTTTAACATTGAGGTCAATGGAGAAAATCAACACGTAACAATCGGTCACTTGCAGGTCCAGTCCAGGTGAAACCACTGGGGAGGGGGAAGATGATGCAGGTTCCAGGACCAGAGTATAGCAGTCAGTACAAATTTACCTGGCTCATAGGGCCCAGATGGAGAGTTGCCCTGGCTGTCCCTGGTGCTGAAAATAGGAGCCACGGTTCCTAAAAAGACGCATTGTAACACTCGGTCACTTGCAGGTTGAGTTCAGGGGGACCCATTGGATAATAAGTTGGTTTGGGACCCTGGACCAAGGTACGCCAGACAGTAAAACTTTACCTGGCTCATGCAGTCCAGGTGCAGAGTGGTCCTGGCTTTCTTTGTTGCTGAACACAGGAGCAGCTGGTACTGGTTTTACCCCTTAGATGGAGCTGGAGAGGAAATGCATGAGAAAGCTTGACTAGAGAGCAACTGAAGTGGGTTTTTGAAAGTGTTGCAGTGTGCGCTTGAGGTGCAGCATCAAGCAAAGGAGGTGATAGCCTGGCTGGCTGCCAGAGGCAAACATAGTGTGTGGTTACTATGCCCTCTGGGGGAAAACAGTAGTGGCCTCAAACTTGCTGGCGGTCAGGAATACATTTCCCATAATGCACTAGACCATTTACTTTTGGACGATCCCTCAGTGGGACCATGACCAGTGATTCTTTTGGTTCTGGGAACGTGCTGGCTTCAGCAGGCTGCAAGGTATCAGTACCTCTAGTCCAAGGGAGTTTTTGAGTTGCCATAGGTGCGCACAGAATTTCTATTTTGATTTTGAAACTGGTCTCTGGTCCAGGATGAGTCTCAGTCTTACAGTTGCTGGGTGATTGACACTGGTGCAGAGTTTTGCACCTTCTCTTTGTGCAGGTCATGAAGTTTCCGACTCTGTCTCTTTGTCCTTGGATGCAAGTCGAATCAGATCTGAGATTCTGGTGCATGGGGTGCCCCTTAAAACCTAGATTTAGGGCTATTGTGAGTATGAGGACAAGTGGCCACTGGGCTTCTAGCCCCAACGGCTAATCCGCCCCTGAGGTGACCAAATCCAGGAGTGTGTGTCACCTGATATACCCAGAACCCTGTATTTTTCCACTTTTCAAAATGGCACAGCCTATCCTCGGCTGTACAGACCAGGTAGCCCACCCTAGAGGTGTGGCTAGCCTTATGGGTGTGTATGCCTTCTGACTACCTTATTTTCCCACCTACCTAGGTGCAAATGTGTTGGGGGCAGGAGGATGGCAGCTTTGTTCTCCTCTGGAGGACAGCCTACACGAATATCATAGGCAGTGTGCCACTTGAAGCTCACCGTGTTGATGTGACACTTCACTAGCCATCCTGTCAGGGAGGGAGGTAACACCTGCCCAGGCAGGCCTTTGATTCTGACTCCTGGGAGTGTTCACACATCCTTGCAGGGGTTCAGATTCCTGTTTTGGCAGTAGCAGCTGCAGGCTGTCAGCCGGGCCACAAGAAATGCTGGGGCAACCAGGTGGGTAACCTCGAAGGTAGCCACCTGGTGCATGCCACATTAAATCTGACTTTGGATTTGAGTCAGGTTTAATGAGACAAGTTGTTTGATACTAAACATGACATACTTCAGCAAGACCATAATGAAGTTGTTGGCTTCATGATGCCCTGGTGCCAGTCCATGTTAGCCTATGTCCAGCTGACCACTTATAGTAGCCTTTAATGGCAAAGACCACTATAGGAGATATAAGCTTGCACTTATATGCCCACACTTTAAATATAATGCACCCTGACTCCTGGGCTCAGGAGGCCTACCTTAGGGGTGACTAGCATATATTAAAGGCAGTGCTTTGACTTATATGGTGATGACAAAGTTGAATTGGAGCAGTTTGCACTGTTCCTGCAGTATGCAATGGCAGGCCTGCCATAGGTTTGCTTGGGTCACTCAGGGCGGCACAAATAGTGCTTTAGGTCCTGGTGACCTCTTTACTCTGGTACCACTGGTACCATTTACTTAGGACTTATAAGGGGGTTAAAGTCCTTGCTGATTGGGAATACCAATTTACAGTCATGTTTGAGGAGGGAGCACTGGCACGGGGGCACGGTTAGCACCCTTCAGTGCACTTTCAGAGTCATATTCATCAGCATTGGGGCAAAAAGTGTGGGGGGACCATACAAAAAGGGCACTTTTCTACAGTTGTGAAGATAGCCCCCTGAGAACCCACTTTTCCTTTTTCCATTTTCCAACATTTGCATCCTGTTTTAATTGGAGTAGTACGCCTGTGGTTGTGGGTCCGCATCAAAGGTATGGATGGGAAGTTGAAGTGATATTGGACAGAGTTCCATATATTCATTTTCAGGCACTTAAGAAGTATTTGGTGGTTTCATGATAGAGTGAAAACTGTGGCAATGCGAGGGATGAATGATCTATCATGCGAACTAGGATCAGTCACAGAGAAAAAATGCACATTTAAGTAATAATGGCCTAACTTTACATAGAAAATGACTTTAGACTTCAAAATGGATTAGCAAAGGCAGTTGCAGACAAGATGTGTAAAAGGAGACATTTACACGTGCATGTTGGTGAATGGTATTTGTGTGCACTGTGCTTTCACCATTTGCATGCATGGTGCACACAAGTATGTGGGATGCTTATGGCTATGAAGAATTGTGCACACAGTCCTTTGCAATAACTAACACAGGAGCACTTGGAGGGATGCGTGTAGCTTTGAATGGCATTTATGGGAACAGTACTGATTGTGTTTGTGCACATGGGGCACAAGAGTACACCTGTGTTTAAGGCAGAGAAGGTCCTTTGTGCGTTCTCTAACCATATGTTTTTTAAACGTGAAGCTCTGGAACACTCAAAGGGTGTTCTTGTCAATGAATGGCATTTGTGCATATAGTACAGATGTCCTATGTGCGCGTAGGAGTAAATGGAGGGATGTTTGAGGCATTGATAGGCAATTGTGCAGTTACATCATTTGGCACTTCCCCGAACAGTGCACAGAAGCGATTTGAGGACTACTTGTGGCCATACATGGCATTTATGCACAAAGTGGCTATGACATTTGTGTGCACAATGTGTATTATCTTTGCACTGAGAGTAGGTAGGTGCCCAAAAAGGGGTGTTTGTTGCAGTTGGCACTGCCCACCATAGTAGTGCAAACAAATGGATATCATTGGCAGCAGTAGACCTTCAAATATGTGGGCACAAGCAAATGCACGCATCCATTCAGACTAATCAATTCCGCTGCTTATTTTTTTTTGTTAGTTACTGATTTGAGTTGTATCAGTAAACTTAAAAAAAAAAAAGTGAAAAAAAGTGGGTCGGAAAAGCAATAGGGTGGGGGAGCTGCGAGGGAAGCAGCGTGGATGGCACTGGGATAGCAACAAACTGAGAAGGCAGAAGCAAGCGGACGAGAGAGAGTGAAATGTGTAGCTGAGAGGGAGAAGCACATAGCTGAAAAAGCAACGAGGGAGATCTTACAATGGAAGGGGTGGGAGAGAAGCACATGACCAGAGAAAGAGCAACAAGAGCTCAGCAGAGGGGGGAATTACACAAGGGAGACAACTGAAAACACATGCAATCTCATAGAGTGCTTAAACAACAAAAAAAGTAGCATCTGAAAAAGTAAGCAGTGTCCGACATAGTGATGCGCCCATGTTCCAGGGGAGAGACAAAAGAAGAAGAATAAAAGTCCTCACATGCTAACGAACAATAAGCAAGCAAATGAAGTCCAACAATGGTAATCAATGGGCAGGCTTTAAGCCCACTGTTGGATAACAATACGTCTTGAAACAAACACCATACACACGGTCTGATAGGCAAAGCCTAAAAAAATCTTTGACTTCTTTTCCAGTTCTAAGAATTTATTTAAACAAGCAAAAAGTGTGACTCCAATCTCTAAACCAAAAACAATTATAGCTTTATTTTGCATTGGCACGCCAGTGAAAAGGGAAAGGTGTGCCCATTTCAAAATAAATTGCTCTTTCTTTGTCACATGAGCTAACTTCAAGCTAGGTGAATCCTAAGTACCACATGCCACACATTGAACAATCTTTGCTTTTGAAATACAGTCCCCAGAACTGTTGTAAATTCCAACTAAAATTACTAGTAAGTTGTGTAAAAGGCAACATGCCTTTAGCAGAGCTCTAGTGGACTAGTGGGCACCATTCTGTTTTTGCCTTTATTTGGAATACAAACAGATTGGTTGTGGTGTGTGAGGGATCATGACTGCTGTTTGTTTATTTTCATTTTTTTTTTTTTTCTTTTTTTTTTTTTTTTTGCAACAATGCTGTTTTTCAGTGTGATGAGGGATGGGGTACCTGGTGCCCATTTGGGGTCAGCTAGGGTAGCTTGGGGCTTCCTCCTCTAATATGGTTCATAACTCCGGGAGATGTGGTCCTCTGGGGCCCATGATTGGCCTGAAGACGACAGCCCCAGACCAACCTACTTTTCTAATGAATTGGCCTTGGGGAATGGAGTCCACGGGGGCCTGGAATGGCCCAAGGTGGGATGGATGCACTCCCCTTTCCCTTTTTAAAACAATTGGCCCAAGGGGGATGGGTCCCTTGAACTAGAAAAGGCTCGGGCGGTCACATGCCTCACACCTTTTAAAATATTATGCAACTCCCCTGCGGGTCCTGGCCAAGCCCAGGGTTTTGAATTTTCGGTAACCTTTCTTTTTAAAAATGCATTTTATGTCCCTCCAGGATTAGGCTGGGGGTAGGGTATCCCTACACTTCCTCCTTTTATTTTTTTGAAACTTTTTTCAGGACAGGATGCTGAGTCTCTGAGTCCTAAAATGGCTGCCATCACATCTTTGCGGATATAGTGGCAGCCAATCAGATCTTATCTCTAGACCTGTCTCCTTTGTGGATCCTCCGCAATGTGAAATATTTATATATTTGAAACTTGACTTCTTGAGAACCCTTTAGGGGAATTACGCCAAAGCACAAAAAGCATGCTTTCTGGATTAAGATCTTACTCTCTGCCAAATTTGGTGTAATACAGTTCAGCAGTTTTGGCTGTAGCTGTGTCTAATTATCCTATAGAAAATTGGATGGAGAAAATGTGTTTTAGGACCACTTCTTCTTTCCTGGTCCCTGATAGAGGAATCCTCCTGAATCCCGAAACTTTTCGAAAGGAGCTGGGGTGGATAAAATGTTTTTGGAAAGTTTTTTTTTGTGAAGATTCATCAAACGTTATGAAAGTTATTAGCAAACTAATAAGTACTTTTCCTATGGTAATGTGGTCATAACTATAACTACCCAGAGCCGAATGACACTTGTAATTTATATATATATATATATATATATATATATATATATATTTTTTTTTTTTAAACAACGTAACATTTCAGAGTTAGAACACTCCAATATGTTGTTAGCTATGATTGACATGTGTTTAAAGAACAATGTTTTCATGTTTAATAATGAGATTTTTCATCAATTATGTGGCACTGCAATGGGCATTTCTCTTCCTCCTAACTATGCCAATTTGGTGATGGGTTGGTGGGAAAGAGAAATAGCATGGGACAAAGCTAATGATAAATTTGTTGAGAAAGTGTTACTTTGGGTCCGCTTTATTGATGATCTTTTTATTATATGGAATGGTTCTAAAGATGAATTTCTGCAATACTTTACTGTTCTAAACAATAATCAGGTGGGTTTAAAATATACTTGTGAAACAAGTACCACATCGATTAATTTTTTTGGATATTACCATCTATATTGAGAATAACAAAATTGAAACAACAGTATTTCAGTAAGGAACTGCATGTAACAGTGTATTGCATGGACAGAGTTTCCATCCTAAATCTTTGATCAAGAGTATACCTATGGGTGAATTTATTAGAATGAGGAGAATTTGTTCCAATGATAAGGAATTATCCCTGAAATGTGTTGAAACAGAGGATATAATGAGAATATGCTTAAGAAAAAATTGACTGCAATAACATCTAAAAAATGAGAGGAAATTTTATTTAGGAAAAGAGAACCAAACTTAGGTGATCCAGTTAGAATGACGATGAGATATACAAAAGAAAGTGGATGTATAAGGAATATTGTGGAAAAACATTGTAAAATAATTGAAAAGGATTCAGATTTGGGACCCTTGGTAGGACCCAAACCGCAGTTCTCATATAGAAAAGCACTTTGTATTAGAGATATGGTGGTTAAAAGTCATTTTACTTTAAAAAAAGATTGTAATTGGCTGGAAGAAGAACAGAACGGTTTCTCTAAATGTAATAGTTGTAAAGCATGCAAAATTGGTAAGTCGGTGAAAAAGATAACATTTCCAAATGGACAGGTAGTGGCAATAAAACATAAAATCACTTGTAACACTAAATTTGTAATTTATGTTATAGAATGCCACTGTGGTCTTAAATATATTGGTAGCACAATTTGTATACTGAAGAAAAGAATACTTGAACCTATTTGAGCGATAACCCATAAAGACACTACATATGCAACTGCTAAACATTTGCAGACACATATATCTAATGATTGGAGACGTTTAAGATATTATGGGATAGATCATATTCCAGACCATGAAAGAGGTGGTGACCGAATTAAAAAGCTGCGTCAATTGGAATCTAGATATATAATTCAAATCAAAACGAAGGCCCCATTGGGGTTGAATAATGACGAGGAGCTTTACATACATCTGTAATGTGGAACATAAATAATCAGATATATATTTTGAAGTTTAAAAAGATGTTGGATTATAGATCATTCCATATGTGAGAATATGTAAATTCTGCAAAGAATATGAGGAAAATGATTTGATGATGATTTGTAGCAAAGACAATTGATTGATGTATACAGTAGAGGGAATGATATAGATACACTATTTGATTTGGTTTAATTGCACAAGGGGATGTACATTTTAATTAATTTTGGCTTAAGTATTTGCCTTCATGTAAAAATATTTTGCGAATATATAGGAAATTATTATTGTTAGAACTGATGGGTTGTAATGAGCTCTGTTAGTATGATTCGTTGTTTACTTAATTGAACTACCAGTCCCAACATACATTATTTTGGTTATAAGGTCATTAGCTATAAATAGATGAGAATGGACTACAGGGCTTGAGAACTCGATAAAGACCGTGTCGGTCGAAACGCGTTGTTTGTTTGCTCACAGTCTTATAATAAATAATTGATACTAAGTCCTTGTTGGAGTGCCCTGCCAAACGTCTTTCTCCTTTCTTATATCTACTTGAGGGTGCGGCTTGCCCTCGGCACTGGCACCGGTAATTGGAGCGCGGCGCCAAGCAAATGAGCTGCTTTGTTGTTAATATATATATATATATATATTCCACAGAAAGGGGGACATACTGGACTCCTAGCTCCTGGTGGGGGTAATGCCACGTGTGGTTGGACACCCGCTTGTAATATCTTCAATTTCTCCAACAGCACCTAAGGAAGAAATCAATCAATCACAATATTTATAGAGCGCACTACGTACCCGTTAAGGTTTCAAGGCGCTGGGGGGGGGGGGGAGGAGTCTGCTGCTACTGGTCGAAGAGCCAGGTCTTGAGGAGTCTCCTGAAGGTGAGAAGGTCCTGGGTCTGTCGCAGGGGGGTCGGGAGGGTGTTCCAGGTCTTGGCGGCGGGGTAGGAGAAGGATCTGCCGCCGGAGGTCTTGCATTGGAAGCGGGGAACGATGGCGAGGGCGAGGTTGGCGGGAGGGGGCGTAGAAGTTGAGTCTGTTATTCAGGTATGCTGGTCCGGCGTTGTAGAGTGCCTTGTGGGTGAGGAGCTTGAAGGTGATCCTCTTGTCCACGGGGAGCCAGTGGAGGTCTTTCAGGTGGTGGGAGATGTGGCATCAGCAGGGTACGTCGAGAACCAGTCGGGCGGAGGCGTTTTGGATGTGTTGGAGTCGTCGGATGTCTTTGGCTGGGATGCCTGTGTATAGAGCGTTACCGTAGTCTAGTCTACTGCTGACGAGGGCCTGGGTCACTGTTTTTCTGGTTTCCATCGGGATCCATTTGTAGATTCTACGGAGCATGCGGAGGGTGGTGTAGCAGGAGGAGGAAACTGCGTAGACCTGCTTGGACATGGTGAGGGCGGAGTCGAGGACGAAACCCAGGTTGCGTGCGTGCGTGGTTGGCTGGCGTCCCAGCGTGGTGGGCCACCAGGAGTCGTCCGAGGCCGAGGGGGTGCGTCTGAGGATGAGGACCTCCGTCTTGTCGGAGTTCAGCTTCAGGCGGCTATTTATTTCTCATCCATTCGGCGATGGACTTCAATCCCTCGTGGAGGTTGGCTTTGGCGGTGAGTGGGTCTTTGGTGAGGGAGAGGATGAGCTGGGTGTCGTCGGCGTAGGAGAGAATGTTGAGGTTGTGCTGACGGGCCAGTTGTGCGAGGGGGGCCATGTAGACGTTCAACAGCGTCGGGCTTAGAGAGGAAGGGTGGAAGTCGGACTCTCTGGGTTCTGCCGGAGAGAAAGGAGGAGATCCAGTGGAGGGCTTTTTCTTGTATTCCGGCTTCGTGGAGGCGTGTTAGTAGGGTGCGGTGGCAAACCCTGTTGAAGGCTGCGGAAAGGTCCAGGAGGATGAGGGCTGAAGTTTCGCCGTTGTCCATTTGCTGTCTGATGTCATCTGTGGCGGCGAGGAGAGCAGTCTCAGTGCTGTGGTTGCATCTGAAACCGGACTGGGAGGGGTCCAGGATGGAGTTGTCCTCGAGGTGGTGGGTGAGCTGAGCGTTGACGATCTTCTTGATGACCTTCGCCGGGAAGGGGAGGAGGGAGATTGGGCGGAAGTTTTTGAGGTCGTTGGTGTCTGCCTTGGGTTTCTTGAGGAGGGCGTGGATTTCGGCGTGCTTCCAGCTGTCCGGGAAAGTCGCGGTTGCGAAGGATAAGTTGATGACCTTTTGAAGTTGGGGGGGATGGTAGAGTCTGCTTTGTTGTAGACGTGGTGGGGGCATGGGTCTGAAGGGATCCTGAGTGGATGGAGTTCATGATCTTGCAAGTTTCAGCGTCATCTACGTGGGTCCAGGCGGTGTAGCGGTTGGCACAGGTGGAGTTGTTGGGGGTGGGGTCTGACGGAAGCGTGGTGTTGAGGCTGTCGTGGATGTCGGTGATCTTCTGATAGAAGAAGGTGGACAGGGGGTCGCAGAGTTCTTGGGATGGTGGGATGTCGTTAATGTTGGCGTTGGGGTTGGAGAGCTCTTTCACGATGCAGAAGAGTTCTT